>NC_084664.1:10151822-10774322 GCF_028389875.1 Rhea pennata
TGACAGCTGTAGGTTGCAAATATCTTGAAGTTGCTTACTAAATCGCAGTCCACATGAACCAGTATAAAAATTAAGTTTTCTTTACCTAGATTTGTTTTCTTGCTTTTCACTTTTTCAAGCTCCCGTTCCAACTCTGCTGTCTGATATTCCACTGTGGAAGATACACCTTTCAAAAGGCAAGACAATTTTATATCAGTTAGAGCTAACTGCATCCATAGTACCATATGGTAGACAGTGCAAAAACTCAGATTTACATTATATTAATACTTTGCCTCAAAACTGCAACTGGTTCTTTGAGACACTTCAAAACCTTTCACAAAATAGAGACTTAATCAAGGACCGTCTAATTCTGTCTAACCAAAAGTGTTCTTCACTTCAGAGGTCTCACTGTGTGGTCTGCTGGGATCCTTTCCTATTTTGTTAACCACCTGCAGGACATTAGAGGAGAACAGATACTAAACTGAGTTGCACAGGCCCATAAAATAGTTATGGTGTGGCAGCCTGACACAGAATGGTTTGAACATCTCAAAAATTATATGGAGACAACAGAATATTAAGATGCAAAAAACAAAACCCTTGAAGGGTATCCCAAGATATTTAGCAACTTTGAAAGGGTACATTTTCTTCCAAACCAGATAAGCTGGTGGCTGAACCTCCAGCTTCAACTTCTGCTTCTCCCTTCTTTTCCTCAGCCTTATACTCAACAAACTTGTTTTCCATGCCGTTGACCTCCTTGCTGACATGCCAGCTACTCCTATCTTCTTTTGATCATCAGCCATTTTGGCCAATTTGGTCAGTCTGTGCTGTTCAGCTGTCTCTGATGACCACAATCAGATCTTCCTCTCTACCACCCCCCCCACTGCACCACATTTTTATGCTTTTTATAATTTATATTGCATGCATATCACTAGTAATTAACTCCTCAAACTCTCCTCTATACCAGCTGAAAACAGATAACTGCAATATTAGCTCCTCTCCCCCTTGCTCAACTTCTGCCTTTCTTTACAAAAAAAATTGCTCAGCTGATCTCTTCCTCCAAATCCCTCCATGTACCCTATAAAACCCAGACCATTTTCCCTCTCCATCCTTTTCAATGTCCTATTCTCTTCCAACTGTCCATCTTTTCCAATGCAAGCATACGGTGGTTTCTCTTCTTGACTCCAGTCTTCAAACACATCTCAGAGTTCAAGCAAGTGCTTAGACAAGCTGATCAGAGATCCTCTTTCAGTTCTGAGCTCATTATTTCTTAGCTTTTACTCTTCAAGATTAGTCAAAAAGAGGGCTCCACTCCACATTTATCCCTCTCATATCCCTTTTATTTCTGAATACTGCCATCTCAGAATAAGTTAAGAGGGCTCATATATTTCCTGATTATTGCAGGCCAAACTCATTCTGCTGAAACACCTTGTGGTAACATCAGCTCAAGGTCTTAATGAACCCTAAGTCCTCTCTATTATCATCTTTCTTGATTTATGTTGACCCTCCTCTGCTTATTGGCCATTCCCATATCCTTGGCATAACCTCTGATTCTAGGCTAAATTGCAACAGTATAGTGTCCCACATACTTTTTTCAAGGGGTCTCTAATAAATTTCCATGAGACTAATAGTGTTGTTCAGGCTTTTATCTCGTATCTTAATCATTTGCCTACAAAAACTAAATAGCACTCAGGCTGCTGGCACACTAACACTGCTTTATTCTCTGTTGCCTTTGGATCCTTTTAGCAATCTCAGTCCAAAATGAGAGGATAAGCTTCTCATCCCAACCAACCCCTCATCCTCCATATTCTTGCAGCACCCAACACAGTGAATGACGCCTTACTTGAACATGAACAAGTATTTCTTGGAAAACTGTTGAAGCTTTTCCTTTTTCTTTCAGTGTTTACTTTTCCACACAGTTAGATTGTCAAGGAAGCATCCAAATGCTTCCAAATTATTTTTCAAATTTAATTGCATGCCTCTCATACGCATTTTCGCGTACAACACATCACCCGTTATGCACAAACTTGTATCTTTGACACCAGAGACATAGCATATATAAAAGAGCTACCAAATAGGTAATTATCTCAAATTGGGATTAACCTGTGTACCAGTAAGACCTACAAAAGCAGCTTTGTGACAACATTTACTCGCTTAAATAGAAGCATCTACAATACAAATGTCAGTTTGATTTCTCAGTATATTTTATTAAAGTAAGCAAAATCAGGAGTCTTTTCTAAGAAAGTTTTTTAAATAGTTCTCATTATCATCACAAGAATAAGTTTTTGCACTGATGTATTCCCTGCACATCAATTTAAGAAGTCTAAAACATTTTATTTTGTAGAATGCCTGATTACTATTAGTTAAGTAAGGAAGCTAGCTACAAAAAGTGCAGTGGGAAAAGTGTCATGAGCTTTAATGGAAGCAGCTAAAAATATGTGAAAAAGATCAAACGTTTGCATTTGATTTTTTTCTTCAAAATTAACATATGGATCTCTTAGGAAAAGCGTTATTCACAAGGGATGTGCTTTTCCCCCTTCAATATAAAAATTCAGAGCTCAAGAAACCAATATCCACGGGACTCTTTCCAACAAAGTCAATGTAATCACATTAGGTTCTGGAGAAATCCTTTGGTAGAAATTCTGAATCATATATAAGTATTGTTGTAGTTCCTCCTTAAAACTAGCAGCAAATAACAGGTTGTTATACAAAAGGATATTTTACAAGAGAGGAAGGCAAAGTTTTAGATCAGTCAAAAGAGTATTTGAAAAGGATGCAGCTCAATTCTTAAAGCTCTATAACATTAGCTGCATTTCAAACATGCACAAAGTTCAATGTCAGCGCTGTCTAGCCAATAAATCAAATTGGTAGACGAGACTTGTTTGGACTAGCAATGAAAAGTTAGAAGGGATTCTCCAAGCAAGCCACAAAGCAGCTCGTTTAAGGTCAATTTAACGGTATTATTCAGTTTTTCTTCCAGCCCCGACATAAGATTTCAGTACCTCAAAGGAAATTGTAAAAGTATCTATTTGCATTCCCCCTAGGTGATTGGCAGTTCAACACCAATTAGTTCAAAATTACACTGTTACTAGCGTGCAATAAAAACAACACCTTTCATCTTTCTTACATAGGTAAGGATACCTTCAGAGCCAATAACTTTGATCAAGTATTTTTGATCCTACCCCACCCGTCTCTTTGGATTCAGGAAAACTAATAGCTAAAGGCAACTTTTTTCTTTTAATATAAAGAAAAGTCCCAGCTTTATTCTTCTGCTGTGGGAGTGATGTGGGCACTGAAATATAATACACTGGAAACAAACGTTTTTCCCAAGCCCAGTATCTCTTGAATAGATAAAAACACTAGGGTAGATAACATGATCAAACTTCCCCCTCCCTCCTCACTTTTCAGCTATGCATTGGAGATATCTGAGAAAGAAAAATTAATTTCCACAAAGAAAACATCCTTTTCATAGTTAAATTTATTTTCAAACATGAGGAGGCTGACAGAAAATTGTCATCTGCACCACAGCCATGACAGTTTCACCTATACTGATAAAGAAGAGCACAGCTCATACAGCTAAATTCTCCTCCTCCTCCTCCAAAAAAGAGGTTTTACTCAGCTGAGCCTTGGAAACAGCGATTCATGCTACCCCCTTACTATATCCAGGTGCTGTCTGAAAAAATATTAGGACAAGTTAAAGCAGTGCTAGGAATGGGACAGCAATTACTCCACCGAGAATTAATCAGTATTGGCAATCACCAGGCATTGCTTAAGTTTGTGCTTACCCTCTTCAGTTTTAATAAAAACTGAACTCTTTGGTTATTCATATATATTTCATAACACTTGACTGTTTGATTGTCCAGCAGGCTTACTTAAACTGAATCCCTTAAGTACATATAATATTTCCTCTGTTTAACAGCCATTGCACAAAGTCTTTAGCCTAATACATCAACTCCGATACGGCAACAAAAATTACTGCACTTACAGTCTTCACGTTAAATCACAGATTATGGTCTCTAACATTGGAGCATGACATTTATTAGCGTAATTAGCACCACACCTTAACCTCCACGCATTTTAACAAAATGCAACAAACATTGTAAGCATGAGGTGCTTATAAGTCTCCATGCTTCTAGCAAATAATGGTATTTGTTTTTCTGCTATAATTTGTTTAAAAAGAGTTCTGATAGAGAACATGAAGATTTCCATCCTTGCCACATAAATGAGGACTATACTTAAAATTACTTAAACAATTATTCATAAAAATCTTGCAGAATAGTATCTTCTTGCACATACAACATACTCCCCTCCACCTACGTGTTATTTTCAAGTTTAGATTTTTATCTAATTTTCAGCTAAAGCCCATTAGTTTTCTCCGTATACCAAACCAGGCTTTCAAACATTCCTTTAGATGGTGGTGCCAATATCATTCCCTCAATACGTGAAACACGACAATTCAATTCTGTTGTTGAAGGGCCTTTAAGCCCTATGTCTTCCACCTCTCAAGGCAAGAGCTCTACAGAATATGGAGGGGCTGTAGTTCCACATCATGTTGACTTCTAAACTATTCACTGGAAAATAATCAAGACTGGTGATTAAGGAAGCCGCCTGCACATTTCTTAACTCCAGCTCCAGCTAATCTAGTCAAACAGACTAGGTCCACCCACTAACAATCTCAATGAATTGTAACAGAAACTATTGGATAGACTTCTAGACAGAAAAATAGCAAACAAAATCATCTAAATAAATGTATTATCCATCTGAGTGGTTGATACTGCTCTGCATTACTTCTAATAGATATGTGAATAAATACTGGGTCATTTTTCAGTAAAGCTTTTCTTGTACGTAAGTGTCATCACCAAGACAATATAAAATATTCAGTAACAAATATTTTACAGTTGCTAGCTAACATCAAACGCATAAAACAATTATAATTACCCCATCACAGCTTCAAAGACATTCAATGCACGCACCTTTGTGCATGTGTCCACATAAAAAACACAGCTTCCAAAACAGCAAAGGTGAATATCACTTGCAGGACAAATCTGTCACAAGTAGTCAAGAAATACAGCAGACTTTATAAAATAACCAGAAGATTAACACCCTCAGACAATTTGGGATCAAAGTACAATGATGAATGCTCTAAAGATGCTTAATAATTCTGAAATTTTAGTAAAAATATTTCAAAAACCAGTATTTGCTTTCTCTGAATGTATTAATTCCTCCTGATGATCAACACCAGCATTTCAATTTCTTCAGTTTCTCATCTAGAGTTCCACAGCACTATGAACATCTCAGTCACACACAGAATCTAGCAAAACCTAGCAACTGGGGGGAAAGTGTGAAGGAAAGAAAAAATAAAAAATTGGAGTATTGAACTTGACTGTTGAAACTATGGTCAATTGTAGCAAAAGATGTCATTACTTTTCCCCAAACTTTCAACATTAGAGATAACCACCACATTCTATTGTTAAAGTCACTGAACACAATTATTCCCCACAGAGAGTTGACCCAGACAAACCAAAAGTGCCAAAATTAACATGGAAATCTGAAGCCAAAATTTGAGTCTAAAGATTAAAACTGATTCCCTGACCAAGCTGTTTAGAAAGGACATACTGAGATTTATGAAAAGAAAAGTTAGAGACAGATAACAGAAGAAAAAGTACAAAAAGAATGGAGGAAATGAAGAAAATTAAGATTCAAAAAAGTCATATGCCTTTCAGAGAAGCCATAGCAATGGATAAAAGTCATGACATGAATATTCCTTGTTAATCCAACCTGAAACACCTGTATAAATTGTGGATGAATGATGTATCCAGGCATTTAAAAGCAATTCAGAAGAAAATCTGAACATGACGACTGCCAGATTTTGGGGTAGAATCATTATATTTCCTGTAAATGGTGCCTGCAACACTTTAATTTCCTTATCTCACAAACTAAAGCTTCATATTGCTCTTGAAATATTTCAAAACAAAAAACATGTCAAAAACACAGAACTGTAAAACTAAACATGAAATCTAAAATATTTATGTAATCATTCATCGTAATGGATGCAAAGAAATGATTAAAGTCACTGTGTAGCTCCTAGAATATGAAGGACTGTTGTGGTAATTAGGATTTAAGCTAATAATTCATTAAACAAAACTGAACAGAAAAAAAAATACTCAGAAAAACCAACCAAAAAAAAAAAATCTCAAGGCAGTAAGTTGAGCTTCTTGCTAATATTTTCTTTCTTCTTCAGACAAGGCTAAAATATTGTCAGTTACCAACCCAGACTATTTTGCAGTGAGGGTAGTGGCTCTGCTAAACTACTCTATTTTTTCTTAGTCTCAGAATATTTATGCATTAGAGTTGAAGAACATAGTAATAATAATATTTTTTTTTAATCTGGAACAATATAGTGAGGAACTCTATCATCATGGTTCCCCAGAAGCAACAATCATTATGTAGCAACCACTACAGGCTTAAAATCTTGAACTTTGTTCTCAGAAAAGTAGCTATTTTATGTTGAGATCAATGCTCACGACCAGCAGCTCTCTACACTAAATACTATATTTGAAGCAATACCAGAAGATGCTTACCAGTAAGCCTCCTCTGAATTGCTTCTTCTTCTAAAGTGATGATATACATCTGCTCATCTAGGTCTTCAAGGATCTATATTTGGAAACAGAAACATGAATTGACTGGATATCAGCAGAAACATTTGCTTGTTTCGCTGACTGCAGTAAACTAGTCAAGTTTGGTTTGTTTCAGTAACATTTATTTTGAATATATATTTACTACTTTACAACATTGATACAAGAATAAACTCAAGAGAAGATTATTCAGATCTATTATCTATTTCTTCACTGTAAACTTTAAGCTTTTGTTTTAGGCTAAAATGGTTACATTTGATCACAATCTAAGGACATTTGGAAAATGGGGGAATCTGACCTATATTCATATCATTCTACATTACAAAAAGAAAATAATAACCTATCACTTTATCCAATTTGAACAAAAATAACTACAGATTTTGCAAAAATAAATTCAAAAGCAATTTTTCATACAAGCCAATATTTCAAGCCATGTACATTGCTATTAGAAGCTAAAAGCAAAATACATAGTCGGTCTATCTTAGTATAGTCAATCAAAAAAAGCAAAAGACACTACTTAATGTGACCATGCTACTGTACTTCCTAACGGATAGGACACGAGGGCAGAATTATGCAACACTTACTGTTGGCTTCACCAGCAACTGGCCCATTACTGTAAACATCCGTGAAAGCCCAACTGGTGTGCATACTGCAGAGAAAAGATGACATGGAAAAGAACAATTTAATTTCAAGAGCAATCTTCTATTTTTTTGGCACATTGAATATGCTATTCCACACAACTGAGCACTGTCTGCAAGAGTTTTGAGGCGTTCAAACTCCAATTCAAACTTTAAAACTTACTACTACTGTATGCATTTTGAACAAGAGAAGCACTTCTCAGAGAACGTAACCAAATTTTTCTTGTCATCATGGAACAGCATATAATCAAATATCTGAACTTGCATAGGTAATTATTTATTCAAAGCATATGGCATCAGAAGCAATGTCTACACTAGTGAATTCATCAGTGCCAGGAAATATTCCCGGGCATTTAGGCTTGGTTGTCTACACCAGTAAATTGCTAGAACGATCTCTGGCACTATTTTGCCCTGGGACAGCCAGCACCTTCCCAAACAATTCCCAGGTGCAGCTCTGCAGCTCACACAGCCCAGGAAGCATTAACACTAGCACAACATGCACACAATCTTCTGCAAACAGCAGTACAGGGATGTGGATGCATCAGGGCCAGCAATCACCTCCCATGCATTTAATTTATCAATACAGATGCAGCAAGTGTTAAGAAAAGACTGCGAAGCTGCTTTGCTATAAAAATTACACAGCAACTTCAACTGATAAATTTAGCTATCAGTTTTTAATCTACTAAAAACTGGCCTTTTTGAGAGTAGTATGCATTAAATGAGTGTTTCCCAGGCATAGAACATACTGGGACAAAGGCTCACAAATCACAATTTTTACTAATAACTCTCCAGTATCAATCTTCCTAGTTTAGGAAGAACAGCCTTCAAGTACTGAAGTCTGAAGGATATGGAAGAGATTTGTAACAGCAAAGGTAAGAACATCAAATTTATAGTTTCCATTATCATAAGACAGTCTTGTCAAAAAAAAAAGGGGGGGTGTGGGGGAGAGAGACCCTCCAAGCTTTATCTATGTAGCTGAAAAGGCAGCAAAACACAGGCAAAGCACTGAAATTAAGTTAAAAATAACTCCTCCAAAAATTGCTATTTAATCCCAACATTTTGGTGATCTGAGTAACAATAGCCCTGGAACACATGCTATGTTTTCAGCTCTGCTGAAACGAAGTGCAGGATAGATGCAGGGAAGTTGTAAGGCATTAAAGAGGACGCTGGAATCCCCACATTCAGAACACTTAACAAAACTCTCTGAGGTCTCTGTGAGCAATACCTTTAAGAGTCATATGCCTAATCTAATATCTAAATATCTTATAAGCCACGATTTTCCACCCTTTCTCCACAGTAACAGCCCAGCAAGCTTTAGCTGCAAATTTACTTACAAGAACTGGAGAAGAACAGGTGATACCATGATACCCCAGAAAGGGAGACTATCTGTCCCCCTCTCAGTAATTTCACAGAAATGATTCAAAAGAGGAAACAAACTGTAATTGGGATTTAGAGCCTTCCATTCGCCTTTCCTATTCCCCCAAACAGGTATGAGTGAACTCTGGCTAGGACTAGTTGCTATAAGATTATTCCTTTACCATATTTGTTTTGCATACAGTCACATAACTGACACCCCAACTGCCAGATACCAGTTTTGTGACTATGAGACTTCACTGTATTGTGTTCCAACCTCTGCCTACACTATCTTTTCATAAAAGAAAAGATAGTTGACTGACTATAGAAGAACAAATCAAATATTTTAGAATAATTTCCCTTCCTACTATTGACCTTCTGCATTTCATTTAAAAATATGTGCCTGTGCAGAATGGTATCCCTACTTTTCAAATACGTGTTTTAAGAAAACCCCTACAACTAAAGTAACTGAATGATGTGTTTAAGTGCCTCAAAAACTCAAAGCACAAAGTAGCATTTGTTTTACAAACTTCAGAACGCAAATTTAACACAATGTATTTCTACTGAAATTTAAGGTTAAGAAGGAAAAATAAAAGTGTTTTTCTGCCTTTAAAAGATTATCTTCTTTCAAAAGCAAAAAACAGTTTCCTTTACTCTTAAAAACAAACAAATCTTTCAGAAGAATCAGGGAAACACTTACACAGAAGTAACAAGCATCCCATCAGTGATATACAGGAATATAAATATGGGAGGTAGAATTCCCAGAGATCTGTAAAGATAATATTGAGCACAGCCTTAGCTTACTAGGAATAGGCTGCTTATGTTACAAAAACAACTGAATTCAATCTCGGAGAAGAAAGCTTAAAGAAAGAAGTTAACAATTGTATTCTGAAGTGTAAGTGAAGATTTACTCTGTTTCTAAGTCTGCAGGCAATTAAATCCCCTAGTGCTATTCCCACTTAAGTAACTTGTTTTTAACATAGATATACATACAACAGCTTGTCCACAAGAGCATAGAATTTCTCAGCAGGCTAAAAACAGAGATAAAAAGCAAAACAAAAAAATCACTGAACAGAAAACAACTGTACTGACCGAACTGATACATCATCTCAGCCTGTGCAGAACTGGCATAGGATTTACTAGAAATACATTTAGTTGAAAACGTTCACTTCCATAATTAAATAAGCACAGGTGCACAAGCATATATGTTTTTTTTTTTTAATTCCAAATTCCATACCATACAAAGACTCCATACTGGCAGCATCATTGTCTATGAGAGCTGAAGCAACCCATACGATTCCAAGGATAAGCAGTGCAAGAAGAATAAGCATTACAAGAGTTTCCAAAATGCGTGCTCTGATCCCCTGCGGGTAGAAGAGAGAAGACGGAGGAAAGAACACAAAAAAATTGAAATCAAATATTTTTATACATTAAAAAATAACTACCTTACACTGAAATATATACTCACATATATTACATACAAAAAAACATGATATATAATGCACATTTAAAATTCATTCTTCCTTGTACATAAAAAATGAAGTATTTATGGCTTTATAGTAACCATATTGCATTTTTCCCCTTAAAACCATAGAAAACGGTTTTAAATTATATACACCTCTCAGTCCTCATTAATCTCATTATTCCATAAAAAATTCTTTATACTGTATGATTTTGCTTGAGCATTTTTAAAAGATGGATTACTTTTCTAATACTTTCAGCAAAGAAAGTGGATTAGCAAATTTTTATCTATAATTCCAATCAAGGGAATGGAAAGCCAATTATGGCAAAAAGCCAAATAGCTCAGCAAGCACTAAACCCTGCATAGGTACAATGCACCAATTTACTTAAAATACATTCTTCAACTGCAATTGCTTCAGCACCGCTCCTCACAGTCTGCGGAGCCCTCAAGCGTATGGTTTGGGTACTGCTCAGTCGCAGTCCACCCAAATATTGCTGCTGCGGTTGCATCCATTACAGCCCATCTTTACATGCTCCAGAACAAACGAAGCAGGTTTCACTTACAACACAAAAAACAGGTCCATGAGGATACATCCTAGCATCTGCTCACTAGTTGTTAAGTGCCACAACACAAATAGCACAGTGTTACAATCGCAAATCTGAACATACATTAAAACACATTCGTTGCCAATTCAGCTACAACATACTGTTGAGACACAACAGTACCAGCATTGTTGGGACACTTTCTTCAGACAACCTTACCATTAATGGAATTATATGAAAAGCAATCGGATGTTATTTGACCTGTTTTTTTTTTTTTTTTTTTCCTGGACTTTCAGGATACATCTGCACAAATAAACCCAATCTCTTGTTCATCCCACAGGCTCACCTCAACTTGTGTACATTCAACTGAAAAAGAAAAGCAATCTACTTTATAGTTAAAAACAAGAAACTTGCTTCACTTTATTTCTTTTTGTCTATTTCATCACCTCTTCCCTAACCGCTTAAAACAAGAGCATAATCTTTACATAGCATTTACCCCCCAAATTAGGCTCCCTTCACAACCACAGCAACCAAACACATGTGGAAACCTCAGACATCCTAATCACGTGCACTTATCTCCCATAGTACGTCAATTCCTCTCCTAGTCAATCCTCCCCGAGCAGCTAAGATAGTAAGAAGGAAAAAGGAGACAAAGAACTTCAAAGTTCTCCTTGAAGGTTAATTGGGTAGGTCAAGTCGAGCTCCATGAAGGCTCTCCAACATCAAATTTCAAATTAAAGGCTGTATGGACAAGGTATGTATTTATTCTTAGAATTTATTTCATACAATAAGCATGGCTTAGATGTCACTAAAAATTAAAACAAACAAATAATACTCCAACTGGCTTTCAGTCTTCCACGAGTTATTTTGGAGATGAGTTTAAGCCAAACATCTATTTAATGTCTTTAATCTTCAAATATATTTGTATGCTAAGAGTTTTGAGCTTGAGTAATAAGTTATCAGGAAACAGATTACAGTACAATCTGTTGTTTAAAATTACAAATTTCTCACCGATTTCAAAAAGAGCTATATAAAACTAAAGAGCTATATAAAGAGGTATAAAGTTTTTTAAAGCTACATTTATCTGGCATCTGTCCTTTTTTTCATGTAAGTACTGAGCATTGATATAGAGCAAGGGGGCATACAGAGAGTCCTGCTTTAAGCTTTACAAAAAATCTGTTGTCTCCCTTCCTTTCCAGGAAGCGGAAAATACAGAACTGCTTCTTATTTTCTGAAAACCTGAGCCACAAAAAGTGGATTCCTACTTCCTTACTATTGGACACACGAAGCTTGAGAGGGGCTCGGATTTGTTTAGGTTTCACAGCAACAGCTCCTTCCTGGCAAATCTGGAAGGTATTTCCTTCCACATGGAGCCTAGAATATCAAATCCTCTTCCTTGAAATGAAGAGAAGAGTAACTAGTAAAAAGAAGAAACAAGAACTACACTGCAATGGAGAGGGTAATGTAAGGGTTCCCTCCCCCCCGTATTTACTGAAGATTGTTCTCTGAAAACAGGTAAAATTAGTAAAAATAACCCAGAAAAGTGAGACAATCACAGCAAGTCTTTTGAAGTAACCACTGTATTTGTCCAGAAGTGTTACCAATATAAACTCTAGGAAAAACAACCTACCTGCCTAATGAGCCTTCCCCTCTAGCAATTTTATTTCCAAACTACTTTGGATAATCTGATCATGAGAAAATTAGATCAATCTTTGGTTCTCACTGGCTAAACCTATTGTCACACACAATACATCAACAGCATTGAAGAGTCATGTTCTCACTGAAAAGTTGGACTGACTGTTCACTCCAAGGTAAGAACAACTTTTGCATTACAGAGACCCTCCAGGCATTTCTTTGTACACAACATGATTCATACATTGATGATCGTTTAAATAATATTTTGAAAAACTACATTGGAGCAACCAGACAAACATTCTAGGATAAGCAATACTAATGTACCCAGACAAGCTCCAGGTACTTTTTTTGGGGGGGATGCTTAAGAATATACATAAACAATCTCAATTAGCCATCCACAATACTGTGTCCTATTAAAACATTAGTGTTTCAGACATCTGTCCACACTTACATGCATTAGTATAGCAGTTATTTGAGAGGTATCTGTAACCTACAGAGTTCTTCCATCTTATAGGACATTACTCGAGGAGTGAGCCTCAGGACACCCTTCCTCATTTTTATTTGCTGAAAGCGGTGGTGGGAGGGTTGTTTGCTTAGGTACTTTTGCATAATTACATCTCGTAAGTTAAAGCACGAAACGTTTTAATTGTTAACGTCACTAATTTGAGAATGGGGCAAAAACCACGCTCCTGGCTTTGGGAACAAAGGTTAAAAAAAAAAAAAAGAAAGAAAAAATCAAGAGCTGCATTTAATTCATTTCAGTGAAAGCAAAGCTACGCAAATAAACCTTGAAATTCACCACTAAATTTTCAATTTTCTAAGTAAAAACATCTTCACTGATTTGTATTTTTAGCTTAATATTTCTTCTTCCAGGCATTTCGTTTTTCTTCTCTCCTATAGCCCTATTATATCACTCAGATTTCTTAGTCAAACAAAATGTCATGGCATATTTTCCACAGAGGACATTGTCACTTCTATTTCACCTAATACTTGTTGCACTTTTTGAACTCATTTACTCTTTGGGTGCTTTTTTGGGTGAAGAACACTAAATTTAGAGTTTGTAGTCTTGCAACAGTCCCATCTAAAACAAGAGATTTCACCTAAGAGTGTATATTCGCACCAAATTCTTCTATACTAGACCTTCCCATTGAATGAACATTTAACTCGCAGATAGCAATCATTAAACTCTTCAAAAGACAGCAAGAGTCCTGTCTAAAACTAGAAACTTCAAACAAGCTTGTAAGAGGACATTTATTCTTGATCACTCTACACCCTATCTGACTCAGAGATGGAGTTAATGAACGAGTAGGACACAAAAAAAACACACAGTTTAGATATGCCACAGTGCTTCAATTTAGCATTCCAACTACACAAGGAAAAGGTCATACAGCACCAAATCTTAAAAAGAGTGACTGCATTTGAATCAGTGGAAAAGTGCTTTGATTTGTCATCCTTAATGTGCAACTGGAAACAAAAAACCTTCACTATGCAAGTGAGTGAGATGAGCTACCCAGAAAATTGCTTCAAACATCTGCCACTAAATAATAAGTGCATGTATGGGTGGGAAAGAGATGTGAGGGAGGAGAAGGAACAGTCACCTTTTACATCAGAATTTAACACTAACAGGAGAAATCGTCTCATGAGCTCCTAGTCATCACTGCTAGGCATCACATGCCTATGGAAATTAAACTAATTACATAGAAGAGGAATGGAAAGACGTCGTATTTTTAGCTTTCCAGATTGCTTTCAAAAAGAAAATGAAGTTATCCAACCCCTCATTCATGTAGCCTTCCTTTCCTAATGGTCTAGATTACCACTTAGAAACATGCAACTGACAACACAAATACTAATTCATTCCTAAGGTGTCCTTTGTTAAAAACAGAATGTACATAACCATGATTCATTATTTTATGAATTACGTATTACAGTTCAACTTGCAGTGTTTTTGAAGGAATTTATCACCAAAGCAAGTGTAGATTACAGTAAAGAGCTAAGAAGATATTTACATAGTGAGAATAAAGATTCTAATTTGTGTTTATTCTGTATTTGAGTATTCAAAAAAAGAATCTGAGATGCACACCGAAACAAATTATACATATCTACGTACAGCTCATGGAGAGGCATATAGACAGCAACCTTGACATCACTTTAACAAACTCCTGTTTAGTACAGCATTAACCACACAGCCCTAAGTACTGTTCCATGCTGTAAACCTCCAAGATGAACAACCACCATAGCCTTTAAAGAAATATGCTCCCTTCCATCTTCATCTTAAAGTTGTGTTGTTTTAAAATACGCACTAAGACAGTTCCAAAAGAAAGAAGAATGGGCTAGGAAGGCAATGCACTTTATTTTCAGCAAGACAATATATATCACTGCAGTACTTCTACTAGCATATCAAGTTTAAGGAGGTCAAATCACTTGCTTTTTCCTGGCCAATTAGCTGTTGGGATGCTGATTAAGTTAGAGAAGTTACAAAAATCCACATCACCATTTTAAAATCTTACTCTGATTATCAGATATCTAGAAGAAAAATACAAAATGTAATTGAGCTTGAAGTTATGCATTTCCATTCCCCATTTCCTTTTACATTAAGCTGGTACTCCTTGGTACTTGCATTGCCATATATAGAAGTATCACGGTGACTTCATCTCATACCTGTGTGCAAGGGAAACATGTGAGAGAAATAAAAGGAAGAGGAAGATCTCAAAAAGGTTCTTTAAAAAAGCTCAACCAGAATAAAAGCTGAGATTGGAAACACTATTTGAGAGTCAGGAAGACTAGAAAATCCAAATCAGTAAAACAGAAGAGGGAAATATGAATTAAAAGAGATTAGAAGCATAAGGAAGAACCACTTGATCTTTAGTATTTCAGCTGTATATATATTTCTTCCACAGACACAAACACCAAAGGAAAAAAAAATAAAAGAAGAATTTTGTTCCCAGCATTAGTTTCGTTGAGGCCATCCTTTGGGAATAGCAAACCACCACTCTAAGGAAGATGGCATTTCTTTTGCTGGACAGCAATTTTAGTTGTAGCAGACTAATTTTAGAGTTCTTATCCACGAAGACATCTGACAAAACACATCACCACTTCCAACGCTACAAGCATGTAAGTTGATCTTTAAACAGGAATTCAAGAATACATCAAACTACTTGTAACTTCCTGAAATAAGTTTCATAATATGCGTAAAGCAAACCAGACTGCTGAAAGTGAGTTACCTGCATGGTTCTCTGTTGGCAGGGAAGCAGAAGTCTGGTATCATCTAGGCAGTCTAACATACAGACACTCTCTCATGCAGAGATGGAAAACACTATCTGGTCAACAGAAACTTTTAGAAAAACTAATTACTATATTCTGATAGAAATAGCAAATAAACTATTAAGAAAACTGGAAAAGACTGACATGACACCCCCCCTTTCTAAACTTCAAACGAAGTTTCACAATCCAGACTCAGCAGCTCACCTGCATTTTTCAATCACAGCACATTTTCAAAATTCGCCTAGTTCTTTAAAGTGTGCGCTTATCTAAGTGAAATGTTTTGTTAAAGACATTTAACACATCAATCCCAGCAGCCTGGAACTTGCCAGAAGCCTAGTAATATCTGTCATCTTCTGCGTACACTAATGAGGAAAGATAACAAAAACAAAGGATGAACAAAAAGAGCATTTCAGGCTTTCAAGGCATGCCTACAAATAAAAGCTCTCCTAAGGATACATTCTAAGGATCTTGTGGTTTGTAAAGCCTTGGAGATGTCCAACTCTCAGACTTCCATTTCTTCAAAAATCAATTGCTGAGGCATTCAGAAGTTATTATATTGCTTAATCCTGAGCTACTTATACCGCTTGTAGAAGTTAGCCTAAGGGTTCATGTTTCTAGAAATGCCAAATTTTGGCAAGAGATGTTTAAATTACTCTAAAAAGTGTTCTGACAAATTTTTAGTTGCAATTCTGGAAGGCATCATCAAGAGTTTACCATACTTGTTTTGTGTTAATCATAACAAGAAATTATCATCCTGGATAATAAATATTCAAAATGTATTATAAAACAGCACCTGGCTTAAAAAAAATAATAATAATAATTCTTCAGCTAGAAAACCCAATAAGCTACAAATGGCAACCAAATTAACTGTCCTGAAGGGATGACATATCATACAGGAAAGCCAAAAAGTATAATTACTAAGAAAACCATTTCTCCTCCCAAGTAAATCTGTGTTAAATAGGATTACTATTATGCCATGCTTCACATTAAGTGTGCTCACACTTAACACCTACAGGCCAGTTTTCAGTTTAAGGGAATGTATGTTTGGTGGCAGTTTCTTATAGCTTTTCAGCAAGAGAGAGGGAGATTTCCTGATAATGGAGACAGTAAGGGGTGGGGGAATCTTTTGCTGCATTTTAAATTCTTTAACTATTTTAGATGGTATAAATGTAACAACATAAAATGTTTTGCTATTAAGTTAACATAGGTAGCAAGCAAAGACCTTGCTCGGCACACTGATTGTCCAAAAGGTTCCAGACGTTTTGTGCATCTAGCAGTTAGCACAGACCTCTCATCACTACCACGAAGCAAAAGATAGCTTCTCACGTAGGCAAGAAACCTGCTGACTCCTCATTTCTCCATTAAAAGTCACAGACGAAATCTGGAAAAGCTGTAAAGGACATCTCTGACAACGGCCGTTCCTGCATAGCTGCAGTAAAACATGCACCGTATGCCCAGGGAACACACTGGTGCATCTTCCTAGCAGTGCCACAACCGTGTGTCAGAAATTCACAAGATTTTATTTTTCATGTAAAAGTACTTACATAAATCAAAGCAAGAAGCAAGACAATTTTTGGGGGGAGGGGGAGGGGGGGAGGTTAATCTTTGCTCTTCCAGTTGTGGTGATAAACACAAATACTATTTTCCAATAGTTTAAGCATTAATTCATGCAACAAGGATTTCAACACAAAATATGAACAAATAGTATTTACCCAGAGTTCTAACTGACGAAATAGAGTAGAAAGACTTGCAATAAATTAATTTATTCTTCCAGAAAAGGAAAAACTGCTGGTTAAAAATAATAACAAAAAAATTAAAGGAGGAAAAATTGTATTTTTTGTACCTCCTTCCTTTCCTCGGTATTTTTGATGGACCACTCTCTGGCCATAGTGATATCACTGAGCAAGTTTTAGCTCCTATAACAGATTTTTTTTGTATTACCAAATGATAATACCAACGGTGCATCACCAAAATATATACTGCATGGATTTCTACCTTCACGTTTTAATTTGATTGCATATCGCACAAAACAAACACATCAAAAAACATGATATCAATGAAGTAAAAATTACCATGTGTTACTCAAAAACAGAGTCCTAGCAATGTTTCTATGGTGCTGAATATTTAAACAGAGTCCTGCTCGGACATCTTGACCTCTTGCAAGGTTGGTAAACATTACTTTTTACACTATGCTCTGACCCATCAGGGAAGCCTGGGAAACATTTCTGCAATCATGGCACATTTAAAATAAATATGAAGACTATTATTTCCATGTGACAAAAAGGAGTCTTAGTAATCTTAACATTTGTTCAGTGAGACATTGACTGCAACAAATACATGCTAAAATCTGTAAAAGATAAATAACAGTACTAAAAAAGAACTAGAATTAAAGCAGGCATCAGTTTTGGCATGGTGGGGGACTGCATATTAAGATAAACTTCTGTTTTTAGCACCTGATGCATGCCTTCCTCAATTTGTTAGTGTTCGCAAAACATGAACTTCAAAAGCATCCTGCGCCCAAATCATTAGTATTACCATGAGCAATAAATGTTTTGAGCAATCTTTAGTCTCACCTATATTCAAGATAGTGCAGGAGCACTTTTCATCATAAATAAGGTAGAAGTACCATTCTCCATCTGGTAACAAGGAACCATCAAGTCTAGCTTACTGATATCGGTCAAGGGATCATTACCTTACGAGAGAAAACCCTTAACTAGTGCAAATTACTGACTCAGAAACAGAAGATATAGTTTTAAGAACACACTTTAAAAATGTAGTCAATGTCTCAGAACTACCACAGAGCAAACTAAGAATTCCTATCAATAAACAATGTATTCAGGAGTCAGATTCAAGCAATCTGAAAAAACAATTCTCCTTGCCCAAGCAAGGACCAAAGACTTCCAAATAACCAAAGCTCTTACATTGTCTTTCCTGAGCAGAGAATCTTTTGGGCCTGTAGAGATTTTAAAAATTAAAATAAATATTCTTCTACACAGCATGGTGAATATATTTTAAAGTTTGTATACATTTTCCACACAATGCAAATCTTTAAATTCACACTCACATAGTTTTCCAAGCAAGTTATGCAATACAATCCCCCATTTCAACATTGAGCTGACAGGGAGCTTATTCTATTATAGGCTTTAAAAATCTCTAGTTGTAAAGGAGTAACCAGTTATAAAATGTAGTGGCTGGCATATTCATCCAACAGACTATCAGATCATCCTGCAATCTTCAGGATCATGAAATTAAGCTACACTCAATCAGGTAACTGGGTACAGCTGAACAGAACTAAAAGCTTATAAACAGCATTTCATGTGAAATATTAAAAATAACTTGCATGTTGAATTTATTAACATGGTGTAACCTAATTGAAATGAAATTGAGGCTTACAATTTGGTATGGGCTGGGCACATATCAGCTGATTTTTGAAAAAATCTTTTTCCCAAATCATTTCACATACAGTGGTTTAGATTCTGTTAATGGAGTAAAGGTAAGAAATCCTAATGAGAGTCAACCATCAGCAAGAAGAGGTAGCTGAAGTCGTTTACTGACACACTGTAATTAACAAAATGCAGAATTTTGAAGGAGAAACTGCTTTCCCTGAAGGGAAAAGCAAAAAGAAAAGAACTTGATGTTAAAAACAAAGTCTTCCAAGATTGGCCAAGAATCACAAACTAATAAGCACAAGAGTGATGCAAATAAAAAAAAATTTGTTCATTTCCTTGCCACACTGGAAAATCAGTTTTGATCAAACTGAACTTAATTTTGGTAGGAAGACCAAACAAAGGTAACTTAGTTTGAAATAGAGTCCTTGTTTTTAGGAATCTCCAAGATAAACAAAGCAAATGAAGGAAGTAACTCACAGAATCAGAGCACAAGACAAAGACATCTTTATTTAGCAGATTGAAGAGGATATCTATCCAGAAAACAGTACACCCACTGCAGTCGCACAATCTGCCAAAGAAAACAGACTAACGCTCTACTATGTCCCAGAAGAGTATCCCAACCAACGTGTTGTACTATGCTCTGGGATCCAGATCTGTCAAGCTTTCCTGCTGACACCACTTAATGCGAATAACTCACTACAATAATCCAAGACCCAAGCTGCACCCCTTGCGGATGAGTTTCTCACTTTTGTTCCTAGGATCTACCTACCCATCTAGGAGGGACTCCAATGAGACGGTTTATGTGGGGATTCATCTACTGCCTGGGCTTTCTATCATCCTCCTCCCTGCCCCCAAACAGGTGGATTCAAAATACGTAAGGAAAAAGGGCACATCTTGCTCTTCTAGGTCTAGATATCTGTTCTTGCATATTTAACATAGAAATAGCATATTGGAAAAAACATTCCCACAAAGCTTTATAACAAAAGACATTCTAGTTGATTAAAATAAGAAAAAGCAACAGAGAACGGCTATTGGAGGAAAGGGGGCAATAGCTACTAGCTGAAAAAAAATAATTTCAGTCTACAACCGTCAGATACCATACAACTACCCTGCTGCAGCAAGGAGCCTTGCCTATTTTACCAAGGCTGCTACAACAAACAGCTTATATCAAAACTCTTACTAAAAAGGGCAAATGCGTATCTCCCACTGACACACAGGTAAAAGCAATGTGCAATCCAAACCCTTTGGGGACAGAGGAAGGAAGAAGTGCAAGGGCACACATAGGAAAGTTATGTCTGTCCCAACACTCCCCTTTTCCTCACCAGTTTCCTCTGGCTTTCCATTAGCCCTCACTGATTAGCTCTCACATGCACCACTCCCTCCACCTACTTCAAGTTTCCTAGACTTTCCAAAGTCTACTATAACACAGGAGCTCTGGGGTTTCTGACACTATGAGTAGTCTCCCTCCAGCCATTTACTTTCAGATCAGAAGGAATCTTTCCTATTAGACTGTAGTGATAAGGTAAACAGACATTTTCCATCCTTTGTGGTGTGACAGAAGATATAAAATCAGTAAACCGAAAGTGTTATGTTAAGAAAATACTTGGAATTTGGGACAGTGTTTATTGCGGGGGGGGGGACGACACACACTAAAATCCTACACACCCACTGGAAGACCAGTTTGCCCAAGTAAATGACCCTTAGAAGCAGGCATGTCACTAACAAAGTTCTAGAATAGAAACTTGAAGTTTTTTCAGCATGTCAATCTCTATTACTACTCCTGCACGGATGAATAAGGAGATGGAGAAAGCACAGTTCTGGGAACTGGCCAAAGTCTCAGACTGCTGGAAATTCTTTTTTAATAAGGCTGGAAATCCTTTTAAAAAGCTATACCAAAGTAAACAAAAAATATGAATGTGGCATTAGGGGCCGGAGATGGGAGACAGACTCATTTAGTCTCTTCCAAAAAGGGCAAAAACAATTAAAAGAGTAATAGGTGTCATGCAAATGCACACTATGGCCTTACTAACTCCTTCCTTGCACTGTCAACTCAGAGGGACCAAGTGGAGCACATACCAAGTAATACAACTCTCTAAGGAAAGGTCTAAATATCAAACTACTGGTTACGAATATTAATAAAAAATCATTGTGCTATTATAGAGGGAATCAAAAAGGATGTTTGTTTAACCTAGTAAGGCTTCATTTAACAAAGCCTAACAAAAAAAAATGCTTTAAGACATTTTTATGATTAAGATATTTATATGAAAACTTGCCATTATCAATATCACATTATACAGCAATCCTCTTTTCTGTGAGTTAAAGCGGCACCTGACTTAAGTCTTGTCTTCTTTAAAATGAACCGAAAAAGCCCATAAAAGACTTAAAATAAACAATGTTTTTGTTTGTCCATTAATATTAAATAATAGTATTTCAGAAGACAAGTATTTCCACATAGACTAATGTGAAAATACTCGAAGTTTTTAATAAAATATTCCTGATACATAGAACAGTCATGCTTATAAAACAAATTGCCATGCTCAAATAAAAACAGCAGCAGCTTAATTTAACATTTCTTACCATTTAATAAAAGAAACCCAAATACCAAGAGAGAAGGTAGGGCACATTCATACTGCTTACATGAAGCAGCTAACTTCGACTTGCTAAGTTCTTGGAGGCCTCTGCCTCCTTACATTGACTGAAACAGGGGCTTCTAGACCCCCCGAATCAGTCACTTCAGGTATCTTACACAAGTGAATACTTGCTCTTTGCCCTCCTTTGAGAAGAAATTTAAGTGAACTGTCCTGTAAACCTCAGACAATAAGAAATACATCATCTCATGAGGTTTTTAGAAATACAGGTATCCTCTACCACAAACAAAAGGGTCTATGGAGGGCACTAAGAATGTTTCCTCCAAAAACAAAATCTGAAAGCTATTCATTGCTGCTCACAGGTTTCAGCCAGGTGATGGTATCTAGTTTTCTAAATTATTTAAAAAGATACCACCAATTTCAAGTTAAATCCTTTGCTACATAAAAAGCCAAGAAACAATGACAAAAAGCAATTACTACAGGATTATGTTATTTCTGGAACCTAATGCTTTCAGCTTACTTCTGCTGCCCATACAGTAAGCATACAGGTGGTCCAACTATCAATTCTATCCCAGAATCTTTCCATTTTAGCATTGATGCATTTAACTGATTTACTGAATAAAGAACTCTAAGTTAGTCTAAAATAAAGAATACTGTAACTTAAAAAAAAACACTAAATTTATTCGCTAAGAGAGCAGTGGGGAAGAGAGATTCACAGGTTATTTTAATATGTTTACAAGGTTACAGCTATAATAAAGCTTTTAGCAAAGAATTATCAGAATTCCACAAATACAATTCCACTAAATACAGCAGAGTTCTGCAGTGTCTGAAATGGATGAGTTCAGAAAGGTGTAGGAGTGGGGAAAGCACAGAAGTTCACAACGCATTTTCCTCCTTGCCCAGATGAGGTGGAATACCTAACGCTGGTGAAGGAGCAGTCAGAAAACTACATCATGAAATAACAATAAGTGTGCTGCAGGCTATCTTTGCAAAGTATTTTTGCTCCAACACTACTAACAATCCTTTTTTTGCATCCTATAATTCTACTATTTTTTATAGCTCAAATAGATGAAAGTTTTGCAAGAATACAACTAGCCTGACACATTTTGCTTTTCCAGCTACATGAAAAAAAAGTTAATCAAAAAAAGGAGCCATAATCTCTACCATATAAACTATGCCAGGAAATAGAATCATTGTTCATCTATGGAATCGCAGCGGGGCGGGTACTATAGAAAAGCTACGAAGAGGAAACTACACCACCTATTTATCTTCTGTTACCTTATTTTCTGTAACGGACACTGCGGCCTCCTTACAAACAAGGACATCCTAATTTATGCAAGCAAACAAGTGACATTTAACTACTTCAATGAAACGGAGCCCAGATCACATACCATCACATCTTGATCCACTGTATGCAACCACCAACACCCGCTTATTTTCCTCCCTCAACTGTCCCCAGACACACACCTGTTACATATATTCAGCAAATCAATCCCATTATAGAATAAAGAGCATAGATTCAGCGTACATCTACAACCAAGCTAAGCAAGATGCTTATTAAAACATTTCAGTATCTACAAAACCAAGTTCATAACAAGCCATACCTTCTCAATAGCTGCAAGTTCCTCCACTGTAGCCTCTCATTCTTTAATTTCTTTATCTTGCTCTCTTATTGAAACCAGACTAGACCCTAGCCTGAAGAAGGCATGTACATTACTCACGTGCAGGCTGCAGTCCTGCACAGCCTTTGTTCCTCAACGTCTAAAAAGGAAAATCATGCAACTTCTACATGCTGAGGTAGCCTTCTCCGAGTTTATATTATAAGCAACCTTTCTAATCCCTTATTGATCTACATGTAAAGTTAAAGACAATAAGAACGTGAAAACTAACACTTTTGCCTTAGATATAGCCATTCTGAAGATACAGAATAACACAAAAATCCCTGCAAACTTTTTATATACAGAGCTATTTTCATACCATACAGATCTCCAATATAGTTACATATTCCAATCACAGCTCCTTAAAAGCAAGTCATATACTCACTTTTTTTTTCCTAATTTCTGTAATATAATTTATTCACACACTTTATGTGTGCATGTGAGTGGAACTGCAAACAAAGGGTCCAGAAATTTAAATTTTAACATGTTTTCAGACATGTTATACTTCCAAATGTGACATGCTAGCAAGGATGCAAAGCCTTTTCATCTTCCATTTCCTACCATTTTATGAGTTCTCACATTTAACATTAGAGGTACCTAAATTATGTAACTCTATGCTACAAATTATAAAAACATTCTACATTTTGCTGTGTACCTACTATTCCAGAGACTTCAATGGAAGCAGAAAACATACCAACAGCCAAGATGTACACCATTTTTAAACACAAAACTTAACAGTAAGTATAGCCCTTGAGTATCTACCTTGTATCCTAGAAAATATGTTACAGGTTTGTAGAACTGTCAGTTAAATATGCTTTTATTTTAACTGGGGGGGGGGGGAAAGACCCTAATCAAGCTACTTGCCAAATCAGGATTCCAGAATAATCAGGGTCTGCTTCTAAACAACAACAACAATAATAATCTAATAAATTTTAAGTGGTGTCATTACTTCAGTTTAAAGAACTGTACCTCATATCTGAACTTAACATCTTAGCTTACGTCAAAAATACAAAACCAAACAGTTGCCTTTGATGTGACTGATTAAACAACTTTTGTCTCTGGTATTACTAATGGAATGAGTAAATGGGTTGTAATATAATGTACAATAATTCAGTTACATACTAGTAAACATTTCACTGAGATCAGAGCACTAAAATTTCAGTTCATGCTGAATGATTTTATAGACAAATAAATATGAGCTTAAATACCACATAAACATACCCTGTTAACAGGATACCTCAAGACTATTTGGTGAGCCATTACTCAAGTGGCCTGTGGGTATTACAGCCAAAGGTATAGGCAAGCATAAAATGTGAAGTCAAATGCTGTTTCCATGTAAAGTTCAAGTCTCTTAGATTCTCCAAGTCACTTTTCCAGAAAAATCAAGCAAGATAAATATAGAAAGCCTCTTTAAAAATTCAAGGTAAGCTAATATTAGAAATGATCTGCCTGCACTCTTCCCTAGTATAATGCTTTTTCTGTATCACGGAAACAGTTACTTTCCATGAAATATCTTGAGATTAGCAAAAGAGTTTTTGAAAGAAGTATTTCAAATTTGATTTTTATATGGATTTTGTGCATTAGCTTCATAACATGCTGAAAACTACGTATTTTATAGCATTCTACACTGGTAACCAATTCAGAGTTCTACCAGTACATACAGTAAAACTCCAAAGTATTGCTTTATTCCTCACACACACATCTATGGGAAAACATAAAAATAAGAATTTCTACATCGACCAAGAAAGAAATGGACACTTTACTAATTTTCTATGTTTATTATGACATTTAGTTACCTAGCATTTAAAAATACTACAAACTGCAATATAATGCGTTAGAACCTTAGAGCCTTAAATAATGTTCAGTCTTGCTATACAGTAGCCTGGCTAAGAAAATTCACGACTATTCTAAAATACTAATATGTTAAGTGGGTGGAAAAATCTATACACTATGGCTACTTAGCAAGTTGAAAAAGCTTATATTTCTGGAAGAAAAAAGAAAAAATCTTTAAAGGGGCTAGTAAGTGCATTTTTGCAAAGCTCTAACTAATTTTCCTTCCTCAAAATTTTCTTTACAAAACACTTTTTAAAAATCAGACTGTAAAGAAAGGAGGGAGGAGGAAAAAAGAAAAAAAAAAATGTCTCTATCAGCAGAAACCACTGTATTTCAATATTTGAAATGGAATCTACATACCAAGTTTTACTTGCAAGGGCTAAACTACAACTGCTAACATAGGCAGGACTTTGCAGACATGACAACTAAATCTTTATACAGTAGCAAGCACCAAGCAATAAACTGTTCTGAACACTGGTCCATCTCACCTGCCTTAAGTGTATGGATAAACTGCTACATTCTTAAGTGATGTTTTTATTAAAATAAGCCTCAGTGATAATTTGGGAAGAAGTATCAAGAAAAGGCAAGCAAAGAGGGAGACTAGCTGACACATAACAATAGCCAGTGAAATATTACTCTTATTTTCTGTAATAAACACCAAGATCAAAACATTATGCAAGTTAAATTTCCTTGAAAGGTTCCCAGCAGGAGTCTTCCTTTTTGTTTGTGCAGTACGCGATTTCCTCTCACCCACAAAAAACATACCAAGAATGTGCATGTGCCACTAACACTAAGCAGCACTTCCTTAATCACTCATTTCCAACAATTTATGGATGATCAGTGGCAAAAACGAGCAAAAATAATGAAAGCATGCAATGAAAGCTCATTGAGACAAACCGGCTTGGACTTCCTACTCATTTCTGTGTCTCTTTAAGATGGGGGTCTGATACAAATTAGCCACTGGGAAAAAAAAGTCATCTGGTCATAAAATACAGTACAGGGTCACTTTTATGTAAGTTTGCCAAAAGGGACATAAACCAGGACAATTTCAAACTGTGACACAGGATAGAAGTATATTAAAAAAATCTTTGTTCCTCCTCCATTGTGCTGTCATGTTGCTCAGCTTTATAGACATTCCAAGCACCAGCTCTGGCCTCTTCGCTTCCACCTGGTCTACCTAATTAATTAAGCAAGGAAGTTACCTCAAATTTTTGTAGTATTTGTTTTTATTATCATGCACTTCTTTTGATGTCCCAGGAGTTAACCTCTTAATCCACAGACTGTGTGTGTTGTGTTCTGAACATTTTGGGATGTCTGGATAATTTGGATAATTGGTCAGGATGTTGCTGTCGTTCATGTTAAACTTTATGCCATGACTTCAGGTTCAAGGATCAGTATTAAGGTAAAATACTTCATAAAGCCTTTTTTAAACTCTACACTTGTGATTATGCAATACCTACTTAAACCAGCTTCTCACAGTGGTAAAACTCACTCTTCATATTTTCTTATGAACTACTCCTAAACATCTTCATCTTTGTCAACTTTAAACAAATACAAATTTTGGTTGAAGTTACATCAGGAGAAAGCGTATTTTAGGGTCAAGAAATCTATAGCAATTATCTCCTCGAAGATGCTTGCCTCCTGCACACAGCAGCACGTGTAACACTCTGTGCAGTCTATTATTATCACATATGTAAGGGTCAGTACTGTGAACAATAAAAGCCCAACTACAAATACCACAGTTTTCCTTTGGAGAGGAGGATAAAAGATCAGGTCAATTCTGACTAAGAAATATGACTGACCTTTGTTTCATCATTATACTACAGAATTGGTGAAAGCCAGGGATGAAGAACTGAAAGAGCATCTAAACAAGTACTGTCCTTGTGCACAGACACTTCAAAAGGAAGACAAGAAGAATTGAGATATAACAAAGGCTTTAGTATTGATACAGTAAAGTTGTTTCAGACTACTCCAACAGCTCAGATAACAGCCGTGGCCAAGGCATGACACACCACAATGAACTCCAACTACTTTCATATTCAGGAAGAAACTTACATGCATACATGTGTGCATTAAAAAGTGCATGTGTGCATCTCCCTACACATACATACATGCACATACATGTGTATACCAACTTTACTGTCTCTTATAGTTATTTTCCTGATAACAGAAGTCTGCAACTGCTATTCAGCGTAAACAAACTATACCAAAGAAGAGCACTTAGGCTCTTTAAAGGGGCACAGCTGACCCCCCCCCCCCGGCCCAAAATGCCCTTTTCAAATCAACATAGTGGTTTTAATTAAAAACTAAGCAGAGAGTCAGTCTGATTTTCAGTACAACACTGCATCCGTCCATGGTGAGTGCCTAATTTCCGTATTTCTCTCCTCTGTGCAATATGCAAGTGCTTGGTTGTTTTAAACTGTTGCCCTGGGGAATCAAAAGGAGTCTGTAAGAAGGGCCATGTGCCATTTAGAAAGTATACTAGCAACCAAGAAAAAAAAAAAAAAGCCATAGTAAACTGGAAGATGGTTAATCAAACCCATTCAGATTCATGAAACTTAAAGAGCAGGGGTAATAGTTCCATAAAAGGACATGGAAGATCTTTATACAAAATCCGTAATACTAATTTACAAACTATCTGCAATAGCTTGTAATAAGTTCATATTATAGCAAATAGATAAAAATCAATTCTAAGCATAATCAATGATAAATACTCAAACACATGGATAAACAACATTATCCTGTATGTGCCTAAAACCAAAGACTAACATTACCATCAGGAGCTAAGCTCAGAGAAATCCATTAACAAAACAAAAAAGGTTGAATTCATTTTCAGAACCAAATCTTTTACTCACTAAATTATAGAACTTTTAGAACTTAAAAATTAAAATCAAACCAGCAATGCTTACATTAAACACCTAAAAATGGATAATTTGACTCTAGTCACCTATTTACTCTTGATAATGAAGGTCAATCTACAACTGATTTAAGATGACCTGCATAAGCATTTACACAGGAATAGTCTTTTCACCCATATTTTGAACCATGTTAAGCATCTCAAGTCAACTCCTTTCCCTATTCAAGGCATCCAACTTCCAGCTGAAAGATTAAAGATTACCCATCCTGTGGCAAACTTTTACTGAATGCCTTTGCATTTACAGAGGATCCCTCTTTCATTCAATGCTGCAAGTTTTGTCAAATGAATATGCGCCTTCGAATTGAGATTATTAAAATCTGATTTTGCCATCTAACAGCAATAGCATTTGAATGTTCTATCTCTGTGGCCCATCAGTCTGATGTAGCGAATGCAGTTAAGTTTTGGGGGAGTTTTTGTTTGTTCAATTTTAAATTTGCACAAGTACCAGAATACTATAAGGCAGTCACAATCTTAAAATCATCTGTTAAGACAAAAGGTAACCAATGTGCCAAAATGTGAGGGAAGTAAAATAGATGGAGTAGTCTTCATGGGTTACAGAACTGAAAAAACTTACGTATGTCCCTTAGTTCAACTAAACATAAGCTTTCCCAGATTTGAGTCACCTGTTATGTGATTTAAGAAAATATTTATTGTATTTATTGCATCAGTAATCATTTATCCGCATCACATTTAGAAGAGATTACCATAAGGAAGGTGTTTAGGACCTCTCAATACTTCAATGTAAGTTTAGTCCAGAAAAACTACTGAAGAGAAGGTACTTATATTGGGATTTTATTTTATTTTTTTTTTAACATTTTTTTTACTTTTATGAGGGCTGCAAGGTATGTGCAAGTTTAACACAACCAGGATGCATAACACATCTGTTTGAGACAAAGAAGTCCATAAGTCAAGGTATATACTGCTAGTATCATATACAACGTTTTAATGGAAAAGAATCCCTTCCTCCCCCCACCTTCCACAGCTTTGCTTGAATCATCTCCCCCAATCTTGACCTCCACTAAGATCAGTTATGTTGGTGGTTGTTTTGTTTTTAAAAAGATACATATTAGCTGTGGCTAGACCTTCACAATTGAAGGAAAATGGAGCAGCCTTCACCTGAAAACTGGAAGGACAAACGAAGCTGCTGAAAGGTTCCTGTCCCTAGGAATATGTGCATGAAGAGGGAGAGTGGCTTCCAGCTGACCTGGCTAAACAGGGTTAAACATATTACTATGAATAAACACTTAGCCCAAGCCCAGACTCCTCTAAACTTGAGCCTATTAACTTGGTCATCCAAACCCACACAGAAATAACTTGGATACTTCTATAGTTCAGTCAAAATATAACAGCACAGCAGCAAAGAGCTCATAACAGGGCTAGCCAAAGTATTTACATAACCGTCTCAGTTGGGTCCTGCAGGTCAGTTCTGACATAGCTATTTTGTTCAGCTTATATTGTCTGAACAGGAGGTTCCACCATAGAAGAAATTCTCTATTTCTCCACATTATTTTATCCCAATTAAAATTTTCCTCACGCAAAACTTTCTAAGTATCTTATTTTCACTGCCTTCTTCTGTTTTCTCTCAAATATCTACAAGAAGCTTAAAATTCAAAATTGGATTCAGTACTCCCATTAAGGCCTCCTCAATTCTACAAAGATCACCACCACCTTCATCACCTCCATGCCACATTCTCATGAATGCAGCCAAAAACTACATTTTCTTTCACACACCAATCATCACCATCTTGTTGATTTATGTGTTGTTTCCGATCCACCAATGACACAGTAGTATTTTGCATCCATCTTTAATGCGTTTCATTTTCCTAACTTCAGGCCATTTCTCAAGATTCTTTGCTTTCTAATGCAGTCATCAAAAGGACCTGGAATTCTCTCAAACATGGTATCATCAAAAACAAAAATGTAACCATTTAGATTATAAAGATTAATGAAAACATGTAGTAGTATTGGTCCCCAGACAGCCATTCCAGTTTAAGTTCTTTGATATTTACCTCTTTGAACTTCATTTTGTTGTGTCTCCCATTATAGTAATTTCTTTTGCATTGCACTGCTTTAGTTCATATGTTAACATTATACTATTATCATATCGTTACACGGGAGCATAACATGCTCCTGCCTATTTATTACCTTGGATTGTTTTACTGTTACCCCTAGGTATTTTCCTGTTAGCAGAACCAGGTAATTTATAAATACTTACAAAGTGAAATGGCAGATACACATTTTACTTTTTCCAGACAAATTCTTTACTAATTCCTAGTTGTTCAGAAATTGCTTTGCCAAGTTTCATGTTTTGCTGTCAGCCCTGTCAACTTGAATATTTCAACTACGCTAAATATTTTCAGTCATTCTCTACCCATTTTAGACAGTTTTCTTCACATACTTTATTAATAATTGACCAAGTATTTGTTCACTATAGAACCTTGCTTGCGAAGTTTGAAAGACAGACCTACAAAACTCACAAATTAAACTTGCTGGTTTTCTCTGGGTCATCTGTTATTCAATCACTCTTCCTATTAACAAATAGCTCTATACTTTCTTTTCTTGCTACTTTATTTCTAGCGCATTTATTCAACCTTCTCTTGTTTTAACATCCCTTGGTAGTTCTTGTAAATAATTAAAGGGTTTTTTAATTGGTTGTATATTATAGGTCCTACCTTTCCTTTGCATTAGCAAAGTTTGTTTTTACAACTCACTGTCTCTTATGAGCACACAGCAACTTTAATTTATTAAAGTAACCAGGATTTTTCAATACTAAGTTGCAAGTTCCAATTTTCTGTAACATCTTATTACTTAAATTTAGGCCTAAAATCTTTAATCTTAGATCACATCAGGAATCCACTGTTGACTCATTGGGTTTTTTCTTTCTTTCTTCTTCTAGCAAATGTAAATGATCTGCATTTTAAACATTCACATTTTCTTTAAAAAGGAAATAGATGGTTATCAGACCAACACTTACTTACAGAAATTAATATAATATTTTAGCTTCTTTGCAGTTTTGCTTTTAAAGAGTAAAGCAAATAAAGTTACCTTTAGATTCTTCTCCATAATATTAGCCTGCTAAAAATGGAACAGTTCTGACGTCGTATATTTTTAGCCACCTGAGGCCCCTAAATTTCTTTCTCCTATATTACTTTTTTGTTTTCATTTAGAGATAATCACAAAGTTTGCTTTTCATCTCTTTTCATCAAGAAGAGGCATTTATGTTACCAAAACAATTTTCCTCAAAGAAAATCTTTTTAAAAGTTAAAGCATGTCATTAAGGAAAAAAAAAATCCTTCTTGATCTGTAGCTTTTCAAGGGCTTTTTCCCTTAGTTACTCGCAGTCAGATACTGCATATTCACTTTACCTGCTTGTGTGAGAGCTCACATGTGTATACACACAGGCAGGTCTCTGTGACAAAAATTATTCCAAATCTGTAATACTAGCTTCATCGGAAATAAGGGCTAAAATAGAAGGTATACCGTAATTATTCCATACAGTGTTTAACAGTATGTTCCTACCTTTTTTAAGCCAGCAAATCCTTCTGATTCCAGAAAGAAAAAGGCGAAGGGCATCAACACAAACAAACATAAATTGGAAAAAAGAGAAGCAAGATTCCACAAGCCTGCAACAAATAAGAAAAAGTATATATTGTAGGTTTTTCATCTTTAAAAGATACTACATTCCCTCTCCTTACTTTTAACAAAATAATATACATACAAGTATAACAAAAGTCAAGATTTTATGGATGCATTGGGTTCTTCACAAGTCATTGCTGCAAAATACCACTTTCTATGTGCAATGCTCTTCAGTTTTAAGGAAAATTTGAATATCAATTTAAAACAGCAGCAACATTCTGAAACCTTGGAAGACACTGAAAGTTTAAGTCAGTAACTTCCATAATATCTCACTGTTTCTGCAGGGATCTTTAAATATTTGTTCTAAAATTTTTCTGAACAAAGTACTTTCTCACCAGTGAATCTCAAGAAGTTTCAAGTCTCTGTATTCCCTACCACTTATATTCTTCCTCAAGAGAAACTAAGACAAGTCATGGATTTTAACATCACCAATACACAAACACTATCATCACCTCCCCATTAAAAGAGGGTATCATGATAAAGCACTAGCAGCCCTCCACAATGAGAGGACTGGCTCAGTGGATGAGGGAAAAGCAACAGATGTTGTTTAGCTTGACTTCAAGTAAGGCCTTTAGTGCTGTCTCCCATAACATCCTCACAAACTAATGAAGTACCAGTAGGTAAGTGGGCTAAGAGGTGGACTGAAAACTGTCTGAACTTCTGGGTTCAGCAGGTTGTGACCAGCAGCACAAAGCCCAGTTGGAAGCCAGTCACTAGCGGTGAGCCCCAGGGACCAATACTATTCAACTCCCTCCTTCATTAGTGACCTGCACGAGGACACAGAGCGCACCCTCAGCTAGTCTGCAGACAACACAAAACTGAGTGGTTGATGGTTGTACCACCATTCAGAGGGCTCTTGACAGGCTGGAGAAATGGGTAAACAGGGATCTCATAAAGCTCAATGAAGACAAACGCAAGGTCCTGCACCTAGGGAGGAATAACCCCATGCACCAACACACACTGTGGCTCAACAAGCTGAAAAGCAGCTTTGCGGAAAAGGTCCTAGTAGACACCAAAGGTGACCATGAGCCAGCAATGCACCCTCCTGGCAAAGACTGACAACTCGTCTCTATTAAGGAGATCAGTAAGATTTATTAACCTTTATGATTTTGTGAGCTGAAAACTTTCTGAACAGCCCAGTAGTTTTTGGTGGCTAAACACTTATCTCATCACCACTATATCAATAGTTGTGCAGAATGTCACGTTTAGCTTGCCCACAATTTAGTGCTATTGTAGGTAACAGGTTTAGCTAGTGTCACACCTTCTGCAGCCTGAAAACACAACTTTTACTTTGTAGTCAAAAAAAGATAGAACTAGGCAATGAGGAAATACAGATGAGTCCTTACGCTGCTGAAATAAATATGCATATGAAATGCATTATTCAGATGCTAAAGTAAAGTCTGCCTAAAGGTGTCTAAATTCAAGTTAACAACAACAAAGAAATTAAAAAGATTTTTCTTCCGGAATTTGCTCAGTGAGGAAGCCCTTGTTACCACAAAGAACATTCACTCATAGCAGCATCAGCATGAATTTCATGGAGAGGCTTTACTACAGCACTGAAGTATTCTACGTAGTTCTTTTTTCCAGAGAATGAATACTGCTAGATTTCTTTTTTTTTTCAGGGGGGGTGGGGGAGAGTGGGGGGTGGAATGATTTAAGTGGTTTTCTTTAACTAGTGATTTTTGTTACCTAATGGAAGGCTGTATACCCATTTGTCAAAATTTCAACTGCTCTATCACATGTACACCTACAAAGCAAAAAGAGTAAAACAGTTCTCAAAAGAACAAGCATCTACAGTATATACGAGGCATTTGCAGGGGCACAGTGCATATCTGGGCCAATTTTTTAAAAAAGCTGAAATGCAAAAATCTACACATTAGCAGCTGATAGGAACCACATCTATAGAATTTCAAAATACAGAGCAATAGTACAAATGTGAAATTATGAGGTAAGGACCGTACTGTAATGCTGATTGCATACTTTGAGGGAAGTGTAAGTGTAAGAACACCAGATGAACACACAAATGTTAACAGATTCCCATTGTTCTTCCTACCCAGCACCTACTTCACCAAATTCAGAACTTCATGATTCTCCTGCTCCCCTACCTTATTTATTATCCTAATAACTCAAAAGTCAAATTAAAAAGAGAAAAATATTTACTTCCTAGGAAATTGACTATGTGATAAAGCTACCTAAGAGCTGATCACAACATATAAAAGCTTTAAGCACTCTATCAAGACTTTTTGCATGGGTAGTGACCTAAGAAAATCTCCCATAAAGAAAGCCAAAAAAAAAAAACAATTAAAATCCTCTGCCTGGCAAACAGATTAAATATTCAGCAATTTCTTTTTCCTGTTCCTGTTAGTTTCATTAAGTTTTACCTCCACCTGGTGGTTATGTCTAACAACAGCACAAGTGAGCATCCAGCAGTCTAAAGTATTTCTGGGTTTAGTTCAACATTTATTAGGTAAGGTTATTTAAACTGGATACAGCTATGGGCTTTCTGTCTTGTTTTAAAAATTAAAAGTATGTATTCTTCTGTTTTTCTGTATGTCACAATTACTCTAACAGTCTACAATATAAAAACCTTTAATATTACAGTCAAGTATCTCCATTACAGACCATATTTATAATTGATAAATTTAAGAAAACTGAAATTTTACAAGTTTACAAAACAAGTTTTCCCATTTAATAATATTTGTAAATATTAAGCCAATGGTATGCAAAGGCTATGCTGGACATAAAGAATTATGAAGCTATGGCCAAATGTTTCCTGAATTTAAGTCTTTGAGATCGCACTATGAAGTCTCAAAAATTGCACGTGTATTTCATAATTACCTTTACAAAGCTATGCCAATATAAGGAAATAGAGTTTTTATAAAGCAGTGGAATATTATTATGCAAACCTAGCAGACACCACAAGAGGGCGCCTCTCCCCAAAGTAATGGCTGGACACACTATTTGATTTTGTTAAATCGCAGTAACACAACCCGATGATCTGATCCAAAAGTGCAGTAATGTTTATAAAATCTTCATAGCAACTCCAATAAAACTTTTTCTAATTCAGCCATATCTACCCCCCAGTCTAAACTTCGCAATGCATAGCTAAACTTGAAAACACAAGAGATGCTGAACTTAATTCCATGCTCGTCATTGCTATGAGCTTATGAAATATAAATTGCATTGCATATGCATAATATGCTATTTTCAACAGATTAATTATCACATTAAATCAGAACCAGATGGTCACTGGAAAATGTAAGGGCCTTCCTATGTAAAAGCTACTACTTATGGCAGATTTCTACATTAACTCAAATTTTGTTTTGTATTGTAGCAAATCAAAAGTAGAGTGAAAACTTCAAATTACTTGTTAGTTTTCACTCTGTAATACCATATTGTACGTTTTCCAAAATCAGTTCAAACACAGAAGAACAGACTAATTTCCATTAAATAGATTTATACTTTCCAGTATCAAATGTGAAAAATTTCTGAGCAGCTAAATCCCTGCAAAAAGTGCAAATCAGTTCGATCTTTTTAAAATAGGAGACCTATCAAATTTGCAATCCTCTACGCTATGCATGATGTTATTGATCATAGAATAACTTCTCTAGAGAGAACCACCGAAGTTATGTAGTCCAATCTCTTGCTTAAAACAGGTAACATGCAGATGCAACTAGGTTGCTCAGGGTATTAGCCAGTTAATTTTGAAAAACCTCCAGGGCTGGAGATACCACAGCCTTTCCACTCAGCCTCTTCTAGTGCTTAGCCATCCTCCTTCTAACATCTAACTCTGTCCTCTTTGAGGACTGGCACCCGTTTTCCTCCAAAACTCACTACTTGGCAGAGACCTGCAAGGCGTTAGAGTAGACTTTGCCAGTAAAGACAGAGGTAAGGGGAATCCCAAGGACCTCAGCCTTTTCCACATTAGCAGCAAGACAACGTTTTCTTCGGTCGTCTCTTTGCCGCTGACATGGCTATATAAACCCATGGAATCCCACGTTCTTATTTCCTAAAGAGGACAAAGTCTATTCTCTTAAATTATAATGTATTTACTGCCTTCCTCACTTTCCTCAGATCTTAAACTACACAGTTACCCCAGGCAAGGCGATCAGTTCCTCCTTACTTCCTTGGGGGGGGGGGATTTGTTTATTGCCCAGATTAAAAAAAAACAAAACAAAAAAAAAACACTCAACCATTTTCAGAAAGACGACAGAAGAGAAAGCATGTTGCTTGTCACTTATTTCCTGCTTACAACCATCCACATTTCATCTCTTGCAGAGCCCTACAATCTTATTTTATAAACCTTGCAAGTCAGGAATCTAGGAACTAGCAACATCAATTTGCTATCCATGAATATTATTAGATATTTTGCAAAAATGAGCATTACAGACAAATTAAAAATTCATGCAAGTCTTCAGAGAAAAATATCTTCAAGACCAGTTTACTATCTGTTCACAAGAGTAGAAAGTGCATTGCACAGTTAACTTATAAATTATTTGCTTGCTTCAGTTAGCTTATGTACTTCTTTCTCCAGGCAAATCTACTGTAAATACATCCTGCTTCACCAGTGTTTCCCTTAGGCCCATGGAACAGCCCAAATGATTTTCAGTTAGTATCCTCTGGCAGAGGCTGTGTCCATTATACATGTTGCATAGTTCTAGGAATGTTTTCCAATATTAGCCTGCACATAAAATTCACACCACCAGGCATTAAGGCATCATCCCTGCAAGTATAAAAGTTGCACTATTTTCTCAGATTATTTCAAGGGAAAAAATGCATTTTGACTGTGCCTCCTTACTATACTTGATATACTTACATTCTACAGTTTCCCTTGTTTGCAGATAAACTGCTAACAGCTGAATTCGGCTATCTAAACCCAACTGCTTGTAACTAGGAAGTTTCTTGAAATAATTTGTTATATATAGCAAGAAATTGATATGCATCATCATAAACAAACAGGCTTACAGATCCTTGATTTACACACACGGAAAAAAATTGAACATATGTAAGTTACTTTGAATATCAATACAGAATAAGAACTGCTGGAAACTAAGTAGTGAATTTGGTTTAGATTCCTCAGTCTGCATAATTAACAAAAAATGCGCACCAGAAACAAGCAAACCACCACACCACACACACACACCAGACAAACAGTGAAGACATACTTTTGTGATCTACACAGTAGCAAAACCAACCAGCCAACAACGCATCAACAATTCATTTACTATCTTAAATGAAAATGGGGTTATTAGCTTAAAAATAAAAACATATGTGGGAATGTATAATGAAATCATTCATTTTAATTACATTACGCTGAGTACTAACCATGAATTAGTGAGCCATTTAACCACTGAATATAGTAGTTTTGTGGAAAAGACAGCAGGATCTCATTGCTGATTATTGAGAAGGGCAGAAGCAGGACTGCACCAGCTGAAACTGCTAGAGTGAAGGTGCTCAAGAACAGCCTGAAATTTAAAGAAAGGCACCACTGTTAGCACCAACAACATGCTCCAAACAGGGGGGGGAAGCAGTTACCTGATCATCAGTGCCTGAGGGCTTCTTACAGCATAAAAGGGGCAGGAGGAAGGAGAAGCTATGATTTCACAATTTACTTTTTAAAAGGCAACTTTCAAATACCAAGTAGTTTACAGAAATCAGAAAATAATTGTTAGCTACCATATTTTTTCCCTCTTTGAAACTGCATACATTCAATTCATATGTCATGCACAGGATAAAATAAATCACTGAATACCTTCTGATAACTATAACTTTCAATTTTTCTTCCACACAGAGTGGAAAATTTTTTAATTTCTTATTAGAATTTTAGAAAGTAGAGCAGTTTTTTAATGATTGAAAAGGTGAGCAGGATAACACCCAAATTAGTATTCTAACACTGAACTGAAAAATAAACATTGCTTTTTCAGATGTATCAACACATAGCCTAGACCTTTTTTTTTTTTAAAGTTGCAAATACAAAGAAATTGCCAGAATTATTCAAAATGCTTATTCAAAAGCTTATTCTTTTTAGATCCCAAATGCAATTTATACTGAATGCCATCTTGAGGCACTAAGAACTGTGTTCCTCAAAAAGCAAGACCAACAAAAAACTTAGAGAACTGGTCTGATGCTAAAAAAAAATTTTTTAAAAAAAATCAAATAGTTTGATAAAAAAACATGAACTTAAATAGATTACTTCTACAACAAGGGGTCAGTAAGTTGTTTTAGAACTCTTACTTTTCCATAACAGTCTGTCTTTGCAAATCTATTTTTCATTCATGGAGCCCTTAACCTATATAAAAAAATCTGCTAAAGTCTGACTAACTTTAAGAAAAGTTACATGCTTTAGTTGCTGGTTTCTGGAGGGGTTTTGTCTTTTTTTCTTTTTAATGAAGTTTAAGTATGCTAAGCCAGAATTGTGAGATACTATAATACATAACATTATAAACACTGCTAAAGTGTTCCAAGGTGCTACAGTGTGGCTTTGCTCACCATCACCACCACTTTTATTATTGTCGTTAAATGTCCTGACAATTACACTACATAAAGCAATGTCAACCTGCATACATTTGACAGTTAGTAGTTTTTGTAAAATAACGTGCATAAATGAGGAACAAGAAAGCTTAAGCTTAAGGGACAGGAAGCTGTTTTATAACTGAACAATTTTAACAAAAGTCTATTACTCTGAAGTGCTAATCTTGACACTATGTTTGTAAGACACTATGGTCTTACAAAAAACAGTTTTTATAATTGACATTTGCTGTAATTTAAAGCTAAACTAGAAAGCAGATACAAAACATAATAGTTAACAAGAAGAATTTTACTCTTTGGATGTTCAAAAAGTCAGAATCGGGCTATAATCACAGCTGCCATAAGAATCATTCAATCCTAGAGGAGCTTTAATTAATGAGCTGTCATCTTAAAAGCAGAGATCCTCCTCTCTGCTTGGGAGGAACATAACAAACAATGTATTTCTCTCTCCAGATCTGAAGTAGTTTACAGTAAATTAGGATTTCAAATTCAAGAAAAACAATGTTGCTATCAGAAACTACTGAGAGGAGGAGCATCTAAAACTCATATCATCATCTCCACATCTTTTGAGCTTGCCACGAATGCACAACTGAAAGTGAACAGCTTGCACTGCATTCAGCATTTTCCCAAGGTACAAGGCAGATCAATGAAATATGCAATGAGTTCTCCTTCCAATAGCATGACAATACCACTGTGGAAGAACTGAGAACATTGTACTAAGTAGCAAGTCCATATAATTCAGCAAACTGTAAATCCTAACTGTAAAATTCAGTAACTGAGAGGTCGTGACAGTTCACAGATGTTCTGCAAGTCTTCAGTCATGCATTTAGAACAGGAGAGACTAATTTAATATCTAGCTTTATTAAGGAACAGGAAGAGGAGAGAGAGTCACTGGCAGACCAGCAGGTCCAGCAAGCATTTAACTTTCATTTGCTATTCTATTTTTAAGCACCGTTCAGGTGACCAAATGCAGATGTCTACTTCAGGATGAGCTGACTTGTTCTCCAGGCTACACTGCTTCCTTTAACAAGACTTCCACTGACTGCAGGCAGAACCTAAACACACCTCACATGTAAATATCTACATTTAAATACTTTAAACTTAGGTACAAGTCTTGAACTGAATTTCACCTCTAGCATCAGGTCCTCATGCCTAAGTGAAAAAGCTGTAGACCAAACCACCTTCCCTCTTGTCATGCCTTTCATTATCCAAGTTGCTATTTGATCAAGTTTTTCCTCTACCTTCCCCAAAAGTATAATCCATTTACCATAATATTTAAAAGGAATTGTTCTTTAATCTAGAAGCATGTAGCACTCCCATTATAGCCACATATTCATGAAAAAGTAGTGCTGCAAATAAGTGATACATACGAAATTCTGTTAACAATGGCATCTTCATCCTCTTGCTCATCTGAAAAATATATCAAGTTACAGCAGGTTACATTCAATACTAGGTTTTCTTTCTTCAGGCTAAAACATATATACATATATATGAAGGAATAATTTAGTGGAAATTTAAAATTTAGAATTACTAAAGCAAAAATAAATTACTAGCATTAATATTTTAAAATGATTCTAATAAAAAATTAATGATTTCATATTCTTTTGCTAGTTTTAAGCACTTTTCAATCAACATGACCACAAAGTTATTTGACTTTTTTATTTGAATACAGATCAAAACTAAGGGCCTTCCACAGGGCTCTAGGGCAAACAAGCTGCAGGAAAAAGTTGTAGACTCCACACTAACTAACAACATAAGTCCCAGGACAGATCTTTCATTTTCAGGGTTAATGAATCTTTTTCGAAACAAGAAAACATGACCACAACAGTAATGACCATTTAGTTGCTTCCCCATATTTATTCCACACACAACTCTTATTTAAAGTGATACCCTAGTTTCCCTTCAGGTATTTGGCATTTTAGATCGTTTTTCCTCACTTATTTCTTAATTCACATTCTGAGTTTTTGAAATATTACCAACTTTAGAAACACTATTTCTGAAACTGCTCTGCAGAGACCCTCATTGCTTTCTCCTGTATCTCTTCTAAAGACAAATAACCACAAAAATCTATATAAAGTCACAGAATCTTTGACCTCTGAGTGTTTAGTGGGGACCCTAACACAGATAAATCACAGATGAAATATAAATAAAAGATACATCCTTTTCTATACACATCTTGGTGTTCTTTTTTTACACATTTGAAATCATTTTCTAGTTAGCTTTCTTCTTGTACTTTTAATTCTTTCACTGAAAAATAATTTGAGTTACATCTCATGGAAAAGCTGGGAGACATTAAAAGAGCCAGGTGTTGCAGGTTTATGTAAATCTCGTGTAATCTTGAAATAAATATGTAGTCCCCAAAATAGTTTACTTTCACAGAAGAATTTCCTAAAAGCATGAGGTTACTGTTCCTGTTGCATGACAGGAACCTCATGGTGTTTTGAGAGACCAAGTCCAGGCCTCTCATGATTTACTTTTGCTAAAGAGCTTGTTATGGAAACAGCAAGCAATTTTTCCTCAAGAAACTCCAGAAGTGCTAACTTAAATTACGTGTCATCAGGAAGCCTAGCAGGCTATGAAGTCTACCTAGTTAAATGCTCCGAAAGCTTTCGGAAAGTCACGACAGCATCGGAGCACTTCCCTCCCCTAGCCCAACTAGCGATCAAGTGCCAAGAATTATCTACATCCATCATTGTTTGTCAAACCAGTTCCTCCCCACTCTTCCATACCTCCAAATGGTAGTAACTTAGTATACAAGGTACGTATCAGGATTAGACACTACCCTCTGATCCTAGTCATTAGTTTAGCTATTATGCTTTTTTTAAAAAAAAAGGTTTCTTGTTTTTTGAAAAGGTTCCTCAGTTTGAGGTTTTTACATTTTTATTGATGAATTCATTTAAAAAAGTAAATCCATCACAGCACAGATAACTACAGCTCAACAAGCACTTTCAGTTAAAGTTCAAAGTCCCAAGCTCTTCATGCATGAGCATACCTCTCCAGCATGATTTACTGAGTACTAGCGAGCACCAAGGTCCCCACTAAGCACTCAGAAGTCAAAGATTCTGTGACTTTATATAGATTTTTGTGGTTATTTGTCTTTAGAAGGGATATAGAAGAAAGCAATGGGGGTCTCTGCAGACCAGTTTCAGAAATAATGTTTCTAAAGAAAAAAAATACATAATTTTTTCAGGGAATAAGACTTCAATGGTGAAATCATGAGGAACAAGTTAAAGATCATTGAAATAACTGTACTTGAGAAAATAGACTTTTAAAAACTAAATTCACTACTCTCCCCTTCTGCGGTATTGGCCACTTCATTTTACCAGCAAAAGCTTTGAACCTAATTTTGATGCTAGAACACAACTTGAAGATACTTATCAAAAAATAAAATGAAATAAAATAACCACACACACAGGGAAGTGGAACAACAGGAGCTAAAAGCAGAGGAGACAGAAGTGTCTACTTGAAATTCTCCCCTTTCCTCCTTTCTCAAAACCTTCAATATTTAGGCTGCCAGGAAGCCACTGCATAACCAGTGATGGTTGTCATCCACACCTCCTCTTTTACCAGCAGCCATGCATCCTCCCTGAGCCCTGGAGTACCAGCTACAACACTGGAGATCCTGCTCCAAGGGCTTTCAGGGTGCTTCCCCCTGCCTGGTGACTAGAAGGCACAGTAAAGGATCTGACAAGTGCCAAAACTGGCACAAAGGAGGGGACGGTGCCTCGCCGGAACAGGGACAACAGGAGCAGGTGAAGGGCAAGGCTGCAGCATGCGGAGTCAGGTCTGTTCAGGCTACAGTGGAGGTGCAGACCAAGAAACACATTTGATCAGAGGTCTAAACAGTTTCTGCTTGTGGAGGCAGAAAGGGAAGGAATCACCTATTCATTTGAAAATTACAGTGAAATTTGAGTGCATAAAAAATGCTTACCTGCTTTTCTTTTGTATCTTGTGATTATGAAGTAGGAAACTATGTAGAGAATAGCAAACAGGAGAAAACAGATCTGGAAAGAAAAAGGTGTATTTGTTAGGTTGTGAAGAAATGCCTTGATTATAATACAAATAAGCAAAAAATAATGTGTCAACAATTTAGAAGTGGTGATGTGGTATTTCTCAGATTGACAAAAGCGTAATATAAAACAAGTGTTGACACACATTTTACACATGAACAGAAAGTTAAACACGTATAAATAGCTCAGTTTAAACAATATTTGTTGAAAAACAGCCACCTCAGTTAGCAATTGTCCTAAAACCAAATTGTTTAAGTATTAGAGTTAGTGCATTGATAGTTTTCTAAATAACATTGCATTTCCCAAATGAAGTTTCTGGTGTCTTTGTTTTTCAAAGGAAAAAAAATAAATAAATGTGTGTGTGTATATATATATATATATATATATACACACACACACACATAAAAAGCACAGGGAGTCACCTGCGTTGTCAGACCAATTCAAAAAGAATCATGAAGACCAATGTTGCCCAGAGCTAAGCAGCCAGCTGACACTTCATTTAAGCACTGAGCTGACACATCAAGTTAGTTGATTGGAACCAGCATGCAAATAACATTTAAATCAGTCCAGAAGGTGTTATATCAGCTGCAAGTCCCTGCAAGCTTCATCAGCTGCAAGTTCCCTCCTTGTTGGGGGGGGGGCGGGCTTGTTTACAGTGTGCTTTTTTCTTTTTTTTTTTTAAATTAGATCTGTTTGATTTGTGAAAACGATCACCTCTTGCATCCCTACAAGGGTGTAGGGATAGTTAATAACACTCATTTGCCCTAGGTAAGGGCAACTGTGTGTTGTGCAACAGGCTCTTGAAGACCTACCTTGGAGTAAGTTATTAATAGATGTGGAGAGAAGCAAGCAGTTGTGTTTCATCTTTCCATTGTGTCTTAAGCCAACGAAATTCTAGGTGACGACACGTACACAGGAGGAATTCATCTGCCTAAACTTGGCATCTAACCATGAGCTAGTCGCACATTAAGTTAACCTTTGTGCTCAGGGAAGCCTAGGGTACAATCCCCCTTATGATAAGATAGGGACCTTGCTCAGCTCAGAAGTACTCATTTCTTTCCTTGAGCCCAGCATGACCGGCATCAAATTGTTTCTAAGATTGGGCACTGGAACATAGAAACAATAAAGCAAGACTAAAACAGCTACAGTGGGGTGTAGAGGGGAGGAGAGGAATCATATGGTGAGACAGCTTTAACCCTGCAAGACCCTGAGGAAAAAAACAAAAACGCTCAGCATTGCTTCCTAATCTTACTTGCTGATGTTTGTTAAAAATAGAAGTCAGTCAGGAACTAAACAGCAAAGCACGCTGCAATGCTGATGGCCCCTAACCTTCACTGGTACTTGAACAGTAACAGTGAACGGTGCTGTATATCAGCATATCTGCTCTTTTTATAGGCCTGCAGGAAACATTATCCACACATCACAAACTGAGAAATTATTTCAGGTATCTGAACTGTTAGGATCCTTTTGCTTGCACACAATACCAGTAGCAACTAAGTCTCATAACAAAGCACTTGTCCAACTGAGTCAGTTTTTAGTAGCAAAGTGAGTTTGCCCTATTGCCAAGAGTTTTTAATGTCTCTGTGTACATCTGCAAGAGTGAGGGTAATGACATCCCTTCAACATTTACATCTAAAGAACTGCATTACATCCAAACCAGCGGGATCAGAGGCAAAAAGAGTATATTGCCTCATCAGGTGAGAGGGATTTTTTTAATACTCAAAAAAAAAAAAAAGAAAAGAAAAGAAAAAAGAAAAAAGGAGAGTTTTGTCTCAGGTAGCTGATCATTTTAGAAAAGCAGCAAAATGTAGCCAAGTGTCTGAGCACAGCACCTGCCCTACCCACTTCCCTCAGCTGTACGACTGTGCCATAGGTCTGAAGCTGGCAATTTTGCTCATTCTCCAAGCAGGCAACACATAGTGGTGGTATTTTAAATATAGATGTTAAAAATTAAATTTTGCAACTAGATTTCTGACTTCAAATGCATAATCTGCATAGAGTTCACTACCCTAACTTTCCAGAAGCTGCTTCAAAGAGGAACAGGCTTTTGATATAGAAAACTGACTTAACAAAAAAGCATAGCCATGTATTTTTGAATCAGAAAGAATGAAAGGTAAACTGAGAAAAACTTTAGGTTTTCAGACTACTCTGAGACAGCTTATGCTGTCAGTAACAGATAATACTATGTCATTTCCTATGAAAAATACACCAAGGCTACAGATAGCAGCATCTAATTTTAGGTATCCATCTTTGAAAAACAGGTATCACATACAGGGTCAGTAAAATTTTTTGCAAGCTATAAGACCCAAATAATCTGGTTCCTGTATAAACATTTTTGAATAAATATGATACAGTTATGCTCATTTTTGGTTTTAATGTGAGAATCTTGTTCGTATCTTCAAAGAAATGACTGACTTCTATTTTATCTGTAGCACACTTGCAATGAAAAAATGGGGGTCCTGTACTTAGAAAGTACCACTAAGATGGCACAGTATCAGAAAACTGTCCAGTAACGTGAACTGTCAAATGCTGTATTTCCAGTTTTAGATGACAGCTACTTTGCAATTCAGCAATAAGGTGTAATTATATAGCTTGATACAATTAACCTTCTACTTCTGCCAGAATAACAATTTTATGCATAAATAGTTGATCAACATGAAAATAAATAAGCAAGTTCTAATCAATAAAAATGTTAGGATCTTAAGTCAGTATTCAGAAATAAGTTCTTTGTACCAACCAAAACAAGTCAACAAGCAAACTCAAACATTCCTTGTCTCCATTTATACTTAGTGAAATCTATGATCCAGAAGCATTTGTAACCATGCATGCTGAATAGCTTTCTAAAGCAAGTAGCAAAAGCCAGCATCCTAACTATTTTTAGAGTTGAACTCAGTTAAGCTGGGGAAAAGGAATGTGTTACCCATGATAGCAGAAGAATAGACTCCACAGTCCAGTCGCGCTGCAATCCTGCGTTCTTGCTCTTCAGACTGCCTTGTTTCAGGATATTTTTGTACAGCAGAAAATACAGCCCTTACTTGTACTTGTTCTACTTTCAATTCATGTTTCTTTATTATGGATGATGAGGTTCATATGCAGTACTCCAGATAAGGTCTTACGGCTGTACATAATTGTACTAACTCTGCCTTTCTTTACTGCAACTACTTCAACCAATTCACCTTGAAAATCACATTAGTAACTTAAAATTACATTCTGATCACTAAATCCATCCATGTTGTCCTTCTCAATTGCTTCCAGCTGATGAGCTCTCAACTTGCAGCAGAAACTCATTATTTGGGTTAAAGTGCATCACATTTTTTTTCCTTAAAAAAAATCCACACTTGAATTTCATACTACCTCTATTAATTTCAGTCCTTTCTGTGCAATGTTCTAAGCTTCTTTTGTACTGACTATATCTTCCAGAAAGCTGACAGTGGTCTAAAAGCAGTTTTCATTTCATTTTCATGCAAGTCAAGCAAGATTGCTCCTAATACCAATACCTGAGAAACTCCACAGTAGCTTTCTTCCAAGACAACACCTAGTGCCACATACATTATAGGCAGTTCCTTATTAGCTTCACAGCTCCTCTACTGAGGCATACCTCTTCCAGTTCAGCTACCAGCTGCCTATGTATTTCCTGGATACAGCCCTTGATTTTCACACTCCATACCCCACACAGTAACTGAAAACAAAACACATGAATTCCATGCCACACCTAAGGGCTCCCCTTCAGCAAGGGACACACTAAGACAACTGTAGACTTTGAGCATATAATTCATTTACATCTGTGAGTGGAATAAACCCAGTCTCTTATTAGGTCAAGCAAAAGCCACTTTCCCTTGGAGCTCTCTTCATCTTCATTTGGGAAAGGAAATGCTTTATGCTTCGATTTAGGGTACATATAAGGCTTGCCAAGTGAGGCTATGTCTAGCAATGCTCTGCACTACATTCTTAGGTATTTCGTATCCACCTCTTCCACAGAGCGGCTCACACTTCCAGATCCGTACCAGACAGCTCTGAACTCCTGTGAGGATGGAGTTGCAGACAAACCACATGCATTTCAGTTTGTGCGCATATCACAGGGACTGGCGCTGGAGAGTTTGGCATTAAATACAAGCAAAGGTCTTACTAACTCAAATTACCTTGTACTTATCCCACTTGCAGTTACTAAAGATCAACTGACATTAATTTGTCCATGTGGATGAACTTCAACACTTTAGCGCTGAAATTTATGGTTTGGCTTGGTAAGGCATCATCTGCTGTGAGTGCAGATGCAGTGCTCCACTTTCATTCTGAGAATGAATGCACTCTAAAAGCGTGAGCTGCTTTTTAATGTGAAGAAAATGGAGGGGGAAAATGTAAATCACAAGGTTTTTTGATACATAGGACACAGCCTTCATTCCAACTATAATTAGGGCATGCATACTAACAGCTACATTTGAGTGTATAGAAAGATCAAAAATTTTTTACATGACACTAATCTCCAACTGTTGTACAGGAAATACAGCTGTAGTTCCTACTGGAAGAAAGCATACTGCCCAACAGCTCTCCAGGAACTGTCCAGCAGCACACCCTGGCAGCAAAAATGACCAACAGCATCCTGAGTTATGTTAACAGAAGTACAACCAGTAGATAAAGGGAAATAACTATCCCTCTCTTGTCAGCACTTGTTAGATCACACCTGGATAGTGCACCTGGTTTTGGGAGCCCCAATATAGGAAAGACACTGAAAACTGGAGCAAGTTCAATGGAAGGCCACTAAGATGGTCAAAGGCTGGAGCACTTGCTCTGTGCTGAGAGGTTGAGGGACCTTGACTGGTTCAGTCTGAACATGACAAGGCTTTGCGGGGACCTGAGAGCAGCCTGCCAGTACCTATGAGGAGGTCACTGAGAAAACAGAGCCAGGCTCTTCAGAGTGTGCCTGGTGGGAAGATGAGGCACAACGGGCACAAGTTGAAACAAGAAGTTCAGATAGCATGTAAGAGGAAACCCCCATAAGGATAGTCAAGCAGTGGAACGGTTGTACAGTCTCCATCCCTGGAGATTTAAGGCTCAACTGGATAAATCCTTGAACAGCCTGGCCAAAACACAAGCAAACACTGCTTTAAGTAGGAGGTCAGGCTAGAGTCAGCACTAATTTCTACTATCCCGAATAATTTCATATGAATAGAGAATTTGACATCTCATAGTTGACACCCTTTTCCAGTTCATTTATGAGTGTGTTAAAAGCATTAGGCTAAGCACAGACCTCTGTATGACTGTGCTGTAACAAAATCGGGAGCTTTTTATTTCTACCCTTTTGTTTCCTGCATTTAAAAGAAACTCTGCCTCAGCTGTTAGGTTAGCCTGACTGACATGGCTTGCAAACTGACAGAACTAACATCCACCACTCCACTCAGGCAAATACCAACACACTGACCTTCCTCCAGTGTTCAGGGATTTCCCCATCAGTTCACGGTATCAAGAGGAGGGCAGATAATCTACAATAACACTCTACAGAGCTCCTCTGCTGGCAATTTTGAGATTGGCAGATAAAAGACACCCAGCCCTGAGAAGCTTAAAAGCATCTAACTTCAATAAGAGTAACGTACTTTCAAGCATGAGGAAGTCAAAGTGGCCAAGTGATCATTTCTTCCTACTTGACTGCATGGTAAAGATAAGAATTGGGAGAGTAAATGTGGAGGAGCAAAGCAGGCATGAAGCAGTCAATAGCATTTTACTTTGCTATGTATAAAACAAAAGATCAAGCCAATCCAGAGAACTAAGGAATAAAGGAAAGAATGGAATAACTTTTATAGTATTATCTATGCTAGAACTAAAAAGTTACTATTACATCCAACCAGCATTGCTGTTCAAAGGATATGGGAGAAAAAGGTTATACGCATAGTGAAGAGTATCTCCACTGCTTGCAGTTCTTTTACAGCACGTATCCTTTGCCCTAAATAGAAAAAGCACAGAAGAAAGAAGTCAATCTGTGTAACACCACACTCTGGAATGCTTAAGAATGTACAAGAAATAGAATTCCAAATGTTCTGCTTGAAAACTACAGAAAAGTAGTACTGCTGTACTTCTAAAATTTGATTTCAATAACAACTAAACATAGCAGTGTACACCCACCTATTACTGCTCTCATGCTGCTACAGTATTTTAAATGTGTATTTAAATACCACACAGCAACTGAAAAGCTTCCTCCCACTGTCCTACTTGGCAACAACTTCTGTTGGATGGCAGGAAGAAAGAGTGGAAAAAATACAAGTAATTAAGGAGAATTGTTTGTCTCCACCTGTAATTCCTATTGACACCCAAGTAGCAAGCACTGCGCTCCACTTGATTTGGATGTATAAACAGTAAATTACCTACAAATATATATATTTGTAGGTATGTTTCTTCTATGTACGTACACACACTGAAGAAAACTACAATATTTAGCTCTATTCCAAATGTGACCTTGGCATTCATAGTATCATCTGCTTTGAACATGTCACATGGAGATGTGAATCATTTATTCTTGAAAACTGTACTCTGGAGTTAGCTTTGCTCAATTTAATTCAACAAAATAATTTTATACATTTAGTATGTCCTGCAAAAAAACTTGTGAATGTCAAGCATGTCTTATGACTACAGATGAACTGACTACCCATTAACACAGCCCTCCAAAACTATGATTTCCCCATACACAGATTTTAAGTCTCCTCTAAGGACCTCTCTTTGGCCTAAGACATGCACAACAGCTAGACCTATCCTCTTCCCTGTTGGTTCCCAAGTTATTAAAAAAAAAAAAAAGTTCATAAGCTGGGTGTCTGGAGTTGCTCACAAAGAAAAAAAATCCAGGATCTAACAGAAAGCTGGAAAAAGTCAAAATACATCCTGCATGATAGAAATATGGCCTAGTCAAAGATAAAGAACACAGCCCCACAGAAGGTAGTTTCCATATATCATACAACTAAAAATTGTCTTCAAGTTAACTTTACCAGCAGCACAGTCCCACTTCAAGCTAACAAAGGAAGTCAAAGCAGTTTACTAATTTAACTTCTACATGCACTTTTATATACTAAATGAGAATGTATTTATGTTAATGGATAAAAGGAAAAAAAGTTAAGTTAGTAATTTAGTGAGGAGATAAGTGTAACGATGAACATTCATTTTCTAAGATTCCTCTACAAGCCATAGTAATAGGCCTAACACACCTTTGGAGACGCTAGTATATTCTATACCAAATAATACATTTAAAAACTATGATCCCAAAACATTTCACTCTGGCACTGAAGGACTGCAACATTGCCATCAACTGGATTCAAGAATATTTTTCAGAATTATTGTAAGATTTATAAATCCCTCTAGAATTAACATTATTACCACTGACCTATGACCATGTAAATATTCTAATATCAAATATCAATGTTTTTACAGCCAAACTACAATAATCATTTATATGTAGCCACTCCATTAAATTTCCATAATTCTATAAGATCATTTACATTTTTGGTAAAAATAAACTGACAGGGAAGCCTCACTAATACACAAGTCTTAAACATTACATATGTATTAATACAACTTCTTCAGCTAATATTAATTTCCAGAGCAAGATGCATCTATCTCAAAAGATAGTTACCAAATTTTCTCTTCCTAATGTATCTAAAATCACTCCCTTTCCTTCCTATACATATTTCAGAGTTTAAGCAGTACATCTCAGCTTTTCCCACAAAAAAACTCCACACATTTAAACTATAATGCATGTATGTTTTCATAATTCCCCCAATTATGCAGACTATTTCATAAAAAATGGATGTTTATGTAAAGTTAGTCTCCAAAACTCAGAAAATTTTAGATATATTGCTATCAGCAAATTTAATACAAACTCATCAGCCTCAGGTCTTCATATCAGCTAAGTATGTCAAAAATAGAAATTATAATTAGGTAGTGGAAAATATGCAACATGCAAGGCAAAACAGGCACTTGAGATCATCAATAAAACTGTGAAGCAGCATGTTTAGATGATAACCAGAGTCTAACACTAGAAAGCACACCCCTCTGAGCCAACAGGGCAGGGGGGGAAAATCAAGCACATCTGCTGCTTCTAACCACGGTATATGAAATTCAAACCTGTACACAGGCTTCAGTGCCATTTATATGCATGCTACCTCCTGCAGAGAACTGCATGAAATATGAACATGAACTGAAAAAAGTGCTGCAGAATAACATCTTCCAGCCAATCAAAATATTTTGAAGCCCAATTACCACAGGCTTCAAAGATTAAAACAGCACAAAGCAGTGGGGTTCTTCTTGGATCACTGTTGAAGTTAGAAACAACTTTTGCCATCTTCAGTCAATCAAGAGACTAGGAACCTTTGTGCAGGAAGCACTTCAACAACATTACAGCACATATTCAACGCCAAGCCGACGAGACATCAACATGTGTTTGCCACCACCTTCATGGGAGCAAACCAGGTCTCAGAAGGCACTAGACCAAAGCTACTGAAAGCATGAAGCAATTTTAATTGTCACATGAACGACTAATAAAGGAAATTACAGGAGAGCATCTTATTCCAGGACGTCTCTACCCACCTGCAAGCTTAGATTTTACAGTGATACAACAACCAAGGCTTCTAATAGTTATATGTATAAAATCTATAACGACGACTTTCAAAGCTTCTCCTGTTCCAATGTTGTAAGTTACATAAGCTCTTAAACATTAATGGTTTATGGTTCCAAAGAAGTCAGCGTCCCATGTCATTTGATGTAAGTTCATGTTTATAGGAAAACTTTCAGCGTAAGAGGAGCAGGGAGGGGCAGAGAAAGTAAAGAACATTGCAAAAGCTAAGACTTCCTTAACAAGAATTATCATTGCCCTCCTTAATGTCACTAAATGCCAAATCCAATTGGAAAGGGAGAAAGACAGGACAGGAGAAAACACTGCATTTTAACAAAAAGATCACCCATATAACCTTTAAGTAGTGTTTAAATGTTTCATTTAGACAGTGTTCCTTAACCCCAGGTGCTATTGGATGCAACCCTAGAACCAGTCTCGCTCACTTATCATAACTTATTGGTAATACACTTCTGATTCTCTCTCCTCTCTAACATTACCATTGTCTCCTCTGCTACTTTGCTGAACACTTCACTTGCCACTCAAATCCTCCTTAACATCTCCAGAGATACCTCTTTCTAGACACTCTTGCCTTAGAGTCAATCACACACAGCATCCCTACATCATAGCAAAGGCTGAGATGTTCATTATAACCCCTAACACCTTCCACCTATATCCCACCATCTCATTCAGCTCCAGCTAATATTTGACCAATTGTCCAAACAAAATCTTATTTGGGATAAGTTTGTCTCTTGGGCAGAAGGGTGGAATTAGACATAAGCTTGCTGAAAAGTTGGGTTCCACAGAGACTACAGCTGTTGAAAACTGTTCAAACGTGCTTAGAAACCTTACCTGAAGAAGCAAAGTAGTCAGGCCTAGATTCAGAGAGAAGAAAAAAAAAAAGGAAAAAAAAACCCCACCTTTCTGCTCATAAGTTTCCCCCACTTAGGTTTCATACTCATAAAAAAACCCCTCCCCAAGTTTGCATTGACATTGCTTCACTCTGCATAAGTCAGTCAGTAGCTGCAGTAATTAAATATGGCTCCTGAGCCTAGTTACATTCACCCAGTCAGGACACCCCAGACTGTAGCAGGTGCCTCAAGAAGACTTGTACATCATTTTTGGAAGACATAACTCAAAAGTCCACCCTACATCCACATCAAGCAAGGAAATAAATCAACCTTTCCACATTCAAATCAAGTGCTATAATCACTGAACCATCCATCCCCAATTTAGTTAATCCTGTCCTTTACTTCTACTGCTTTTTTTAAGAAAAAAATAATTCTAATTTTGATTTTTGTGGGATTTTTTGTGTATCAAATTAATGAGTGATGTGGAAACAAGAGTTAGGTTTTTCTTTTTGATGATTTTTCTCAACTGTTGAGCTGTAAAGTATCATTATACTAACCTAATCTAGATGCACTAGGTCAGCACTTTCACAGCTTTTCCTGGCTCAGTTTCTAACATGTCATTATTTGTTATGAAGGAAGTAGGAAAGCAACTATAACACAGTGAAATAATAAGTATAACACAGTACAGACAGTAAAGAACACAGTAACACAATCTGTTCAGCTACCCACTCAGGCCAACAGAAGCCACACAAGACAGAACAGCTGTGGTCTTACACAGTAATTTGATGTGTTTGCTGTCAGTTCCTTCACCATCTCTTAACTCCTTGCTGCACCTTGTCATTATCAAGGCTAAGTTTTCTGGGATGTCTGTACCTTCCATGAAATATACCCCTCCTTTTGTCAACTGCTACTACAAAGTAAATGTAGAAGCATTCAAAAGGAATTATTTTGAATTGTAAGCAATGGAAACAATTTTTACACTTCAGTCTTCCATGCTTTTATGTAAATGGAAAAAGTGGAACTCTCCAAAAGTTGATTTGTTCTGGGAATAAGCATCTCTATCCACTTGTCTCAGCCAAGTGTTTTGAGATTCCTATTGATTCCAGCTGGATGCATCAGGATTGACCTCCAGCACTGGCAGTCAAAAAATGAGTCATCACTTCTTAAAAGAAGAGCATAGCACCTATGTTTACAGAGTAAAGGTATTTTAAGATGATACAATGATGCCAACATTTTATATACATAACTAAATGTGCACCTAGCTTTCAAGTTTACATCTCATGTCACTGCCAGAAATGCTCCTTTATTCTTTGTTGAAGTTCCTTTCCAAAACGGGGGGGGGGGGGGGGGAAGCTGCAATTTGAAAAATGCAGGAGAAAATTACACGTGAGATAAGCAGTTTAAGATACAAGTTATTGCTCAAATTTTCAGAGCATAGATTAAAAACTGAAAGGCATCAGTTTTACCGAATAAAAGATAAACTTGTACAAGTATTCAAAAAAAAACATTTAAACATTTCTGATGTTTGTTCTTGGGAACAACCAATGCTTCTAACCAGCATTTCCTTTCTGGCCTAGCACTAGAATAACATAGCATCTGGCACGAAAAAGGCTCCGTGAGGACTACAGCTTTTGTTCATGGCATAAATTTAAGGAAGCAGGACTGGTCAAGAACAATACCACATTACCAAAAGCACTACAGGGCTCTGATGTGCTTTCTTATTTTTCAGTCATACATGGGACAAATGCCAGCAGTAACCACACTGCACTAGTTTATATAGAAGAAGAATCCTAAGCATCTCTCTGCCCTGAAGTAGGGCCAAAAAAGTGATATTAGAATTTGCAATCAAAAATCCAAAATACATACACAGTTGCAACTATCTAAAAAGACCTTTCTAAACTGTTGGAAGTTATTTTTAGATATGAAATTTGTCCCCCTATTAAATAACCATCATATCACCTGTAACAGGGAAAAACCCTTAATATAGCTGAAGGAAGAGTAAGTTTAAAAGTGATATTGTTTAAAAGAGCCCTCTTGTAAAAAGAATTGCATTAAGCAGAGACTAAACTAATTTTTTCCAAGTATTAGCATCTAAAGTCTAACACCTCCTAAAACACTTAGTTCTTCATATGAAAGCATTAGACATTAATCATTAAACTACATATTATACCAGCTTCAACATCTGCCTAAACTTGCATGAAGCAATTAGAATTATAATAGCCCTTTTGTATTTGAACCTATTCTGCCAGGACTGATTTTTCTCATGATGTATTTAGTGTAATTAAGTCATTTCCAAATATACTAGACTTGCTCTTAAGCTTTCTAACTAATAATTTTATGGCTATCAAATTGCTTTCTTCTGCAGTTTGCCCACAATAAAAATGCAAGCACACTGCATTTATTTTGCCAAGGAAACCTCATAATCAAGTGTATGCATGTATTGTTACAGTACATTTACAACAAATACAATACAGTTACAACTCAAAAAAAAATTATTTTTAAATGGAATATCAAAAAGTACACCTAAATTAAAAAATAAACCAGTATCAGAAAAAAGACTAAGTGAAAAAACAGTAATATTTTTAAAAGTAAATACAGAGGAACACAAAGACAGAAACAAAACCATCGCACTTGCATGGCTTGGTTTGAAATAAACAGTGTGTAACAAAGCTAGCAAAAATTGGAACACTTTAATTAAGAGATAGAAACAGATATAATAACAAGACATTTAGGAAAAAATAGTTCCCCAAAAGCTTAAATATCTTCCATGGACGTGCAGGATCTCAGCACACACTAAATGAATCCATGTGATTAAGAAAGGCAAACCAAGGGTACAAAAATAACAGATAGTATCAGACTAAGACGACATTTCCTGGCCTTTGCAACCTACTATAATTCTTTCACATAATTGTTGCTCAAATACAAAACACATACACCCTCCTGTATTTCGTAACCAACTAAAGTTGTTTTTCAGAAAAATATCCTTTCCAATTAGGGCCAAGCACAGTTCCAGATGCACTGAAGTCAGGGCTCCCACTCACTTGGAGCAAAACCTTGGTTCTGTTATGTCTCCAGTCTCTTACACTGGGTTTTCAATCTCCATGTTTATTTTTTATTTTAAAAATTATTTCAATTCTGAAACTGTTTGGGTTTTTCCTTTTCCACAACTCTTCCAAACAAGAAGTTCTCAAAACAGTAGATTAACATTTGAAGAACCATGCTGAAAATAGATTAGAGCCTTAATCTCTTATCATTAACAAAGCAACAAAACACAAGGTAGACTAGTTTCTTGCAAACAGGTATACTCCTGCAGGAACAGGTACCACACTGACAGTCCAAACAAGAGATGAGTAAGCCTCAGTTCAATTACGCATTAGCTCACAGAGACAGTTACACTAAAAGTAGGCTATGGAGTTTATTAAAAAGCTTGTTACTACCCTTATTCTATAAGCATGTCAGAAGCATTTCTCTTTCAAAGTGAAATTATCAGGAGTTGGCAGCTACAGAAAAAGAGACAGACACCACTAGCAGAAGGATAACAAGTCTTTGACTCCTGTTATATAAGACATCTTTATGGGAAAATTTGTGGTGTGCCAGCTCAGAAAACAGGTACAACAGAAATGAAGCATTACAGTGAAGTTTAGCATAACTTTAGAGTCTCATCAAAAAGCAGACTCTGCAAGTTCTACATCCTTTTAAAGAAAAAAATGAAGAAATCTTTTGAGAGCAAAAAAAAAAACAGTTTTATTTACATCAACTTGCTTTGGTTCCTCTTCTCTCGTGAAAATATTGTTTTTATTTTTCAGCAAAACAAAGATTGTGCCAGACAAATAACGGTATCCAAAGGCATCAGGATATGCCAGATTGCATAAACTTGACATTATATATATATATATATATACATATATATATATATATATATATATATAAAAACAGGCAAGTAGAAGTTCCTTCCACTCTAACACAACACAGCAAACTTCATAACCTCCTATTAACAGCTCTGCTGCCTCCACTGCACCTGCAGCTGGAATGAAAGTCCTGTGCACATGTAAAAGTGGAGCACATTCCGTCCTCCAATTGAGGAGGGATTATACCCATTGCCCCTTGCTCACAGTACAAAATTTTTTTTTTTTTGCACAACACTGTTTAATTGCTTATTTTAGGAAAGGATATTCTGATGTGCTGAGGTGATGTGCTCCATGTACTTCGTTATGCTCAGACTGACCATAAGGAAAATAGAAGTCCATGCAACAATCATACTTGTAATATACTGCCGCAAGCCTACGACCTACAAGAAGGTCGTACATGAGCCCATCTTACTCAGCTGTAGATGGCAGCAATATATACTCATAAAACCCTGTGGTCTTTATATATAAAGACAAAAATACAACCGTACCAATGCATGGTTTAGAAGGTATATTCTTACCATCACCCCAACTGCTGAAACAAAAACATAGATGGATTGTCACTAAACTAAAGGTGAAAGTACAGGTTTAACAAGTCTTTCACTGAATATTCTGCCTCTGTTGTCCAAATAAAGCATCACTGTGTCTTTAAAAATACACATTCATGATGTTATATGTGATTTCTCATAAGACTACATGGATAAGAAGAGTTAACAAATGCTCTAAGGTGCTCAAAACGCTTTAAAGAAGAATAGTAGCATAGATGATTCCTTCCTGTAGGATTCTATACATCTTGGCTATTTGTAACAATACCTGGAAAGGCTGCACATAGCCATTCCTTCAAACTCAAAATTTGTGCATCTTCACAAAGTACAAAAGCATGATACACAGCGTTCTATATGCTGGAATAGGTGTCTGGTGGAGAAGAGAATAAAAGAGATTTTTAGAGCACAAATAAATACATATGGAAAAATGGATACTAGAGAAAAAGATGGATTCTAGAATCCAGAAGAGATGCACAATTTGTATATAAAACTATGTTTTCATATCACAAACAAGATAAAGACAATGCTTAAAGATGTCTTTACAGAAAAAAAGATTATTCCTTCAGTCCCCTCCACTGGTCATTGCTCTCAAAACATACCCCACATCCACTCACAGAAAAGGAAGGTTCAGAAAAATCTCTTTAAATAAGAGGTCTCTTCATACAGACTTGTTCTATATTCTGAAGAAAAAGTTTCAGAAAATATAATACTTTCCAAACGAAAAGAGTTCTTAACATTTGGATTCTTAAAATATGTAGAAGAAATCAATACACCAGGGATCTAATCAAGTCTGCTTTATACAACAACCTCTCCACAGGCCCACACAGATCAGTTAAGAGCAATATATATGATCATCTCCTGACATAGCTGAAAAATAAATCTAAGTTATGAAATCATAGTTTTATTCCAGAAATCCATTTTGACACACTAGTAACTGCAAAGAGAAAGCAATCAGCCGGCCGAGTTAGGGTGGCATGGGGCAGAACAGAACTGCGCGACCCCCAGGTGCAGCACGTATCTTCCACCCCGAACCGAAGCGGCACAGAGCCGAGCCCCGCCAGAGCCCTTCTCCAGTCTCCGAGGAGTCCTGCAGATCACAAGGCGGGCCAGGATCAAACCGCAACGGCTCCGTCCGCGGCTACGCGCCAGGTCGGCACCTGACCGCAGCAGGTCGAGGAGCCCGGCGCAGCCCAGCGCCGCTCCCGCCCCGCGCTTCTCCACTCGCACACCGTGGGGCACGGAGACACCCCGGGGGCTCAGGGAAACGCGGAGGCAAGGCCCGTGCCGCGGGACCCACCACCGGCAGCAAAGCAGGAGGGCTGCGAGGCCGCGAGCAGCAACGGCGGCTCCCGCGCAGCGCTCACGGCCGCAGGGCTGCGCCTGAGGCGGCCGAGAGGGCGGGCAGCGGCGGCACGGCGGCGGGGGGGGGGCGGGCGGCGCCTACCGTGTACTCGCGCACTTGGCTGTGGAAGTTCTGCTCGCGGATGGTCACCTCGTCCGCTTCCATCCTTCATAGTCCCGCGGCCCCCGCGCGCAATGGCGGCCGCCGCCGCCGCGCCTGCTCCTGCCCCCGCCGCGGCGGGCGGGCCACCATGGCCGGCGGCTGCGCCGGCCGCTCCCCCCCGGCCCTGGCGGCGGCCCAGGGGCTCCGGCTGCGGCTCCGCCGCTCCGTCACCGTCCGGCGGAGGAGGAGGAGGAGGAGGAGGAGGAAGAGCGGGCAGGACCGGCTCAACCGCCCCCCCTCCCGCTGCGTCACGATGTAACGCTCCCGCGCGCACACCGGCCTCGCTGCGGGGCGGGGCCAGCGCTCCGCCCCCCGCGGGAGGCGGGGCCAAACGCCGCAAGGGTTAGAACCGAGGGGGCGTGCCAAGGTCGGGGGCGGGGCTAGCGGTCGGGAGGGGGCGTGGCCGGGGAGGGGCGGAGCTAGAGGAAGGGCGGGAGGGTGTGAAAGGAAGGGCGGGGGAGGGGCGGCCCCCCCGGTTTTAGGGGAGTCGGGAGGGTTTTGCCCGTTTCGGGAGAGCCCTGGCGGGGCGCTGGCACAGATAAACGTATCGCGGGGCCAGCGGGCAGGTGCAGAAGGATGAGGAGGCACCTGAGGTGCTGTGGAGGCCAGGAGGCTCCAGAGGCCTGGGGAGGCGGCCTGGGGGACCTGGGCTTGGTGGTGGAGGGACCGTGCAGGTCCCTTCAGATCGGGGGTGTTCGGGCTCGTGGCCTGGCAGAGAGCCCTCCTTCTAATGAGCGAGGTGGACAGAGCCACCTCAGCCCGAGAGCTGCCACATGCGTGTTCACCAGTGCAGACAGGGATGTGCCTCGCTAACAGAGCAGGATGGGCCCTGCTGAAGCAAGGGCTGTCACTGAACTCACGCACCACGAGGGACCTGGAGGTTACCTTGTTTTAGCCGTTCCTCCTTGAACTCAGCCTTCCTTGTAGATGCAGCAGACTTTCTAGTTCGAATGACTGTACTGAAGAGAAAACCAGGATTTCACTTGTTTGGATCCGCTTTTTGTCATTCATTGATGTCTGTTGACAAGATTTTTTTCTTCTTGTTGGTTCAGTGCATGGTGCTGTTTCTTAACATTTCACAAATACCACGGGATTGTAAACTATGGTTTTCAAGCATTTCTTTCACTGTTGCTTGTTCCCTATACACACAGACATCTAACTCCAATTTTCTTTGTTTCTTAGTTTACAAATAGTTTAGTACTCTAAACGTACACAAAAACTAGTCCTCTGAGAGACACCATCAATTATAGATGATAATTTACCACATCAAAAACCATGTTATTACCATCCAAATATGTAACTTTATTCTGAGGAACATTTAAAGACAGACATGACCACTTCCTGCCTATTTAACTCTATTGATGTTTTATCCATGAACATCTATGCCAATTATAATTCAGATTACATTTACTTCCCAGTCTCTGACACATTTTCTTTGTCAAAGCAAATGCTGAAGTATTGAATTCTGGAGTCAAGTCATCTCTGACTGCCTGATGTCTGACTGGATGCTGAACTTCCTTCAGTAGGGCTGAGGTTTAACCCTTATTCTTTGATACTTGGGAAGATGGAGACATTTGCAAGAGGCATTTGCAAACAGACTCACATCATGGACATGGGAAGTCAGAAGTATCCCCATCCCCTGTTCCCCTTGAAGCCCACTACTTGAGGATGAGAATTTCTGAGTATTTATTGGAGGCTGTGGGCATGGGAGAGGTTCATTAAGATAAAGCAGACCTGAAGGACAATAGCGAGCCTAGAAGCTGAGACACTTCTGGGGAAAAGCTTGTCCTACTTTACTACACACTAAACAACATTAGATTGAGTCTGATAGATATTACTCATTTGTTTCTTTCTTCAACGATTGTCAATTAACATTCCTAGAAGAAAAGAAGATCAAAGATAGTGAGAGTGGTGAATGCATCTGTAGCTGTCTGGAGGAAGTTTACATGAGAGTCTGGCTTGTGAGAGTTGGTAGTGTTGTGCCCCTCTCAGGACTTGATCTAGAGAGAACAGTGCAAGTGAAGACAAGGTATATAGGTAGAAGTAATACCTTTAATTATAACAAGAAATGAAATAGGAAAAAAGTAGACAAGTGCTTTTTCTGCAAGATCCTGTTCTCAGAGAAATCAAATGCAAAACTCTCTGAGTTGTCTGTGGAAATTATGTCAATAGACTCAAGGACAAACCCTGTTCATGCAAAGTATCATGCTTAATGTCAGGCAGGTTCCCACCTTTAGTCATCTTATGCAAAAGGCCAACAATAATTTGCAATGCCATTACAACGAGGATGTGAGGAGCCTAGCATTTATGCCTTCACTAGGTTTGTGAGGAAGACAAAAGCAAGTGTTGTAGTTAGAACAAAACAGAGCTAAGCACTGGGGAGAGCAAGAAGGTTGCACTCAAAGGGGAAGAGCATGGTAACAATCAGAGATCAGTAATATCATAAAGACTATGCATACTAATACCAAGAGAAAGGAGGGACATGGTTGGAGTTCAGGCCACAGTCAAGAAGCCATTTGATCTGAGAAATGAGGATGACCTGCAGAAGCAGTAGCAACACTGCAGCAATTTTGAGAAAAAGACCAAGAAAGCCATGGTTAGGAGTTAGGAAAAGGAACTAGGCTCAGAGCAAGGCAATCTATAGGGTCTTAGGGAGGCTCTGCCAGTAAATACAGATACCTACTGCCAGTTGGTTAAAAATTCGTGCTTGAGGTCAAATTTAGTTTTTGAGCTACCAGGGAAATGATTCAGCCACTGCTAAGGAGCAGCTCATTAAATCTAAAACTAAGTTTATTTTATTAATAAGGTATGAGATTTGTACTGAGGTGCCAAGGATTTTATACATTTCCAGTCTTATGTGCAGACATGCTAAACTCACCTCTAAAATAGAAGGTTTAAAGAAAAAGGAGCAGTACTTTTATAACGGTTAGGGAAAGACATAGCAGAACTGAACCTTCCTCTTCTACTTGGACTAAATCTTTTCTTTTTAATATATTGAATTTGAAATATATCTGAGAAGAAAATACAGAAACGTAACTTGTCTCATACTGGCAAATACTTTCTTCCGTTTTTAGCGGGTGAATCATGAGAAACATGATACCCCATTTATATTTCTTTGAAGGCAGAAATCTTTTAGTATTACAGAAAAAAATAGCCTTGTTCCTTTCTTGGGCAGAAGTTATTGCTCAGTTCCTTACGTCTCCATATCAAGAAGGAAGGTAATGGTAGCCACCTCAGCAAAATCTATTTATACGTGAGGATATGCAGTTTAGCGCAGACAGCTGTGACAAACTGACTGATGAACCCTTTGCTTTGGGAGTGGAAAAGTAGTATTTTGAAGCATGCGAAGAGAAAAAAATCAAAAATTAAGCCTGAGGCACCGTCCGTTTCCTCTCTACTTCACACTTAGAGAATAAAGAAGATGATGGAGTGACTGTTACCAGCAGTTCTTAGCACCTCCTCAGTAAACCTAGGGATTTTGATTGGGATGCCCTGGGATGTTATCTAGTCATGATTTAGATGTAAACAGTCTTGTCTCAAACTGCTGACATACATATATACACTCAAAGAAAGAGAATCTAATGAGTAAGAGACTTCTATTAGGCCAACATTTAGTGTCGTCTAATTCCTCAGTGTAAAAGCTGAAAGGATTTAAAACATCCTGTTTGTTTAATTTCTTCTTTTTTTTTTTTTTTTCCTCCAGCAAATATAGCCCAGTTTTAAGAGAACAGTTTTTCAACATCAGGATAACTCAGTATGTGTGTTTGGTATTCTGGACTCCCAAGGAAGATTTTCTGTGCACTGGATTAACTCTGAAAGACACTGGGATAATGAAGCTAATGACATTAATTGAATTGGCTAAAATTGAAGCTGCTAAAATTAGAACTATTTTATTGGGCAGGTTCCCCCAGAATTTGTCAATGGATTTTAGATTACCATCTTTAACTGTAAAAGTAAAATTGTCAGCATGACCTTTAAATCTAAAGTTATTTAGCATTATTTGAATAGATGATGCCTTCTTTGCCAGTCTTCATCCAGCCAAATGCAGTTTGGGCTAAACAGGAAATAGGAAGTAGTTCTCTTAGTTAATAAAACTACCCACATGATTACGTTCCACATCCTGCTTAAGATTTGGCCATATTGAAGTTTAAACCCAAGTTAGTAAATTGCTGAGAGTGACCACTGATTTTAAAGAGAACTAAGGATATACACATGCCACAGTTGACACCCAGCACTTTATATACTCAAAACCCAATTAAGGAAAAGAAAAAAGATAGCAAAGTTACTTTTTATTTTATATCAGAATTGAGTTATTTTATGCTATCGTAATTATGCACATTATTTATTGGGTGATCATTTCAAAGGCTCGTATTTTGTAGGCTAAAGCACAGCAGTAATTGCATTATAATTTGAGAAGGCCAGATCAATCAATCTTGGTCTAGATTCAACTTGAAATATTGCTGACTGGCATTTATTTTCTATTCATTCCCATCTTCCTTCTTTCTCTTGTTTGTTTCTTGTTTTTTACAGGTGTGATTTTTTTGTTCCAAGGATCATACTTCGAACTTGTGTCACTTCATTGTGTCAACCCAGTATCAATAGCTCCCCAGCTAAATGCCGTATTGTACTGTAAAATATATACATTTTTGAAACAGCTAAGGGAAAGAAATTTAAATTAAATGAGAATATTGGCACAAAAATGAATATAAACTGGTTCGGTATAGCGATGCATACATATGTACTGGATTTTATATATATCCATTAATACACTGATGAATCTATACACTCGAAAATAGAAGAAAAATGCAGCAGCAAAGTAATAAGATTTTGAACAATCTTTCAAGAGGAATATTAGAGTAAAATATCTCCACTGCTATTAACTTAGAGCTTGGTCTGTTTGCTAAAAGGTTAGTAAGATATGATGGTTTGTAATAGTTGAGGAACTGGATTCAGTGACTAAGAAAATCTCTTTTGTTCCTATGTGCCTGAATATGGTAAAATATACGTCTGCTTCATCGGTAGGAACCCAGAGTCAGAAGACTTCCAACATGCAAATTTATCCTAGAAAAATCATAATAGCAAAGGCTCTGTTCTGCTGCCATCTTTGGCCACTACATGTCCCTGTGATAACAAACCCGTACAGGAGCCGCCAATGCACAAAGAAGAGGCAGTCGAGTGCTTACCTAATGCCCAGCCTGTTCACCACAGCTGTAATGTTAAGGGAAGTGTACATGGAAGTATGAACTCTGCAGCAGCTTGGTGCTTTTAAGTAAAAGAAGCTTAAGTCGTGTCACCAAGCTAGAAGAGTTTCAGTTCAGTATCTAGCAGGCACAAAGAGACTGAAAGCTGGGTTTGCTTCCATTCACCTTGGCTGCTGCTTTTTTATTTCATAGTGAAGAATCAAAACACAGCAAAATAAAATAAATAGTTGTTTAAACTTAAGGAGCAAGACTTAGCTGGTTAGGAATGAGATAAAAGGAAATATCCGAGGATACATATATGAGTCAGAGTTCACCTACCATACATATACTTAATCATCGTGTTAATATTTTATGTTATGAACAAGCCTGGGGACTTTTACTCCTCTGCTCTCTATCCATGTGTGATTTGGTCTTCAGGTAGGTATTTATGGGCAGAACTCCTAACTCCCACCAGCAACAATAATTTTTACAGAGCTGAAATCCAAAAAGATTTAGTTAAGGAGTCATGAAAGGCTCTAGTTAGGGCCTCATTTTCACCTACTTACGTCTGTTTTGAGCTCATAAATTAATGTTTGATTAAAGCAGTCTCTGAAAAGTGTTCAGTTAGAGTGGATGGATCAAGACAGAGAAAACTCACTACTTCTCTTTGCAGTGTATCAAACATTTAATTGCTGTTAAATAGCAATTTAATTGCTATTTAATAAAATATTTTAAAATGTGCCTTATTTCTGAAAATAATTTTACTATCTTCAGCTTCTAACTGTGGTTCTGTCCTTCCTCACTACAATAAATCTTTTAATACTCAATATTTCCTAGTAATAAGAGCAATTCACCTCAGAATCTTTTCAGTCAGTTAAAAGGATTGATTCTAAGTTCTTTAAAGATTTTTCTTAACCATGAATACAAGCGTTCCTCCTTCTTTCCTGAATTCTCTCCAAACTTTTAACATACTTTTTAAAATATAGGCAGAAAAATAGAATGCAGTATTCCAGTCTTGTTTTGAGCAGTTCCAGGGACCGAGGTAAAATTGCCTATTCATTCTTATTTTATGCTCCCTGTGACAGGCCATTTTAGTCATTACCTTGGAAAAGAGCACACAGCTTCTGAGAAACAGGTGAGAAATATGATTACTACTTGATAAACAGCAAAGGAACCTATCCCAGAAGAAAATGGGATTTGCAGCAGAAGAACTTGTTTCTCCTCCTCTCTTCCTTCTAACAAGTCTGGCTGCACGTAAAAGACTTGCTCATGCCTGATCTGAAATAAGGTTAATAGCCTTTTATATTTGTTTTGGGTTGCCATGTCTGTTTGCTCACTTATTTAGAGTAAGGCCAGTGTTGGATCATTTTAATCCAAATTCTATAGCAATCATTTGCTCAAGGTAGAATGGCTCATCTTATGGAACAAACAAACAAACAAATCCTACATACACTGTGGGGAAAAAAGTAGTGGCCTGAGCTCTAGGATCTGGGAGCTGAGGAATACTTGTAGTCAGTAAATCCAGCCCGTGTGTTTAGTGTTCTCATGAACTGTCTTCTCACTGAGAGCTCATGTCAACCAGCAACTCGGCAGCAAGCCATTCCTCTTCTGAATCATATTTTCCCAGATACAGCCCCTGTTCTGCAGATAGGACCTTGCTTCCTTGTTCTTAGGTGCATCAGTTTACATCTGATTGAATTCAAGCATATTTTGTTTGCTTCTTCCCAGGCATTCCAGATTGCTCTGAATGATTAGCTCATCCTTGTAATTTACCGCTCTGTTATTTACCAGTATTTGCCAACTTTTTGTGTCATATGCCAGTGTTACTAGCAGTAATTTGTGGACCAGAATGAATACATTCTTAAAAGAAAATCTCCTCCATCTCTATTTTTTATCCAAATCAATTTTGCTCATAATGTTTCTCATCTTTGGGAACTCCTTGAAGTGCCAAGTACATGAAATACTTATTTTACTGTTTTGGAGTGTTGTGTTTGCCCATATGGAATACGATCTTGCCAGTATCATCGGTTCCATGGCAACATCATAATGGGATCCAAAAGAGTTACTTGATTTGGGGACAATATATTTTGTGTTAGCAAACAATCATTAGAAGCTTTAAAGATGCTTCACCACTGGTTGAATGACAGTGCCAGCATACGTCTCAAGCTGAAGTCTCACCATGTTAGACAAATAATGGTTTACAGGTCTATGCTTTCTCTTCAGTTTCTATGTTTAAGTTGCCATTCTTGAAGTGCTTACTAGTACCTTTTAAAATGACTGCAGCTCCAGCTCCACATTGTTTTGCGGTGTAGCGCTGTAGCTTTACATTCACATAACACGCTGCATAGGCTATACAGTCTCGCCCATCGTTACGGCTGTGCTTCCTCTGCAAGTTTTGCTGATTGTTTACCTATCATTGTTTCCCTGTCCTTATTGAACATTCTCCTTTGATTTGTGACCCATTCAACATCTTTCACTAGACATCTTAGTCTGCCACTTTACTATTGATTCTGAAACACATGACCATGCATTAGCTGCATTATAAATGATGAAAATGCAAATATCCACCCATATTATCAATTTTTGACTACTTAGTATGGCTGAACTCATTGTCATTAAAAAAAGAAAAAAGAAATCATTAATCAGATGGACCATCTGTGCTTCTGGACTACCCTCAAGATATTTTTCATTACTTCTATATTTTTGACAAATGAAATTTTATACTAATTTCTGGAGAAGATGGATTGCATTTCCAAATCCTTAAGCAATAAAAAAAATGGGGATATTAGTTAAATTATTTTATTTTTATCTCTTTAAATGCAATATCTGACTCATCATGACTAAGGCAACTACACTATTAAATACCACACAGAAGGCATTTCAAAAATCCATCTAGTATTAAACTACAACAGTTTTTCAGTCATATTCACAAAATTACATTGTATAAATTTTGTCTTTGACAGCAAGCCATGCGCCTTTTATGAAGGACTTTTATTCAAAATGCTAGAAATTTTAAAGGAAATAAATCATCTTAATTCTTAAAATTAATAGGGGCAAGATTTATTCTTAAATCATGGATACTCATTTTTAATTAAATTCAAATGTGTTTAATGCTTCTCAAGAGTGTTAAGATAATAAGTGGTCCTTTTCTGGAACTTAACATCCTCGATCCCTGTCAATAATTATATTAGGTGACTAATAAAATATGATGCCAGGCATTTTTTAAATCTTTATCTTCCTCCTCTGTCTCATTAACAAAATGAATAGGTTTGTTCCACAGGCACCACCTAATCTGGAGAATTCAATGGTGTTCAAGGACATTCCAAACAAATTTCAACAGGTATGTCTTCATGCAATAGTCATATATAAAATGCACTTTTACGGTGCATTTTTTAGCTGCCAGGTTGAGTTTCTCTTTGCTCTACCCATGATTCAGTGCATAAGCTTATAGCTAGCTTCAAAAGCTAGAAGGCCAAAAAGGACCACTGCAATTGTCTAGTCTGATCTCCTGATCAGGAGACCTTTATGCTGTTATCTCTTCCAAAACTATAAGCAGTGTCACAGTGATCTGTATTTGAACAGGAAGTCTCCACAGAACATAGAGCATTCATCAGTTCTAGTATAGTCTATCAGAAAATATTTTATAACATAGGACAATGCTTCTTTTTACTAACAGGACAAGAGGCAGTGGGCAAAAACTGAACCACAGGAAGCTCTGCCTGAATGTGAGGGGGAATTTCTTCCCTGTGAGAGTGATGGAGCACTGGCACAGGTTGCCCAGAGAGGTTGTGGAGTCTCCTTCTCTGGAGATATTCAAAGCCTGCCTGGATGCAACCCTGTCTAACATGCTCTAGGTGACCTTGCTTGAGCTGAGGGATTGGACTAGATGATCTCCAGAGGTCCCTTCCAACCTTACTGATTCTATGATTCTATGATAACTAGACTCAGATATAGCTCGTTTCTTACCAAAAAGCAAGCCAGTACTTGTTAAATAGCTAATATGTTTTTGAAGGTTTACCTTATTTCTCAAATATATATTGCATTATTATAATTACACCTCTAAGTAATGAAAGTACAGCAGGTTTCACAACCTCTGTGATGATGTATAGGCCTTTGGTCCTCATATGAAAGCAAAAGGCATCTCTAGCAACTAAAAGCACGTGGGTGTCTCTGAACAGTGGAATCTAAAGATCTAGAGATTTGAAACTGTCTTGCTGGTGGGAGTGCAGAACAAGGAATAAGTTATGATTCATCCAACTCTTTAAAATGTTTCCATCTCCCTAATTTTAGATCTGTAAGCCATATATCATATTCAAAGTATATTCATCCTACCAGTGATTGCACTTGCAGAGGTACTCCACACTAAATGTCCCCTATATATCTAAGCTACAAGACACATAGATGGTACTTGACTAGACTTTACATGGAGTGCCCTCATGTGTGGCACCCCTTTGAAAGTCACTATCACACCATCCCTGCTTAGTCTTTTTTCTGCTTTATGCTGAGCCATAGCTCTTGGCTTGGACAAGAGGAAAAGTCATTCAACACAACATACAGTAAAACATACAGCTGTCGTGCAAACCCTTCAAATCAAAGGTCTGCATAGAGACCGCTGTCCACACGTTTGTTAGCTGTTGTCCCTGTTCTTCAGTTCCACCCGTTCTAACTCACATAGAGAGATTGTTGCCAGGGTCTGTGCCTTGAATGCCAGGCCATACTTAACAAGAGGACTGAGGGGGAAAAAATGAAATAATATTTAATAAAGTTCATCCTTCTTCCCAGAGCCACTTCAAAATAGGCAGAGATTCATCACACACTGAAAGACATGCTTCTACCCTCCCCTTCTCCTCAAGAAATTAATTCAAAAGTAATTGTTGAAGGCAAAAAACAAGAATTAATTTTGACCTCATCCTTAGAGTAGCAAATCCAGTTTTGTCTGTGGTGATCTTTCTTTCTGTTCTGATTTTAATTACGTCTAGATAAGTTGATATATTCACATATTCACATTGACTAGCATCTTTGTTCCATGCATAATACCAGTTAATAATCTGAAAGTAGCAGTAGATGCCTAAAATTGAGTGGCTTATCTGAGATTTTCTATACAGGCACAAAATTGCATTAGCTTCCAGCGAGGCATTATAAGGGATTCTGTGGAATAGGAAAAAAAGCGCATTGCACAGCACACATTATGAGCTAGAGTATGGAGTATCTGCTCACACTGCTGAATAAAAAAGCCAAAGCAAACCCCAACTTTGTACAAGCAGGCTTGGAAGTAAAGTAAAAGACTTTGTCCATTGGAATGCAGCTGCTGTGTACTACTTAGCAAGTGCTGGTTTCTGTGCTGTATCTCACTGTGGAAATGAGTTCTCCGTGAGTTTCATCTGATTTTAGAATCAGGTCTGTGCTAAAACATTTCTGTAAATGTTCTACAGAAATAAAAGGCCTAAAAGTGACTTGGAGAAATGATACCTACAAACAGGATGTCAGAGCAGGGGAAAAACTTGAAAGTACATCCTTCTGTCCATCTTATTGTCTGATCATACCTTGATACAGGACAGGTTTGAGAGAGCAGTCTTGCTGGTAAATAGCTTAAAAGGAAGCCTCAGCTTTCTTCTCCATGGCCTAAACAACCTTACTGAATAACTGAATCCAGAACTATTTTGACTATTCATCTTATAAAATTTATTACCTAATTTGGCACTTGCAAAGTAATTTTACAGCAGACACCGTGCAATTCCAAGCTCTCCACTTCTAATTTATTTTTATACTGGTACAGGCTAATAATTTCCACAGAACCTCAGAAAAGGCAAGTGCTACTTTCATTTTACAATTTTGTAACAGTGCCTAAGTATCTCTTGGGCTGTAAGGCTGATCCTGCACATCTATGTTCTCCAGTTTTTCCCACCACCCCTTCAGCAGTATTGTCCTGCCCCTCTACTCAGCCCTGGTGAGGTCTCATCTCGAGTACTGTGTCCAGTTCTGGGCTACCCAGGACAAGAGGGACATGGAGCTACTGGAGAGAGTCCAGCGTAGGGCTACAAGGATGATCAGAGGGCTGGAGCACCTGCCCTACGAGGAACGGCTGCGAGAGCTGGGCCTCTTCAGCCTGGGGAAGAGCAGACTGAGGGGGGATCTTATCAGTGTGTACAAGTACCTGAAGGGAGGGTGTCAAGGGGACAGGGACAAACTCTTCTCAGTTGTCCCATGTGACAGGACAAGAGGCAATGGGCAGAAATTGAACCACAGGAAGTTCTGCCTGACCGTGAGGGGGAATTTCTACCCTGTGAGAGTGATGGAGCCCTGGGACAGGTTGCCCAGAGGGGTTGTGGAGTCTCCTTCTCTGGGGATCTTCAAGGCCTGCCTGGATGCAACCCTGTCTAACGTGCTCTAGGTGACCCTGCTCGAGCAGGGAGGTTGGACTAGATGACCTGCAGAGGTCCCTTCCAACCTTACCAATTCTGTGATTCTATGATTCTATGACAGAGCAGGATAAGGCCAAACAGATTAGGTGAAAATAACCCATAAAAAATAAAGTTTTTTATATTCTAATCAGAATAAATACTTGAGCCAGTTCATTATGTTGCCACACAATAGAATAATATAACTGAGCAGAGGGAGGTATTGCAGCTGCCACTGCTATAGAGAGAAATGTTTGTGAAATATGGTAAAGACTCAAAGCAATCACGGATATGTTCTTCTGTTTGGCATATGCCATTTTAAGTACCAAGAATAATAGAAAATGTGAGAAGCTATGCTGTTCTTTTGCTTTGCACACACACAATCCTCATAGAAAATTAATCAAGAAATAGCTAAAGATCATAATTTTAAAATAGTTCCTCCTGCCCTATATTATGGGATATGAAACACTCATCCACAATGTCAGCAGGATAAATTTATTGCATTTTTTTACAATAATTTGTTTAAACACATAAATAAAGTACATAAATTTTAAAATCATAAATACAGTTATATACTACATGTATACTTATACTGTATTTAAATACACATATATCTATATATATGTGTATGTACATATATGCTTATTTTACTTATATGTAAAATTCTCCAAAATACTTTGTTATTCCACATGTATAAAAATGTAGTATAAAAATAAGTTGCTGTGAAAGACTCTGTGTTGCATTGTGTCTTCTATAAAATTTCTTTACAAGAGCCAAAATATGCTGATGTGAATGCTAAATTAATTTGAATTAACCTACTAGTATTTCCTTTTTTGACAAAATTACCATCTATTGACTTTACTGGGAATGGGGTTTTGATATTTATAAAGAAGTAGCAGCTGATAGTACTCTTTTATGTTAGTCTGTGTAGGTATGTATATGAAAGACAGAAAGAAACATGTAGTTCAAAAACTGTTAGGATGTCACTTCAGGTTATTTTATTACGCAGTTTATATTTTATTTACTTAAGTAAAGCATTGAACCATATGCCCCAAATAAACCATTTCTTTAAAGATACAGGAATTTTTTAAGTGGCTACTTTAAGAACTGGTAAGTTTAAGAAATGTAAACTGAAAAATTATGCTCATACAGAAATCTGAAATATGCACCAACTAAAGCATTATCTTAGTTATCTTCCTCTGTTACATGTATCATGGTATTCACACAGGCATGGACCCCAAATCAGTATCTTTACAGGAGCCCTACTTTGGGAAAAAAAATGAAGTTTTGACTACACAGAAATATAAGAACTTCGCAATGTGACCTATAGCTTTTACCAAACTGAAGCAGATTAATAGATAGCATACAGATGCCAAGATTAAACAGATTAGGGACAAAACATTAGTAAGCACTTTTAGTGTAATTAAATTTTTGATGTATTACAATTTTTAGTGTGTAATTATTTTTGAAAGAACTGCACAGTAATACTGGATCATATAGTCATTCACCTTAGTTACTGAAGAATAAAATGCTGTATGTTTTTAAATTTGATTACAGAATAATGCTTCATTGTCTGTCCATCACAGATAATGAAGGCAACATTCTCTGATAATCACTCATAGTCATTACCCCATAAAAGGGCAATCCTTGGTACTATAAGAACCTCTAGTCAGTCTGGAATCTAAGAGGTATTGAAATGTGCCATACAAAGCATCCAGGCTTACAAGTGACCTTGAATCTCTGTTTCCTCATTGCTGGAGGTTGGGACTGTTCCAGGGCTATGTTCCCAGTCTGCATCAAGAGGCTGCTGGTAACATCAATCTTAAACTGTGGTCTTTAAAACAATGTTCGACATCGGCCTTGAATAGGTCTAATAATTTTGCTTAATCACCTCTGTTTCTACACAAAAGCTGGAAACTAGGCTGACTTGTAATTTTTCATTCTTTTGAAATCCAGCCATAGGCTTTCTGTTTGCCATCAAGTATCTAGAATCACAAGGAGGTAAAATATATCGGATGCCCTGTGACACCCAATCATCTTTACCGTAGAAGTTCACTTTAAGCTTGGAGTAGAATAAATTCCAGAACAGAGATCAGGTCTTTGAAAAAAAAACAAGAAGCAAGCTCATTTGCATATTCAGATATGCATCTCTGACTAAAAAATAATGGAGGTGATATTGAACATTAAATCTCAATATTCCTTCATCATTAGGGAAATCCACATTAGTTCAGTATCTGAATTTGTACTGCTTGGACCTATCTCTAATAACAGTTCCTGCACAGCACCTTTCCTCTTCATCATGCTTTAAAAAAACATCTAAACAGTTCTTCCATTTCCACTGTGAGTTAGGTTAACATTGTAACATATTTATAATTATTTTACCCAGCAAAACTCAAAGCAAGGAGATTAAGTGACTTACACAAGGCTACAAAGAGGCAGTTATCATGGTAAGGATGAGACCTCCATTGTTTCTGGTCTGTGGTCCTGCGTTCAAACACGTTAGATCAAGTCTCCTTAATATTGAAATGGAAATGGAAAGAACACATAATTAATTTACAAAGCAACACAAGGATCATATATCTTGTGTTGTTCCACTTCTGCGAACACCAGAGAAGGACTGAGTCCTACGTATATGCAGTTCATCTGTAGACAGGAAACATCATTATTATGGCTGTGTCTTAGTATACATGTGCCTGTCTTTTGTACTGAAAACAATACATGGTCAAAATGCCATTATGCTTACCTCCCTCTAAAGCTTACTTTTCTATATCTGCAGACCTCAAAAACAGGCAGAAATATTACACCAAGCAGATTACACCTGTCTGAGAGCTGCAAGACTCAGGATTAATTAAGGGCTTGTGAATTCAAACGTACTGCTCTGATCGTGGTATGGCTCACAAGCAAGGGCACAGTTATTTATTCTTGTTGTTTTCTTTCATTATGGCACTGCAGGAGGCCCCCATCTTGAATCAGAACCCCATACTGCAGAAATTATTTAAACACTTAATGAAAGTAAGGCACTTACAGTTAAGAATTTACAGTCATAACTATAAAATGAAGAATAAAACTGGGTCTCTTCAATAGATTGCTATAATAATAACATTCTAACCAATACTAACACATACCTCATTTTAAGTGTTTTCCCATGATTACATACAGGAACGAGCTGCAGTAAGCTGAACACTGCCGCTCTGAAAGTGAATCCAGATAAATGTGGGTTGTCCTAAAAACAGACATCTTATCTGGGGTACCAGTAAGCAAGGAGAAAACTTCCACTGAGAAAAAGAAAATCCAAGCTGTACAAAACAAGCCAGTTTCCCAGACACACTGTTTTGCAAAGCTTTATTTTTAATGTAATTATTTGTGAGTATGCTGTTTCTTAAAAAATTATTTTGTAAATAATGCGCTATTGGGAGGTGTGGGAGAGCAAGAAAGACAAACCCTTTCATGATAAGCAAGGTAATTATAAAAAGAGGATTTTTGTAATTGTTCCTATTTTCACCTATCTGTGTTTCAGAACCTATTTCATATTGGGCACCAGTGCTAATACTTACAGATGGGGGAAACAGAAGAACCAGATGTAGTTACTAGAGTAATGAATTCTCTTTTAAAGCAACATAGGAAAGAGATGTCTACCTACTGGGCTATACTGAAACAGAAAGTTTCTGTAATCTGCTAATAGTGCAGTTTCATGAGGGACTTAAGGTAATCTTAGCCTACTCTAACATCGAAAGGAGCAGTTCCCTTCCTTTCTTTTCCCCATTGCTGGCTACTTGTTTCTGCCATCTTCCTATAGCCAGCTGAATCTTCCTATAGTCAGGTGAATCAAAAAAATAAACCAGTAGAAAGAAAAAATATATTAATTCCATCTGGATCCCATCTTGGATATCATAGATTGTGTCACAAATCCTGGTGCTAGCATGAAAAAGGGTAAGGAAATGCACTGCCAAGACAGGTGAATGGCAGATTAAGATCATCTTAAAATAGCTGCAAAATGGAAGTCTTGAAAGGTAACAATTGCCTAAAAGATACATTATTAGGAGCATATTAGCATGGTTTCTAATGTCAGATGTGCCAAAAACAAACTATACATATACAAAGCTATTCAAGTTTATAAGTGTATTCCTTTGTTTCACTGCCTTGTTCTGTGAGTGGGAATCACTTGACTAACAAGGTATCTAGACTGTGACTGTATCTGAGGCAGTCAGGCAAGATTCCCTTTCTAGTCAGGGAAGATCTAACCATACAGTTAAGGGAGTCTAAGACACTGCCTCTCTCATGCTGAAGCAGATACCTAAAATAGGTTAGGCAAGTTACTCTGTAAAAGCACCTATTTCTTTCCATCTGACTATAAACAGAGCACAGCGTGCCTGGCTCTGCTGTAGATGCCTATTTTGTAGATATCTAAACTGGGGGAGAATAACATCATCTCATCTGTTGGGGTTAAATCACAGTGCTGCTATTTTAGAATACTTTGAGAGATGGTCAAAGAGGAGATGGTACTGTTAGGCTGGAATATGCTGATATGAGGGACATCATGAATATCTTGACTGAAGACAGTGGTGATTGAAGACAGTGGTGATTCAGATTAAAACTGGTAAGTGCACATATTGGAAAAAAAAAAGCAGTCAGTGGAATACTTAGGAAAAACAAAAATAGCACCTTATACAATAGTTAGAGGGTTGGGAGGTTGAAGCACATGATGTAAAGCAAAGGCTGAGAGAGTTGTATTTGTTCATCCTAGAGAAGAGAAGGCTCAGTGGGGATTCAGTTGCCACCTTCCACTATGTAAAGTAAGGTTATAGAGAAGATGCAACTAGGCTCCTCTCAGAGGTGCACACAAAAGTAGCAAGAGGCAATGGGCACAACTCGCAGCATGAAACATTTCACTTGCATATACAGAATAAAATGTTCACCATGAGACTGGTCAAGCACCCTACAGTTGCCCAGACAGGTTGGGGAATCTCTCTCCTTGAAAATTAAACTTAACTGTATAGGCCCTGTGTAATGTGATCTATCTTGGAAGTCAGTCAGGCTTTGAAAGAGGGTTAGACTAGGTGACTCCAGAGGTCTCTTCCAACTGAAATTATTCTAGGATTAGAAATTAATCCACAATGGCAACCCAGATCAAGTTACTTAACTCAGCTCTCAGTATAGTCCCAGAAACATCAGGGGCCGTTATGCTAAAATGCTGGGAGTACAAAACAGCTGTCAGAAACACTGGATGAAGGCTTTGCTGCTGAAAGAAACTGAGAAGGTGCAGCTTGCCAGAACTCGCTCTCATAGAGCTCTCTGGAGTACAGAATTGACCGGGGGGCAACCATGGAAGTTGCAAGAGAGAAAACGGACTACTGCTACCTGTGTTTCTTTTTACGGTCAAGGATTTAGGAACCAGGATTTGTGTTTTAAGGACCAAAAAAAAATGTGTAATATTTACGTGCCTTGTTAAATATTTGCCTCATTTAGGGGATGAAAACTGCCCTATAAATGACAAAATAATACAAATGTTCCTTAGGTACATTTCAGCTTAGAGCTAAATCTCCTTACATTTCTTGGCACAGAAACATTGATTATATAAATTTCATAAAGGAAATGCAAAGTGCCATAATATGGGACGTTGATCAGTGATGCTATCCTGATTTATAATTCTGTATTTTTAAACTGTGATATGCACAAAGCACTAATTTAAAAGCTCATTTTAGTTGAAACCTACTTCTTCCTCTTAATGAGAATCATCTGATTACGTTTTTTTCAGTCATCCTTGTGTCACGTACTAGATAATCACTTTATAGTTTAAAACTGAAAATACTAATGGATTGGGGAAATGGGTTTCTGCATTCACCCAGCATATATGTCTTTTTTATGCTTGTCTTTTAGATCATTTATCTAAATAATAACCTTTAGTACCCAGTTCCTTCCTTCCAGTTAACTAAAATGAACAGCGATGATTAAAGTTGGTGAACACATGTCCTCTCCTTACTGTAGTTTTGCCAGCCAAGATTATGACTTTCAGCAGCTCCCCCCCCCCCTTTTTTTTGGGGGGGGGGGAGCTACTGAAATCCCCTTGCATCTGCTCGTGCAGCTACTCACATGGGTGCTTCCTAGTTTGTTTCAATCAAAACAGTCTTAATTAGCTTAAACAAACTGTAGATCTTTATTAACGAACATTACCTGACAGTGTTGATTGAAAGGGCATTGATTTCAGTAACTAAGGGGTAGCAATCACACAAGAAACTCAGTAAACAACTTCCAGCCAGCAAATCTGTTGGGGTAGCCCCAGAAAAGAGGCAGGTAAGGGTGGTAACTTCTTCAGCTGGCAGGTGTGGAGATAAAAGAGGATATATGTCCATGGCCTTAAGAGTCAAAAAAAGAGGGAAGGTAACTCATTTTGAACAAAATTAATTGTGTACTTCAGTTTTCATTATGTCTGAAACAAGAAGCAATGGGAGGACTTGGCTTTCAGAAATTCCTTAGAACATACCCTCTGAAAAAACAAAATTCTGGGCAAGAGGGATATATCTTTACATTATGAAACATTAGGAAATCCTTTTACTCACCTACCAATGCCTTCTGAAACAGAAATGAAGATGTGCTTCATGGAACTGAAGCAGATCTGAAGAGTTAGCAACTTTGTACTGTCTTGAGACTTTGGAAAAAAACACTCTAGCAGCCCTTCCCTTTCATAGGGACCAAATTTCAGTTCTGCTGATCACAGTGGAGGCAGTATAACACAAGGGGAATATTTCAAACAGGGACATACCGTGCCAGAAAGTCTTCAAGTAACTTCCACTCTTTTGAGGCTCCCTTTGCTTAGAATAAATTCATTCAGTCTGAATAGTCAAAAAAAGGCTTTGCTGGATGTAAAGTGATATTCTTTCAAGAATCAGGCTGTTGTATTCCACAGATAAGAACAAAGAATGATCCTATCAGATCAGTCTTTCAGATGCTTCTTTGACTTTTCCTATGGTGAGAAATACCAGGATGTTCTCAGTACTGGCAAATTACAAAACAGCCAGTATCCACCTGTGTATGTTATATTGTTATTAAACAATATTTTCATGGCATCTGGGAGGTGACCAGAAGAAAACAGCAGATACCAGAATAAAAGAATAATACCCCATTCATTCTGCAGGAAAAAAAAAAGGTCTATGAATATAATTTAATAACAAAGATCTGCTAACAAAGATTATCTCCATAGGAAACAAAAATTTACTGGAGCAACAGTTTCATTTCCAGTGAATCATACCATTATGTTTAATTTCATTCTAAATGTGAAGCCTGCCCTTGTTACTTGTTCTCTGCTGTGGGATCACTGTCAAAACAAAGAACAATTACAAAATGTTCCCTCACCTCAGAATTCCTATTTGCTAAATGGAATTGCTAAGCTACAGAGATCTACGTGTGAAATCCATAAAATGCTCTTAGGTACAAATGTGAGCAGGGAAATCATGTTTCTCCACTATTTTGGTATCTACGAAAGTTGGAACAGTAGTTGATAGGCATTTCTAATTCTATTCACATAATTCAAGCATTTTTGAACTATCTGCAGTAATTTATTAATTTAGATGTGGCATCACTATGTTTGAATAATCAATTAGTCTATTAAGCAGATTGATATTTCTTTCAGTATTAGATTTTCCTGATGGTTATATTTTGTCTGAAATGTTGTTTTTCTGTGTTCTTAGAAAGTATTTTTACTTCATAAACAGGTGATGATAATTCTATTTATATTTTTTTCAACACAAGTAACATGGCCATTTTCAACAAAATTTGTGATTTTATAGTTCAGCAAAATATATACTTTCCATATTTTCTTGCAAAATATAAAATATTGAGGAAGGCAAATATTCACATTTTCTTTCTTTGAAGATGTATGAAATTTCCCATTATTGGAAGTGTTGCTACGAATGACAAATTACATGATGAGACAGAAGTATGATGCAAATCTCAGAGTTTTAAAAGCATCTAATAGTTACTCATTTTATATCCATCTGTATTTATCTATCATTCCAGCATGCTGCTGGAATAGTGTTATCAATAAATCTATAAATAGGATGCAAAATGGCTGTGAGCTGTCTGTGCTTGAATAAAGAGCAGCCCAGAAATAAATTATAGCATAATATATAGTTTGAAGCGTAGCAAAAGGAATGCCTTGACAAATCAATTGAACATAACTGTGTCACCGAGGGTGAAAGATTCATTACGCGTCAGCCTTGAGAAAGCCGGATTTCTGAAGCAAAGGGCATCCAGGACACATGACGTAATGAGAGGATGGAAAGATGCATAGCAAGAACAAAAACAATCTTCTGAATATTAATGACATGTACAGTTTTCAGCTGGAACAACTCCTCTGCGGTACTTCACTGCTCAAGAGGGGCCAGGAAGCCCACGACAAGCGGACGAAGCACGGTTTCCTGCGGGCCGCGGCTCCGCGGAGACCCAGCGCGGACCCTTTCGGACACCGCGCTTCCGCGCGCGCGCGCTGCCTGGAGTCGGCTAAGGTCTGAGCTCACCTTGCAGCACTTCTTTCAGCTGAGAAGTTCCTCTACCCAGCAAACTATTTTCACGGAATTTGGGGAAATTCAGTGTTTTGGGGCATGATGGGACATGATGCTTCAGGCATCGTGTCAAAACTTGACTGAAACCAGGCAGCAGCCTTCAAAGCTGGCAAGTGGGAAGGTCACTGAGGGAAACAACAGCAAAGGGCGCTATAAATAAGACCGAGCTGCCAACCGGTGTTGCTGCTGACAGCAGCAGTGTGGCAGAGGACAGTTAATTCCCCGTGATCGGGCAGACGAGCGGCTGCGCGCCGCCACCGCCGCCGAGGCCCAAGCGCGGCGTGTGCGCGCGGACGCCGCTGGGCTGGGCTCGGGGGGGCCGGGCCGGGCCGGGCCGGGCCAGGCCGCGCCGGCAGGGGGCGCTGCTGCCCGAAATGGCGGCCGCGCGGCGGAAGGGAAGGGGCGGCCCTAGCCCAAGATGGCGGCGCCCAAGCGCGGTGTGGTTGAGCGGGGCATGAAACGGGCGGGCCGCGCCCGTGGCGACGGCGGCAAGCTGGCCCGGCTGCGGCTGGCCGTGCAGGAGTTCGTGCAGGCAGCCGGAGACCAGCTGCCGCCGCCGCCGCAAGGCTCGGGGAAGCAGAGCCGGCGGAACCGCCGGGACGTGAGGAAAGAGAAGCGCCGGCTCAAGCGGAGCCGCCGCCGCCGCCTCTTCCGAGGCGAGGAGCCGGGCGAGGCCCCCGCCGCCCCGGCCAGCCCGGCTCCGGCCTTGGCCGCCCGCCCCGCCGCGCCGGGCTCGCCCCCCGCTGCCGCGCAGCAGCAGCGGCCGGAGCCGCGGCGGCGACAGCAGAAGGCGGCGCGGTCGCCGGCCCCGGCCCCGGCCGCGGCCCGCAGCGCGGCGGCCGCCGCCTCGGCGCGGAAGCGGGCCCTGCTGGAAGCCAACGCGGCGGAGGAGAAGGAGATCCGGCGGCTGGAGCGGCGCCTGGGGCTGGGCAAGCGCCGCAGGAAGGCGGCGGGGGCCGCGGCTGCGGCGGCCGAGCTGCCGCAGAGCTTCGTGCGGGACGGGCTGGGCTACGTGCTGGGCGCGCTGGGCTCCCGGGCCACCCTCGCCGGGCTGTACGCCAGCAGCGATGAGGAGGTCGGCCAGGGGCTCGGCGGCGAGGGCCGGGGGCCGGCGGAGGGAAGTGAGGGGCCAGAGGACGAAGAGGTGGAGGAGGAGGATGAGGGGCTCGAAGAGGAGGAGCCGGAGGAGGAAGATGAGGGGCTCGAGGACGAGGAGAAGATGGAAGAAGATGAGGGGCCAGAGGACGAGGAGGAGCTGAAGGACGCCTCTGACGCGATGGAGGGAGCCGAGGTGGGAGGCCTCTGGGAGAGCGAGGGCAGCGGGAGCTTGGCCCCGGAGCGGGAGCAGGTACGGGCTTGGCGTCGAGCGGGCGCCGCCGCGCCTTGGAGCGGGCTCCGCGTCTGCGTGGGAGCAGCGCGAAGCCGCCCAGACCGGCCCTGCACCGTGGTGTCTCGGGTGGAAGCGCTGCGGGGTCCAGCAGCTGCCTCTTCTGAGGGCTTCCAGGTCCCAGCGACAAGCACGATGTGCTGAGGGTAAAGTTTCCTCCTAGCAGTACCCAAAAGCGGGAGGTCGGTGGCCCTGTCTGTATATACGAGATGAGCGAATAACAGAAGAAGAAAGGAAAGTGGTGCTATCCCCGAGCAAGAATTTAAGAACAGGGATGCAGCAGGATTAACCACTTCTACTGGGAGCTTATGTTAAGAGGACTATCAGTCACAAGCCAAAGTGTGACTTCTTCTGGGTGTCTCTAGAGGTCCTGCATGTTTCGTAAGGTTTTTGTAGGGGGATGTGGAAGAGAGGGACCTCCAGATCGTTTAGCCCACATGGGGAAACGCTTTGGCCATCTGAAGCTTTCGTCTCTGAAGGCATCTGTTGTCCAGCTAGGTGATGCGAAGAGCAAAGATGTCAACTTTAAGAAAAAGAGCTTAAATAAATATTAAAGAGAAAGGGATTTTGCTGCCATCAAGCTGATCATAACTGATAACTTGTTGCATGTTTTTTCTGTATGCAGTTGTTCCTTTGGCATTAATTTTTGGCTGGTAGAAAGCACACTTAGCTGAAAATTTCGTATGTTAAATAGAAATGTGTACCTGTGTTCAAATATTTCAAATGCTATTCTCATCTGCTATCTTTTTTGTTTTCTTTTCTTGGTAAGAGTCCTGGTCTCAGTGCTACAAAGTATGTTCCCCCTCAAGTGAGAAAAGCTCAGGAGGCAGTAGATGACAAAAAAAGAGAAGAATTGGGAAGACTGAAGAAAATGGTGAATGGTCTCATTAATAGGTAATGCAGTAAGCACGTCATTAATCTTTCTATGTGACAGTGCTCATCATTCCCAAAAAAGAGGCATGGATGTGACTTTTCTCTTTGCAAACTGATTTTAAGTTGGCAATCATGTCTCCTATCCTTAATAGTAGTTATCTTTGAAGAATTTCTACCAACAGAGTTGGTAGTTATAGAAGTTGAGAATGTCAAAAATAAGTTTAAGACACCTGTTGCTTGTCAGTGCTAGGTGTAATTCTCTACGTGTCGGTAGGAATGTGCCCATTAAATGTTAGATCCCTGTCAGATCTTAACTATGTACCAACAAAATCATGATATTTACTACAGTTTTCAGGTTAGTGAACAAGGGAAAATACAAAAGGTCATCTTTTCAGTCAGTTTTTCACTCTTCTTTTTAGAAAACTAGTGGAGCTTAAGAAAAATGATTTAGATGAAAATTGTGAAACTATACAGAGAGAAGAATAGTAAACTTTAGATTTTATTTCTGACCAGGTTGAGTGAACCAAATTTGTCCTCCATCAGTGGACAACTGGAAGAGCTCTACATGGCCAACAGTAGAAAGGACATGAATGAAACTCTAACAGATATTCTTATGAATGCTTGTGTTACTGCAGTTGCAATGCCTACAAGATTGATGATGGAGCATGTCCTTTTGGTCAGCATTCTTCATCATACAGTAGGAATTGAGGTAAATCTTGTGGTTGGGACTGACTTTGTTTTATAGCATGTATTGTGCAGTGTTTTCTTTGATATTTTGTTTAGATTGTCTTTTTTATTTCTGCATACATGGCACTATATTGCACTCACTAGTGATGCTATATAGTAACATATAAGCAGAAATTAGAAGACAGTTGTAGCTGTATTTGTAGGTTATTAGCCAGACATTCACAAGTTAAAGTAACATATTTGGTCCCCTTTTCCTTTCTTAGACTGATCTATTTTCTCCGTGAATTACCACTTGTTCATTGTCACAAAAGCATTGCTTATGTCATTAAAATTGTGAATAATTTTTTCTGCGTCCATTTATAGTGTTGAATTTCAGCTTTTCTTCAGATTTTCTCATCTTTAATTACACTAATCCGTTGCCACTTTCTTGCGTATATGAGGACATCATTCTTGAATTATATGTATCCAAATATGGAAAGCTTTGCAGTTACAGAAATCACTTTATATCAGTAGAGATTCTTTAAAGCCCAATCATGTATATTGTCAGTGAAACTAATTATGTTTATAAATGAATCCAGAACATCAAAAACGTCCAGAAGTTTGGCAAACCTGGTGGAGTTTTTTATACTTATAAGCCTGACAAATGATTGAGATATTTTGCTTACTAATAAGAAGGTGAAATTAATAGTGTCAAATGCAAGATTTTAGCTAATTTCAATGAAATATCTCTAAAGAGATTGAGATGTTTCAGAATTACTTTTCTATCAAGTTGTGTTCTCGTTCTTAACTTTAGAGTTAACTTTAAGTTGACACTTAAAAATACCTAATAATAGATAGCTGATACCGTGGTCTGGTATGGTCTGGTACAGACTGTCTTCTGTACCAGTGACTGTTTACAGTTTTTGAGTCTGCACTATTTGAATACATTATTATAAAGCTCCATTATTTTCTTCGGTAAAATAAACCTAGAATATGAACTGCACAAAACTGTGGTAATGTAACACAACTGCATTTAAAAATAAGTTCAGGCAATGGAGAAGCTGGAGTTCCAATCTCTGTTTTTATGATTGTGTAGTATGACTGTTGTGTAAGGCTTAAACCTGAACTATTCAAGACTTGCAATACAAGTCAGTGCTACTATGAGAATTTAAACTTTACATAAGATCAGTCAGCAAATGTTAGCACAACAATAACAGATTTTTTTTTTCTTTGTTTGTACCTTAGCTGATTAGGTTAATAATAGGCTGATTATCTACCCACATCTATCTTGGCTTTTTATTTCAATCTTTAGCATCAATTTTCTCCTCATAAATACAAAGATAGATATTCCAAAATTGTCTCCACTGTAAAATCAGCCTAAATCATGCTCAGCAACTGAGAAAACTTGTTATGTTGGGGGTTGTTTCACACTTCCCCCCGCCCCACCCCACCCCAATAAATGTTTTATTCTAGAGTGCTAAACTCTGTTGTATTTGATTTCAGACATGCAGCTTGACTGGCAGTAGCAGCATGCTGATCTGGCAGCTGGGAAGATGCTAGCATGTGTCAGTGTAAATTGTGGACACAAGTACATTCTAATAGATATGTGCCTTGATTTCATAACATTTACTTTTCTTGCACAGATTTTGAAAGGCAACTGGATGACGTGCATGAGGTGTAATGTACACTTTAGGAAGAGTTTAGATACTATTTGTATATTTAAGTGCATAGCATCCATATTAGTGAAGAGGAACAACAGTGTTTCTTTAAAGTTAACATTGACATTGCACCCAAATTTAATGTTTTTCAGAAGTTTTAAAAATCTTTAACTGCATGGATTTTTTTTTTCTTCCTCGTAACGGAACTATTGATAGGTTGGTGCTCACTTTCTGGAAGCTGTGGTGAAGAAGTTTGATGAAGTCTATAAAAGTGATGCTGAAGGGAAAGAATGCGAAAATCTATTTGCTTTGATTGCCCATCTGTATAACTTCCACGTAGTTCATTCCCTCCTGATCTTTGATATTCTGAAGAGGCTTGTAAGCACATTCACAGAAAAGGATATTGAGTTGATTTTGTTTCTTCTGAAAAATGTGGGCTTTTCGTTAAGAAGAGATGATCCATTGGCTTTGAAGGAACTGATTAGTGAAGCACAGGGCAAAGCAAACACAGTGGAGAAGAAACTTCAGGATCAGACTAGGGTATGTGTATGTTAAAGATCTTCTATTCTGAATAGGCTTTAATAAGTGCTTGGTTAAATATGTTAATTTACTAACAAATTTCATGCTATAGTCCAGTTAGATTCTAAGTTACCATTAGTATCCAGTTGTTGTGTTGAGTTACTTTTTTCTTGTGAGTTATTCTCTCCTATTTCTTAAGACACAGATACATGCTTGTAGTGGGTGTGACTGGAACTGCTGTGGTATTATACAATGAACAATACTTCTGTTTCATGATATTTTGTACACCTTAAAAAAAATGATGATTCAGGCTATTCATTTATTTATTTAGCAGATTAAGCCTTGAATTGAAGCTTGAACACAAACAAAGATAATGGGAGTTAAAGTAAGCATTATTCTCTGAGATTTAGATCACTCGAACACAAATACAATGTATGTTGCTAGCTGAGCTGCTTATTCTCACAAAACAGTAATTTCAAAGTACACTTTATTAAGTAAACTACTTCAGCATATAATCCACAGCAGCATTTCTTTTCCTAATAGGTTCGTTTTATGCTAGAGACTATGTTGGCACTGAGAAATAACGACATGCGTAAGATTCCTGGTTATGATCCTGAACCAGTTGAAAAACTCCGCAAATTGCAAAGAACACTGGTAAGATCTTTCTTGACATGTGTAGTACAGCTGTTCTTAAACTATGTGTTCAGAAGTAACAAAAGTAGTATATGGAGCCCTACTGAGCTATGAATAGGACTTTGGAATTCATTTAGCAGTCTAAAACTCCTTTAGAAAAAAAATCACTTTTTAAATTGTTCCAGTTGCTTGGAGGATTTTAGATATCTAAAACAACTCAATATAAATATGTGAAAGTAATTTTCTATCTCATTGGATTGAGAACTAATTCTTTTTCACTAGATTTGAATCTGATTCTAGACTCCATCTATTTCCAACCTGAAAACTGCACTACTTATCAACCACACCTAGGGAACTGCAGTTTTTTGAAACTTGGTATAAGTACAGGATGTTCAGGTTGGCAATAATAGACCAGGCAAAAATAAGCTAAGTAATCTATTTCTGCTATTTCTGTAGGTGGAGCTTTTTTTAACAACAACAAAAAAAATCCAACTCTTAGGCTGTCTTGTTGATACTACAAAACTTGTCACAATTTTATTATGTTATTTGATCAAAAGCTTTTTGCAAGGAAAACCAATTAATTTTCAATGTTAACATAAAATTTGAATTCTAATCTGATTTTAGGATTGGAACTTTTTGACTGATGATCACTTTAAACTTCAGAAGTTTCTAAACATAGCTTTAAGTAACTTTTTGTATTTGAAGAATTAGATTATGTGGAAAACTTGTACATTCTTTTCAAGCTGCTGCCTGAAAGAAGAGGTTGTGAAAAGCAATATGTAAAGACCTTTATGAAGATTATTAAGTTGTGCTGTTACCTTAAAGTATTTGTTTTTCAAAAAATGTTTCAACTAAAAGCTTCTGGATTTTTGATTTTGTTATTCAAGGTTCACAACAGTGGTTCTGGAAAAGAAACTCAGCTCCGTGTCTCCCTGGAATCTCTCCTCAATGCTGATAAGGTTGGTCGCTGGTGGATTGTAGGTTCATCCTGGAGTGGAGCACCGATGATAGAAGATACAAACAGCAAGACTCAGCAAAAATTGCATATAGGAAAGGTAAATCCAAGTCTCAGTGTTGTCAGCAGTATTTGGAATATTGATACAGGTGGATGAGCTCCTTTCGCAGCTCACCAAAACAAGCTTGATGGACTCTTGGAAGATTAAGCCTTTGGATTATAAAACCTGCTCTTATCATTTAAAAAACTGTGCATGTCCTTCCTGAGAACTGTATTACGAGTATTATGATATAGTTTTGTTCTAATCCTGTAGAATTGCAAAAGTAACTTCTTACATGAAGTGGAAGAAGAGACTTGATCTACAGTGCATTAATAGCATGAAATCTTACAAGGTAGTGTTGTCTGTCAATGAATGGCATATATCTAAGCAGATACTAAAAGTAGCGTGGTAAGATGACCGTGGTCATTTACCTTTAGAGAAGCACTTCTTAAAAATAATTGGCACAATTTAACTAGATTTCCCTAGCTAAAAGCAAGCTCCTGATGATTTGTATCTCTCTGCTGGATTGATGCTTCAGTTTCCTGGAGCTCTTCATTAATGGTCATATTAGAGGTTGTGCTGAAATTGCTTTCTTCAAGCAAGTGTAAATAAAATAGCATTAAAAATATGCTTTTTTTTTCAGGTGAGTTCAAAGATAATGGAGCTTGCTCGTAAGCAGAGAATGAACACTGATATCAGAAGAGGTATTTTTTGTGTCTTAATGACAAGTGAAGACTTCCTGGATGCCTTTGAAAAGCTTCTGAAGTAAGTGCAGAGGAGGACAAAGGAAAGTCCAGGGATAAAAAGTTTTTTTGGGGGGGAAGGAGTGGAAAAATAAAATATTGTTGGTGTGGAGCAGAGGGAACTTTTGGAGCTGCGCTTAAGAGCATTTAACTGCGAATGCAATCAAAGGAGTGAGTAGCTTGGCATTCACTTGAGAAGGGAGTAAAGGGGTTAAGGGAGGGGGCTAAAATCCTGATGTGATTAAGGACTACTTAGGGAGCAGGAAGAGGTGACTGGCACTCAGAGGAAAGGAATAGCCCTCGTTATTGTCACGTATGTTCAGAACTGTTATGTTACTTACAACGTCTTTCGACTTGTGGAGCCTGTATGTTTTTGTAGTGGAGTTGAGGATCCCAGTCCAGCATATGAAAGTTTATTGCAGGCTTACTTCTTCATAAGACAAGTCTCTAAGACCCTTTTGAATATATCTTGGGTTTATAGCTAGATTTCTTTACTGCTGCCTCTTCCTTTGCTCCTTGCCCCCTCTTGCTGCCATGTTAGGTCACCTTGTAGACCTCTGTCCATACTTGCATGATCTGGTAATGTTTTAGCACCTCCACTTCAGTCCTGCAGAATTTATTAGTTTTGGATTTGCTCCAGGGTCACCTCTCCTGTTAAGACTGGTTCCCCTACCATTTGGCAAACAGCTCTTTAGAAGATGATGTGATCAGCGAAGAGCTCAAACTAAGCTATTCTTTGTGTTTGTCAGAATACTAATTGTAAGTTTGTAGTAACTGGGAGGGGAGAGATCAGGTCTGAACTCTTCTGTTCCAGCTTTGTAATTCAAGGGAGTTGTCCTATCAGGATGGCATGCAATTATTTAATTTGCTAACCAAACCAAAATAGTCTTTGTAATAAAGTCCACTAATATTTGATTAAATGCCACTTCTGTAAAACACAACTTGGATTTAAGACTGATGGAGTCTTTCCAATATCTTAATATGGCCTATTCAATTAAAAGAAATTAGCTGCTGCTGCAGTTCTTGCCAAGGCCTGGTAGTTCAATTTGCAAATTGATCCTTGACTCTCATCCTTGCTATTTAAACCAGTATACAAATCTGTATACACACAGACTTGGCAGAAAAACTGTGTCTGCAGATTTCCTGCTATGTGTTGAAACTGATTTTTATACAGCAAACGCACAGAGAGAAGAATTCTCAAATCATCCTGTGTCTGGCAGAGAATAATGGAAAGTACGCAGATTTGTCAGTAAAGGAATTAAAAATTTAATGTGATTATGCTTTCCAAAGTGTATGAGAATTTATACTCATATGTTTGGTGTCAGTCTCTTGAAGAAGTGCATGAGAAGTACATATATTTTAACTATGCTTGTTGATTTATCTGCTGCTAACTCTCTGACAGAGTTGAGATGTGGTTCAATGGCAATTCAAATCATTCTAAATGCAGGCTGCTGTAGTTGTGCCTATCTTTCTTCTCCTTTCAGCAAATGAAGGTGATCAGTTTGTAGCCAGAATAGCTCCCTGAAGTGGCTCAACCTCTGACTGCAGAAGTGCCAGTGTGAAGGGAGGTTTGGGAGTAGGTCTGGAGACACAGAGGAGAGAGTGAGCCCTGATCCATTTAAGCATCTGACCACAGATCCATATAGGAGGGGGAATTAACACTTAGGTTTGATGGAGAGGCATTTTTTTAAGCTGTTTCACAGAGTTTCAGAAATTGAGAAAATTAACATTACATAAAGAATTGAAACAGTTGTAGAAGTTGAGGATATCCTGCTACAATGTTGTCTGTATACTCAGGATTGTGAGTATGTGATTGCATCTGCTAAAATCACTTGAATTGACATAAAAAGATCTCTTGGAATGTTGGGTTTTTTTGATATAAAGGTGATTCTCTCAGGCTTTCACTAGTGAAAACTAACCTACTTTAGAGGCGATTATTCCATACTTGGGGGAAACATTTTTAAGTGGTCTAAAACATACAAGTCTCTGGTCATGTTGCACCTTACGAATGATTTAATAGGTGAGGTGGCTGCAGCTTCTTTCTCCAAGATTATTGAGTTAGCAAATCTTTATAGCTTTATAATGGAGCTAAGCATTGAAAGACAATCCTGACTCTTCAATTCTTGATTTTTAGGAATGTCAGATTTAAAAAGAGAAAGCACTGCTAGGTGTGTGAACTGAAGATAAGAACAAAGTTGAATATCAAAATACTGATTTACTTGGTTACAACCATCTGGCAACATGAATATTTCCAAAATAAATGATTTGTGGCAGAAGTGATGATGAGCAAGGAAAATAAGAATGTACCAAATTAGTGGCTGAATTATAATTTCACAAGTCATCTATTAAATTCATTTCAGCTGGCTGAGAACTGTGGGGGGTTTCTGTCCCCATGTCCCCCCTCCCCACCCCAAAAGAAAAAATTAGTTGCTCTATAACAAAATCAGATGGAACTTGACTGATGGGAGAGCAAGAGATTGACAGTACTGGCCTGGCATTTAGAGCGATACTTTCTTTTGAGAGAACAAAACTTGAAGTTGTTGCTGCTGATTAGCAATCAACATAGAAATTATCCCAGATTTTCATATTGCAAAACCTTAAATTCTGTTTTGTTTTGGGCTTTTTGCTAAATATTTTCTCTCTAAATCTGGTATGTATCTGTGATCAAATGCAATGGCAGATGCCTGGAGGGGTACACTACCAACGGAGAGTAGACACGAGCCCTGACAATCTGTACTCTGCAATCTGTAGATCAAGTTCTGGTAGAGTCTAATTTACTTAGAAAATACATTTGAGTTTACTAATGCCAGATGAAACTTGAGCTTAAAGCAATGAAAATAATTTCATTTGACATTATTCAGATTATAATATTAAACATTTTTCATTTTAATTGGTTTTAATGCTGCCAAGCGTTTGACAGCCCTGGAAACTAAATCATATTATTCACAGAGCAGGTACATTGCAAGTTAGTTACTGTTTCTTGCCAAAGTGTCTCAGCCCTCGTTCAGACTGGTCAGCTATTTAAGTGTGAAGGCTATGGAGTCCTTGGCCTTTATGCTGAGACAGCCAGCAGAGGTACTCATTGATACAGACTTATTTTCTTCAGGATTTTTTTTCTAAGGTCTGAAATCACTGACTGCATCTTCTTAGGCTACTGTCAAACAAAGATGAACTTTAAGTTATTATCTAACATGGAGTTGAACTGACCTAGAGATGAAAAGAGTTTCATCAATTAAATAAGAAAAATGCCTTAATATCTTTTTAATCTCCAGTAAGTACCACAGAAGTGAAAAGTCCTGGACATGTGTTTCTCCTAACAGGCTTATATTGATCCAAAGGCTGTTTTTCTTTCCTATGACCACAGATACAAGTGTGAGGTAACCAAAATAACATCCTACAGTTTTTACCTCACTATTTACACTCTATGTTGGTTTACCATGTTGCAGTGCTTGCTGCAATACTACTACAGCTTTCAAAGGTTTGGACTTTCCAGTAGGGACTGACTCGGTGAAAGCAGGGCCCTCTCCTCTGTTTCCATTTGTGGAGAGGTACAAACATGGGGTGGGCTACGTTTCCTTCCCCAGGGACTGATTATACTTGTCTCATTCCACTCCTGACCTTGCAGTCTTGTTTTTGCAGCCAGTCCTTTAGCAGTGGTACTACTGCATTACCATACTACTGCATTCCAATACACGTAGTGTTTCTGTACAGGGATGTTGGGTTAGTCTGCAGTCTTAGCAGTTTGTTTCCACTTGGCGTTTTAAGGGCTTTTTAACAACTAGAATTAAGAGTGGCTGTTTTTTTTCCTCCTCTTATATTATTCTCATGTGTTGACTGTAAATCTTTGGGGCAGTTGTTTTTCCTTACTAAACTATTTTTTATTCTCTTACTAAATTCTAGGCTTGGACTGAAAGATCAACAAGAGAGAGAAATTGTTCACATTATCCTTTACTGTTGCTTACAGGAGAAGACATATAACCCCTTTTATGCGTTTTTGGCCAGCAAGTTTTGTGAATATGAAAGACGATTCCAGGTGAAGAAATACCTGTTTATGCTTTATTGTGGTGTCATTGTTGTGGTTAGAAAGACATTCGTTAAATATCTGAGAGCAGAGAAATACCTATGCAGATCTTGATCCTGACAAAAATTATACTCATGTACCTGTGCAGTTAGTAAGACACACCCATGGTCAGATCTAAGTAGGAAACAAAGTAATTTCTGCAACAGATTTGCTTCTTTCTGTTTTACACTTTTTAAAAGAATTGAATAGTCTTACTGAATATCTCTTAAACAAGCAGGTGTTCATAAAGAATAGAAGACAAAAAGGAGTTGTTGCGTTATTCCTTGTTTAAATAGTTGCTTGATTTATGGTGTTTCCTATTTTGCCATCTAGATGACATTTCAGTTCAGTATTTGGGATAAAATCCGAGACTTGGGAAACCTGTCAACCACTGCTGTCTCCAATTTGATTTCACTGTTAGTTCACTTGTTAAGGACAAAATCGTTACCGCTTTCAGTTCTCAAGGTTGGTATGTTTCTTAAAATATTTCTATGTTCTCCTTATGTTTGCTAGTTTTGTGGAAAATGCATGTTCTCTGTTACCTAGCTAGTAATTCAGCTAGTGATGAGCTAAGATGAAAGCTATCCTAAAATTACCAGCTTAATAAGCAAATGTATTAATGCTCCCATTGGTAACAATAATGTTCCCCAGTAATCTATGGGGAAAGAGGAGCTGGACTGACCCAAGAGTATCAAGGTCCTGGAGAATATGGATGCTTCCTGAAGAATGCTTTTAATAAAAAGTATCAGGAGATAACTTCAGTCTGGAAAGGCCTCAGTAGCTCTGACTTGCCACCCTCTATGCTAGTTCCCAGGTGGCTCCTGCACAAAAACTTATGGGCTTTTGTGTCACACTACCACATGTTCCCTAATCAAGGAGAATGGTTTTGCTGCAGTAATAAACCCAGAGAACCAATTTGGGCTAGATGTTGCTCCCAAACCAGTAAACCTTCTCAGAGCAGTACAAACGATGGTACAGAGCTACAAGCAGTTCTGTTGGTGATGATGTGGGGTGAGATTTAGGTTTGACCAAATCAAACTATTGCGAAAGGCTTTAATGAAAACATGCTAGATCTGCAGGGATTTTAATAGTTTGACTACCCTGGACCATTCTATATAGAGAATAGTTGTAAGAACGTTGGGTTTTTGGTTTTTTGCAGTATCCAGATTTAGAACTAAGAACCCTACATTAGCAAATTTCATCAGTGAATTTCATGCCATGACCTTTACCCAATGTTGATTTTATAGAACAAGTAGAAATCTACTGAGCACTTGGATTTCAAGAAGAGGAGTGTGTAGAATTTATTTCAAAAGAGTAACTGAAACATATTAAGCAGGCAGTATTCTATGTTGTCCTCAATTTTGAACTATTTATCTTCCTGGAAAAATATATCCTGCTATTCTGGCACTAGTGGACAGGTTATTCCTTAGAAACTTCACTGCTTTCTTATTGCTTGACTTTTGGGGGCAATGTTCTCACCTCACTGTTCTGTGTTGAACTTCAGACTCAGGATATAGGGAAGGCCAGTCAATGTGCTAAAAGCTGTTTGTTGTAAAGAGAGTTCAGTTGTGTGAAATACTTGAATTGTTACTCTAATTCTCTCTCTATGGTTAACTAGGTAATTGAATTCAGTGAACTAGATAAACCCAATGTCCATTTCTTGCGACAAGTATTAAGCACGCTATTAATCAAAACAGATGCTGAAGATCTTAGTGACATTTTTGGGAGGTAAGTGATCAGAGAGATCTCCAGGGAACCCTTGGTGAGTAGTGATTAAACAAATGAGAGGTTTGCCTATTTTATTTGGAAGTACACAGTGCCTTCTCTAAATACCAGCTGTCCATCCCTTAAAGCAAGGGGCAGAGGGGGGAATATATAATTTATGTGTTAATATAGAATCTGGTATAGATAGAACTGTGTAAAATTCTGCACAAAATAATTAAGGCTTTCACATACTCAGTGTGTCATTTTGGTCATTGAATTCTCATGAACAGAGCTCTGTACTTACTTGCTTTCCTTATTGCTTTACCGTCTGTGTGTAGTGAGATTCAATCTCACAGCAATTTTTGTGGCTCACAGATTTCTTTAGGGAAGAAAATAAAGAAATGTTACTGAGTGAAAGATTAGATTTTTTTCAAAATAATGGTGTCCAGATATCTTTTTTCTGTATATGGGACAGGGATCCTTTGTTAAATCCTTCTCCAAAGTGATCAAAAGAAATAATTCTACTGAAGAGACTAAAATGTAACTCTGACTCCTCCTTTATTTATTTATTTTTAACGTGCTACAAAGATACCAGTAAATATCCTCAAGTTCTGTAAAGTTTGTTTACAGTGCTTTGGACTCATCCCTAATACAGTCTGGAAGAATATAGGTCACAAGAAACCCAGTGTTCTCACTTGTACTCTATTTCTTCTGGAAACAGCCTTAATTTGTAACTTAATCCAGGAAGGAAGATTTTTGTTGTTGTTGTTTGGGGAGGTTAGTTGTTTGTTTTTCAGGTGGCTGACCTTTTATCGCTGTATAAACATTTAGTGTGTGAACTGTAACAGTGGTTTCTATACTTTGAAAACAGTTCAACCAAAATGAAGTAACTTTTTACTAGTCATCACAGATAAAATTCAAACTGAGGAGAGCAGCTGATAAGGTGGAGGATGCAGCTACTATTCAGTTATGCCCTGACAAGCTGAATGTATGGGGCAACAGGAACTGCAAAGTGGAACAGAGAGGAATGCAAAGTCCTGCACCTGGAACAGAATAACCACCTGCAGCAGTCCAGGCTGGGGAGTGACTAGCTGGGAACAGGACTACAGAAGACTATCTGGAGGCCCTTGAGGACAAGGAGTTAAGCACAAGGCAGCAGCAGCACGCACTTGCAGTGATGAAGACTAATTGCATACTGGGCTACGTTAGCAAAAGTATCGTTCCCCTCTGCTTGCCACTTAGGGGTCTGCACCTCGAATGCTGTGCCTTGTATCAGGTTTTCCCAGTGCTAGAGTGAGTCTGACAAACTGGAGAGAGTCTGGAAGAGGGCAGCTGAAATGGCTGGGGGGGGGCTGGAGCACAATGTACAAGGTGAAGCTGAGGAACTTGGGGTTTTAGCCTGGAGAGGAGAAGATGAAGATTGAGAGGGTGGTTTTCACCTTACCTAAAGGAAGATTATAAAGAAAATGGAAGCAGATTCTTCTCAGAGGTGTACTGTGAAAGGAAAAGCAGCAGTGATCACAAATTGCGGCAGGAAAATGCTGATCAGAAATAAGTAAAGACTGCTCATAAAGTGGTTATGCAGAGGAGTGGCTTACCCAGAGGCTGAGGAATCTCTGTCCTTGGAGATGCATGGGACTTGAGTGGGTAAGACTGAGCAGCCTGCCCACACCTGAATGTTAGCCCTACTGTCATAGGAGGTTGGACAAAATCACCTGCAGAGGTCTGTTCTGACAAACTCTTCTGTGATTCTGTGATTTTGTTCTATTAAACTTGCAGTGTTGTGTTAGGTAGAGAAGTTAAGTGATGTCATTCTAACCATTATGCTGAAACACAAGGAAGTTTGAAGAGGGTGTTTGCCTCAGATTTGACTGTAATGTAGTTGTTTACATTAATATTCCATTTTGTTGAGGACCAATTGCACATTGAGTGCATTGGGCTGTTTGCCAAACCAACGTAGACTTACTGTTAATTTGAAAGCCTCTTCAGAAAAGCTCCTTTTATAGCTTGAGTTTTTTTTTCCCGCAGGTCTGTTTGGAGAACAAAAATTTAAAAACTTAACTTATCAACAGAAGGAAATTTAATACTGTTTTCATCTGTATTTTTACAGGATATCTGAGAACCCGAAATTGGGAATGCTACGGGAAGGTTTGAAGCTTTTCCTTACCCACTTCTTACTGAAAAATGTGCAAGCCCACAAAAGCGGTGAAGAAGCTAGCTTCTTAAAAGAAAGAGTTGAACTAGCAAGCAAGGCTTTGCAAGCAAAAGAATCCAGACTGAAACTATAATTCTGTTTTTCAAATAAAACATATATGGGAAAAATGAGGTCTACATGACAATACAAAGCTTTACGTAAGCCTTTCAGACCCAGAACAGAGAATGAGGGGAATGGTATTGCTGTAAAGCATCTGATGTTTCGATGTAAACAATTGCTTTACTCTACATACTAGTTACAAGTTTGAAGGTTATATGGGACCCTTCTAAAGAAAGGGGAAAAAGTATTTTCTGTAACATGCCTTTTCAGTATCTGTACTTCAAGTCGATTATTGACATTAAGAGAAGAGGCTGAATTTCTCTTAGATTGTACTTCCAGTCAGCAGCAGTGCTCAGCACTGGATATTCTAACCTTTCTTTTATTCTTTTTTTTCTTTTCTTTTTCTTTTTTTTTTTAACATATAGTGATCAGTATTCTACAGTTTTAACCAAAGCTTTTAATAACTAATCGTTGTACTTTGAAAAAACAGGCCACTAGATGGCATAACTGCTGGTGAGTCTGTTTTGGAAGAAAGTAACTTTTTTTAAAAAGTGTTGAATATATCAGCTAATTCTGTGAATTGTTTATGTGACTGTGGGTCAGGAAGAGATCTCAGATGGATTCGAAGTTAAAATAAAAAGCCCATGATGATCTGACTTTGCCCAATTATATTGGGTTTAAAGATCGCAGCATAGCTTTATGCTATTTTCACCTGCTTTTCTCAGCTTTTTAAGTTGGAGTTATCAGTCTTACTGCTTGTGAAAATCAGATTTTACTAGACATAAAGAATAATATCAATGTCAGTCTTTTGATAAGAAAATACCTTCTCTTGCTCTTGCTTTCACTTTCCACTCAAATGTTTAAGAAAAATGTACCTTTCTTTGTATAACAATATTGACTGGGCCGTTTCTTTTGTTGCCTTCAAACTACATATTAAACTATAGTTTCGGGAGGGGCGGTTCTGTTTGCGTTGTTTTTATTGGCAGCTTTTAGGTGTACAACAAAATGGCTATTTCCCCACAGTTAAATCTCACATGCAAAAGACAAAAGAGGAAAAAATGTTAATAAAAATATTTCTAAAAAATCGTACCAATTAGTAGAGCAGTATGGGCAGCAGAAGCACTGACACTGTTTTGACTGGACCGTCTCTGTGATACCTAAGTCACAGCTTTGATGAGTGCATACGAAGAGTTCCTTCACAAACAACTGTGCCAAACCTCAGATTTTACGTTTTGAAGCTGAATTTGGGCAAAGAAAATCTGTGCAAGTCCCTAGAAACTGTGGCTGCAGTAGCTGCATGAGACCTCGGTAAGTAAAAATCATTCCTGTTAGATGGCAGTAGCTACCGCATTAATTACACTTTTTTGCAGAGATTGCGGGAGACCCAGCGCTTCAGCATGTCTGTGGTTTAATGACATATAAACGGAAACACACTGCTGCAGTTGGGAAATGGAGGTAACTCTGCTCTTCAAGACAAACCTAAAACCATCTTCCTTGAAATGTGGCAGGCTGTCAGTTCCTTGCTCAGTTACTTTCCTAGGTGATCAGAACTTGGCACCCTTTGCTGCCCGAGGAAATATTGCCTAGTGTTTTATGGGTCTGAATCAGCTCACTTGCTGCAGCTGCCTGAGGCGCTGTGATGCAGGTGCTGCTGTGCAATTAGAGGAGATGGTTTCAACCTTATAGTCTAAAATTACAACTACTGGGTTGTGGGGGTTAAAAAAAAAAAAAAAAAAAAAAAGAAAGAAAGAAAATGAATCTGCATTAATTATTATTCCCAACATCTCGTACATTTTTGTTCTAACTTAGTAAATTACTTCAGACATGACTTTGTTTCTGGGGAAAACAGATTTTTACCTGCCTGCAGCTCTTAGTTTAGTCACGTTTATGTATAAACATAAATTTGTTGAAAACTGAGTTTTCAAGGAAAGCAGCCAAAACACACTGCCAGTCCGCGATGCAGCAGTGGCAGTACAAGGACGGTTGCCTTGGGCGTCACATTCTGACGCTGTGGTTCAGAGAGGGAAAAACTTGTCAAATAGAAATTTGATGGTTCCTGGATGAGCAGGAGATCCTGAGTCTTGGCTCTAGCCATATCTGACAATTTTTTCACTACCTGCTAGCCAGACTGTCACAGCTTGTCAGAGCTAGAAGCCTTGCTAATGTCTCACGTGCCCAGGTCCGTATGTCTCCTGCCATCCGAGAGCTGTCAGTCCTGTTGGGCCAGTCATGTCCCAAGGGTATAAGGCATATACGGATAGAAAAGCTGAGATAATGTTACTTTCCCCCCTCTTTCTTGGGGGGGAAAGAAACTTGTCACTGGCAAAGCTAGCAGTACCAAAGCATCTCTTTGCAGCAGTGCTGTTGGTGCCGCAAGCGCAGCCGCTGGCAAGTGGCTTTCCCGCAAACCGCGCGCTCGGTGCTAGCAGCCGGCCGAGGCTGCCGCCGGAGTTACCAGGGCCTGCGACGCCTTCCCTCTGCGCCCCAGCGCAAGCGTTCAGTGACGGGTGTGCGCAAAACGCCTCTGCCTGCCGGATGTTAATTAGTGTGCTAGCCAAAGTCCGAACTCCAGAAGAAACGTTCCCTGATCGTTCTAATAAAAATGCTATGTAAAATGTCCAAAATTCTTCAACAAAGTGTGTGTGGTGGCGGGTTTAGTACTTCATGAGCAGAAAGCAGCTTGGAATGGTAAGGATAAACTGCACTGGAAAAAAAAAGCTGCTACAGTTAAAACACTGATTTTTATGTCTGATAAACTAGTGGAAAATACAGCATGATCTTTAGATTCATTTAAAGATCAACTTAGATTCGTATTCAGCAGAATATTTCAATCCCCCTTTAAGCAAAGTAGTATATCCACTCGCAACTATTATCACTGTTTCAAATTTGTTTCCTTTTAAACTGGACAATAATGTCTTAGACTTTCTCTGGTTTTTGTATCAAAATTAACAGGGCAGCAAAGTCTGGTTTTCAGCTTTGGCCAGAGCGTTACCCTGATAAATCATACGCGAGTCCTTTTGGCAGGGCTTCGCCGCGGCACCTGAGCGCTCCAGCTCTCTGCAGGGCTTTTTATCGCCGCGGTTTCCCGCCGAGCGGCTGCCGACAGCGCTCGGAAAGCGCCCGCGCCGGCTCCTCTGCCCTGCCTCGGCCAAGGCGCAGCTCCATACCGCAAGCAGAGCTCCTGGCGCGGGGGACGCGCGTGACCTTTTGGCGAGATGAAGCAGTCTTAAGCGTTCATCTCGACGAGGCGATTTCATCTGTGGAGTGGGTTTTCCAAAGGGAGGAAAAATCTAAAAGGATCTAGGAGGTTTTGGATTGATCCGATTTCAGGAAATGGTAGGTGAAGGAATGACTCTTTTACCATCTGCCGCTCCTCGTGATTTCATCTCCTGGAGGAACTTTCCTTCGTCCTCCGGTAAAGCCGAGTTTACCCGGGGGCCTGCAGGCAACGCGAATCGTAGCTGCTCCTGTAGAACAGCTGTGCTACCGTCGGTCTGCGTTCCCGCTCTAAAAGCAAGTGAATTACAGCAGCCCTCCGCTAGTCCTGATGCTGAATCGGATACCGCGTGGTTTCCCTAATAACGCCCAGCGGAAACGGAGGAAGCATCTACTGAAGGTCGGTTTAGGAAGAGCCAGCTGGCACCGAATGTTTCTGAAAACCTCCGTCGTCAAACAGAGCGCTTCGCGCGTGGAAAGCAGATCTCTCCTGGTGGAGGGGCGGCTTTGAAGCAAAATTCAAAATGACTGAGACACGTGATGCAACTGGAATGAGGGATGCACGGTAAACTTATGCACATAGCCCTTTCTGAATCGTTTAAAGAAGAAAGCTTGCTTTTTCTTCAGACATGAAAGATTTCCAAGTGTGACGCATTTTTCATTAAAAAAATCCGTTTTGGATTTTAGATCCTTTTACCGTGCAGACGGTAATAGCATCTTCAGCCCTCTCTCGGGTGCGCGGCACGCGCAGCCCCCGGCACGAGCAGGCCGGGAGCAGCGTTACGGGAAGCGAGCCCCGGGAGCGGCCTTCGGCTGCAGCCAGCCGAGCGAGCGGCGCCCGTTTCTAGTACGGAGACGGTAAGTCGAGATGTGCTCAGCGTCACCCTGCAGGGGGAAAATCATCGTGACCTTATTTTCTAGGCTCGCATCTTCCCCAAGTCGTCTCTCCCCCGCAGCCAAAGCCTTACTTGGATTCTGGATGGATTTCCCCCCCCCTTACTCAGTTCAGTTCACCCTTAAAAAAAGTTGGCTGGGTGATGTTTGATTTTCAGATTTTCCTAACTGAGTGGTTTGTTGGGATGAAGATGAAAAGAAGCCTGTTGGTCTAACAAAGTTTTTTGGCATGCCAAGGACTATGCAGGTACTGCACAGCCCAGATCAGGAAGCAGTATATAAAGGCATAAAAAGTGAGCGGGAAGTGAAGTGTCGCCTTCAGCAGCAAAAGCTGCTCCCCCGAGGCCTGCTCGCAAGAGCCAGAGTCTCGGAGCCGCTTCCTCATGCGACCAAGGGCAGCAGCCAGGCTCGAAAGATGCTGCAGGTTTCGAATTTGTTCGATTTTCTTGCCGGTGGTTTGAAGCAGCATGAGAAGCAGCTCTGGAGAGATGCCCGAGCCGCTGGCATTTGCCCGACTGCTCTTCTTTTCCCCAAAGTCACACGAGGTTTCCGAGCTTAGAGAAACCTGAGACTGGTGGGGGCTGGAGAAGCAAATCTATATTCCCGGCTGGGTTTTGCTGCCCTGGTGGGGCTGAGTAAGGCTTCCCCCCGGCAGCCCCCAGGGGAAGCCCGGGCCACCCGAAGGCGGGCGCAGAGCTGGCCGAGGTACAGGCTCGATGGTTTTTGCAAAAGAGTGGGTTGAGCTTTGACGTTACCCTACTGCTAAAAATTGGCCCTCAAATGTAAGCTTTAAGTGTGTCTGTCAGTCCTAAAGATGAAGTCCTGGAAGCAAGAAGGAGCAGGGAAAGGCCCCGAGCAGGAGCTGGGAGGCAGGAGGAGGCGGCCGAGGTGGCAGCAGCTGCCGGCTGAAGCGGTTGGATCGCCGCCCCGGTTCTCCCTGGCGGGAGCCCGGTGATTAACAGCGCTGACTGCGGACAACCGTCATGTAATTACTCATTAACATCCCTAAAATCGCACCTCGCTGCAGCAGTGACGCGTGCTTTACAGCCGGGGCGCGCGGGCGGCCAGCGAGGCTCGCCGGAGCACCCGCGTTCCTGCCGGAGGGGGCGGCTGGGGACACCGAGCTGTGGACAACCTGGCCTGGTCCTTGAGGTGCCGTTCCAGCTCGCGACCACCTCCCCTTCCCGCGGTTCAAATGCACGCCGGCTGCTTTTTATCCACATTTATACGGCCGGCGACCCGGCTGCATGGGCGCAGGGCTCCCCCGAGCCCCCGGCCGCCGCGCGGGCGGCTGCGTCGGCGCCTCCGGCGTTGCACAGCCCTGCTCTGCCTGCAGCCTCCAGCCCCCTGCCAGAAGCCGCAGGCGGCCAAGAACATTAGCAGGAGCCCTGCGCATAATAATTTCAAATAATGGATTAATTAGAGGAAATTGTGATCCGCTTGCAAAAGTCCTGCAAGCCGTAAAACAGAGCTCAGCCTTGCAGCTACACAGTTCATTGCAAGTCGTGATGTTTTATGGCAGCGAAAGGACTTGTTCTTCCCATCTGCTGGGCCTGTCCCAGGTAGCTGGGCCTTGGCGAGACCAGTGCTTTTTTCCAAAACAAAGCTGGAATAATAGGTTGTGATCGGAAAAAGACGACTAGATGACCTCTGTGGCCTCTTAAATATCCCAGGCAATTCCACTTCGATGCCAGCGGGGCCCCAGGACGTGAGTTCACCCAAAGCAGGTGCCTCACAGGGAACTGCCCACAGGAGACGTGCCTCCACCACCCTGCTCTCTGCTGGGCAAAAGCTCTCAGAAAAGATAAAATCACCTACTCTGGTCTGGGACATCCCTCACCTGCTTGAGAGGGGATCCATATCACAGGTGCACTAGTGAAAAATGAACAAAAATAAAAAATGTCACTGTCGCTGAGTACCTCTCCCACCATCACTCACCATTTAGCTCTGGCTGGAGCTGGACCAGCAATTTGGGGCTGAAGGACTGTAATCCCCGACGGGCACCCCGCTGCCACCGGCCCCGGCAGGCACTGAGAGGACCAGCAGGTGAAGATGATGGAGTATGTGCAGGGTCTTACTGAACACTGGGGGAAAAAACCCAAAGTGATGCTAACCCCCTGGTTTTGGATGAGCCTAATGGTTCGGACTTCAGAAATAATCAATGCGCCTTCTACCGGTGAAGTGTTTTGTTCCCAGAAGTTTCACAGAGAATTTGAGGGGGATTATATATTTATGGTTCCCCATTTGAAAGACTTTTAGCAGGTTTACCTTGGACATATGGATCCTATTTTGGTCCTTTTGTTTTAGTACTTAATGCTTATGAAATTGCCAGTTAATGACATCCATGCCTAAATTGTGTTGCTTTTTAAAGTAAAATTTCCACCAAAGGTCCACGTTCATGTTTACCACGTCCCGAGTACACCAGGGAAGGTTTTAAAAGGCTTGTTACCCGCTGTGCCCAGCGGCAGGGAACCCATCGGAGAAGGGAATCCCAGCCGGGGGGTGGATGAAGCCCTCGCTGGGCTGGGCTGGGCTGGGCTGGGCTGAGGAGGCAGCGGGGCCCCATGGGCCCGGCAGTGCTGCTGAGCTGAGCCCCGCCAGGGGCTCCGTGGGGCCGCTGCAGAGGGACCCCAGGGTGAGGCGCGCCCAGGGGAGACCTGGCTGTGAGGAGACCTGGTAGGGTGCCGGGGCCGGGGAGCCTCAGGCTGGGTGCAGGGATTGCCCAGGGCTGGGTGCAGGGGGATCAGGGTGGGCTGGGGCTGGGGGACCACAGGGGCTGGGTGTGGGGCCACCCTAGGGGCAGGTGCAGGGGCACTGGGGCCAAATGGGGCTGTTTGGGGGTTGAGTGTGGGAGGATCAAGGTGGACAGGGGCAGGGTGCAGGGACCCCGAGGCCGGGCGCGGAGCTGAGCATCCCTGGGCGCTGCCGTTACGGGGGCCCTGCTGATCGCCACGAGCCTTTTGCAGCGCTGCACGGGGGAGTGTGAGCCCCGTTGCTTCAAAAGACCGTGGGAAAGCCTGATTAAAAGGCTTTTCTCCCCTGTTGGGATCGACACCTTCTTTGAAGCCCTTCGAAACGACAATGCGAATGCATCTACTGCTAAAAGACTGTGTCTATATTTTCAGTGAGTTTAATTTACTTTTTTTTTCCTTCCCTTCTTTCCCCCCCCCACCTCTCTCCTTTCAGTTTTGGAAACACCTGGTAAGTTGTAAAATGATTTACGAAGTGAAAGTGTTAAATGGGGCCACCAGCTGTAAGACTGACAGAGCTTTATGAGTTTTATTAGGTGCCCTATTATGGAAAATAAACTTTAATCCGTCCATAAAAACAGAATCTGAAAAACATATTTGCCCTTGTAGTCTGGAACACTGCAGGTATTCTTGTGAGACGCTGGGCTTTAAAGAGATTAATTTTATTGAGACAGACACAATACACCAGTAGGACTTTGATACAGAGTCCATGAATAGTTGCCTGTACCCTGCGAGGCTGTTTTTCGCCCGGGACAGGCACGTTTGGACACACGCACCTCTTGGGCGCACAGCACGTTTCTGGCCCAGCGGCCGGAGCGGGATCTCTGGGGAGGGCGGGCTCGGGTAGCGCCGCGGGCCCCGGGGCCGTTGCCCGTCTTTCGCACCGGCTTGTTTTAGGCGTTTTGGAAGGCAAAACGGCGCGGGGCGCGGGGCGGGCGCGGGGCTGGCGGGGCGCGGGGCGCGGGGCGCGGGCGGGCGCGGAGCCGCCCCGCGGTTACTCCCCGTTCGCTTTGACTCCTCCAAGCGCGGTGACCTGGGAGTTAGAGCCGCAACGAGAGGAAATCGTTCAGCGCGTTTCCACCCCGCCCGGCAACGCTATTATTTATGTGCGAGGGGGGAGGTATTGATCAAGCTAAATCGGGTTTATCCCGATCCAGTTTTTCTGACATATGGGAGCGATCAGGATTTATGATTTACACAGGGAGCACCTTTGATTTACGGCGTATTCCCCGGCGCGCTAGGCTAATAAATAATTGCATCGTCTCTAAATCCCACTTCCAAGTGGCAACACCCGAAGCGCTCCCGGATCCCGAACTGGTTTTCTTCGTACAATCTCACGCATGCATCAGACTGCACTTTGTAGGGTTTTTTTAATTATTTTTATTTTTTATATATAGAAACCATTTATAGGGGCCATACTGTTCTCACTTGCAAGGTTAAAGCGGGTTTTGTAAAACTCCGAGCTAAAGAGGAGCGCGGAGTGGGAGCGCTGCGGGTTTCATTCTCCTCCGCGGGGCTGCGCGGGGGCGGGCGGCCGAGCCGCGGCGCGCTGCAGCCCGGTACGGGGATGAACGGCGAGACGCGGCCCCGAGCTGGCGGCCGTGGCCCGGGGATGACAGCTACCTTCGCGGTCACTGACTTGGGCGAGAACCGCGGCAGACAGAGAGGCACTGAACGCCAGTTTACGGGAGAGAAAAAAAATCCGCGGTTATCGGCGCGCCCGCGCTTCGCCGGGGCCCTGCGGAGCCGTCGGGGGGGTGGAGGGGGGGCACCGCCCCTTCCGCCCACAGCAGCTCGCTACTCGCTTGCAAACCTCGATTTAACGCCCTGGTTCCCCCGCTCCTGCTTTCCAGCCCTGCCGCCCGGGCAGCGCCAGCAAGGTCTCTCCGGGTTTTCTGTATTCCACCCCCATCAGAAAAAAAAAAAAAAAAAAAAAAAAAAAAAAAAAACTTACAAAGCACCTGGACGTCTCAAGTACAAAACGCTGTTTATTTTCCATCCCATCGCGCGGGTGGGAGGGCCTGGGTAATAATTTAGCATGCATAAGTAGAGGTATTTTTTTATAAATACGATATACAAAAATAAAGACAGTATTGAGATTTCCAGCAGTTTTAACGTTCATGACATAAACAGTTCCCCCCCCCTCCCGATATATAGTAAGAACAAACCATTTCCGATAGTCAGCGACAAGAGAGCGTTTCCAGGAGCCGGGGGCGGAGGGGCGGGGGAGGGGGGGGCTCAAGTTTTGTCTGGTTTCAGTCACTAGTAACACTGTATTCGCTGTAGATCCCCCGCGCGGGGAAGAGCATCCTCTCCTCCATGGCCCTCCAGGCAGGGGGGAAGGAGAAGCGGGGCAGGGAGCGAGGGGAAGCGGGGCCGGCGGAGGCCGCCGCCCGACGGGGCGGGCAGAGCGGGGCGCGCCGGGGGAAGGGCCGCGGCTCACTGGGGCTGTGCTGGAGCCGGCGGCGGGGCGCCGGGCCGGGCCCGGGGCTCTCTGTCATCCTCGTCCGCTTCGGAGCAGTCGGAGGAGTGGTAGGGGCAGCACCGCGCGGCCTCCTCTTCCTCCTCCTCTTCCTCCTCCTCCTCCTCGTCGGGCTCGCTGTCGGGCAGCTCCCGCAGCCGCCGCCCGCCGCCCTTCTCGGCGGCGGCCAGCAGCAGCTCCTCGCCGGCCTTGTCCTCGCCGCCGCCGCCCTTCTGCTTCTCGGCCTCCTGCGCCGCCTGCTCCTTGGCCTTCTTGCTGCGCTTCCACTTCATGCGCCGGTTCTGGAACCAGATCTTCACCTGGGCGAGGGGGAGAGGGCCTGAGCCACCGGCCCCGACGGCAGCGCCGCCGCCCCCCGGCCCGGCCCGACCCGACCCGGCCCGGCCCGGCCCGGCCCGGCACTCACCTGCGTCTCGGTGAGCATGAGCGACGTGGCCACCTCGAAGCGCTTGGGCCGGGACAGGTACTTGTTCAGCTTGAACTGGTGCTCCAGCTCCAGCAGCTGCTGGCTGGTGAAGGCCGTGCGCGGCCGCCGGCACTTCCCCAGCAGGTTGGACTGCGCCTGGGCTGGGGAGGGGAGAGCGCGGGGTGAGCACGGCCCCCCCGAGCAGATTAAAAGGAAAAAAAAAGAAAAAGAAAATGGAGGAAAAAAAGAAAAAGAAAAACCACGAAACCACCCCCCGCACAACCCCCTCGATTTCCCAAGAGCTGCGCACGGGTGAGCCCCCGAACGGGCGCGGGGGCAGCGGCCTCCCCCGGGAGCAGCAGCTCGCCCCGGTTCACGCTCCCGGCTCTGGCTAAGTCTCCCGCACGCCTTCCCCGAGGGCTGCGGGCGGCGGCGCCGGGGCGCGTCCCCGCGAAAATCCGCTAGCGGCGAGCGAGGTACTGAAAAAAACCGCTCTTGAACAAAAAGAACAAAAGGAAAAAAACTCATCGGCGTATTTTTCCTTATTCAAAAGCAATAATTAAAATCAGAGACTGCATCAAAAAATAAAATACCCCCTCCTCCCCGGGCGCGCACACCCCCGCGCTCCGCGGATCGGCCGCTGCCGGCGCGGTGGTGCCCGCGCTGCTGCGCCTTGCTGGTGGCGTTTGGGCGCTTTCGCTTGTTTGGTTTAGAAAACAGGAAGAAAATACAAAGAGGCCTCAGAAAATACTCTGGTCCCCCGGAGGCGTTTGGAGGCAGCTCGCTAAAGCGGCGGAGTGAAAAAAAGGGCAGCGGCGGCCTCGCTAGCAGGAGCAGCGATGAGGTTTTCTCACCGCGGTGCGATTTGCCGAGGCTCCATTGCCGTTTCTCTCCGGCTCCTTATGCGCCCCTGCACCCTGTTCGAGAGGCAGGACTCTGACAGCTCTCCTAATTATTTTTTTTCCTGAATGTTCCCAGTCTAAACAATTCCGATTCGAGAGAAAACAAAGGACTTTTGTCTGCGAAGGTGTGTGCACAGTATATTAAAAAGAGAGAAAAAAAATCGCAATTCTTTTCTTGGCATGATTTTCGTAAAACTACACCTCCGGTATTGTTAAACCGGCCATTCCCGCAGAGAGCTCACACCTAAGGAAACGATCTTTGCCGGGAACAGATGCACGGGGGTGCCCGCGGCCGCCGAGGCCTAGCTGCTAAGCAACGCGCCTTTGCCGGAATTTCGCAGATTGCCGTATTTAATGCAGCATTTTCAGCTGTTTCGGGTCACGAACGGGAACTGTTGTCACCACCTTTATTCCACGTCCGTCTAGTTATCCGCGGGCTACGCGGTAGCCCCAGACCTCTGTTTCACCCCCGTTTGCCCGCAGGAGACCGGCGTAATTATTATAAGCGTATTTCCGATGGAAAACCGAGAAAACCGAAGAGAAATGCGGAGGAGCTGCTCTGGGCAGGCGGCGAGACCCGCAGGGCTGCGGCGCGGCGCACCCGGGCCCGGGGCACCCTCCCGTTAGCCGCGGGGACGCGCCGGGCGCTCCGGAGCGGCCGGCCGCAGGGAGGCGAGCCGCACGGCGCCCTTCCCGCCGCGAAACGCCGTCTCCCGCCCCCCGCCCCGCGCTAGTAAAAATTAAATGTACACATATGTATGCACACACACATACATGTGTGTTTGTGTATATATGTGTATATATCGGTTATACACGGTTCAAGTCTGCAGCGGACGCCTGCGGGCCGGCGGTGCGCGCCGCAGCGCGGAGGAGGCTCGGCCCGGTCGGGCCCGCGGCAGCGCGCGCAGGATGCGCCGTCGGGCCGCAGGGAGCGCGCGGGGCGAGGCGGCTACTCACAGCTGAAGTCGGGCATTTTGGGCAGGATCATGCCGGCCGTGGAAGCCCGCAGCCACTGGTCCAGCTGGAAGGTGCCGGCGCCGAGCTTGATGGGGTCGGCGGCGGGGTGGGACGGGTGCGCTCCCTGCACTTGCGAGTAGGAGTAGGAGAGCGCCGGGTGCTGCGCGCCCAGCGCCGGGTAGCCGTACACGGGGTGGCCGTAGAGGGCCGCCTGCGGCGGCATGCCCGGCCCGCCGGGCGCCGCGGGGTGCAGTCCCAGCGCCATGCCCGGCGCCGAGGCGGCGTGCGGGTGGGGGCCGCCGCCGCCGGGGCCCGCCAGGAAGCCGGGCTTGGGCACCAGGGCGCAGTGGGCGGCCAGCAGCCGCGGCGGCGAGGGGCTCTCGGCGCGCAGGCGGTCGGCGGCGGCGGCGGCCGGGTGCTCGGAGGAAGAGGAGGAGGAGGAGGAGGAAGAAGACGAGGAGGAGGAGGACGGGGGGCTGCCGCTGCCGCTGCTGCTGCCGCTGCTCAGCGAGGTGACCAGGGCGAGCGGCGCGCTCTGCGCCGCCGCCTTGGGGGGGTCGACAGCCAGGAGCGCGTCGATGCGGAAATTTTTGGATTTTTCCATGGAGGCGGCGGCGGCGGAGCGGGAGCGGCGGCGGCGGCGGCACGGGGCGGCGGAGCGGCGGCGGCCCCGCGGCGGCGGAGCGGGAGCGGCGGCGGCGGAGCGGGCCGGCGGCGGCCCCGCGGCGGCGTTGCGGGAGCGGCGGCACGGGGCGGCGGAGCGGGAGCGGCGGCGGCGGCGGCGGCCCCGCGGCGGCGGCACAGTGCGGCGGCGGCGGCGGCGCGGCCCCTTCAAGGCGGCCGGCGGCGGCTCCCATTGGGCCCGCGCCGCCGCCGCCGCCGCCTCCATTGGCGGCAGCCCGGGCCCGGGGCCGCCATTGGCCCCGCCGCGCACCTGTGACGGCGGCGCGGGGCCGCCCCCGCCGCCCCCCCCGCCCCGCGCCGGCCCCGCGGCGGCTCCGTGCGCGCGTCGCCCGCGGGGCTCCCGCCGTGACGCCGATGCTGCGTGCGGGGCCAGGCGGAGCGGGCACCTGCGGCGCCGTGCGGGAGCCTCCGCTCCGCTCCGCTCCGCTCCGCTCCCCTCCGCCCCGTCGCGTCCCGCCCCGCCCGGCCCCGTCCCGTCCTCTCCCGCGCCCAGCCTGCAGCCGGGCACAGGGCAACGCGGGCGGCGGCGCAGCCGTCGCGGATCCCGGCGCCCCGCAGCTGCCCCCGGGCCGCCGCCGCCGCCCGCCCCGGCCCCGGCCGCGGCCCTCGGTGCCCTCCTGCCCGGCGGCTCTGGCTCCGCTGGGTCCCCCGGGGTGGGAAAAGAGCAACCAAAGAAAAAAAGGAAGAGAGGAAAAAAAGTGAGAGGGGAAAAATAAGGGGGAAAAGAGGGAAGAAAGAGAGGGAAAAGAAAAAACTGAGTCCAACACAGCCAACAAATAGCCGAAAACTTTCCTACTGTCCCTCTCCTCGCCCTTGCTGGACAGCGGAAGGTTCAGGGTACCTCTGCTGAGTGCGCACACACACCCCTGGCTCTGTGTCCTGGTATCCCCTTCCCTCCCGCACTGTTTGACTTTATATATATATATATACATACATATATATATATATGTATATATTTTCCTTGGTGATCTCCCTGCTTGGAGCCTCTGGACACAGCGCCTGCTGTGTTCATGCACAGCAGACGCGATCGCACAGCAGACACGCGCATGCACCTACTCAGCAGAGGTGCACACGAGCACGCCACGCGCACCCGCATCCGCAGTGGGGCACACGCGCCTGTAAAACGTTTGCACATACATGTGTGCGTCCCTGACAGGCGCAGGCTTGTACACACACACACACACACACACACACTTGCAACAGATGCACTGGCACGAACAGCAAATGCACACACACGAATGCACACATGCACATACAGAGGTAAAATTTGCCCGCAGCGCGGCGCGTACGCTGCAGAGATGCGCGGATAAGCGCGCAACAAACGCCCAGGCGCGCAGGCATGCACACACCACTTGCACACGCCACTTGCACACGCCACTCGCACACACAGGGGACTCCCATTGCACCCGGCTGCTTGCAACCCTTTAAATCACTCCCGGCTTCTGCAACCCCCGGCTGAGCCGAAACCTCCCTGACGAGGTTCCGCACTGAATTAATCGATTCACTTTCGCAGCCGCGGCGCTCCGGCGGAGCGGGCCAGGGCCGGCCCGCAGCCGCGGGCGGGGGAGGGGGGTGGTAATCCCGCGCCGCCGCCTGGCGTCCCGCGGGGGGGGGGGGGGGGCTGGGGGCGGCTAAGGCGAATCGAGCCTGGAGCCCTTTGCGCGCCCATCGGCGCTCGTTGCGCGCACATGGCCGCGCTTCGGGCGAGCATGCGGCGCTGCGTGGCCCTCTCGCGTTGCTGGCGCCTCTCCGCTGTTTTTACGCGCCCGCGGGGCACGGTTGTGTCCCGTCTCCGCTCGCGTTTTGGTTCCAGCGCGGAGGATGCCCGTGGGCAGAGCACGTTGCGGGAGCGCTTCAGGGCCCCGATTTGGAAAAAGAGAAAAGAAAAAGAAAAAGAAAAAGAAAAAGAAAAAGAAAAAGAAAAGCGCTGCGCCAGCGGGGGAAGGGACAGCGGAGCGGCAGGCGGGTTCACTAGGCGTGAGAGCAGGAGCTGCGAGTTTGCAGCTGTGCTTGCGCCTGAGGACGCGGGTCCATGTCCGAGGTGGCGGCCGCGGGGGCGGAGGGGATGCGCGGAGGGCCGCGCTCGACGGCGGGCGAGGCTGGCCGGTGCCAGTTAATATCGTTAGGCGTGCAGATGCGGCAGAGGGCACAGCCGTCTAGGGGCGAGGGATGGGGCTGCATCGCCCTTCCCCGCTGCACGACCGCCTGCCGGGGCAGGTACTTCTGGCCGGGAGGAAGAGAGGGGGGCAATTCCTGCGCCGGCAGCCCCGCACCGTCGCCTCGGAGCCCGGCCCAGCGCGGCTCCACCGCGGCAGCCCTGCAGCGCCCACCGCCACCCGCCGGCGCTGGCGTCCCCGGCTAAAGAAGCGGCGAGAAGGCCCCCGTGCCCCTCAGACGGCTCTGCAGCCCCGCCGGGAAAGGGCCCGAGCATCGCCGCCCCCCACCGCGCTCCTCCCTTCGCGGGAGCCCTTCGGAAACAGCCCGTGGGGCCCGAACCGCCTGCCCGCCCCGTCGGGGCCGCTCGCTCCGAGCCGCCAGCGCGGCCTCATCGCTCCCGCCGCCGCCTGCCCGCTGCTTCTCCCCGGGGGCAGATATTTGGTGTTCGCAGAAGGATTTCGATTTCACACCTTTTTTATTTTTTTAACAGAATGCAAATTCTCCTTAAAAAATACATATTTTTTTCTTTCCCCCCCGTCCGGCGCTGCGTGGCGTGTTCGCCCCCCCGGGCCGCCGCGGGGCGCCTCGGCCGGCAGCACTCGCCGGGGCCGGGGCCGGGGCCGGGGCCGGGCTCCCGCACCTGTGTTGATCCAGTATATTGCCCCGGGGACAACAATGCGCGGTTATCTCGGCGGAGATAGCGCGCCGAGCGCGCTGCCCCGCCGCCTCCGGGTGGTCTCCTTTGAGCAGGGCCCCCCCGCGCCCCCGGCCCTGCACAAACAGATGGCTATCGCCCCCTTTGAGCTGCCGGGGGGCCGGGCACGGCCGGGCAGAGCCCGCGGGGCGCTGCGGGCTCGGCGGGGCGGGGGGGAAACGCCGGCCCCCGGGGGCGGGGGAGTGGGGAGGGTCGCGGGCCCCCTACTCCTGCTCCCCCCACGCCCGGCCGGGCCCTGCACAGCCGTGCTAACCCGCAGGCGCGGGGCCAGCGTTATTGCCAAAAACACATATTACGCCGCGACATTCTGTAAATGAGATAATGATACATAAACCTCCCTGATAAATGTGACATCCTCGGGATGTCTCCTCTAAATTAGCTGCTTGCATTGACTGCTAATAATGGTGAGTTTATGAAAGCAATTTCAGTGCAAAAAGCACGAGGTCTTCTCGGTCTAATCAGCCTGCCTCCCTTAATGGATGAGGGGGTCAGGCTGAGAATTATTGACACTCTGCTGCCCTTAACCTGTTTCCCAATAAAGCTGATTAGTTTTTGTCAATTCATCAGCTAACCACTCTCGCTGGGACTGCATCAAAGCCTTATTTGCTCAGGGGAAATCAACAAGTCACCGATCAGCTCCATCAAGGCGCGGCGGCGGCGGGAGCCGCTTCGCGCGGCAGCCGCCGCCGGGGACCGGGCGGGGCCCCGGCCCCGGCCCCGGCCCCGGCCCCGGCCCCGGCCCCGCCAGCTCTCCCGCTCCGCCCCGGACGAAACGGCTCCCCGCGCGTCCGGGCCGAAACCAACGCGGCGCCGGCCGCGGCGACCCGCGGGTACTCGGGAAGTGTCTGTGCGGCCGAACGTGTTTTGTCTGCGGGGGAGGGAAAGAGATATCCCGGGAGAGCTCGGGGCAGGTCACAGCTGGCCATGGCATTTGGGCTCTGCTTGCCCCGTGCCTCACCCCGGGGCTCGGCGGCGAGCGCCTCTGCACACCCCCTCCCAGGGAAAGGCCATTTGTGCGGGCGAAAATGTCAAAATCTGCCCTGGAGAGACGGGCTGACTTGCAGGCAGGACTGCTAGAAACCTTCACGCTGCCCCTTCTCTGGAAATAAGGCTGTCTCTGCATTGGGTGGCCTGTTTTTTTGTCTTTTTGTTTTTTGTTTTGTTTTGTTTATTTGTTGGGTTTTTTTCCTCCATGAACCAACTTCCAAAGTTTCGCCTGGCTCTCCGTCTCTCTCTCTCTCTCTCTCTCTCTCTCTCTCTCTGTCTCTCTCCAGATATCTTCAAGCAAAAGTTTGGAATTTATTTCTACGGCTGCTTAAAAACCCTGCAGCCACCGTGGTTCGTTCGGAATAACGAAAGCGTGACACTTTTTGCTCATCCGCGAGCAAACAACAAAAAACCCACCAGTGTGAGCTGCCCCTTTAAGCCCCGAGCGACAGCCGCTCAGTCCACCCCCCTTCAATTTAATTTCATTAAAACAGAGCATGAATATTTCTATTAAACCTAAAATGAAATATGAAGCCATTTAGACTCTGCCTGCACCAATCACACAGATTTATGACTTTTATTCATCACATCAAGAGCTGGGAAAAATGAATTTTCTTCACCCAGGAAGGAAATAAAACCCCTGCCTTGGTCATTTCCAGAAAGCTGTTAATTTGCCCATGTGGTAATTACTTTCACAATTAACTAAAATACAAATCAACTTGACAAATTGCGTTAGTTTATATATTAATTAGCCGCTTTAAATTTATTCATTATGAAAAGACAATTTAAGAGGACCTCGGGTGTCTGTTTTATCGCAATAAATTCTTGTTAGGAAATGGGAGCTATATAAAACTCTGCGATAGTTAAGGACACGGCGCAGGCGGGGCGCGGCCCCGCTCCGCGGGCGCGGGGCGCAGCGCGGCTGCCCGCGGCGGCCGGGGGAGCCGCCGGCCCGTCCCGCGGGCTGCGCCGCCCCCGAGCTGCGCTGATTTAACGCAACGTCGATAGGATCATTCGCTGCCTTTTAGCTTGTGATCTTTATAAATGTCCCGCTATTAAATTAGAAAATGATTCTCTCCTCGTTTAATTGTATTCTTTCGTTTCTTATTTCCAATTAATTAGTCCTATCGACGTTGCAATATTTTAAATGACTGGAGTCCGTTTACAGTTGAAGATATATGGGTCAGCGCATGCAATTTTAGACTAGGCAGAACTATATAATGTGGGTTTTAACTACTCTCCTCCCATACGTCTTAAACATCTGCCTAAATGCATCGCCTGGAAGCGCCGCGGGAACTTGGTGCCCCGCCGCGCCCCGCGGAAACCTGCCCCGCGCGCGGCCGCGGCGCGCAGCGGCGCCTGCGCGCACACCCGGCTTTTAAAAATCGCCTGCGCCGCTCTGCGGCCCCACGGCTGAGCCCGGCGGACCGCGCACGAGAGTCAGGGCAACTTCGACACGCTGCCGGCTGCTGCCGCTTCCCCGTGGGCTCCCCCGCGGTGCAGACGGACACAGCACCCCAGGCCCGGGTTCTTCATCCCTCACCCGGTGCCTCCCGCCTGCCCCGTCCTGCTCCCCCACACGCAAGGACTTGGGGGCTGGGCTGTGCCAGGCCCCCTAAAATGCACCCATAGCTGGAGGACCTACCCTGCATGAGCTCAGCGGTAACTCAGTGAAGGAGGACTTACTGCAATGTCCCCTTAACAGGACATTTGAACTCCTCCTTGGTTCACGCACGGCTGGAGCAAGAGCTGGGGCAGCTGCAGGGGTTGCATGTCTCAGATACTGAGATAGCCTTCTTCCTTCTGGCTTCCCAGTACTCCGGGTGACCCTCTGACTGGCTTGCACTTAAATGCCTGGGATGGAGATGCTGCCTCCCACCCAGGTGCACGGTGCTGCAGAAGGTCTGGCTGATAGCTATGGACTTGGACAGAGGCAAACTGTGTGCAGAGTCACCCCTGAAACAGGCAGAGTCGTGCTTGGCTGTCCCCAGCCCACCTCGCATCACCAGTCCCTCCAAATGGGAGTGTGCTGGTGGGATCTGGGATCTGCCAACCTTGGAGACAATCTTGAACTTTTGAGACTCAAGTGGTATCAGCCCTGGCCTCCAGGCCTGCTTGCCCAGGAGCCCACAGACCTGCAGATGCTTTGTTTTGAGCAGCATTGCAAAACCCGTTTTCAACCAGAGATGGTATTTTGTAATTGCAGATTTGCAGTTTTAGAGAGCACTGTCTTATCTGGGGAAATAACAGAATAACAGATCCATGTAGATGGAGAGTGTGGTACCTGCCATGTCTCCACGAGACAGATGAAGACTCCTTTTACCTTCATGTCATTCAGCTCTGAGACATAAATGTCATGAAGGATAAAAGATGAAACATAAGGGCCGATTAATAATGTGACAAATACTCTTGTTTCCTGGCCTGGGCTCCAAAGGTCCCTCCCATCCGTGGCGAGCTCAGAGAAAGCACCTAATGTGGTAAAATCTAAACGTGAACCGCTCCCACCATTAATTGTATCAAGTGTCGTTGTAATAGCATTAATCACGGCGAGTTGCCGGGCGATTTAGGAGATTGTAATATGTGATTCCATAAGACTCTCATTGTGATTTAGCATTGATTAATGTCCGTTCATAAAATGATATAAAACTTACTTCTATCCTCTTCCATTGTACAGCCCCAAACCGCATTCCAGCCAATATTTCAAAACCCTGTTAATGTAACTGCTAATTTCCAGAGGGTGATGGTGATGGTTATGGTGTACATGGGTGGCTGCGGAGGGGTCTGGAATGGGGGCAGCAAGAGGTTATAGAAATTATTTCCAAAGCAGAAAATTGCTATCTGGTTAAATTATTTCAGGTGTTATTATGTGCCTCTATCCTTCCATTCCTTGCTGCAAGGAAAGATACACCAAGAGTGGCTCAACTGTTTCAAAATTAAAAAAAAAAATCAAACAAAAAAGGACAAACACGCAAGGGGGTGTTACTACTGGGAAAAGAGGGAGAGCAGCAAACCCGGCCGGGGAGCAGCCACGGTGGCTGGGCAGATCTGAAGCTGGTTTGAAATGCTGGTGAAAAGCTGGAGTAATTCCAGTAGCTGCCACATTTCCAACTCCATCGACTTCCCTTTTACATCAGAGCTCTTGAGGATTTAGTCTGACCAGGGACTTGGAAGCATCCGGCTTTAAGCACTTAAAGGATCAACTGATTTTGGTTACCACTTGATCACCAAGCCCGCAGCATTTGTACCTTTTTCACTCCCGCAGAGCATTTGGCCACCTTCCACTTCCACCGAACCGGCTGCGCTAAAAGTATTCATAGATACAGTTTGCTTTCCCTGGATTTTCTGGAGGCAGGAGGCTCTGCTTGGCATGGGGCCTAGTACAAAATAGCTCATGCTTTTTATTTCCCTTTTTCTTCTCTTTTAAGACACACATCAGGAACTGTGATGTGCATGCACAATATTATATGGCTGAGGAATCACGGTCTTCAAAAAAAAAAAATCAAATTAGTGAAGGGAGGAGACAGCACGACTGGAGAACTGTTTGGAAAAGAAAAAAAAAGAAAAAAAAAAGAAAAAAAAAAAAGGCTGAAAGTGGACATCCGGATAAGAAACAATATATAATAGCAAGTCTAACATTTGGTGCTTTAGTATATATACTTTAGCTATAGATAATAGATAATAGAGAGTTCACAGGATCACTTGATGGGAAATATATTGATAATACAATTTTTCTTTGCGAAATGTATGCAATGATTGCAGTTTTGGTTTAATAATAAATTTAACTTTGAAGAATCATTTGATTCAAACCTATGCTTTTTTCTAATGGCATGCAGAATTATTAATATCTGTCTAGCCAGCTAAAGAGGTTTTTAAAAGAGTATGCTGGGTGTTCTGCTATTAGAGTAGCCATCTGCCCTTTATTAAAACTCCATTAACCTTTACATTAAAATACATTTAAAATGCAGACACACTGAAAATATCAAACACAAATAAAATAAATCTAAGGGGCTTCTTTGCCTAACTGTGCAGCACATGGCAACTTGTTGTGGCACCTATAATTTTCTGGGGACAGATAACACTTTGTAGCATCGATTTCCTTATGTTAAGGATAGGAAATAATTACAAGAAGGTAATGGAATTAATAGCATCTCTGATGAAAATTTGTAGAACATGATCTTGTTTATAGAAGGCTGGAAAATCATTTAAAGTTCAAATTATTTACTTCAGAATAAATTGCTTTATTTTAAAGGCAGAACTAATTTATTTTGCTCATGTAGCTCTGCTGATTACAGTAGATATTTAACACGGCAGAAATATTCACGTAAATAAAATGATTGAACGCTTCCTGAGAATATTCAGGTACATTACGACAAAATTCAGAATAGTTCCTGCAGCTGCTGCCGCAATGTTCCCTGGAGCCTCGTACTACAGTCCCTCTCTAAGGTGTAAGCAAACCCTGCCTGAATTATTGCTACTACTGGCAGAGTAGCTCATTTCTGTCTGTAAATAAATATGCCTAAAATGCCCGTTGGAAGACCCTGATTTCATTTGTTTCTAATTTCACCAAATTTGACCCACGTGGGCTGAAATTTCCGAGCTAAAATATCTGGGTTTTTGAAGGCAGGAAGAAAAAGAATCAAAAAGGAAAAAGCCTCAGCCATTGCCAAGAATGAGGTTCTGAAGGGAAAAGAGGACGACGCCGTTTTGCCGGGCTGCCGCCCCTCTCCGGAGCGCTGTCGCCCCCCCCGCAGCGCGCCCCGCTTCCAGCCGCCGCCGGGCGCCGCCGGGCCGCAGCGGTGCTGGGGCGTCGCGGCCGGGGGGCATCAGGCCCAAGAGCAGCGCGGAGAGCGGGCAGAGGACGGGGACGGAGCCGGAGCCAGAGCCGGTGCCGGAGCCGGAGCCGGAGCCGGAGCCGGAGCCGGAGCCGGAGCCGGGCGCTGCTGGCTGAGCGCTGCCCGCAGCGGCCGGGGCAATCTGGCGTCGGACACCGCGGCGGCGGCGGGACGGGGGAGCGGCGGTGCTAAAGCAGCGGCTGGGCAGGGCCGGGGCAGCGGGCCGGCGGCGGGGGGCGAGGAGCGAAGGGGCTGGGCCGGGGCGGGGGGCGAGCGCCGGGCTGCTGCGCGCCGCCGAGCGGGGCCGGCGGGGCCGCGGCGCGGCGCTCAGCACCGCGGGGCGGGAGCCGCTGCTGCGCGCAGCGGGCGGCTGCTCCGAGAGCGGTTTGTGACGGTCCCGGGCTTAGCTGCCCTCGTTTTCATCGCATTCGGTGCATTTCACCGCATTTCGTTTCAGGTGATTGTGTAAAAATTTCAGACGATAAAGCGTTTCAAGTCCAAATCGAAAGGAAATCCTTCTATTCGACTTGACACCGTATTTTCAAAACCACGGTTTCTCAGGAAGTTTTAAAACATCTTGTGATTTATTTTTATTCCAAACAAACTCAAGTGTCAAAATTGTACAATTTCTCAGGAACTGTGAACTTCCCTCGTAGCCCTGATCTTCAGTAATTCCAGAGTATCAGATAACAACACTTAAGTTCAAGTCCCAGTATAGCTCTGATGGTAAGGAAGTGATTTGGGAAATCAAGTATTTAATATACCTGCAAGATTTTCTGTTTCTTCCATGGCTCCACTGACCACCATACTATTTTCATAATTGCCTTTTTGATGGTAGAATCCGAATCTCCCCAGATTGAAGGATCATCTTGGAGAAAAAGAGCATAGCTTTCAAACCAGTTTGTAGTTTTCTTAGCTGGGTTTATATATGGCCCTTATATTGACAGTTCTTTTTGATTAATATTGTGTATAACATTCCTTAATGCATCAGTAGGATTAATTATGTAGAAACATTTGGCCACCTGGGCATACTGCTGATGAAATGACATTTTATTGACAAAGTGACAATTTGATACTGAGCTTTCCTAAAGCTCTCTGTTGAATAGATTGTTTGGTTCAGTTAGTAGAAGAGTGGGTGTGGGCAACTCCAGTAGACCTATTTGTTCAAAAATTCCTGAGCTGGCTGTAGGTATGTGTGACTTGCTACTAGAAGACAGTACTGGGCTGCTTGAGGACTTTCATTAATGGAAAATGCAGAGGACTGGATTCATCCAGACATCCTGCTGGCTGAGCTTGAGGAAGAAAATCTTCTCAAAGAAAAGTTTGCAGAAGTACCTCTGTGGCACTAGGCTATTGGCACAACTTCCCCTTTGGCAGTGGTCCTGGTGTGGGACTGGGCAGTTCAAGAAGGAAATGGTTCTGTTAAAGGGGGAAAAAGAGCTGCTTCCATCCATGTGGCTTGCTAAAGAGCCCGGATTTGCTTCCCTAGCCACACATTGGATAGACATGCATTCAAACCTTTCTCTTCTCATGATAGTTCTGGCTGTATGGTCTTGCTGTGTGGACTTGAATAAGCTTTGTTTAGCTTCTGTTATGTTTTTAACCCAAGACGTTAAAAATCAAACAGATTTCAAAATGATAGATTTGAGGTGGGATTTTCAAAGGCTTACAAGTGACTTTGGAACATGCATCTTATGAAATTGCTTGAGCCTTTAATCATGTGAGCACTTTTGAAAAAAATCATACCCTTTATCAGGATCTTAGTTTCTACTTCTTAAAAAATTAGAGTGTAGAGGTGGTTCTGATGATGGAGAATAATATTGACTTTCTGTAGCTGATAGCAGAGATGTGAGTAGAGCTGGCTGGGAGTTTTCCAACCAGATGTTTTTTTCTTGGAAAATGCTGATTTATTGAAACTGAAACTTTTCATGGGAACATATCAGTACTGATTAAATTTTGCTGAGAGAAATTGCTAGGGTCTGAGCCAGGATTTTTGTCTGTAACAAAAATGAGATCCTTGAATGCAGGATGGCCAACAGGTCAGGGCAGCCATCTGGAGCTTGTCTGGGTCAGGTAGAGGGGAGAATGGACTTTGGGTGTCCCCCATCACTGACATAGTCCTTGGGCTATTGCTTACTCAGAGGATCCTCTACTAGTTTTTCATAGAGCAAGCTTAAAAAATTCTCCAGCCTTATTTTGATATAGAATGGGAAGTTTATTGCCTGTAAAGATTGTTGTGAGAGTTAAATGATCACCTAAAAGTCTTTATTCTATCAAAATGTAAGTATTGCAGTTATTATTTTCATTTTGATAGAACTTTGTATTGCAGGATACAATCAACAAAAACCCTTCAGAGAGCATGTTTAGATGTCAGGCTTGAAGACTGAATCCTATAGAAGCAAATTACAGGTAACTGCATCATGATGATGTTATTATCAGCAAATGTTATTGGTGTTAGGATTTGTTCCCATGTCAGAACGGGAATGATGTTAATACAATATTAGCAATGCAGGTCCTCGGTGTCAACATAAGAATATCAAATGCAAGTGGAAGAAAATTGTATTGAATTGTGGAGATGATGGCAAATCAATGACACAGAAAATCTATGGAGAGCAGTTTACAGTGACACAAGAAAGCAGTGCCCACATAAATCAGTGGAGACCAAAGGGTATCAAGGGGAAATTTCCATGCAAGATTAAGTGGACACAGCTATCATGTCAGGACTATGTGAAATAAGTGCAAAATGAGGATGATACTGTGATACCAACATTTAGACCAAACAATGTCAACAGAAATTATTGTCTCATTAAAAGAAGACAAAAGGCTAATGCCTTCTCACTCACAAATCCTGTTAGCAGCAGCAGAAGCAGCAGCTATGGGGCTCCACAGGGTAGAGGAGCTCCTGCGAAGGACATAGGCCCTGCTGTGCTTGGTGGGGAGCAAACATAACCTCCAATGGTGCTGTCCCAGGAAGCTTCCAGGAGAAGGAGTCACAGATGTCTATAAATGGGACATGACACTGTATGAGGAGACAGAAACACAGTGTGGCCAGCACAACAGGCAGTGGCTTCTGCTTTGTTGAATTTTCCATATGTAAAAGAGAGGTGAAGAAAGAGGGGAGTGAAGCTCTGGGAACTGTGCAAGGGATGTGTCCCAAGGAGCAGTAGGGGACAGTGGTTGCCTGTGACAAGTGGAGGACCGATGGTGGAAGCTGGCACCATGATGGGAAGGAAAAGTTCATGGTGAAGTGTCTCCATCCCTTCTCTAAGTACCACCTTATTTAAGAAGGTGACTAATATTTTTGAGGGGGCTTAGTCCCACCCCCTTTTCTCCTTGCAGAGTGAAATTAGTGAAATGTGCAGGGGTGGTGCCCCCATCTCCCTCTACATCCGACACTGCGCATGCAGCATGGCTGAGTAGTGCCATTAGATGTCTATTTGGTCACTGTAATGTACCCCGCAGCGAATGGTGTGACTGATGTGGCTGACTGATCAGGCCACGTGAATTTACGACAGCAACTAGGTAGAGCAGCTAGTAGTTTTGGAGGTACTAGTTTATAACTTTTTTTCACTGTAGTCTGGAAAACTGATGCCAGATCTGTTTAACTGCTTGATAAAGTTCTTTCACAGGGGGCTTTCCATAATACATGCTGTTCAGCTTTTTTTTTTTTTTTCTTTTTCCAGCCTAAGGACTAGAAAGGCACCAGAATATGGATACCCAGATAAACCTCCTCTCAACTAAATTTAAATGTCTACGATGGACATCTCTCAAGTGAGCTATATTATAACCAAGTGGGTCTAGTCTAAAAATCTGCTCAGCCCACTCTGTGGCAGCTGTTTCGTGGGCCAGTGCTGTGGACACTCCTTAAGGTACCGACTGAGCTTTGCTGTCTGCAGTGGCAGCTGGTGCACGGCTGGCAGGTGAAATGACACGGGCAAAATAAATCCTGCTTTTTGGAAAACATTCCTCAAAAATGCAGGCTCTTGGGCCAGATGGAGGCAGCGATCCTCCCCCAGGCAGCCTGGAGACGCCTGGCGGCAAGGCCCCAGCTCCCCACGGTAGCCTGCGTATCTCGGGCTGGAGGAGCTTTCCAGCAGCAGGGACACGCGGACCCCACCCTGGGCGCGTGTTTCACGAAGGCACGCTGCGCCGGAGCTAGCTCTCAGGGACGCCGGTGGGAACGTTGCCACCGGTTTGATGGGGGAACGGGATCAGGCGTTATGTCTGCAAAGCGATGCAAGTGTCCTAATGTGCTTCATATGTTTATAAAATCACTTAAGTCGGGCACGTTTTTCGGTTCAGCCCATTAGGCTTTCACAGGTGTTTGTGCAGAGCACAGCGCTCAGGCAGAGTGGTGGCTTATAAATGTTAAATCAGCATAAGGATCGCAGCCTCCATGAAGGACGTTAGTGTGGCAACTTACAGCATGATTAGCATAATGCATGGAAAGAAAATATTGACATTTTATGCATTTATGCCTCAATAACACCACATGAAAAGTGGTATCTGTAACACTAATGGACATGTAATTGATGTTATTACAATACTTACAGCTCACTGGGAAGCTGGCTAGAAGCAGTAAAGAAGATAATATTATAAGAAGTAACAACTGTATTAATTCCAATCCCATTTCTAGTAGCAAACTCTGGAAGAGCAATTGGTTTAGCTCCCAGTACAGTCACTAGAGGTGTTTTATAGCTCACGGGGCTGATCCTGCAGGTGCAGGAGATGCTGAGTACTCTGAGGTACAAAGGAGCAGCAGGTACTGAGCAGGCACAGATAGTGCTGCAACTGAACCAGCAAGATTTTGTCACTCTGTTTCAAGAGCTGTCTTGAGCAAGGTGGACGAGATGGAGAGGAAGTAAATGAAGAACTCCAGAAAATCGTAATTAAGTTTTGTCTTCAGGCCAAACCTCTGGCAGTGAACAGAAAGTGCAAGCTCCAGGCAATACTCTTAGCAGGACCGGGGATTTCTGAGAGGCTTTGCGGTGACCTTCATCTGTCATACACACATATGGAACATATACACTTGCCTTGTTCCCTCTGCTGTTCGAAAGACACAGACATCTCCTGGAAGCCCAGCAGGTAAACTGATACTGCCTTCACTCCAAAGAGGATGTCCTCCCTCCACCTTCTGGAGATCTGGGGCACTGGTTGAAATCCTAGCCTTGCTGGAAACGCGGTCTCCGCAGGGTTTCCCACTGTCCAAAAGGGCTCTGCGAGGATACCGCGTGTGAGCACCATCGATGCACAGCGTGGCAGGAATTGCACCGTGCCATTCAGGGTAAGCCGCAAGCAAAGTTACCTTGAACGCACCGGGAATTCTTGGGCTAACATTCCCGGGTGGCTGTGTCATCCGCAAGACATTGTGTGGCTTAAGTATATCATGATCCCTCGCTGCCTGCTCGTCTCTAGCTCCGGTGGTGTTCATTTTGCTTCCACCATTTTTGAGCAATCCTTTTTAGTGAGTAACACGTCATTCTTACGTTGAATAACCTAACCTCTTTAATCCAAAGTAACTTTCCCAAAAGATGGCAAGGATCCAGTATGTTATCTTGGATTGCAGTTTAGTTCCAGAACAATCAACCGTAAGTTGTTTAAGAAGGCTGCGTACATTAAAATGGCTGTAAATCAGCATAATGAATACATCAGCACATGCAGAAATTCATTATGTATCTGATACACTGGGGTGTTATTCTATTATTCGATGCATGCTTGTTTTGCAGCACAAAATTCAGCCGATGGATGTGAAATTACAAACTGCTGCCACTTCTTGCACAGTAAACAGAACACATTTCAGAAATAAATAAATAAAATAAACACGTAAATGTTTTATTATAATAAAGTTACTTGAGGCCAAGAGTTCAATAAGGAGAATTTATAAACATATCATTTCAGATCTTGGAAGGATTTCAACATAATTTGCTTGTGGTACGGTAAGTGAGGTGAAATCCATCTACAGGTCTCTCTGGAGTCATAAATATATGGAAACGTCTATTTATATTTGCTGTGAATTTACTGTAGCACAAAAATGCTCTAGACTATCCAAATCAAATATGCATGACTCTTAGGCAAGAAAGGAATTCTTTATACACCTTATTTTTAAATAAGATCAAATTTATTTTCCCACAAGACAAAAGCCCCATATCTTTACTCACTTGACTCAAATGCTGGTACTTGGTGGATAAGAACCACCAGTGCAGCTAAGACTTTGAAGAATCAGGCTCCAGGGTCCCAGCTTTCAGCAATATTTTTGAACATGCTTTCATCTATGTTGACAGTGTAAATAAATTATAATAATTGAGACTTCATTTTATGTCCATTTGCAAATGAACATAGATTTTTCAGTTTATCTAAGTAATTAACCTTTATCAGAACTGCTTGTTGTAATGCAATGACCATTTGATACACAAATAGATGCCAGTGATCATCTGGAGGTATTTTGGGTTTGCTAACCAGGTCTACTCTTGAACAAAATCTCCACTGTGCAGGTGGATAAGGTTGAACCGTCACCTTTCCTGAAGGGAGTTCTGCCCCACAGGGCTATGCCTGCAGCATCCGGACTGAAGCACTGCTCTCCCAGCCTGAGCTTCTGCCTCCCAGCTGAAGATCCAGCTGTGGGTTTTCAAGGGTAGGAACTCAAAAATCAGAAGCCACTTTGGACAATTTGTCTCTAGATAGCTTCTGTGAAACTGTGTTTGTTCTCAGCCTGGGTCTCCTGGCTAGGTGTCCTTACCATGACCTCCCCTCCCCATCAGGTTACCCGCAGGTGGCTCTGTAAGGAAGCAGCAGATGAGGCCACCAAAGTGGACACCTTTGGTAGAGCTGGACAGCTTCCCTTAGTGGAACTGCTGGAATTTTCCCCTTTGCTGCCAGCTGTTTGTGGAATTAAATCAGCCTATTTAACCAAGCATAGAACTTCAAGATCTTGCATGAGAGGAGAGAAAGAAGACTGGTCATCCAAAATTTCAAATTAAGTTTCATTTAGGGGAGCTTTCTGTTAGTAGACAATGTTTTGGGGACTGACAGCCATTCTAGCTAATGCATCTCCAGCATCTGGTAGGTTGTTTATGTTTTCCACCCCTCCTTCCCCCCAAAGGGCTCCAGAAAGGCTGAGATTATTAAGGTCAGCCCTTTTCTTAAGCCTATAATCAAAGTTTTTGTAGCTGCCCCTCTGAAGTGGGTCAGCTTGGTGACATCCAGGACTAGAATAAAGAAAGCCTTGTTTTCAGTCTGCAGCTTTGCAATGACCTGGAAGCTTATCCTGGAGTTCAGAATTTTTGCTTTTTAATGCATTGCCTGTGCAGTCTTTCAGATTCTACAGAATTGTCCAGTTTGATTCAAAAAAAAAAAAAAAAAAAAAAAGGCTTAAATGTTCTGACTAGCTCTATTCTTTATACCTTCAGAACCCTCTAGTACTAAAATAGAACCACAGGGGGAACACAACTACTTAACGTTAAATACACACATCTTTTGAGTGCTTCTGTTTCATTAAAGGAAACTGAAGTCTTAACAGTAGGTCTCCTACTGCAGCTATATGTAAAGCTGGAACTTAAGAAAGTAAATGGAATAAAAATCTGCTCACAAATTGGGTTATATCGGGGGGGAAGGGGTGTCAGGCCTCCTGCCCAGGCAGCCTGTGAAGTATGAAGGGGTGTATGCAGAAAGGGGTGCTTGAAAGTCTAATCTAGCAAAATCATTTTTAGTAGATTAGGCTAGCAAAAAAGCAGTCAGGGATTATAGCGATATTTTTGATCATGCCCTGGAGCTGAATCAAGAGCTTCTCAAGGTCTCTGACAAACCTGTTTTCTAAGATCTGACAGCAGTTCCAGGCTGGACTTGAAAACCAGCACGTAATATAATTGATTTTAAAAAGTGCTATGAATTAGCCTGGCCAATCCAAGAGAGAGAAAACGTCCCTTCTGTCCTCCTGGCATACAAATACAAGATGGATAATATAATATAGATCATGACAGAATTGCTTTTCCCTCTGTTTTGGAAATGAATGACTTTAAAATATTGGCAATCTCATCTTGCTTGGGTTCTGAACTCCCAAATCCACTTTTTAGCATGCTAGGTTCTTTCATTGTGACAGGAAAAGCAAGCATTTAAATGTTTTTGGATTTGGCAAGAAGGGAGAAAAATCATCAAGCTCTACAACTATTAAACTCTGGAAAATGAGAGCAACGAAGTCAGCAGAAACCTGCAGCAAAGGGGAGCATCTCTTAATGAGGAAAAGCAGAGGCAGAAGAAGGATCAGCGAACTCAGTCTGGGACCAAAGAGATCAAGATGCTGACTGTCTGCCATCCCCTCTGGAAGGCAGAAGCTAAGGAAGGTTTGATGTGCTACCAACCCTTGAACCGGGCTGAAGGAAGAAGAAGAAAATAGTTGGCAGTGATTGAAAGTATGCACAAAAGAAAAATTTGCAAGAGCTTCAAAATCAGATCTCTAGAGGGGGATTTTCACAACTCTCTGCTTTATGCTCATCAAGTGTAAAGGATGGGATGGAAAAGCTGCAGTTCTGACTAATTAATAGTGGATGGTGCTGCAGTGGATGTGGAGGCAGGGCAGGAGTCTGTGTCTCTTGAATGCCTTCAACTTCAAGGGATTTTCATTCCTCAAAGAGAATTTTTATTCTTTACAAGTGTAGAATATCCCTCTCTGAATACAGACTTTTTCACAGACACTTCCCAAACTCTTCCTTCCCCCAACAAACAAACAAACATATAAGAAGGCAAAGAAAAGAAATCAGCTGTTTTCCTCAACAGAAAATAGTTTTGGAGCATGGATATAACCTAAAGCAATGCTGGGGAGGCCTGAAAAACAGGCATGATTAGAAAAACGGAGTCCAGAGAATGCTTAGCTGTATCTAGTCCTGTCCCAGGCCCAGAGCAGAGCATCTCCACAGCCTTTATCTTCTCTGATCTGCAGGTAAGCCCTCAGCAGCTTATCCAGAGCTGGCTGAGAGTTTGCAAGGCCACGAATCCTGCAGTATTAACCTGCCAGTGGCTCTACACAGCAGCAGTGAGGAAGTGACTGAGAATGTGTCTGAGAGGGAAAAAAAAAAAAAAAAAAAAAAAAAAAAAAAAAAAAAAAAAGCATGATTGCATGGTTATCTTACGGATAAATGCCTGCAAACTAAACATTTTTATTTCCAGGGTGGATTTTTCAGCTAATAGATGGATTAATTCAACACACTGGGGCTTGCACGTCCTTTCGCAGTCCCTAGCTCTGGCCATCTTTGCATCTTCCACCCGTGTGGCTCCCTCGCAGACTACCTGCAAGACACCCGTAGAGAGTTTACTTGGACTTGGCTGAGAGCTTCTGTTGGGAGGTGCTGCACAACCAAGCATCCCTTGGGAAGGAAGGATCCCTCATGCCCTGAATGGGCCCTAATGCAAGCAGTACTTCAAGATTTTCTGCTTATATGGAGAGAGTCTGGCCAGGAGGGCTGCCTTTGGGTGGTCCTCAACAGGCAGCATAGATATACACGGTCCAAAGGCTCCCTCGCACACCACGTCCTAGGAGCTCACACAGCCTTCTGAGTCTTATGTGAACTACAGAGACTCCTTTCACAACTGCCCCCGATTAAAAAGCAAAACCCCACAGTAGCACTGAAGCCCTGAAGCAGGTTGGACACCCTGGTTCCTGGGAACCGCCTTGCAGATTCCTGAAAGCAGTTTGGTTCAGCTGCACCTTTGTCTCTTTTAATTTGTTTTTCAGGGCCAGGACGGTGCAAGGTTTGTGTTTGTGCAAGGGCTGTGTTTTGTGCCCTTGTTCTGAGCCACCACGTGATGGTGAATCTTTGCCAATGGGAAACCTCATTTTCTTTGCTGCGAACGGCCTTTGCTGTAAATCATTGCATTTCTCATATTCAAAGCTTTCAGCCTGCCAATCAATCAGCAGAAAGATCACCATGTGGCACATGTCAGAGAGAGCAAATACTCAGTGAAAAATAATTTGTGAACGTGGGTTGAAACTGCTCACCCAGCTACTCAGTGGTTGCTTACGGCTTCCACGTCATTTGTGACTCTTGCAAAAGAATAAAACAGAGCTAAATTCATCAGTTCAGTGAGAAGTTGCCTTCAAATTTTTATTTGCCTTGTGCAGAAATTCTCTCTGTTAGCAAGGGGAAGGTTGTCCGTGACTGGTGCTGTAACAGGCAAATCTCATGGCTGCTCAGTGCCTCATTTTCCTTACCTATGGCTTGAAGTTATTTTGATGAACAAAGTAGCCTTATGTTTCCCTGGGTTTGGATTGAATTCCACGAACTCAGAGTGCCCGACAGTCCTAATGCTACCGGGGTGACCTTGCACTTGCCTTAGCAGTTACTTATTAGCAGCAATCACTTCTGAAATAAGATATCAGAAAGTCTGAGTGTTTTCTGTGGCAGGGCTGAATGGGAAAGAGCAATGTCTGAGGCTGCAGGCAATGACAGTTTCCTTCATCCATGGGTCGGGGTCCTTGGGATACAGGTTCTCATTACAAGAACATCAACCAAACAAGAAGGAAGGACGTGCAGGGCTGGGCAATATTTAAGGCACTGCCAGGAAGTGCCCACATGGGCATGCGTGGAAGAGAGGCTGTACTTGGTGATTTAAAAGCACTGATCTCGTGTTTTTAAACCACAGATCTTACTAACATATCAAACATGGTAGCTGTTAACACTTGCCAAAACTAACAGTTCTGTTCAACTTCTGCTCATGTCAGTTTAACTAGGTATAGTTAAATCTAGTTAACTAAATTTAGTTTGATCTGTGTGATTAGTGAAAGCAGTACCACCTAGGAAGAGCACCCTATGTGTAAGAGGCAGGGATTGTCCTTGGGGTCTGTGCACATTGCCCAGAACGAAGTGGCCCTTTACACTCAGTTACTGTGCTAGGAATTAATGCATAGTGAAGGCATACGGATTCATTCTCCTCCCAACTACAGTCAAGTAACCTGGGAGCAATTTCATTGAAATCAGTCATTGTGGTGTAAAGGACTTCTGGAAAATCTGCTCTGACAAAAAGTCTTTCTTCATTTCAGGCTGCTTCTGATTGCCTGAGTTGTCTCATTGGTGCCATTCTCCAGTGTGAATGAATGGGTTTCTCTCTAGACATTTTCTCCATAAATTTCAGAATACCCTTTCCATTTTATATTTTTAATGTAAGCTGAATGTTTGGTAGCTGGAAAAGAGACAAATGCAAGTTCCTGTTACAGAAAAACGGCAAGTTATTGCAATGGGAACATAAAATTGATATAGCATGATTAAGGAAGTAACCATGTTGAATGCTGGGAAATATCATATCTGACTCTCACTGAATTTTAATAAAAATCAGTCAGTCAGAAGTGGTGACATCTGCACATGACTTCCTCATCTCTAATACAGTCAGGTTCATTACTGTTCTCTAGTAACTTAAGAAGACAACAGGAGCAACAATAGCTCTTGGAAATGTATTTATGGATCCAAAAGCTATGGGAAAGGAGACAGGAACACTCTCAAGCCAGTCTTTCAAAGCTGATGGTGGTAGGACAGTGTGTGATTTTGGTAGCTGCTGTTTCTAAAGGGAAGTGTAGATTTCCCCTCCTCCTCCCAAAATCTAACATAAACTAAAGTGGCAGCCAGGGAACTATTGGGCCAGCTGGACACATTCGGGAGGTTCCCACTAGGTAACATAGTCAGTTATCCAGATCCTCCGGCACAGATGACTTGATTCAAAGCCCACTGAAATTGGTAGGAACATTTCTGTGGACTTCATTTGACCTGGATCAGAGCTCAGAGCAGTGGCTACATCCACTTCCTGGGACCATGTTTCTGAGGTTCCTGTACGTAGGATTGCCCAGATCTGAAATTGGCCTTTCTTGCCTAGAGCTTATAAACCAGCCACTTCAATGGAGCTTGTAAACATCTTTGTGACAGCCTCTCTAGCCAGCTTAGTTTATGTTCTTCTTTCTTTTGGATAAGTAAGATCTCTTTGCATTTCTATGTGGTAAGCAAGTATCCCCAGATATTTGGATTTGAGTCCAAATGTTACCTGAACCTCTCTCTTATCCCTCAGAGTTAGGCCGTGTGCCTTGCTATGGGCTGACCTACACAGTAGACTTCCTCTGGCTTAGGTAAGCAAGCCAGGAGATGAAAAGCGACCCTGATGAACGTAGCCCTGTTGTTCAGCATTGTTGCATCTGGAGATCCACATTATCTATTACAGCTGGCTGCACTTGGGGACACTGCCGCTGTCCTGCTTCTCCCATCCTGGTAAACCACTCATAGTGTGTCTGGAAAAGCCATTTGACCTTCCATAGTCAATGCAGAGAGGAAATGCTCACCCTGTCCAAGCCTCATTCTTGTTGCTTCATAAAATTGAGCCCAGGATTCTCTGGTGGGGTCTTCAAGCTTGCTCGGTGCATAAGTGTAGACCCGGTCACTTCGCTAAGTAGAGTGAAAAACATTACAGCCTACTCAGCCAGCATATATCCCAGGCTTGATTCTTTCTAAGTTCATTAAAGACAGTTAAAGCCCAAGCCCGGGTGAACTAACAGTCAGAAAGGTGGACAGAAATACTTCTTAATGTTCTCAAACCTGGTCTTTACTTCACGGTATAGATGTAGCTGTAATCTTGGGGTCACTGTTCAGTGGAGGCTCATTCAATCCTAACACTAGGATGCCACAAAATGAAACCAATGTGTTATTTTCCCCTCCCCTCCTTGCAGCTTGATTTAGAGAAGTCAGGTGAACCTTGTTTCAACCTTGTTCTTGGGTTCTAAGTGGTCGTTTCATTTAGGACATTTGACTAAAAGCCCTTTTCATGGAACCAATGCCTGTAGGAAAGATGCCAGCAATTAATGAAAGATGATAAAATAATAAAAGAAGTAATACATTAACTATATATCCTTGCACATTTGGGCAGTCCTTTTCATTATATCCTCTTTATGGACATCCTCCAGCAACATTTGAAGAGCTACTTTATTGCTGTTCTGTGGCTGTTTTGGTTTCCAGGCATTAACAAGTTACTTAAATGCAAACGCCCTCTTCTGCTCCTTCATTTCCTTCTGGTAGATTTGATTCAAATAACGAGGCATTTCTGGTACATTGCATTTACCCAATTTCTGCATGTGTATTAATACTCACATCAAAAGGAATTTGCAGCTTTGACTTTCTTCTTTTTTCCTTCTCCTTATTGCTTACGAGAAGGATTTATCTTTTTCTTCAGGCACATCAAGACCAGATATGGGTACTAGTCTCAGCTCCTTAGGGGGTATAAATTACCCAAGCAGGATCCTGCAGGACCATATGCCCGAAACCCTGAACAGATAGGGTTGATGCCCCTGTTGCATCAACACCAGGCCTAGAGGATACCATGGAGATACCAAGGTGGAAGTGTGGCAAAGATGACCGCCCACAGGACTTTAGTCAGATGGCTGACTACAAATGCTCATCCTCTCCTCTTTCGATATGCCAGTTAGCACAACAGTCTCATATTTTAAGATACCTGAAAAAATACGCATATAAAATTGTATCTTATTTAGAGATGGAGTATTTCTGGTTGACGAGCACAGTACTATATAACCATGGTAACCATGTCATTTTGATTTAGGTGATTTATCTAGTGAGCCAATATTTTCTGAGCAGAGAAACCAAAATTTGAGTCCATCAGCCCACAGAGGTCTCTCAGTGCCTTGAAAATGATGACATCTCCCCCTCCCGGGTTAGGCTGAAATCATGCTGGAGATTTAGGAACCACTTTCTGTCTCACACAAATTTCACAGCTGTGTAACCTCCTTGGTGCCACTTCTCCTAGAACTGGCACAAACACCAGTGTGGAGCTGCCCCATCCAAAGCTTGTCTCAGCTTTTGTGCAAATCAGAAACAGCTCTTCAGGCAATTCTGAAAACAGAGTATCAGGTGGGAACGGCTATTTTTGGAGCCTAGATTTAACATGCAGGTTGGATTATTTTGAGATGAGGAATGCAGATATGGTTAAGACCAAGGAGGAGGTTAAGAGTGAATGATGTATTATTTTATTCATTCATCCTATCCTCTCTGAATGCCCAAAGACTACTCATTAACAAATTTAATAGTGGAAAGGGGGCTCAGACTAAGCAGTTTCTAGATTGTCTTTACAGGATGATTTCTTCAGAGTATTTGTATGTAATAGTTAAATGCTGTATCTGACCTTTCATTCTGAAATAAACTTGTGGCTGTGGAGATTGATGAAAAATGCCAGGATTCACAATGTTATTTTTATTTTGCCTATATACTCCCAGCTTCCTTTCTTTTGAAAATAACTGTTTCTCCAAATCCAGGTATATACTTTTTTAATCCTCAGCTCTTGAACAAGAGTTTGCCAGCCTGGAAGAAGAATGTCAATGAATTGTCAATTCTTTATATTGAGTAATTGATTAATTGGCACAATATTAATCTCTAAATCAGCAGTAATAAATTCTTTAATTTTTAGTCTTGACCTAAAACTACTAAAACACTTCTAATTGCTACTGTAGCTGTTGTAAAATGACTGATTAAACTGCATTCCTATCATAATCTTTGTTGCTCCTAAAATCTCTAATTGATAGTCGCATCAGTGACTCAGTGCCAAGAAAGGAAAAGGATCTTGCTTTGCTTTCTCTCAGGAATGCGCTGAATGGAGAAACCTGATGTTTTTCCCTGGCAATATTGGACACTGGCCTCTAATTCTAATTATTGCTGCAATACTATTTATTGTCTGTGCTGAGTCCCGTTGTGCTAAGTGTTACAAAAGCCCAAGACAAAACCATTTGGAAGTCTGAGAGGTGAAGGAGAACATGGGCATTTAGGCAGCACAAGAAAACAATAAAACAACACAATAGGCCAAAACAAAGGGGACTTTTAAGGACAGATTTAATTGTATCTTGTCGTTTCTATAACTATTTTCTAGCAATTCAGCATTGCAAGGAGCTGGAAGTCAGCTTTACCGTGACCCTTGTATGCATTCCTTGGCCCAAATCCTCCCGTTAGGCTGAGCCGTAACTCCTGGGGGCCACAGGCAGATGGGACTAATGAAGACCAGCCCGGAGGTCCCAGGGCCAGGGTGGCAGTTTCGGTTTCCTCTGTCCTCACACCTTTACTAGGCTGCACGCAGCTCAGCCTGCCCGGACAACCCAACCCACTTGGACTGTCCTCATGTACACACACACTCGGTCAGGGAATATTTTAACCCTATCAGAAGTAAGGGAGATGATTTCTGACAAAGTGGCAAAGCAGAGGATCAGGATCCAGCCCTGCATTCTTTGAAGTCAAGGGAACTGGGGATGTTTTCTAGCAGACAAAATGCAACTTTCTCTTCCTGTGCGAGTTATCCAAATCCCGAGAAACTGGAATGGCAGCTTCATGCTGTAAAAACATAAAAAAAAAAAAAATAAAATAAAAAGAAAGAAAGAAGAAGTAAAAATAATAACAGACCTAAATCCTGCTGGATTAAGCTGAGGCCCAACTTTTGAATTTTTGGGAACTATGTTAGTAGAAAAACTCAGCTAACAAAGTTACAAATGCTTTCCATCTAGGATCCTTGGATTCTGCTCTGTTTTATGCATTATCGACCCAAGTTTTGTAGCTGCCACTTTATTGTTCTGATTCCACATGTAGTTTTCAGATTTTAAAAAAATGTTGAAACTCTACCAGATGTGACCTGGAAAAAAAAAAACTGAGAAATAATAAATCCAGACCACTGTGTCATTCTGTAAGGATGATTTTAGATATTGTAAACCTTATCTTGTAAGAATTATAGCATTTGACAGGATTATGTTGTAAGTGGACCTATTGTTCGAAATTAAGAGTTTGCAAATTTGAAGCTAAGAACTTGTGTTGCAGCACAGAATTGATTAAAAGAACACAAAATATTTAAAAAACCATCAGAGGGATCAGAGGATAGTATAAGCAACATTATTCCGTTTCTCTCCCTGCATATTTCCACAATCCCAAGGATAATACTCTGCAGTTGAGCTCTGCAGGACTTTAGAGAGAGTTACTGGCAAGGCAGAGTGAAATAAGGAGTGGGGAGACCAAAGGTCCTAGCCCAAGTTTCTCCTAGTAAATACGAAGCAAATACCTGTGGGTGCTGATTTAACCTTATGTCTTTTAAGAGATATTTGTTGCTGTTTGGGAGAGTGAGAGCACAAGTGATGGGGAGGGACAGAAACGGGCAGCTCTCTGAGGGACATAGGGCTTCTCATCTCCAGGGACATCCAAGGTGCTGGAAGGCCCCTTCTTTGCAGGTATTTGTTGTGGGTGCTGGTACCAATGAGAAGGTCACCACACAGGTTTGCTGCAGTAGGTCAGCACTAAGGTGGCAGAAGGCTATGGATGAACACTGGTCCTGCAGTGCTGTTTCTCTACGCTTTTGAATCAGCGAAGAATACATTAAAAAAATCTGAACAGGATTTTAATAATATGATCTAATAAGATTTTTCTGGAGAAAGGGTTTTGTGGGATTTTCATGTGTAGTCTTTGCTTTTGTGGGGAATTTCCTAGTTATAACATTAGCAAACGGTGGGCAGTGACTGAGTGACTGGAGCAATGAGCCTAAGAAGAAACAGGGCTGTGAAGCCAGCCAATTTAATCTTCTCCATATACAATCTTGTAGGTGAGGAGGAGGAAGCTCCAGCTGATGGTCATCTTTCGTCAGACATTTGGGTCATTTGAAGTTTCCTCTTTGAGGATTAGAAAGTATAAAAGTAAGGAGCAATAATCATAACTGATTTGGCTGTTAAATTGACCTCTGTAATTCCTTTAGGGCTCCTCTCTGCTTTCAGAACACCCAATTACTCCATCTCACGCTTTCAAGGCAACATGAAAAAGACACTTAAGGAACGGTAATTGTGTCTTTTATTATATGCCTTTTTAAAGAAAACACAAAAAAGTTTGTCTTGTTTCCTAAATAAAAGTAAATAAAATAAAAGGCCTGTTCTACTTCATTGTTGCCTTAAACTTAGCTGAGATTTTGGATTTTGTTCATTTCTGTTTTTCCTAGGAGGGGCTGAATAGCTTGGAAGATGTGTACTAAAATTTCTCCGATCACAGCTATAGGGACGGGATAACTTTGTCTCCAAACGAAAGAGCTAACAACTTCTATCCCAAATGTCAGAAACTGAAGTGAAACAGCTGTTAAAACCAACCCCCTCAGAAGTCCGACTGATAATCTCAATTCAGAGCTGTCAGTCTCTTGGCTCTTGTGATGTCCTGATTTAAGAGCTGTGAGGCATGATGTATTTCTGGCCCAGGTAGGACCTGGCTGGCTGTCTTTTTAAAAAAAGCAAGCCCTGAAATATTTTCTCCTGAAGCCCAAAAGAATAAAATAAAGCCTAAATACAATAGATTTTAGGCCTTCCTTGAATGTCATGAGAAAGGATAGCAACACCAGTTTAAAAGAAAAAATTTCCAAGTCATCTCTGCTTTGCTGGAGTTCCTTGTTTGGTGGATTTTCTCGGCTTTTGTTACGTGGGGTGCAATTCATTTCTTACAATTCTCTGGCCTTGAAACCTAGGGCTGACCATCTTCACCACAGCCCAGAGCTACTCTGCCAGGTTGGCGTGTCAGAGCAGCAGTGACGGGGGTTAAGGCTGTGTGAGAACCCTCCTCCTGCAGGAACTGAGACACCAAAAACGCTGATCCTGAAAGACTTCTTGCAAGATCTTATATGGCTCAAAAATGATACCGAAGCCAATAAATAGTTGAGTGCTTCTGATTGCTAACTTACAAACACCCTTGGTTGATTTGCATTGCAAGTTTTTCTGTACAGCCCTGGGAGCTATGACTTTGAAAGCTGAGATTCCCACAGAGTGCCCAGCTTCAGGAGCTGGGCTTTAAGTAAATTACCATTTTTACATTGCTAAGTCCGTACTCGACTTGCTTGCTGGGCTGAGGATTAGAGTGCTCAGCATCTGGAAGGAGGGAGCCCAAGTTTACATGATGAAAACTGGAGAGAAGTAGTAAGAGCAGTAGGAGAGAAAAGGAGAAATTCTGGGCTCGGACTGCAGCAATGGGACCTTGCAAGGGACTTCTTCAGCCAAGAGGCTCTCATCCTGCAGGAGATAAGTTTATAATTCAGTCTGTGCAATGCTCGGTCACTCAGCTGGCCAAGCTGAATTTACTCCACTGATAATATGTTATCTCTGCTGTTCTCTGTGTGACTTGTCCTGGTGCAATACAATGCAGTACAGCTTAGTCCTTTTTGTAAGTAATTAACACCAAATCAATTATATGATATTTGCCATGAAAAAGACTGTGACAAATTACTCTGAAAAGTAATTTGCATCAGATATCTTTGGGGAAGAGTATTATACGACTAACTCAGTAACATAAACAGAAATTGAGGTGACTCTTAATAAACCCAACATTTACACATCGATAAACCTTAAAATAGTCCAGATCCTAGATTTTACAATAATCTACAAATGGGTCATTTTTCAACCTACAGACTTTAGAATATATTTTACTAGACAGATCCAAGGGAGAATTTGAATTGCCAATAACATTTTCCAAAGAAACTATTTTAAAAATTGTTAGAACACAATGTAATGACCTTATCTAACATTTTTAGCTAATGCATTCTGTTTCCTGCAAGTAAGGATTTAGAATAGACACATCCTATTATTTACTTATTAGAAAAAAAATTAATTCCTGCTCTAAATGCAAATGTCAGTGTAACTCTAAATGCTGGGTTTCCTCTTCAGTATTTGTCATCAAATCCATTAGTCATCTGAATTTTAAGTCCATTTGTGACCAGATTTATTTGCCACATTAGCCAGTGTTTCTTCTAGAATAAGCAGCAGTGGAACATCAAGTGATACTGTTCAGATGATGATTTGAGGGTTGCAGAGGCAAAGCACAAAAAGATATCACTGAACCAGCTTTTGTTTTTTTCCAAATTGATACTTTTTTTAAAAGTCACAATATTTAAAAATAGCATATTGCTATTTTTACGCTACAGACAAGAAAGAAAGAAAACTAAATACAACTTGTAGGAAGTCCTTAGGAATAGCAAATTTGAGGAATAAGAAATGCTACCTCAGCAGAGCCATACAATGCACCTTCCACCATTGTTTTGCTATGGTCCAGTAACCAGATTTCAAATATTAAATCACTGAAATGTTGTATCCTTTACCTTTACACTGCTCTTCATATGAAGGTCTGAGTACAGGGCAAACAGGACCATAACTTCATTTTATCAAGCATAAAGAATACAAAAAAATAATCCCCCTAAAAGAACCACGTTGAATTTCTTACATCTTATGAACTGCACAGCAAATGCATTTGAATTTTTTAAAAACCTCCCGTAGTCAAAATTTCTGTAGTACGAAAATATCTAAAGTCTTGCTTCAGGAGGATAACTCAATGAAACCTTCAGTGGAGAGCCATTTTGATGGCTTCATATTAAACAGTGCCTCCAAAAACTGTGTTTGCTTCATTGTCATGGAAGCTGAATGCACGGGATAAATAACAAGAGCAGTCTTGGATTTTTTTTTAGCCCAAGCAGGCTCTAATCATAAAAGGGGATGACTGAACATTTGAATAGCTAGATGGGCTCATGCAGTCTCAACGTCCAAATATAAAATGTGAACTTTGTGCTTTTTTGGGTGTTGGAAAATGTATGCTTTGCCAATAATGGTCTCATACTAGGAGGGGTCAGTGGGCATGACTCCTACAAATTAATCTAGCCTTACTAGTGTCACCACTACAGAGTTAATCTTCCTTTAGGTTTCTTTTCTTGAGTTAGCTTCACTTGAATTGAATTACACTGCAAACTAACTTTCAAATTGTGCTCGTGTTGTTCTGCATTCTTTCATTTTTTCTGAGCAAGCCTTCCAAGGTCAAATTTTGTAATTTGTGGCACTGGTGGAAGCTGACCTGCTCAACAACTTAATTCCAAGGGAATCAAGGGAAAACATGTCATTTCTTTCTGGGCTCATGGAGAAAAGTGTGAGAAGGCCCTGGAAGACCAGAGCTCGTCTGGATTCACATTACCTAGTGGTTTTGTAAGTAGACCAGGCTAATTCAGCATCTCAACCCTGGGTGGCTTATCCAACTTGAGTTAAAAGCACTCTCTCAATCAGATTAAAGGTTTTTGTATGTACATTGGCCTAAGGCTAGAAATTACACTTCAGTGATGACATCAGCTATCTTTGCACTAAATGCTAGCCATACACCTATTATCTTTTAATTCTAAAGTTATTTGTCACTTGGTTGCCTGAGCATCGATAATCTGAGCATTTATGAAGGATCAAGGATTAACAGTGAAAAGCAAAATGTTGACAAATAGAATCAATGTGACATTCAGTCCCTTTGGCATGTTTGAACAGGAACAAAAGAAAAGAACTATTGCAAAACTACTGATAGCATTTTTCTGCCATATAGGTTAATGGAAACATTTGCAAACTAACCCGTTCATTGGAAAGAGGATGAAAAAGACCCATGTTGAACTCTGTTGATCTCTCCCAGTGCTTTCCTGTGTGACCTTGGGCAGTATATTTAGTCTGTCTTTAGTCTTATCTGTCGCACTGCATGTTTTTGCAGCCATGTTTCCCTTTTTCCTGTTGCACCATTTGCTGCTGAGCGCTCCAGGAACGCCTGGTGGCAAGGGCTGCCTCGATGTCTTCCGCACTTTGCTATAGTGATCTGTTCGTCATATTTCATTATCAAATGCAAGGTTAAATACATTATATAGACATTTTAGGCATAAGACTTGCAAGGTTAATGCAAGTACAGCAATAACTGCTCTTTGAATATAATTACACTTTCATTGTATTCACTCTGCTATATTTTTTTTTTAGATCTCAGGGTTATGTTACAGAAAATGTTACTTTCCATCAGGCCTTGATCTTGGATTTGGGGTACTGACTTAAACCAAAATATAAGCTACAAAAGATATCATGTTTTGAGAAACTGTTTCCCAAGATATTTTCCATTTTGACATCTTAGTAAATTAATGATCAACAATGACATATAGCTAGCATATAAAGTACCATATGACACTGCCCCGTAAAACTGTAATTCTAGCAATAACAATCTGAAACAAAGTAAATAAATTTTCCTGAGTTCAGAAGTTAAATGTATCTATATAATCTGGTTCTCTTTCAGACTGGGTTAGCAGAGAGGTCGTGGACAACATAGGCCCAACAAATACATCGCATAGACTGTATATTTTTTGCATCATGCAATGACTTATTTGCTGGTGTGGCTCCTAAGCACAGGTGCTTTAGCAAAGAAATACGTCAGTTCAAAACAGAGTGAGGAAGAAAAACTGAACTTTCTTAATACTCATTCTAAAAATAACTTCACCACAACTAACAACAAGCAATTATTCATGATGTAGTGGTTCTACCTCCATCGTCAGATAAATAGATGTCCAGAGATGATTTGTGGTGTACTACTTGGTGACTCCTAACCACATTAAACATGCCACTTCATGTAATTTAAAAATAATTAAACTGGAGGCAAGGGATTTAGGTAGCTGCACAATAAATAATAAAGAAATTTCCTAAAATCTTCTAGTATAATTTCTGGAAAATTATTAACAGTAGTTGTAAGCAATAACGAGATCAGATGCATGAGTCAGTCTCTTTCTGAACCAAATTCATGATCTTCTCTTTACTTAAAGTCAGTTTTAAAATATACTATTTTCAGGAAGCCTTCTAAAGAGTGTCTACCATAGAAACAAATCCCATTAAAAAGCTTAATATGAATAAATGAAAATAACAACAGGATCATAGTAATTTTTAAGCTTTAGCCTGTATATCTTTTTACTTCCCTTTTGGCTTTAAGCTATTTTGGAAAGTGAGGAAAAAATCAAGGTCAAGCTGTGTGGTGTAATCTGGCTGCTTTGCAACACTGCATTTTTCTTAAAATGACTGTCATCCCAGTTAGCGTAACAGAGAGATCCTGCAGTCAAACAGAAATTGTGTAAGCAGGAAGGTCACCAGAGATATTCTCCAGAGCCTGGCCAGTCTCAAGCCTGTCTTGTATAATATTTCTATTAGTGACTTTGACACAAACACAAGGAATTTGCCAATGGTAAAAAGTCGAGAGGCACTGTCAATGTTGAAATGAATCCGAACATCCTTCAGAGAGACTGTACAGAATAACCTAAAGTTCTGGCACTCAAAAGTGAGATAAAATTTCATAATTCAAAACAGTGTCCTAGATTAGCGGCATAATAAGAGAAAAATCTGCTGTAAATTGAACATATCAACTGAAAGTGTCTGAGGAAGAGAAAAGTCAGGATGTACTAGTGCATCCCACAATAATTTTGAGACAACAGTGTTATGCAAGGATGAGAAAAGTAAATGCAAAGTAAATGCCTTTGGAGAATTATTCCAAGGAGTGAAAAGCAAGTGTCACTGTGAAAGGTGAGACCTCCTCTGTAATACAGGGTACAATTCTGGTCAGATGTGTTAACAAAAAATGAATGGAAAGAATAGGCACAAGGCCTCTAGGATGAGGAACGGAATGGGGAGCCTATTTTACAAGAAGACACAGTCAGTGTGGTTCTTGGAGACGGCATGAGCCAGTCTAACTTCATCTGCTGAACTTCCCTGACTGCTCACTGCACTGGCACACATCATATTTTCTGCTTGGTTATTTTTCTGCCAGTATAATAAACCAAACTGAGAGTCAGATCAGAGCCAGAACCGTTTGCAAAGGGAGCATATGCATGGGCATGAAAGAGGAGGAGGAGAAGAAAATCAGAGATCATTCCTTTCAATGGCAAGAGGTTGCTAAACGGACCTAGCTGGCTTCTGGAAACTGCACCTGACTCAGAAGAGCAAGGCAGAAATAAGATTTTTGTCTGTGAACACAGAGATAAACACCAGGTAAGACAGTGGCCAATGCTGCTGCAAGAACAAACGAGTAGAAACTGGCCATGAACAAAGTTAGGCTAGAAACTAGAGGAAAGATTTTAATCTCTGTATCAGTCAGATTCTGCAACAGCTTTTAATGAGATTAGTAGGGAAAAAGGGAAAACACAAGCACTGAAGAGCAACCAATTATCCAAGGAACAAATTTAAAACAAACAGAAGGCAATACTTTCTCACCTACAGAGTACTCATATGGCATGCAGTAACAGGACTCCATTCTTGGAGGATGCTGCAGAGGCCAAAAGTATAAATTGACCTAAAAAGGGATCGGCCAAATTCCTGAAGGATAAAGCCATTAGTTTCTGTTTAAGAGAGGCCAAGTGGTCTTAGTATGGAGCTCCACAAATCTGTGTAATGGATTGTCTATACGGAGCCTGTGGTAGCAGGGGACTGGAGTGAATGCTCCAGGATGCCTTTTCAAGCCCTACGCTGAAAGCGTATGGATCACAGCAGAGGCGACGGGATCAAATTCCGTGTTCTGTATTACATGAGAGACCTGACTAATGCTTTTATTGGGCCAAAACATTTATTTGTTTCAGACTATGACACCAGATAGTGCAAAGCAAGCAAAGCTTAAAGGCAAATTTCCATTTCTCAGTTTAAAGTATTTTTATTTGTATAAGGCCTGTTTCTGTACCATTTATTATTGTTATTGACTTCAATAGCTGTAGGAACTAATTGGTAAGTGTGGAAAATGGAACTGGTGGAAGCTGGTGTAGAATTAATATGAAACACAGTTTATATATTTACATTATTCAGTTTACATTATTCAGTTTTTAAATTATAGGTTTGTGCTCCAGACATGCATAATATACAAAATTTACCAAATGGTCACATCAGTGAATTAAACAGTTCCATAAAATATGATATTGCCAACTTTAATATTCAAAAACGACGTATCTGGCCTTGATAATCACAATACATCTTTAAAAATTATACTTTTTTAAAGGAATAAAGAAAATTCTATCTGCATTGAAGTCAATGACAAACCTTTCATAAAGTCAATGACGAAATCCGCATGGGATTCTTTTTAATTGCCTTTTGTTTTTTATGAGCGTTCAGGACTCACCTACTTCCCATTTCTAGTCTCTGTAACTAGAAAATTAATATTCCTCTTTAACTGACAGTTGGAGATTTCACACAGTCTAATAACTCAAGAAGTTGTGGCATTAAGAGAAGCTCTAGCTGTCGGAAGGTTTGAACTGCAATTATGAGTCAGCTATAGTGCAAATATTTCCTTTGAACTCATCCTGCAAGAAGAGTGCAGAATGCCTTGCTGGGAAATCTGCTGATCTGGGCATCGTGGGCAGGACTGCTTTCAGGATGAGGGCGGGGAACATGCCACGGCCACCTCCGAGAAGCTGGAAGAGACAAAGCAGGGAGGGCAAGAGGGATGCAAATCCCGGGAGAGCTGCCCTCGCCTCTCCCTCTCTGGAGGCAGAAAGGCTGGGGCAATGCTGTCCACTTTTAGGACTGTCCAATCCCTTCCTCCTTGCTGCCACCTTTTATGCCTCGTGCCCTCTCGCAGGAGCAGCCAGCCTTGATCTCCAGATTGCACGGGCAAGTACGCAGTGAGTACACAGACAAGCTCAAAACCTCAAACAGCGCCAGTGGAGTTGATGCCATTTAATAGGAGTCGAATTTATTTTTAGCTGATGTTAGATGACTTTATTTTTCACACTTAACTAACTGTTCATCTGTGGCTGAACTTCTTGGGAGCTGCTTCACACAAGAATACTGATAGTGGAGCTGTAAAGACCTTTTCTGAGGCTGAAAAGGAGCATGAAAGACAGCTGGAAATATCTGCTTGAAAGATAAGAATTAAGCCAAAGGAGGAAAAAAAGAGAGAAATCTGCAAGGAACAGAAATGGCAGGAGGGGCCCAAGAAGGAGGGGAGTATTTAAAACTAAAAATAAATCTCATTTCTCAAACTTAAATATATAAAGCTGTCCATTAAAAAACAGTACAAGATTACATCTCTACAGTGCCAAACAATTAATGACTTTTAAAAACTCTAATAAATTTGGATTTCATCAAAATCTTGTTGCCTGTCACTGACTGTTTCAAGCAAGGACTAGCTCTTAAGGGAGATTAGCACCTGTATTAAAATGTACACTGCTGACATCTTTCCCAGGTACATCAATTATAATTAAAGAGTAATAAGAATGCTAGGATGGACTTCTCAGGCACTTTCAGGCAGGAGCCCCAGCATTTAAAATTAAATCCATTAATTCTAACTACTGTACGCTTGTGATCCCTCAGAGTACAAACTAATTAATTGCTTTTGCAATCATGCCAGTCTTTGTTAATTAAAGTTTGTGATTTATTTAATTTGAGCAGGAATGTATCAAGGTGCCCAAGACTGGACTGATAACAGGTCATTAGTTCATATTGTTCAAGACGATCTGGAATCTGATCATGAAAAATGTTTCTAGGTGCCTGACAAAAATTGATAAGCAAAATGGGCTCTAACTGTTTAAAGGAAAGCTCCATATTTTCTTTAACCCAGCCATCTGAAAGTTCATATGTTAAGAAGCTCTTCTCACTCTGAATTGGCTCCATTTGGCTCCATTTGAAGATAAAAGGCTTTTTTTTTTTTTAAAAAAAAAAAATATATATATATATATATATATATATTGTTGGCATTTCTTAGGGGAGGAGACATCCACAGTGCTGTTATCATCTGGAAAGCTTTATTTCTTTACTCTCTTTCTGCAGATAGCAGCCAACATCACAGTCTCTGTGTGAGACACAAATATTAATGAATGTGTTACCCTGAAAAAATAATGATCAATGTGCTTGTGAGGTAGCAGCATCTCTGCTTTATAAACAGGCAGGTGAGGCAAAGAGCGGGGATTGATAGGACTAAGTTGTAGCTAGTTAGAATAGAGTCTCCTTTGACATAAAAAGAGGTCTCTCCAATAGAGCAGCGGTACTGGCCAGAGACTGATACAGCTCATCTCAAAGTGAATGTCAAAGGAATCACAACATCGATGTCAAAGGGAAACCATGGCAATTAGCTCAGATATTAATGACTCTACAGTAGGCATCTAGAGTTAGATGAGGAGAATCACAGAGTCTTCATCAGGAAGTAGTTGAGCTTGGAGGGGACTTGTGGAGCCTCACCCAGTCCAACCCTGCTGCTGAAAGCAGGGTCAACTAGAGCAGTTTTCTCAGAAATTTGTGCAGTCAAGGTTTGAATATCTGTAGAGATGGAGATTTTGCAAAGTCTCTGAGTCCTCTCTCAGTGTTTGACCACCTCAACTATGAAAATTTTCTTTCTAATATCTGGTTGGAATTTCCCTTTTTGCCACTTGTGTCTGTTGCCTCTTGCCTTCTCACTGTGCACCTCCAAGAGGCGGCTGGCTCCATCTTCTACACACTCTGCACACTAGGTAGCTATAGATAGCAAAAAGATCTTCTCTTTAGCTGAACTTCTCAAGGCTGAACAAACCCAATTCTTTTAGCGTCTCCTCATACATCACGTGCTCCAGCCCCTTATCATCTCATTGGCCCTCCAGTGGATTTGCTTCAGTATTTTAATCTTTCTTGCACTGAGGAGCCTAATTTAACACACAGCTCTCCAGATGCTGTCTCTCAAGTGCCAAAGGGGACTGGTGACTACACTCTAGCTCTTGCAACTCTGTACGTGGCTGGCTTTCTTCGTCGCCAGAGCACACCACCAACTCTCAGATCAGCTGTCTTCAATTTCTACTGTTTTTTTTCAGGAGTTTTGAAGGTCACTTCAATCTCATAAGGGATGATCAATGAAAACTTACCTTCCAAAAGGGCATGATGTTAGCCTGTGTTTTCATTATTTTGTTTTCACTGTTGGAAGTGCCAAAGCCCTGAAAAACAATCCTTCTGAGTGTTCATGCATAATGAACGTAAGTTAGGATGTACTGGGATCTTATTCAGGCATTCAAGAGCTTCCAAAACTTGTATTATGAATAATTTGTTAGGAAGGACCTCTTTAAATTTTTCTTCCAAGAACCTTTGCAAGAACACTTGAAAAAATACATACACACACACGTGTGTGTGTGTGTGTGTGTGTGTGTGTGTGTGTGTGTGTGTTGATGATTGTCTCTCTAGAAGTTTAGGCAACCTAAACCAAAGAAATAATCAAACCACATGAAATACTTAATTTCGATAAGGCTTTTGTTTACATGGGCACCAAGGGAAGGTAAGAATATTCCAACCAATTTAAATAAGAAATGAAGTGGAACTTGTTTTAACAACCGGTAGATATGCATTGGCCCATAGTACATAAGTTTCTGTCAGCATAAGACCAGCAAGTTGGAGTGTGCTTGGAATGGCAAGCTCTATAATGCTTGTACAATGTGAAAGGTTCCAGGTATAGTAAACGTGAGCCAAAGATAACAAAGGTAAATACGAAGTTCTATTTGTGCTCACTTGATGGCAATTATTCTTTTTGATTGGGCTTTAAAAGATACCTAAGGATCCTAGACATTCAATTCCTATTAAAATAAATTGATATTTAAGTCTTTAGGCAGACTTGGAAAAGAGTAGCCTATTTGTTGTTTTATTACTTAGCTGAAAACATTTGCAGGACTAGTATTGGAAGTAAATGTGTTCACAATTTTTAAATACACAATACAAACTATTTATGACAAACTAACACTTGCCAAGTAACATAATAAAGACTCTCAATTATAGCTGCAAAATTCTAATGAATCCTTATCCACACACCCTTCAGAAAACTAAGCGCCTAAAAGAAATGATCTTGTTCAGTCAGAACTTATGAATCAAGCATAGGAATCTCTGCAGGAAGTTTTACTATTTATCTTATAAACGAGGTCAAACTACAGGGTAATGATTTTTCATCTTAACAACTATGAATATCAAGCTCCTTGAATATAAAGCTCCACTCCTCTAGCGTAATAAGGTGTGAATATTGCGACTTGTCTGATTGTTTCAAAGGCTTGGGAGCACGGATGGAAGATAGGTAGCGATACTGAGACATTTCTAATGGAAACCCTCAAATCTCTTTGAACCAAGCCAACAAAACATGAAATGATCACCCCAGATTAGTATCCCAATGCATCACTGCAGTTCACAGATCTGATTAGCCGGTAGTACAGGATGGATCCTGTCCATTTTTCAAAACTGGGCTAAAGCCTTGAACAGTTGTTTTGGTAATACAGATGAGGCTTTAGGTCTTCATGGTTCCTCCAATTACTGCTGAATCTGGCCTTGGCTCAGGAATAAACTCCTTGTATTGAAAAGATTTACTACCCTAACTATATCTGTATCTCAATTTAATGAAAATGTTAAGGATAATTTGATGGTCTCTTGCCAGTGTAATTTTAAATAAAATGTCTTCATTCCTTGGCAGTGTGTGTTGGCATTCATATGCTTTTCACATTACAGTCTTGCCAGTATCTTCTTTTATAGAATAGATTTAATTTTAAGTTTTACTCAGAGTAAATAAATTAAAAAAAATAAATGACCTCCCACCATCAGTCCATATGAGTAGCAAACCTCAATAAAGTATTACTAGAAATCAGATACTGGCATATCACAGCAATACTCTCAAGCCTCATCACTTGTAAATTGAAATATTTTTAACTTATTTTCTGTTCATTTATTATGTGCTTTTGTAAAAAATTTTTCTACCTCTTGGAAAGAAATGCAGCACATAATAAGGCACTGTCAGTGCATTTTAGGCTTGCATCTGAGTTCAGCAAGTCAGCATAAAAGTTTAGAACATTTTATTATAATTGCACAGGGAATGGAAAGTAATGGTAAGATGGTGACAATTTGGCCATCATATTCTAAAGTACTGAGCAATTGCCAAATATATTCTTGATTGGTTACCCTTTCTAAATAGGGAAGATATCAATGGGAATAAATGGACAGAACGGGGCCAGAAAGATCATTTATCAGAAATTAAATTGTTTGGGGATTAGTTTGACAATAAAAATACTGTAGGTGTTGGTGCTCATTCAAAGAGTATAAACAATATGTGCAATATTTGTCTTCTTTCTAATATTTTTAATATGTACAAACAGAGTTTATGAAAACTACTAAATCTGTCACTGACAGAGGCAGAAGGTGCCTCAAGTTTAAAGTAACAGTAAATCACAAGCAGCTTCATAAATATAAAAGTTAATAAGTTATCTCAGTTATCTTAGCAGCCAGCACACCCTAAACTAAAGATCCTCATCACTGTCAGGAAGGAATTCTCTCTCTCTCTTCTTTTCTTTTTTTTTCATTATTGCTCCCCATCACACATTCATCCCGGGTTTTCTTCTCAGTATCATGGTGTCAACAAACTACATTTAGAATATAGCTTTGCTCCAAGTCATTCATAGTGAGAAAGGGAAAAGAAGACCTGGGGTACAGGCATGTATGATCTTGCACTAGTCACATATGAACCACAGAATTTCTCCTATCCTTTGGTACCAGGAGATAGCTCCATGAGAATGTCTATAGATCTTTCTAATGTGGAGTGCATCACACTTTGCCCACATTTTCTACAAATGTGATTGCTTTGTGTGTTTGTTTTCTTCATTTTCACAGGATGTATTTACAGGAAAAGAAAAGCATTTGGATAGGCCCTGAAACCTTACTCCCTCTCTACGCCCATGCTAGAACTTAACCTTATTTTTGCTCAGGTGCTGTCCCCTCTGATGAGGAGACTCTGTTCTGCCCTTTAAAGCAAAGAGCAAGGCAGACTATCACACTTATGTAACATTTCAGAGGAGATGTAAGGCATGTTGGAACAGGTTACTATGCATACATGTTATGACTGAGATTTTAATTGCTCATTCACAAAACATTTCTTTCCAGAGAACGCACACCATCCAGGGACATACAGGATACGGGTGCTATGAAAATACCATTCTGTTTATTTCTTACTGAGCAGTAGCTACCTTCAGTTAGAGCAGGGATGCTAGGACATGGTGCAGTCACATATTCATCGCTGTAGCAGGCTCAGTGAGCAAGTGAAGGAAATGGCTTTGTAGTCCAGACATAATCAATCTGCACCATCAATCACCACCTCTTACTGGAACTCATCGAGTCCCACAGTTAGCCAGTCCGGGGTACAAAACTAGCAAAAATGACTCTGGAAGCAAGCTAAACCCCACACAAAGACACGTATTACTTATTTTTACTATATTCCAAAGAAGATTTTTTTATAGTTTAATATAGCTCCCTTATTTTAAATGATACTTTCTAGAATCAGATTGAGGCAGAGTATTGAAGTGGAAAATTTCAATCCAAATGGTTAAACATGTCACTGTAGGCAAATACGTATTCTCCTGCCTTTGGGACAGTGATCTTCTAATCAAAGAGTTCTGGGTAGCCTTAACTAAAGGAATAGTTACCTGGACTGTATGTAGTAAGCAATGTCTATATCTGTGTTGTTATATACCTCTATAAAAACAAAGGTAATGAATGTCCTTGTCACTATTAATTTACACTTTGCTTCAAGTTAATAATGAAAGCAAACAAAAATGATTCACTTTCATCATATAATATTAACTTTGACTTTCTAGCTCCAACACAGTTGTAAGATACAAAGTAGTACTTTTGCCAAGTGCAGAATTTATTTGGTTGTCTTGTCAAAAATACGCTTGTTTTACATATGCTGCACATTTACTACTAATTTTGGCAAAAAACAAAACGAGGAAAATAGCACAAAAACGATTTGAAATGTTTTTGAATGCCAGAGTGGGAATGTTGTTTGGTCACCTCTCTCAAACAATTATGTAGTCAGCCTGGATGGAGTCATAAGGAGGGAAACAAAACTGACTGGTATTTTGAAATATGGACAGATGATAAAAAATTGAAAGCTGCAATTTTTGTCATCTAACATAAAAAAGACCAAGAGAATAATACTCTTCATAAAGGCTGACTTGAAAAGCAAAATGATCTGTTGTTCTGTGTGTTCACTGTGGGCAGGACAGAAATAATCATTTAGCAGGTAGTTACAGAAATTTAAGCTGTATATTAAGAGGAAATGCATAACTTTCTGTTGTGAGCAGCTAGGCACACTATGAAACTTCTGGACTGCAGTAGTTTACTTGAGCCATGTTTGACACAGATGTGTGAAAGCTGCTTTAGAGCAGCATATAATTAGAAATATATATATTTAGAGATATTTTATATGTACTTACAGAAATTGATCCTTTTTCATAGAGCATGGGGATGGTAACTCCTACACCTGTCTTTCTAGGATTTTTATATTTCTAATTCTCCAGAACATTCATATTCACCATCTTTTTTTTATTACCACAAGTACTGAAAATAAAAGAAATGAATTGTCTTAGAAATGGAACATTTATCATTGGTGATTTTCCAATCCAGATGAAATGACCCAACACATCTAATTTCAAATAAAAAGCAGAAAAGGTTGATATAAGTTGCAGAGAGTGAAGAAAATTTTGAGCAGTTACATCTTTTTAACAGATTGTCGTCTGAAAAACAATTGGACTTCTGCAGTCCAGCTGCACCTGGAAGCAATGACTACATATGCTTATGCCTGCAAGGGGAAAAAAGGAACAATGTAAAACAGTGACTTGGAGACAGTAAAAAATCTCATGGAATGTGCAAAAGGAAAAGAGATGAGAAAGATGGGAAACTCTGTATGGAGCTGACTTTATTGCAGCTGGTGAGGCAAAAGAAGCAAACTGCTGTGGGTGTTAAAAGAGGCATACAGAAAACGGTAATGTTCCTATATTCTTGGGTACTTTTTCCAGGGCCTTGAGTGCACTAATAAGCCTTAAATGCCCTGACCAGCCCCAGCTGGGACCCGACTCAGTCAACCCTCTGCTGATCTGCTTCAGCAGGTCTGGACAGACCTTGGACCTCCATCACAGTCTTTTCTTCTGCTGATCCTGACTGACTGGATCGAGTTCATCCCTTTGCCTTGCCTGGGACTATTGATATACCCTGCTGCCAGTGGCTGGCTTGCCTAACTGCGTTTGGACCATGTAGGATTGCACCTGGATTGGGGAAGGCACTGCCAGCACTGCAGTCACCCTCAATGCCCACTCGTCTTCCTCCACAGAGTAGCCCCGCTCTTGCTGACTCCTGAAAATAGTGAACTTTTCACTATTCTGACTTCTTGACTAACCACCACTGATTTTTCTGACTTTTGTACATTTTCTCTACTGTGATACATTTTTTTTGCACTAAAAAGAAACTAAACCCACATTTTATTATTTCTTCTGTTTCTATAAATTCCCTGTATTCAAGACACAAACATTCAGTTCTGTTATGTAAGTTATTTTCATTTAATAAAATTACACCTAGAGTGGCCTCTAGGGGCACACACAAATCATTAAGATTTCTCAGTCCGGGCTCATTCATCACTTGGGCTCATGTCATCTAATGACCACGAAAACTCACCAAACTACATTTTAAGTAGGTAGGTAACAGCCTAGAACAGCAGATCTTATGTCCTTCTGACACCGAAGCTGGCCCCTCATGAAGGTGTCCAAAAACGGCTTCATCTAACCACCACCTAGTGCAGTTTCACATTCGTTTTCCTTGTTACATGAGGAAGGAACACCTAAATTGGCTTCGTTCTCAATAAAAGTTTCACACAGAACTGTGACCTAACAGCTTGCTTCTGAGCTACAGAAAATCAATGAATTAACCTCTATGGCCATCTGGATTAGCCCTTTAGTTTTCTGAACATGATCTACCTAGTTTATCAAGGCAGAAGTCCATGTGAAAAGAATGCTGTCAAACTTTGTGAAAAACTCTTCAGAGTTGTCCCATTCTCCTGGAGCCAAGCTGCACCCTAATGATCTGATACCGCATCAGCAATGCAAGGTGTTGAAACTGTCAGCTGGCATTCAACAAGGTATTACACAACACTCAAACCTCAACTGCATCAGTAAACAGTATTCATAGGAGGCCAGGCTTGCTCATACTAAACCTACATCATCTCAGGAAATACAAGGCTAATGTTCATTTTTCCAGGCACAACCTCCCTTATGAAATGTCTGAAATTTTAGACTTTTCTGGATCATCCAAATCCAAAGAAACCTCAACAAATGTACCATTTGACACTCAACTCGCAAATGGCGTCGTCTTCTCCGGCTCCACAGAGCATACACTGCCTTCCAGCACGGACCGTTGTCATTCATCTGCTGCGACAGAGTGAGGTGAGCAATCACCAGCCAGGGCACAGTGAAATTTCTGCTGAAGTAAATGAAAGCCAGATTTGAACATTATACATGTACTCAGCCCCTCACAGTTGCGGAGCGATGAGCCGCCTTTTTTATCGCTTCCCTCAGCACCCTCCCTGTATCTGGCACACCGCAGTCAGAGCTGCACAACGGGCCGCAGGCTAAACGCGCACGGAGCAGAGCACCCGCGAGCTGAGTTTCACCGCTGAGCGCTGCTGCTTTTACGTGACAGCTTTTCACCTTCCCGCTCCTCGGTGCCCCAGCCCCGCACGGAGCCCGCTCGCACACGGCGACTCCCGCGCCGTTTCGCGGCCGCTCCGCGGCCCTCACAGGCGCGGCGCCGCCGAGGGGGCGGCGCGCGTGCGCCGTGCGCGTGCGCGGCCGTGCGCGGCCCCGGCGGCTGCGGGAGGGCCGCGGCGGCGCAGCGCGCCGGGGAGGCTGCGGGCGGCCGCCATCTTCCCTCGCCGGCCGGCTGCTTCCCCCAGTGCAAGCGGAGCGGCCCCGCCAGCCCCCCTCCTCCGCTCCCTCCCTCCTCCCTCCCACCACGCTGAGCCGGAGCCGCCGGTCGGGAAGGGGGCGACCGGCGAAGCGAAGACCGTGGGGGGCAGCCGGGCCGCCGTGGGGGCAGCAGCGGCGGCGGCGGCAGCAGCCCCTCGGGGGCGGCGCGGGCCGCCGGGCGCCGGCCCGGGGGCTCGTGGCTGCCCGCGGCCGGCGGCGGCCCCTCGGCTCGCCGCTGCGGGCGGCGCCCCCGTGGCGGTGTCAGCTCGGGGGCCGCGCCGCCGCTCCCGATGGGATAAGCTGTAAACATGTTCAGCTTCGAAGGGGATTTCAAAACAAGGCCCAAGGTGTCTCTCGGAGGAGCGAGCAGGAAGGTAGGCTCGGCCGCCGGCCTGCCTCGGCTTCTTTCTTCCTTTTTCCTTTTTCTTTCTTCTCTCTCTCTCTCTCCCCCCCCCCCCCGTCTGTCCTGCCTTTATCCCCATCGTTATTTTTATCATTGGGCCTTCAAAAATGGGAGCAGCTATGACTAAGGATTAATGGGGGAAAATCCTCCCCTCGTGATGACGTGTTTATCTGTGATCTCCCCGGCTCTGATTTTTTTTTTTTTTTTAATTATTATTATTACTTTTCAAGTCGGGCCACAGGCACCTTTCCACGGCTCGCAGCGTAGTGAGCGTCGTGGGAGGCCAGGACACGTCTCCTTAGCTCGTCCCCCGCCTCCGCGGGGCTGCTGTGGCTGGGCCCCCCCGGGTGGGCCCTTGGGCTCCGCGGTGAGTGAGGGAAGGAGCCGGAGACTTGCCGGCGTTTCTCGCCAAGGAGAAGTGCGGCGAGAGGCCGGCGAGCAGCGTGCCTCGCTGCGGGAGCGGGGAGGAAGAGCCTCACGAAGCTGGAGGTCGATGCAAATTAAGGGGAAGGCTTCCCCCAGAGGAGTGAAGGTTGACAGGTCGCGGGTTGAGCTTTCCTCGTGTTAGCTTTACGTTCAGTCAACTTGCGGTGTGCAGAGGGAGTAGCTCTACCAGGCTATTGAGTCTTCTGATGTTTATTGCTGAAAAAAGAAGCTAAATGGCTTAGATCTTGCCGATCGGGTAGTCATACCTTTAGTGGGCCGCAGAAGGGCATAAAGCTATTGAGGAGCAGCGTGAATGACCAAGTGTTTTTAGCAGGGCCTTGATTTTAAGGGACACTTTGATTCCTCAGTAAAGTATTAGTTCCTCTTGTTTATCATTAAACATCATTCTGTGGTGGGAAGCTATCTGTCGTTTTCATTAATATTGTTGAACCTTAATGGAAGTAAAAAAAAGATGTTATTGTGCATTATAAGCAGATTCATTTATCTGCAGCTTCTAACAACTAAAATACTGTACTACATGGTAGTAAAACCACAGTGCAGTTTGCTTTTTGGTGTCTTCTGTTGTATATTTCATTAAACAGAATATGTAGCGGAACTATATTTAATTTGTTCAATTTTTCATCTGAATCATCTTCTGATAATCCTAAGCCATGTCTGTTCTTTAGACTTCGTGTGTTACATTAGTCAAAAATAGACTAAATATTTCCTAGTTGAAATGGGAATTGGCAGAACATGTCCTGGTCCTCAGATAATCGTTTTAGATACTCTGCAACTTTTGTCATCAGCTTACTAATAGTGCTGCTTTCAGAACTTGTTTCCTGCTCCAGAAATAAACAACCATTGTATCTTCTGCTGCACTTACTGATCTGATGAAAATTGCAGCAAAATTTTCTGTCATAATTATTTATTCTTCTGTATTTTAATTATATGGGACAAATTTGTTAAACTTACGCAGGTATAAAGATAAATTTACAATGGCAAATGTTAAAACATACAAAATGTGGAAACCAAAATTGATGGGTAGCTTTAATTCCATCAAATACAAACGCTGTTTTTCCTGATCAGGTTGATAATGGCTTGTCAGCGATTTTGCATGGGTACTCTGAAGTGCTTGTGCTGTATCAGTGGAATAAAATTAGTCCCGGTTTTGAACATCCTGATTATGGGCATCGCAGAAAGATCTTGGAATAACTGCTTGTTTTCCAAAACTTTATGCAGTACTAGTGAAAGAATTTATTTAAATGGTATTAAGAATTCATTTTAAAAATGCAGTTTACTTGATTTTTTTTAACCTCTGCCATCGTATGTTTACATAATGTAGCAAATGTTTGAGTTCATGAATTTCTCATTTTATTATCCTGTGTCATAGGCTTTTTGTGATCATTTTTCTCTTACTGTAGGTTTCAGTTTTACAGAAAGCTGAATTCTAAAATGTTTCTATTCAGCTTATTGTGTGCGTAGAAATAATAAGTTATTTTTGAACTTCACCACCACCTCTCTCTCTTTCTCTCTCTCTCTCCCTACACACACACACACACACACACACACACACACACATATATATTTTAAAGAAAGATACAATATAAAAGTTCCAACTCTGAAAATCTGCCAGACAAATTGGGGCACCTCTACAGTGCTCCATTAGAGTTAGCTGCATGCTTAGTACTGCCTGTTTTGGTTCAGTTGGTGGAATAAAGCACCACTCAGAAATACTATCATGATCTGTATGCAGGCTGTTTAGTGCTAGGAATAACCCTTTGCTTGACTGGGTGAAGTCTCCCAACCTCTATTGCCCTGTATAGCTACATTATCAAAACCTTCCCCAGGTAAAGGCATGTACTCTGGTTTAAGAGCCCAGTCAGCGCTAAAGATGCTAGCAGTGATCCTGATGTGGATGCAACTACACCAAAATAAACTATCAGCAAAAATGACTACTAGACAGTGGTTTTTGCAAATGTAACTGCAGCAGCAAAAAACAACTTTACTGGTCCTGGATCACATGTGTTGATACTCCGATCCAACACTGCTGTATATGTCTGTAGTGTAGACGTACTTAGGCCTCATGACAGTTAACTTTATCAAGTTCTGTTAGTTCAGGCTCGTTGATAAAACTGTACTTCTCTCTAAAATTGGACTTGGGGAGGCAGTGACAGTGGCAGTTAGAAAAATTGCGATCCCAAGCAAAATGTGAGTTTATAAAGACTTAAGGTAGATCAGTTTAAATCTATTAATTTTAAAAGATGACTTTATTTAGGTTTTCCAACCTAAGAAGTGCCTCTTTTACTTATTTTAAAAAATGTAATATAGTTTGTGATTGCTAACAGCTTTCCTAACCAAAGGTACTACATCTAGTATGCTTTTTCACCACTAATATTTAGGGTATTTTTGAATGATGAAATTAGATAACTTCAGTTTTGTTTTTACACTATTTGCATCTTATGTTCATGTGATAGTTGTGGATTCTGTAGAAAATCATTTAAATCCAACTAACCTTTTTGCCAAATAAGATACTTTTTGAATAGATTTTCATTTATTTTTGTTAAAATCCTAGATTACAAAGTATTTTTTTCTCAAAGTGACTATCCATAACTCTGTTCCTTTCAGAACATTGTTGTAACATTTTAATGTTATATAGTAAATAAATATGGGTATAGATAATATTACCTATTTTTGGAGTTTTCCCTACATATCTACTTTAACAAATAATTCTGCTAATTAATTGGACTATTTGTATTAGTTCTGTGTTTGTTTGAGGGAATACTTTATTTGCAATATGATGATTATTTTTTTAAATTATTTTTTGGCAATAATTGTCACCTTCAAAACATTCTGATTCCCTGCTTTATGAATCTCTTCAAAAATTATTTTCGGATTTAGTTTTTATTTTCACTGCCAAAACCTTAAAAAAAAAAAAAAAAAAAAACAAAACTTTTGAAGGAAGACAGCCTCTAAAATTAATAATATTATTGGGATTCAGTACAGGAATATCTTGAATGAGTTGTGGATTTTTTTGTACATGGCAGTTATTGTTGCCTAAGAACTTGTGGCTGCAGAATTTCCATGGTGTGTTGGGCAAGAAAAAGAGATACCTCCAAAGAGTTGGTTTGGGGACCAATTAATTTTCAGAGCATTGGAAGAGATGGTCCTGCTCCTGAGTGGTTCCCACCCCATCCTTCATGTCCCGTGTAGCAGTCATGTTACTTCAGAGTGGATTGAAGCAGCTTGCTGATTTGATCCAAGGTTAGTGTTTTTTGGAGGGTGAGGTGGGGCAAGCTTTCCCTCAGAGCAGGGAGCTGGTGTCATTCAGCCTTTAGCTGCGCCATGCCTAGGCTGCGTCAAGAAAGGGGCAGGCACGGTGCCATCAGGGCGGAGAGTGGCACCATCCCTTTTGGGGGCAGCTTGCACTTGTCACGAATTTGTCGTGAAGTTGGACTCCTGGTGGCATGGTGCAGTATCTGCTTAACCTTTTAAGATTGATTTGGTAAGAGCAGGCCTACTGTTCCGTTACTAAATTTACCAGCATTAAGAATAACATGATGCACCAGTCCTTTAGTACATGTATGTAGGCATATCCCTGTGCCTTTACTGGGGTTTATAGAGACCTCTGTCGCTCTGCATTACTTGTTTAGATGATGAAATGTTGTAACAATATCTTGTATGCATTTTGCAGGAGGAATTATTCAAAGAGTTTTGTCAAGTTAAATTTACCCAACAATCTAAAAACCTTAAAGACATGCTTTTGTAAATCCCAAGACTATTTGAAATTGTGTTATAATTAAAAACAAATCTAAATGAGATAGTTTTTAAAAATCTTCCTTTTTCAGGAATTTGTAATAGATGAGTCAACACTGAAACGGAAACTGGTTTCACTGAGTTTCTTTCTGTTTTTTGTTCTTGTGGGAAGACATGGGAAATTACTAATGTATAAATAATCCATCTTTATTTCAAAGATTCTTTGTTTTTTTAGTATGGGACATTTTTAATATCAACAGACTTTGGGAACTGAAGTTACTTGATTATTGCATTTCAATATTTACTGGAATAACTCCTTAAATTAATAGCATAACATTAAGCATAATACCCCTATGTATTGTTTTTTCCCCTCTTAACAGAAGTGCAGAGGAAGAACTCCAGAAGCACTTTGTTTGCTGTCTGTTTGTTACTACACATGAAGTAACTTATTGTGGACTAGACAGAAATTAGTGATATCAAAATAAGCTATAAGATTCCCGGTGTGTGGTGAGATCTGCATAGTGTGGGAATTACTTACGATGAATAGGTATCTATAAGATATAAGCGATTATGGGATGAATTTAAAAATAGTTTTTTCTCTTACTGATTCATTGAGAAAAGTTGTTAATCATTTGTTTCAGAAAAGAAGAATTACTGTTTTATTATATCTAATTTTGAAGCTGCATTTGATCACAATGATTATAAAATCATTTTAGGATTTATAGTATAAGACGTACAGATTATGATTTACAAATTTACTATTTATTCTGATATAGTGGGAAAGAATTGTGTTACTTAGCTCTATGTCCTGTTCCTGGAAGGTGCGTGGCATAGATCCCTTTGCATGTATATACATCATTCTGAAATCATAACTGTGTTTTGTGCAGAACGCTGAAATATCAAAGCCTAAGGCTTATCGCAGTCTTTGAATTTAAGATCTATGATGTGCAAATAAGATGAGAATATAATGCTGTAAAACAATGACAGTCAGTAGGAAACTATATAATTAATACATACTACATTCTTGCAGTTTTTTTCTCCTTCAGTAAAATTTAACATTCTCCTCATGTGAATGGAAGCTACAAATGATGGAGTCATAGTTAGGTGATGGGAGTTGTTACACTGTAAACTGTTCTTCTTAGTTATGTGAGACTTCCTCACATTCAAACCTGGAATTTCTGCTCTCGTAGATACATATATTTTTTTTATCCTGGTTGCTTCTGAAAAAAAGCAGAACTGCCATGACATGGAAAATGTACATCTGAAAAATCATGATATATACAAAACAGGAATAAATTTAAAAGCAACGTATGCATTTCAGTTGGCCTGTAGAGACTCGTCAAGTCCTGATACCACTGTGTCTGGCTTTGTGACCACCATGATAAAGGTGGTTCCAGATATTCTTAACATCCTAAGGTAAAATTTGGGCTAATATGCTAAGATGTTTCCTTGCAAACACTATGTCATTGATTTCAGTGAGGCTATGCTTCCCCAAGACAAATGTCACTTCCTGACAATATTTTAAATACCTTAAAATACCTTCTGGAAGATGGTCTTCTATACATGCATAACCTTAACTATGATCTAAATAGTCAGAAATGTAAAGAGTCACCAACTGTTTTCCAACAGAATTTTTCAAGCTGTTAAACCTGTTTTATTGAGACTATTCAGCTGTGTGTTGAGTGGATTTTAAAAATTGTCCAGAGTCAGTTCTGGACATTTTTTTTTTCTCTTGTTAAATGGTAAGTTTCCTTGAATATTCAGAAGAGCCAGTTGAGGTGGAGTTTAACTGGCCTAAAATAGTGTTACGAAAAAAAAAAAAAACCCCAACTACAATTGGGGGGGAATGTATTGTATATGTCCAAATGTATTCTTTACAAATAGGTGCTACAAAATCTTTTTTTTTTTGACTGAATTTCTCCTTAAACATTGCTGTTGAAAGGAGTTTTTTTTTGTTTTTTTTTTTTTCCCAAATTGCACTGGTCACCACCTTTGTTTTGGAAATTACCACTGATTTTATGTGATTCAAGGTAAATTCACTTGAAAATTCATGGCCTTATTTGAAAAGCAATAACAAAAAAAAAGGCCTGAATTTCTGGCTTTGTAGATAAAATTATAATTCTCTTCAACAGGTAAAAGATCAAGTGCTTATTTGTTTTTGTTTTCTCTTGCCACAAAGATTTCCTAAAAGTCATGGTTGTATTTTATATGATCTATTGTTGCATTAAATATAATAACATTGTCAGCTTAAAAACCCCAAACTCTACATTTTACAAGGAAATCTCAAATATTTATTAGTAAAACTTCATTGTTAACATTTCCTTTTTTGCTTCAAGGTATTTTTGTTTAGTTTTTTTTAATGTGCTTACTGTTTAAATAGTATCAGAAAATAATTACTCACTTTCGCCTTTGCACCTAGCAAATCTAGATTTTAAACTTACTAACATGGCGTTAAGATGTCTTCACTAATGTGACTCTTCAGGAATGTTTAATTTTGTATCTTAAAAAATGAATAAATATTAGGAGTATTTGCAGAATTTTAATTATATTTATATTTTTTCTTAATCTGAATTTTGATCCAAAAGAGCTAAAAGTGTGTTAACGCTTGTAATGTGAGGTGCAAAAATGCCAGACAGAAAGAAATGTAGTTCATACATTTGTTTCATGTTATTCAGTCTTTATGTAGGATATTTAAGGACAAAGAGTTGTGTAAACATATGTTTACAGCAAAATTATATATTCAGAAAAATGAGAAAACAGTTCTAATTCAAAATTTCGTATTCGTTATCTATTAAATTGGTGTTTTTGATAGTTATGTAGTACATTTCCATTGTTGTATTTTTTTTTTTTAGATGTTACTGTTTTCATTACTTGGTATGTTACAGCACTGGTGCAGCTTTGAGCCATGCCATAATGAATAATACTATATGTACCTGTTTTATCCTGATGTATAAATGAACATTATAGATGTTACTTAAAATTTCTTTGACAGTAATTACAAACTTTCTGTTTATGTACTGTCCTCCATCTGCTTCCTTTTTCACCTTTCTGTCATATTCTTTGTGTCATCATCTATAATATCACGTTCCATTTTGCTGTCACATGCTGTATCTTTGCTTTCTTATTTCTTTGTGTCATGCCTCATGTATTTGGTGAGGAATACTTCTCCGATTGGGCTTTCCATGATCCCGCGCTTTGTGTCCCAGAGCCAGGCTAAAGACAGTAGAAAGACGACCAACATCCTCTGTTGGAGGAAGGAGCATATAGGAGAGAGTATGTTAATAATATACTAAATGCTGTGTGAAACAGACAGCGTGTTCCATGTCCTGTTCTGTGGAGGTCAAGTTTCTGAAGGAAAGAAGATTAAGCCGTAGGAAATGACAGGAATTAGATTCAATAAATGGCTTTCCACTCCTGAGTGAGGATTGGGGGTGTCAAGACAAGCTGATGCGTCTTTCCCCCCAGAATTTTTGCATACAATATGGTAGACTTGATGTCTGCCTTTTTCTGTACCTCGGAAGGAAGGTGTCTGTCTGCCTGGGAAGAGAGGAAGGAGAACGGCATGATCACACAAAAGTGAGGCGAGGAAGATGAGGGAGTAAGAATGAGCTAGGTGTATGATTTTTGGAATCTGCCGTACGATCTTGTACTGTTGGTATCTCTGGCTATAGGTTGGAAGGAAGAGATTTTGTAACCTTGTCCAGTAGCTGTCAGCAACTGTGTGTCAGCCTAGGTGGAAGGAGTGGTCGAATATGAGTCCGTTTCAGTAATGCGACTGTCAAGCTCTGTAAGTCAGCAGCCAGTCGCAAAGACTGTGCATCTCTGGGTTTTACAACAACTAAGGCATTTAGCTGTAGCCTCTTTCGCTAGTCTGTTTGTTAAGAGACAGGTAGGGAGAATTTCAGGGATGACTGCATTTGGCTGTCTTTAAGAAATAAATCTGTTAGAATACTGTTTGTAGGTGGACAAGATTATTTCATAGTTCTTTTCATCTGTCTCCCATAAGAGGTTTATTTTCTATTATATATTTACTGTTATTTTTTAATATCTGAAGTGAGCTATCATCATCAAAAATACTTTTCTTGCCTTTAATTTGTATATGTTCTTTAATCTTATTGGAAGTTCTACTCCATGATTGTTTTAACCTGTATGTTTGTCTTACGAACAACAAGAACAGAATCCTTTGACCTGTATTAATCTTTTTAGTTGGATTGTACTTACCTGAGTATTTCATTCTTTGTTCTTTCTCGTCCTAAGGCAGTTCTACTCTGTTTAATTTAAACTCTCACAAGTCAGTGGTGGTGTTTTTTTTTTTTTTAACTAATCCACATTAAGAAACTACATTTTTAGTCAGTATTGTATACTTGCTTAGAGTACTTGTAAAAACAAAAACAAAAAACAAACAACTAAAAAAAAAAGTGATGTACATAGCGACAGTGCTTCAAAGAGACGAGACTGTTGAAAGCTGATGATACAGTAAGTGAGAACAAGCTACTCTTACCTCTTTCTGTGTCCCCCCCAAATACAAAAAATTACTTTGTTCTAGCAAGTTCTCAGGCAGTGGGGGGCTGATTTTCATTTATCTCTTAATTCATTGCATTTATTATGTCTGTATTTTTTTCATGCCATTCTCATCTCCACTCACATTTAACAATTTGACGCTGACAGATAAGTTTTTCATTTTCTTTATGGTCTTCAGATTTTCTTTCAGATCAGCTCTGAAGTGTAAGATATTTCAAATTTGGCAACATGTTTCCAAGTGGAAATGTTCTCTTAAATGGCTCTGCCTGCAGAATGAAACTCTCTGAGAACATGGAAGAGATGTTTTTGTGTTCATTTCTAACCAGGAAAATTTTACTAACTTTTGTAATGCGTAGGATATTAGTTGTTGAAAAAGAAGTAATCTCTTAAAAAAAAAAAAAAAAGTCCTGAATTTTTTTTGGGCCATCTATTGATTTTTTTCTTAAATGTCTTATTTATCAGTTTGTTTCTTGTAATGTCAAAATCTTTTACGCTATTGCTCAGATCCGAGCCTTTCTTTTTTCCTTGACTTTAGATGGATTGTTTTATATATAAACTTTGTTATGATCCGTTTTTACTGTTTAACACATGGAGAAAAACTGCCGTTAGAGAGCAATAGCTATACTTAGTGGTGTCTTTGACCATAAGACACCACTTTAGAGGAAAAGATGGTTAACCTTCTTGTGATATTTTTTTAGTTATGCTTGCTCCAGTAAATGATATGAAATACTTACAAATCCAATTTAAAATTCCTTTTTTGCATCTATTTTTTTCCCTTTTCACACCTTCATTGTGTTCTTGCTGAAGTATTTTGTATGATAATGAAACTGGGGGGTGCATCATGACTGTCTTACCATCTCTGTATCTTCAAGAAAAAATGCAATAGCGTTTTGCCTCATAGGAGGTGTTAAGAATGTGGCATTTGTACCAAGACTTCAGTTTGTATATCTGCATAGAGGCGTTGAAAATATTCCAGCACAGTTGTTTTAGATGTGGTTAAATATTTTATAAACATTTATTTGCCAACTTCAAGCTTACTTTCATATGTTTAGATACAGTAGGTTTTCTGCTTGTGTGTTTTTTATTTTCTTCTATAGACTAGTAAGGACATAGGAAGAAAAAGGAAGTTATGTGTAGTGGGAGCAAAAAAAGAAAATGGATTCCTTAAATAAGAAAAAAAAAAAACCCAAAAACTTAAGTAAACTGTGTATTTTAGACTAGATTTGAGAGTTGCCAGAGTCCTTTCAACACTTATTGTCTGCAGTAGGAGCTGAGTACTCTGCATAAAAGGGGATTCCTGTGTTTATTTCCTTGGAAACAACACAGACTCATCCAGTAAGAGATTCTTCCAAATAAAGCACTGTTAACATTTTGTGATCGATGTGTAGAGATTAAATATTGTGGCTTAAAAGCTAATGCACTTTTTTTTTTTTTTTTTTTTTTTTTAATTGTAGTGATATTGTCATTATAAGTCCTCATGAATACTTCAGTATTCTTTTTTTTTCTTTGTATTAGAAGAACCATTCGCCTGGAAGTTCAGCTTATAGCCTTAATTTCAAAATGTCAAAAGAAAAAAAATGTTTCTATTTTGTTTATATAAGTAAATTTTGACATCTTTCAGAACAAATTTGGAGAAAAGAATGATTAAATATAGGAACTTAATGCTTTTTGTGAGTAAGACAAAAGCATAGGCCTTGGACAGTATGCAGTTGCTTTCAATGTGCTGCAGCTTGCTTTATGCATCCGGGCCAGTGGTATAACTCCAAGCAAGTAAGACATTCAACCATTTGGAAGTATGTGGTAGGATTGGGGACCTTACTAAGTGTCAGCTCCCCTATTTGTAATTGGGTCATGTTTACCTAGATTATTGGGATGCAGAAGACAAACCTGAACAGAGATCTGTACAGTTGGCTGTTGTTTGGTTGTCTCTTTTTTTCCATAGCCTGCTCCCATCACTGTACGTTTGAGTGTGCAGTGGTACATATCACAGGTGTTTGTTAGTGCACAAAATTACTAACAGTAATTTTTCTTGTGTGGTATGTCTTACCTATTATGAACCTCTCCAAAAGATAAATCTGTATTGAATTTCAGTAATACTTTTGAATCATGTGTTTGAAAATGCTATAGCGTTTCTATTTGTATCTTACAGGAAGAAAAGGCTTCTCTCCTGCATCGTACTCAGGAAGAAAGGAGAAAACGGGAGGTAAAATAGAAATAGGGCTTGGAATGTAAGCGTTTGCATGCACACAGCATTTTTCTGTGATGTAGTAACATTCACAATCCAGAATTCTTTATTTTGTTGCAGTTGTACTCCCTTCAGGAATGAATGCTTTGTTTCAGTTTCCACGTTTCGTATATTCTTCCAGTGTACTGGAATCGACAAAACTGCTTGACTGCTTTTAAGACGGTTCCCAGAAGAGATTTTTAACTCAAAAACAAATAATTAATCATGCACTGGGTTCAAAGAGAATTTTTGTTTTTGTTTTGGTGTTCATTGGTTCTAGTCTTTATTGAGAAAAGATAGCTATTTGGCCAGTAACTTTAACTTTTGCTGTGCCCATAATTCGTTGTATGGTCTTGGCAAACTGTCGTCTTCTCCTCGTTCTGCTGTGGTGTCCAGCAAGTCGCTTTCCCTAAGTTTGTACTTCAGTTCTGCAAAAGCATGATCAAGACTGATACTTCAGTGCGGTGTAAATTGCTTTGAAATAGACTGATTGCTGAGCAAAAAGTGAGAAGCAGTTGTGAGACTGCTGTGTGAGCCTTTAGGAAATCTTATATCGGCTTGTGATATAAGCTTACTACTAACAGTAATTCAGTTCAGAATAAAGCAAAGGAGAAATATGCACTGAAAGGAAAAATACCACTTTTAAAGTGTAATTGTGTTAATATAGATGGAAATGCAAAAATGAAGTATAATAGTATGAAATGAATATATTCATTTTCCCACATTAATATAAGGAGAATTTTTTTTGATCCTGAAAAGTATATTTTAAACTTATGACTGTATAGTTTTTATGCTAATGAAGAAAGTAGGACTGTTTGTCCTTTAAAGATGTTTTGGTAGGCTGAAAGCAGGCTCGGCGGTGGCTTACTCTTGTTTGAGGACAATTACCGTCTTTTTTTTCTTTTTTTTTTTTCCCTTAACCTGAGTGTACTAATAAGTGTGAAATTTTTAGGATGTTACTTCAGGAACTTGTGTTATGAATTTTTGAATTTTTACTCAAATTTATGATCAGTGAGGCCTTATCAAGACATGCAAAAAGACTTTTCTGTGCTTCAAAAGCTCCTTGCCAAATACGGTTTCAGCTGCAGACTCTGTATCAGGTGCAGAGCTGACGTGTATGTATGAATGTGTGTACACATACACACACTGTATCTCCCTCGCTATATTCCTTGCTGTATATTAGTCTTCACAAAATGAATGGTCATTCTGCAGAAGATTTTTTTTTTAAAGATGACTCCTCTGAGAATAAAATCAGTTATAGCTTTTTAAAAAAGGCCTGTAGCAGAATCTTACCAGTGACCCCAGACTTAAAACCTTTGCAATTACAGGTCGCTAATTGACAATTATGTATTATAGGAAAAAAAACCTGTTTCTAGAGAAAAGGATAACTATACCTACTTTGTAGTTGAACATTACATTTTGAGATGAAGAGATGGTGCATATGTAATTGAAACTCTTCCCTCCTTGCCCCTATACTTTGCACTTTTACTGTTAGATACTTAGGAGAGAAAAATATCCTTCAGCATATAGTATTTTGGTTTTAGTCCAGACTCTAGAGTTAATTAGAGACTTTTAAGTATGAGCTTATTCAGCTAAGTTGTTTTGGGAACCTGGTTTTCAAGGAATAATAAAACAGGCAATGGATAGCAATTGAGAAACCTTTATGATGTTTCTCTGGCCACTTCAATTTACGTTCTTGGCCATGGAAGTTGTATATATCTATATGGCACAATAAATTACTAATCAAGCTTTTCAGTTTATAAGTTGCATTAAAATATTGTTGGGAAAGTTCACATACATTTTCAAAACATTTTGAGGGCAATCAAGAAAAAAAAATTATGAGCTAGTGGCTCATTACAGTTCAGAAGTGGTTACTGAGATTAGAATTTGTCTTCTCAAGGCAGACTTCTCTTATTTTACTCTTGATCTTCCTTCTTTCCCTTCCTCAACCACTGCTTTGGAGCTTTAAGTTCAGTTAACAACAATTTTATTCACTTCCCTCTTTTATCCCTTAAGAAACTGTATGAACATTGTTATAAACCTAATTAAAGTAGCTATACTTCCCTTAGATATTTATCATAATCAGATACACTGGGGGTGTTGTCAAGGGGCACTCTGAGTGCTCTTTCCATAGTTCCTGAATCAAATTCTCTTTCTATTCTTCAGAAATGTAGCCGTTGTGAAGGGATGATTTTTAGCTATAATTTCTAGCTACTGAGGAAGTCTCTTAAAATGACTCATTTTATATGTCCAGCTGGAAGGAGAGGGCAAGAATTTGTTTTCATTTCTGTGTTGTGTTCCTAGTCTTCAAGCATTAAGTTTTCATTTCAGCAGCAGTATTTTCTCCAAATAATTGTTTAGGGGCATCGGAACTGTATCAGGCTTATAATGCTGATACATTATTTGAGTGGAAACACCTAAGCAGGTCTTCTGTGTCAGCTGACTAATTTGTGCAGAAGGAGGAATAGTATCTTTGGGTTTGATCAACACTTGAACATTTTAGCATTAATCTCTTTCTAATAAAATCCTAGTGTGTTTATTTCTGTAACACTACATACTGATTATTAAAAATTCATATGCAGTAATGTTAAATTTATACTTAGCAAGTGCAATTCATATTTGTAATTTTTGTATATTGAATGCAAAACCTCAAATAGATTATTTTACTGATGACTAGTATTTAATTTTCATTACAATTATTTTTGAATGCAAATATATCTGATAAAATTGTAGAAATCAGAGTTGGGTTTCACATTGTTGATTTTGATCTTTTCATTTCATTTTACAGGAAGAAAGGCGGAGGCTGAAAAATGCAATAATAATCCAGTCATTTGTAAGGGGGTACAGGGACAGAAAACATCAAGTAAATACTTTTATATTTATTCAGAAGGGTGTAAAGCAGTTTTACTGGAAATCAGGCTTTCTTATATTTAAAAAATTCTATTGGAAATCTTTCCCTTTAGTATGCTGCATGCTTATGAAGTGAAGATCTTTTTCCCTCTTGAGTTACTTTCAGTTGAGACAATATTTTAGTAGGCACTTACTCATCAAACTATGTATGTACATGAAAGCGGACTTCAGTGAAATTGCTCATTTTTGAGATGACAAAGCATATGAGAATAGATAGGTATTCACAGTTTTCATTTACACACCAATGGAACGGGATTCTTTAGAAGTGAGATTGTAATTTAATTCAAAAGAATATTCTTTATTAACTGATGTTGGATTGGTTATTCTGAGGAAGAGTTATTTCTGTTTAAGATTGCTAATATTTACTGAATAAACTAGATGAAACTATGTGATGTGATAGTATTTATTTGAGAAGCAACAAATTTGTTATACGGTGTACTTTCTGAGTTATGGCAATTCTGGCTTTAACTATAATTTTATATATACTTTTCAATCTCTCAACAATTATTTGTTAAATCCTTACATTACTTTGCTGGCATGAAAGATGGGAAACTGAAATGAGATTTTTAAAATTTTGCATGTCTATTTTAATTCAGAGTCATTATTGATGTGTTGATGCATATCTTCTATTTTTAAGTACTCTATCCAAAGAAGTGAATTTGATCGCTGTGCTAATTTGGCCCAATCTGGAGGAACTTTTTCCACTACTAATGGAGCTAATTTGACCCTTTTAGTTCGTCAATTACTCTTTTTCTATAGGCAGAATGAGGATTCTAAGCGTTTGGTAAGTATTGTTACATACTTTGTTCAGTAATAAGTAGCTTTATAACATGCACTTTTAAGTATTCTTTTACTTAGAAGGTTTTGAAGGGATGCAAAAGAGACTTTGACCACTTCAATAAAGTCATTTTAAAATTGTGGATATTGCTGGCCTAAATTCTTCTTTGCTCTTTTGTTATTAATTTAAACAGAATGACTTAAAATCTGACTTTATGTGCACATGCATGCACACATCCCTGTCTGCACAAAAGCCTTGTAAAATCCTTTTACATAGCAGTATATGTACTATGTGCGAGTCACGTTAATGCATTAAAAATAATACACTTCTTTTAGAATTACATTTTTAACAATATTTTCCAGCTGTTTCTGTGGTTGTTCCTAAGGTGTAAGGGTTTTTAATTTTTTTTTCCACTGATCAATAAACCTGGCATATTAATTTTAGAGTCTCTGCAGACTTCAAAATGTACAAGTAAAAATGAGTTAATGGACGTAAATAGTGGAGATTAAAGAATTATGGCTATTTAAAAAAAATTTATTCAGAATTTTCAGAATATTCAGAACTTATGCAGAAATTTATTCCTGTTGTAAAGTTATTTGTAAATGTATTTCTATACTAATTTCAGAAGTTATAATAGTGATAGTCATGTAGTTTATATTGTTTAACAAATCACTGTTTTTTCTCAATTAAATGTGATTGTCTTATTCTGTGTTTTGTAAGACACCAAGGTATTTTATTACATAAAGGTACATATTTAATAAATATCTTTTATACACATAATATAATGTTTTATAATATAATATGATTATATATAATACTGAGTCTGTGCCTGACAGAACAAGACTAATATATGACTGTATATGCTGTGGTACTGCAGCATCTGCTGAAAACTGTTTTTGTGAACATTTAAATGTGCACATTCATTCTAGTAAGCAATTACTGCAGCTGAAAGTGATGTTAATACATGAAAAGGAAATAAAATTTGTGCTCTACTGAAACATGTTGATTGAAAGAATTTAGCAAAGAAATTACTAAAGGGAAAAAGGTCAGTAAAGTTAGGAAAAGCATTGTGACCATCCTGCAACTTGTGGAAGAATAAACTACTTTATTATTTGTGAAGCCAGGGGTACTTAAAGAGAGTATGGTAATTAGCCTATTATGAATGTGAATTTCTATTAAACTTATGCATATCTTTCCCCAGATATGGATGTGTCAGAATTTAATTAAGCAGAATTCTCAATTTGTTAAGCAACTGGATGGTCCAGACAGACTTACCTGTTTATTCCAAATAAAAAGACTGTTGGGGCTGTGTTGCAGGTGAAGTTCTTTTCTTTCTCTAAACTGCTGTTTGAAAAATGCTCATAATCATGTTGGATGCTTTTTTGTTCTTTTTTTTTAATAGTAAGTGAAGTGTATATTAAATGTAAGCTTATTTCATGGAGAGGACTGTTATTGTTAAATATTTATTGGCCATGGTGTATGATACTTACTCCTATTTTAAAACAGTGGAGTGTTCTTTAGCTCCATGGACTTTCATGTTCAACATGTGCCCTGTCTAGAGTGTAAAGAGTCTACAGGCAGTAGTATCGCTAGCCGCATATGTCCAAATCAGAATGTTTTCTTGGGAACTGCTAATGACTAGAGGTTGCTATCTGAGTTAGACTGTTGTCCCCAGGATATTCTTTGGATATTGCTGTTTTAGAACTAATATTATTTAAAATGCTTTTTCCCTTTATTTTGAATTTAAGCAGGTGAACTACTGACTGCAGCAGTATGTTCATTATAGGTAGTGACCTTTCTTCGTGCATTTCAGAGAACCAGAGGAAGTTAAATTTATCAAAGCAACTTCAACAGCTGGCTACTAAAGTCCAGTTGTGGAAAACAATGTACTTAACAGTGTGGTAGGAACTAGTTCCGGAGATTTACAGAAATGTTTTTTTTTTGGAGAAACTGCTGTTTTCTTTTGATATTGAGGATTCTTCTGGAAAACTGGTGCTTTCAAATCATTGAAGCTTGTGATTTTATAATTGTTTATACTAAGTATTTATGAACAGTGCAGCTGGACAGCTTGCTTGAGTAGCAAGCTTCGAATTCCGCATGCACTGGAACATAGCTGTGGTGTCACTGGAGTTAATTGTACAGTTTGACCACAGCTGGAATTGTGATTTGTAAATGCAGGTGTATTAGTGTTCCCTCTCTGCCTTTCTGAGTGGATGATGTAGGGAGAGGAAGGGAGCAAAGGGCCTGTTCCTTCAACACATGAGGAGAATGGAGGAAGAAGCTCTTTTTTACTTCATCTTGCCAGTGTAATGGTGACTGTCCCTGCTTGCTTTCTGAGGTGTTCTAACTGGCTGCAAAAACCCAGAAAGCAAGCGATGACACAGACAATCAAAATTGTTTCCCATGGGTAAGTTCAGATTCATGAGAAGCTATTGTAACAGTATGTAACATCATGGCAAAAATGGTAGTTTGATTGCAGCTACATCTGCAAAAAAAAAATCATCTTTATTCTGTTTAGTAAAATAGCTTAGCTAAGGTGTCAGAATGATTTCTGCTGCTGTGTGCGTCTCTGGATGGCAGGAGAAGAATGGGCATTGTCCAGATAACTGTGCCTGTATGCCCCAAATATTAACAAATCCTTTTATTGCTAAAAAGGCTCTTAATCCATGCCATTTCTGTGGTTACAAGTAGTTGTTTCATAAGTAGTTTGCTAAAGGTTTGGGGATGGTTGCTTTTTTAATACTTGAGCCTATAATCAGGATCAGGGATGTGTTATTTTGGTTACTGGAACACTGGGAAATTTCATAGATTCCAAGCCCATACTACTCTGAGGCTCTCCTGCCTTCATTTTTCATATAGGTAGTGTTGGAAAAAACTTCTCACTTCTCTTGTAATCAGTGCAGCAGTCTTCCAAACTTTTCAAGTCATTGAAAGCAAACATTCAGTAGAATTTAAAGAGAGCGCTGTGCATAGAAACCCTAAAATCAGAATTATAATGGTGCCAGCAAAATGATTTAGCTGAACCACTGAGAACACTTGGAAACCCCAAATAAATAAGTTATTTTAAAATTAACGAAAAAAATTTGTAGCTTAAAAATTAAGAAGTGTGCATATGCCTGTGCTGACATAGGAGAAATCTTATTTAATGATTTTGATTTCATTTATAGGTTATTGCAAAATTGCAATGATGACAGTCTGAATGTTGCACTTCCTATGAGAATGCTTGAGGTATTTTCATCTGAGAATACATATTTGCCAGTTTTACAAGATGTCAGCTATGTGGCAACATTAATTGAACAAATTTTGCACTACATGATTCAAAAAGGTGAGTAACTAGGAACGAGAAGTTCTGGGAGATGCTCAAAAATTGAACGGAATGTGTGATACCTGAAAACTGTGTTGTTGAATCACATTTTACCTTTACCACAGACATGATGAATTATGTTAAGTGCTGCAGAGCCAAATGCACTGATATTTTCCTGGTAAAGAGAGCACTACTTGAGAAATTACTGTTCAATTTCTTTGAAAACTTTTGAATAAGCTTTAGTTGTATAAAAGTTGGACATTCTTCTGCAGCACTTCTCCCTGTAACTACTAATGATCATTTTTATAGTAAATTGGCATTAATTTTGCATCCTGTTAACAGTAGGTAGAGACACCTTAGCAAAGGGATGATGAACCAGCTTTTATTTCCCTTGTGCCATCTTAAAACTTTAGCAAAACTGTTTGTGAATTCCTATCAGTACACTTGTGCAAACCTACTGAAAGTTGATGAATTGTTTAGTTGTCACTGAAATCGTGATTTGTGTATAAGAACCTTTATTACTCATGAGATATATTTAAAAAATAATCTGTTTTTCTGATGTCATGGCTTGTGTTTGCAAGACAGGCAGATGGAGGTGAAACACAAAAGCCCTATGAAATAAGCATCTCTGATCCAGCTTCAGTGGTACAAAATGTTAAAAAGGCATCTTCAAATTTGTTTGTTAACTTTGGGGAATAATAACGCATTTTTTTAAAGGTTTTAAACATTGTCAGGGAACTGAATCAAGGCTATCTTACCCTGTTATTGAGGATTTAGTTGTAGCTACTACATTTGGAGTTACTGTATTACGCTCTCACAAAAAGTGACTGTTACTGTGGCACATTTATTTTACATGGCAAGATATTATTTAAGTTATAGTAGCATCTGTGTTTGTCTTCACTGTTTACTATATGATTAGTATATCTTCCAAAGTACTTTTATATTTGTTCATTTAGTATAATATTTGCTCCTCACAGCTGATACATGAGAATTTATCAAGATGTTAAATTCTAGATTTTAGTCAATAAAAATAAAATTTCTAGTCATTTATAATCAAAAAGAAGCAACTGTGTGCAACTAAAAATACATTATCTCCTAATCATTTATGATGATGAATTAGTAAACAACGTCTAATCAGCTTGTATTAATATAACAGAGAGTCTTAGACTGGGCCTCTCTCTCAATGACACAGCACTACTTAGGCATTTATAGTGGTTTCTGTAGTGGTAGACCTTGTGTCTCAGAATAGGAGATCATCAAGCACAGGGAAGTTGGATTAAGGAAAAGAATGAAGTTGTAACTTTGTTCATACTTTAGTGAGATTAAAAAAAAATAGTTTTCTGATAATGGGATTCAGGTTACAGTCTATACTTGTCTTTATGGTTCAGGTGGTAATACATTTTATTACTGTGTGAGAGTGCCTTGTTTGGGAATAGTACTTGTGTTCGTCAGTCTGCTAAAGCAAGGCACTTGTAGGATTGAGACGTTCTGCCAACAGGACTCTTGGCTGTAAGATGCTGTTGTGCTTTGGAGTAGAGGGAAAAATTCATCATGTCTGAAAAGGCAGAAAATCTGCTTTCAAAAGCATTACTAGAATTGCCTAGAGGAGAAGAGAACCTCTTTTCCAGAAATTATTGTTTAAATAAAATCAAATTATTCTCTTTATCAGCAGGAGTGGTCCATCTTGATAGTCAAACTGATTCTGTATGCAATTATCTATCTGTGATTTTATAAAAGGTTGTCTACCTTTGCTTGTATTGATATTGCTTGTATGTCCTCTTAGTTATCTGATGTGACTTCGACAGTTCTCTGTGTTTTAAAAAATATTTTCCTAAGTAAAATTTCATGCAATGAATTACAAGATTTTTTTTAAATTATAAATTTTATGTATATAAGTTGTTCTATAAATGTAAAAAAAGAAAAAAAATACTATCTTTAAAAAGTGGTGTTTCTTATTTGTAGGCTACTACAGGTCGCTTTATTTGTTAATTAACAATAAGCTCCCATCAAGTATTGAGTATTCTGATGTTTCTCGAGTCCCTATTGCAAAAATACTTCTGGAGAATGTTCTGAAACCATTGCACTTTACATATAGCTCCTGCCCAGAAGGTGCAAGGTAAATAAAGATAATATTAGATATTTGTATAATTGTTCATTATTTTCAGAGTTACGGGCTTTATTGTTGGATGTTTATTTTTTTGATAGAGATTGAATTATTTGCAATACTAATGATTTTTTGGTAACATTGTACAAAGGCAAAACAATGTAATTTCAGGTATAGTTAAAAAAAAAAAAAGCAATAAAATGCTGAAGAATACAATAAACAGATCATAGAGAATAACATGTATCACAGTGTGTGAGAAAGTAGAGGTGGAAAAACTTGAAGTGTAGATGACAGCAGAGACATAGCCAAGGGCAGATAAAAAGCATTTTGGAGTTAATAAGAAGTTTGTGACAGGAATTGAGGTTTATGAAGAAGAATAACTAAGTCATAGCTTACCAGGAGGAAGAGTCAGGTAGAACTTTGGTTCTATCATATATGATAATGTTTTGTATTGAAGTAGGCTTTTGGGAGAAATACCCTGATTGAGTTTTTTAATCAATTTTACAATAAAATTTTACTTCAGAATCATTTTCTATGAGTTCATTAAAAGTTTAAAAGATAAAGTTACATATAAGATCATCAGAGATAGGATATAATACATTCATTTTTGAGAAATTTGACACATTCGCTTCATTGGCCCAGTATTAATGGAATGCATCTATTCTGGTTTTCTTGATGGACATATTCAACCTTGTACATTGATGACCAACCATTGCATGGATATGCTTGTGAGAAGTTCTGCTCATATTTTCTATAAAGGCATTTCTTTTCTTTATTTCAGGCAACAGATTTTTACAGCCTTCACAGAGGAGTTTCTGGCAGCACCTTTTACAGATCAAATATTCCATTTCATCATTCCAGCGCTTGCTGATGTGCAGACCATTTTCCCTTATGAACTCTTTCTAAATGCACTATTATTAGCAGAAAGTGGATGTTCAAGAAAAAGCGATCGAGCCCCATGGCTTTTTTATTTTGTTTTAACTGTTGGAGAAACATATTTGGGTGAGAAAGTGAAATGGCCTATTCTTTTTTTTTTTTTTTTTGTATTTGAGTAGTATAGTACATTTATATAAAGCATCCATATGTAATAATTTTCATTGACAAGCAGAAAAGACAGTATGTAGATACAAATGTTGGAGAGATCTATTTTATTAGCTAATCTTACTTCTTACTCTTTTCATTAAAATTTACGCTTGACAATCACAGAATGGTTGAGGTTGGTAGGGACTTCTGGAGAGGTCTTGTGCTATTTGGAGAAGCTTGAGTATATTGTATTTTGATCAGAAATTTCTTGTAAAATGTATTATTTTTCTTTAGTGTAGTGTGGTCTAGCTAATGGTCCTATTTCCATGCATTTGCTATAGGATCCCTTTCAGAGGAAGGACTTCTTGTGTATTTGAGGGTACTTCAGACTTTTCTTTCTCAGTTGCCTGTGTCTACTACTGGTACAAACTGTCAAGATGCAACCAGTGATTCTGAAGATGAGGATGAAGAGATCAGTAAAATGATAACCACACCAGTAAGCAGTACAGAATTTCTTTGAATGAATTTTTATTATAGCATCAGCAGAAATAGGTAAAATCATGATCATTTTAAGTCTGCTATTTTTCTAGCTGCTTGTAGAGGGAAGAATGCCTATTTTGTTCTTTAAAGTAGATGTCTTCTATTTGCAAGTGACTGGAACTGATCCCGTATATTTAAAAACAAATACTCAAAGCTCTTAATATAGTCAGGAATCTTCAAGTACGGGTAGTATAACTTCCAAAGGACAGTTTAAAGACATAAAAAAAAAAAAAAAAAGGAAATTTTGACTCCTCTGCTTTGATTTTGTATTTTACAGAGACTATTACTCTTCATATTTTTAAGCCCCTGTTGACACTAGGTTATTGTGAAACATACTAATCTGATCTTCCAACTTAGTATTTCCATTTTTTTCTCATAAAAATATAATATATTTAACTTCAGTCTTTACCTTATGGCCTTAGCTCTCTTTTTAGCCACACTTGCTACCCTCAAAACTCTCAGAGGGCAGGACGCCTTATTTCTGTGATAATGTAGAGACTGTAGTTTTAAATGGGATTTTTCACTGTAGTTTAAACATGAGTTTGAACACTCTGATCAAGGCTTTGAACAACCAAAGTCAGAGAGATGTCAGTCCAACAGCTTCTTACTGGCCTTTATGTAACCTCTCAAAAGCCATTCGCAAGGTATGCAGTGTGCAATGTATCCTTGTGGAGTGTGTGAAATTTCACCCTATTTTGGATTGGTATAAAAATAGTATAATTATCATAGTATGATTATTTTTCCTTTTCCCATACTGAGTTGGAAATACTAGATTTTTCTCTCAGGCATTTGTATGCCTTTGTGTCATTTTCTTGATTAAGTACTGAAAGCAAGAGCATACCAGCTATTCTAGGAGATACTATTCCAAATTTCTACTTAAATTTCCTGTTGTGTCTGAAAGATCCAACATTTTAAAGACCAGATATTAAGAGCAACTTCTGATCAGGAACCATACTGTTACTCTTGGTGAATACATGCAGCTTTTTACTTGTATGTTTTGCATGCAGTATGTTATCATTGTCCAGAAAGATTTACTGAATTAGTATGAATAACTGCTGCTTTGTCCAGTAAATAATGCATTTCCCAAATTAAAAAATATTTCCTATTTTTTCTATCCACTATCTTAAGTCAGACTTCAGATATTTAATCCCCGCTCCCTCCTCCCTTTGTATAATATAAACATTGGCAGATTTTACTTATGGATTTAAAATTATTGGTGATGTTTAAGAGATGGTTAGGTAAAAACAAAGCATAAATTTCTGTTCATAGATAGCTTACTGTAATTTATAAATTAGAGAAAATCTAATACATGACTTTAATACATAATACTATTTTATTGTAATACACATTTCTCCTTCCTCTGTTCTTTTTATATTCCATATTTTCATGCATGCCTGTCCAACCAAAAACCAAGTTGCAGAAAAAAAAAACTCTTCCTTTTAAAGATACATACCTGGATAGCTTTCATCCTTTAAGGATGTTCTTTTTACATTTCTTGTATTACCCTAACACGTGTATTTGCAACCTGGTAGCTGAAAATTTTTATGTTGTTTGTTAACTCATGGGCTATAAATCTGGAAATATTGTTTGTAACTTTTGAACTTACAGAAGATATCCATTTCTCTGCATATACTGACTACTGTCACTGGGGGACAGATGAGTATTCACATATTTTATGCCAGTAAATGATCTTGTTGTATTGCATCCAAGTGTAGGAGAGTGTGCTTGCATTAAAGGGAGTCTTTTCCACTGTCTTGAGTGGAAAGATTGTTACCACCCACAGTGTGTGCCTATCTAAGGGTTTAAATCAGTTTTCAGATGTGATGCTTCTGGGAATATTTGAGTACACATATATGATCGTGCTTTGACTATCATACAGTAAACATTATGTTCTAGTAAAATTCTGAAGTATTTAAAGAAATGGGATTTTTTATCATTAAAAAGAACAAAGCAGATTTTTGTTTGGTGTGTTTACAGGGTGATGGGAGAATATCAGTTCAGTATATAACTGAGGAGTGTCTAAAGAAATTGGATACAAAACAGCAAACAAACACTCTACTGAATATGGTTTGGAGAGATTCAGCTAGTGAGGAGGTCTTTACCTTGATGGCATCAATCTGCCACACACTAATGGTACAACACCGAATGATGGTGCCAAAAGTCAGGCAAGTATAAGTAGTTATAATGTAAAACTTCAGTAGACATAAAGTGAAGTTGCACTAGATAGACTTGATTTGGTGTTTCAAATACTCTGTGGAGTGTTTTTTTTTTTTTTTTTTTTTTTTTTTTTTAACAGTGTCTTCTATGATCAACTGAAATAAATAAGAATTTTAGAATTTAAATGAGAATTCCAAATTCCAGATACATCAGTGAGTTGATTTCTTTTGTTCATTATTCTTCCTGCCCGTTGTGCTCTCTCTGGATTGATCACTGAATCCAAAATTGTTTTGGGTTTGTTTAGTGTGTTGCAATTAAGTTAGTATTTTATCATCACATTGAATGTTACAGAAAATAAAGTGTTCATGATCAGAAAATCACATGCGAATGGCATTGCAAAGGTTCTTGAGAAGTAGTTTTTTCTGTCGTCTTTCTGAGAAACAGTATTAAGTGTAATTAAATCATTCTTGCAGAAGTTTGTCCAGCTTCTTTTTAAAAATTTTTGGTGATACGGATTTCATAGTCTGTCCAGCTGGCTGAGCATTGAATCCAGTTACTCCAAATTGTTTTTTGAGCCTTTTAGTATACAACAAGAATATCTCTTGCTTTGAACTAAAATAGTTCCTAACTGTTGGAAATTGTTGTTGTTTGGGGAAAGGTTCAGAATCACAAATAGAGGTAAAAGTTTGGACTTGTTCATTACCAGTTTTCTTTTACAAAGTCTACGAAACAAAATGTCAGTAACAGTGGAAGAAGGTTTTTGGTTATCTTATAATCAAACCAAGACCTATAGCTGTTAACTCGTGTGGTTCAAGTCGTTTTGAGTCAGTATATGGTTACTGGTAGTAAACTAAGTATTTAGGGAATGTTGTAAACATAATCAATTCAAACTGCATTGTAAACAGTGATACAGAAAACTAATTAGGTGCTATCTTAGCCCAGTGGTGTTTATGGCTTTTCCAGGAAGTAAGATGTCAGTGAAACTGTGATTGCTCGATTAGGGTAATTAGTTCTTTGTAGACTAATTGCATGAGAGCAGGATGTGAGACCTGAAGATCATAGCAGCAGTTGAATTAGGACGCCTGTTTTATTGTTGCCAGTAGTGCATTGCCTTCGATAGTAATTACTGAATTTAAATGCGTCACTGCTTTGACTTGAGGTTTACTGGTGAACTGTGTGGAAAGGGTGCTTAATGAATAAAGAAGTTGCATAGAACCTTAATTGTATGAGTATAGCATCTATTTCCTCTGAGAAGCCGTATTAGGTCTTCCTAATCGTTTGTGATAACAAGCTAGTTACACGTTATAATTACCTAATATGTGTTATCTAACATTTTAAGTTGGTTTGTATCAGGAAAGATAGGTTATTAGAAAAGTATACTGCTTTGAATGAGTCCTCCTGACCAATAGCTACTTCTGGTGTAGGACTAGTCCTTCTTAATAAATTCTGTTGAAATTTGGAAAAGATGGAAGCAAGCCCAGATAAAAACAACAACAACAACAGAAACCGGCCACAAAAGTAGAAAGATCAAGCTGTAGATAGTGTTCAGTAAGTCAGGAGAGAAGTGTAGGTTTAAATTCTCATGATGATGAGGTTGCTGAGAATCTTACATTGTCTTCACACGGCAGGGCTTTCATTTCTTCACTATAAAGTTGATATATGTTATACAGTATTTGAATGAAGTGTTACTTAAAAAGAAAGAAAAAAAGAAAAACTGAATCTTAGTGTAGCTGTCATTACCATTACAGAGAGATTTGCAAGATTGGATCAACAAAAATGTATTTTAAATAACTAAAAAATTCTCATTCCGCAAAATACTTTGGGCAGATAATTTAGTATCAGAGATTTCAAGTCTTCAGTAGGGCTTTAGAATTCAACAGCTGTATGAACTGTGCATGTCCTGGGACTTTGGTTATTTTAGGTGTCTGCTTGGTGTCTCAGTGTAATTGTTAATCTTAGTTTAACAGTTTGAGTGATGATATGTTACTGATATTCTGGTGTAACTTGAGAAGCCTGTCTTTGTATGTGAGGTGAAGGTACTTAGGCTTTACATAAGGCTGTCTTAGCGAATGTGTGTTTTTCTCAAAGCCTTAATAGTTGAAGCTTTTACAACACTTTTTTAAAGCTTTGTTGTGCGTTCTTCGTCCGATGCAAGTTCTAAAGAGACAGAAGCATGAAACAGCCTGAGGAGCGGTATAGTTCATTTAATGCGTCTTGCGTGCTATCTCTTACCTGTGACACCTTGCAGTTCTCAGGAAGTGTCAGGATACACTGCCCCTGCACCAGCGACCTTTATTAGGCTGCATGAGCTTGTCTCATTCTATTGTATTCTCTTCATTAACTTAAATGGTCTCAGTGGGAAACTGGGCCCAATTTATGACCTAGACTGAAAATCTTGCCTCTAACTAATTGACTTGTAGCGGTGCCTCAGCTAAATTAAGCTTAATGGGTCATTTAATCTGTTCTATTGCACAGGAGGAATTTGACACTTTTTTTTTTTTTTTTTTTTTTTAACCAGAGGTGCCCAAAAATACCTTTCTGGCAAATACACATAAATCATGTGGCTTTTGTGAACAATTAGATAACTACAGAGAGAAACTGTCCAATAATAAATAGCCAATGTATGCTTGATTTTGAGAGCAGATAATTTAATTTAGTAATAATTTAAATTAGTGTGATTAAAATAGCTAACAAATTATTGCAGTGAATTTAATTCTAGCATAGGTTTTGGCTGCTTTATTTTTATGATTGAAATAGGAGCTTATACTTTTCATTACTTGAAGAATATTAAAATTCCCCAAATTAAAGTGCTAAATCTGAATATTAAAATTCACCAGCAAATCCATTAATGAATCTATCATGTAAACCCATGCATAATGATCTCATAGTAATGAAACTGGTAATATGCAGTGAGATTTTGAAGAAAATGCAGAAGAACCAGAGGGGAGTGGAAAAAACTCAGGATATAAAATTTAGCTTCTAATCTGTTTTTAGAATAGTACAAATAATTGGAAATGAACCACTGAGGTATAAATATTAAAAGAAAAAGGAAAATGTCTAAGACTTCCTCAGTGATTTTGGGTGTACATATGCGGATTTTTTTTTTCTTTAAAAGAAAAAGTGGTCCAGGTTGTATGGACACTCAAGCTGTACATTAACTGATTTCTAAACTTTGTGAATTAATAATGCTTTGCCTTTGGCATGTATGAACCATATCTGTGAACCATATCTGCAGTTTACATTAAATTATTGCTATGTGCTGTGCCATTTTAATGTAGTTTTATCTGGAAATGCTCATTTTTAGCAGACGTATGTTTTCCCTTACCTGGCTGAAGGTGACCAAAATAGATTTTTGTCCTATTTTAATTCTCAGAATTTTCCTTTCTTACTTTTTAGGATTTTTAGGTTTGTTTTTTTTCTTTTAATTTGAAGCTGAAAATGTTGAAATTGTTTTCCAACACAGCCAATTTTAAAGGCGATTTCTCAAAATCATCCTTGCATAGTTTGTTTGTGTTAAAATTTTTTATCTTTTACTTTGAAAGCTAATTTCAGTGCTTGGGCTGCAGTTTTCTTTCTACTTTCACTCTTCTGCCAATGATAATATTTCAGGTGAATCTGGTGATGTAAAATTTTTCTTGGTTTATTAGGCCTTGTGTGTTTAATTTGCAGTTCCACTTTTATTCTCTGGTAACAATATGGAATCTTCAGAACTTCTGAATCATCTGTTTCGTGCTTTATGTGTATTTCATAATGACAAAACAAGTTGTATGGTAACTTCTATCATATATACATTGTGTATGTAACCTGATTTTCAGGGCAGTGCAGCCGTCTCAACAAGAAAGTTGAATGTATTCAAAATTTCTGGAATCAAGCCATGAAATGTAGCAGTTGCTACAGTTGGCTGCCTGAATCACTGTTATGGAATAAAAATGGATAAAACTCAGGCAAGGGTTATTATTCTAAATTCTTAAGGCTTGTCCTTTTTTTTTTTCTTCATTATTACTTATTATTACTAGAATGAAAAAATGAATTACACTATGATAGATTCCGTGTCCATAATGTTTATTCATTTCTTCTAAAACTATTACATAATTTCCAGAGGTGATTGTAAAATTAACAAGTTTTTACTTGGAAGCCCTATGAGACCAAAGGCACTGTGCCAAATTGCTTTTCATTTCAAATATGAGGTTGAGAACTGAAGGTCACTGAAGAAATTTTTCATCTTAGACATCTAAACTATCATTTGGATATTTAAACATTAAAATAGAAATCCTTGTTCTAGATTAGCTTAATCTAATAAGCCCTTCTTTAAATGATAATGCATAATTTCCACCTAATTGTCAAAATAATGTGAATGTAGAAAAGTAAAACTACAAAGGAAAAAAATTCAGGTTGAATATTTTTTTCAAGTTTTAAGATTAAAATTTCACATACTTAAAATATAGCTTAATTTTAAAATATATTTTAAAAGCTTCTGTAAGGCTTGAACAACCAATAAGCTAGGACCCAGAAGTGCATACTGCTTTCTTTATGTATAGGTATATAAATTTTTTTTAATTAAAGTATTCAAATGATTTGCTGCTTAAAACTTTTCTAAGTGTTTTTGAGTGTTTGTTTTTACCTTTTTTACCTTTACGTATTTTACCTTTTTTCTTAGTGAAATGTATGCTTCCTTTCCTTTTGCCATTTGGCAAACTTTACTTTGTCTGCGTGGTCCATAATAAGTACTGTTTTCTCAGGCAGACCTTCCAGTCTCCCTTCTCTGCTTTCGTTTCTCAGCCTCCTGCCTCTTGTGTACATGAGCATGAGAAATTTTGGTATTACGAGGCTGTTGACCTCTGAGAGGAGATGTAGACTTGAGTGTTTATTTTACCATTTTTATTGTAATAGTAATTAGGAGACCTTGGAAAGTAGTATTTAGGATTACCAGCTGAATATAGTATTTTAATAACAGAAAAATAAGGACTTTATTTTTCTAGAAGACATCGTGTTTTAAGTGACGTTTGTTGCGTATCTTGTGTTCTGCTGGGGAGAAAAGATTGGAGGAGATCTTTTAATTTCAGGAAACTTTTTATTTTTCACTTCCATAAAAGGATACTTTAATCATGTCTGAAATAATATGATTAAAGCTGGCTTTGTTTATAAGTGGTTTTTGAAGCTAAATGTTTATTTTCACTTATGTTGTATAAACCTTTTTTGGTTAACAGGTGGATTAATATGTATGAGTATAGGCAGTGATCATGAGATCAAGGAGATAACTGAAATTATCGGGACAGATGTTATCCTGCTGAGTTGTTGTGTTAATATCTGATGCTTGGAGGGAAAGAGAGAGAGAGAGAATGTGTGTGTGTGTGTATTTATATGCATATATAAAAGTGCAGACCTGCATATATATGTGTGTGTATGCATATATAAATACACACACACACACACACACACACACACACACACACACACACGTAAAATTGCTACATAAAACAATAATTGCATCTTGAATAAATTAATTTTAAGGTAGTTACTACTTTTAGCTAAGATTGTGTTTATTAATGTCAGATGAATCACAGAAGAAGCCTATTAACTGATTAGAGTGGTTTACTATGTCAGAATTAAAAACATTCTCAGAAAAATAACTCAGTTCAAGGTATGTTACGTTTATTTAATGTGTGTTTAGCTTTGTGATATAGTGTAGGTTTAGGTCTGTGTTATAAAGTTTGTTGAAGAGTTAGTGAAATAGTGTATTTATTTATTTATTTATTTATTTATTTATTTTTGTATTTTCATCACAATTGCTTACATAAAGACTCCCATCTTGAAAAAAATAAATTATTCATGTAACTTGATATAAAAGTTATTACAGAAATACTGTTTTGTGGATTCACTGTTTAACAGATGCAGTGTATTTTATATTTCTCTTTCAGACTTCTTTATAGTTTAGCCTTTAATGCTAGATTTCTGAGGCATCTTTGGTATTTGATATCTTCAATGACTACGCGAATGATAACAGGGTATGTATTATACCATTTCTGAAGCTGAGCTTGCATTAAAATAGAGCACATCTAGTGAAAAGGGAATGAGATAATTGGTGGTATGGTGATGATAGTGAAAGATAGTTGAAAACAAAACTGTAATATTTTATTTGGTTCCTTTTTCACTGAGACTATTTCATAAAATTTAGCAAGATTTCAGGAACTGGCCTATTGTAAATAATTACAGGTTTTTAAGTAAAACTTTTGTTTAAAATAATACAAATGTCTTGTAGTTTTTGGATTGCTTGCTAGGATCAATAATAAACACAAAATCCCAAGTGCTTTAATTTTATTTCTTGTTGAACACTTTGATTAGTCCAGAAATTAGTGGGAGCAGATGCATGCTCTTAGGAATTGAGACATTAAATCTACAGAGTTGTTCTGTGCTAACATGCGGATTATTTAATTTGTCTTTATGCCAGGTGTCTGCTCTAAGCCAGAAAAAAAATGTGCAGTCTGTAATGGAGTTGACACTGAAGTTATATATAAGCTGATGCATTTCAAGACACTGAAATACTATAGTGACAAGAACATATAAAGAATAATTTATTTTGTGGGAATGGGACATAATGGTTATTAAACTGAGAGAGTAGTCCTTATTTTGTTTTATAACTACTACTAAATATTTTTACTAAATATTTCTACTAGAATGCTGAATTAAAACTTTAAAAAAGGAATATTTAATTATTGACCTCTTATTTTGTATTTTATATTTGAAGGTCTATGGTGCCACTGCTTCAAGTGATTTCAAGAGGCTCTCCAATGTCTTTAGAAGACTCTAGTCGAATTATCCCTCTCTTTTACCTTTTTAGTTCTTTGTTTAGTCATTCACTTATTTCTATTCATGATAATGAATTCTTTGGTGATCCTATAGAAGGTGAGAATTTCAAGCTTACTAAATGGCAGAACTTCGCAAAATGTTTTTGTGTAAGGGTGCTTAAATGATGAACCCTCAGATTTTAAGGACCACCTAACAAAGTTAATGCTGTTCCGTTGCTTCTGGGTGATTCTCTGTCAATAAGCAAGATTGTTGTCCACCTCATGCTTTCCTTAAAAGATGGAGATTCACCATGTGATGGCGACAAGGTAGCTTTAGACAAACGTGCTGCTGTCATATCAGTTTGCCAGAAACTGCTCAGCAGCTGGAATTTACAGCTTTAGGGCTCCCTGAGCAATGATTTGCTGACATCTTTGGGGAAGGCTCTTCTTGACTGATGTACTGACAGTCCCCTGAGTGCTCAGCTGTCAACTAGTTCCTTCGTGATGATTGCATTTAGAAAAAAATGGTCTGCACTTTAATAACCCCCCAGCTTTACAGGGTGTGATGTGGGAGATCTTATTCACGATGATTTTTAATGAGTTAGTGAAGTGAGAAGCCCTTCTGAATTAGATCTGTAGACTAACTTGAATGTTAACATAGCAGGAGATGATTAAAAAAAAAAGTTAGGACAGTATTGTGGCTAAAATCACTACAGCTGCTGACAATTAAAATAAATGATGGCAATTATAAATGTATACTCATCTTTTTTATGATGTCTCTCTTTTCTGCCTTTACTTTGTGTGTATATTAGCGTTTCTGTGAAATAAGTGTTTTTAATAGCAAAATGATTAGGAGTGATAGTTCAAAGAAACATAAGCTTGTGCTTTATGTAGTTGTAGGTCAAAGACAATCATCAATGATGCCTTTTACACTAGAAGAGCTAGTAATATTATCACGCTGCCTTCGAGATGCGTGTTTAGGAATCATAAAGTTGGCTTACCCAGAAACAAAACCAGAAGTTCGTGAGGAGTATATTGCAGCATTTAGAAGTGTTGGAGTAACAAAAAATACGGAAATGCAGCAATGTATACAGACAGAACAAAAAAGATGGATTCAACTATTCAAGGTATGTTGTATAAATTTTCGGAACAGATTAAAATAACATTTTCAGACTTCTCTTTGCTGACAATGAGAGATCAGGTACGGTGGAGTCTTTTGACGATTAGGCTTTTATCACAGATGTTATCAGGGCATTTGGATTTTAGAAGGTTGATTTTGGCAAATATGCCAATATTTAGAGTAATTTAGTTCTGATAAATATAACAAATTATTTTACTTTTTTGCTTTTGACAAATCTTAATTTCATTTTCTGGCTTATCATCTTTATAAAGAGGTTGTTACATAGATTTTAACTTGGCCTTCAGCTCACCAAAGTACTTAAACATGATTAACTGTATGAACATGTAAAATTCTTCTCGGATCAAAAGATTAATCAAGTACTTCAGTGTTAGGGGCTTTACTAGACTGATACTGTGCTGCACTGGTTTTGTTGTTGTCTTACTAGAATATGCTGGTCCATCTCTTTTTTGGGCTTGCTGGAATACCAGTGGGGTGATGAATGAAGCTTAGCGTATGTAAACTTGCTGTATGATATTTCTAGGTATCTTGCAATGTATTTCTAAGTAGTTTTATCTGCAGCAGCCTATGGCATGAGTTCAGGGAAGCTGAAAATATTGGCAGGAAAAACCTAAGAATATAACTATTGCTGGAAAAAAAGGGGAGTGCTTGACTTGTCATGAAAATTCTGCAGCAAACACATCTAGTCAGCTAAAATTGCTCATTAAAGAAGTGGGAGCCGAAGAAATGCATTTTCCAAATTGAATGCTAGATTTACAGTCCGTTTAATACTGGCGACCTCTCGCACACTAATGTTCAGTTCGAGTCATCAGCTGTCCCTTCAGGTCTTTTATCACTGCTTTTGTCAAGCTATCTATTTAATTGAAAGAAGTTAATTGAATGAAAATGATCAACTAAGCTTGTATTAATATTGCTAATGGAACTTTCTTCTTGGCCATGTTTGGAGAAAGATGTCATGCTAGACTTTAGGAAAGGACCATTAAGGCTTGCACTTAACCTGATGGGCTAATTAAGGAATGCTTATTCATTCTACAAGTCTAAGATAGCCTCTATTCAGCCTATTCTGCCTGATTTTACAACACATTTCACTTATGAGCATAAGCATTAATAGCGGTGAGAGGAACTGATAATGTTTTGATTGCATTGAATATAGTCCTAATGCACCACTGAATTTGTAATTTGCAAAGATTGATCTAATATGTGTTTGCACAATTTAATTTAATTACTTGTCTTTAAGTTGCCAAATAAACTCTCGATTTAAAGGTCACAAGTGAAAAGACCCAATATGTCTATTTTTATAAGCAAGACAGCTTGTTAGGAGAATTTTTATGTATGGAATTTATAATATAACCATCCTCCAATTATTTTCTTTAATTTATCATGTTTAATCAATCTTTTTACTAGCATTTTGCATTTTAGATGAGCTTGATTGTATTTTGCTTTTATTCAGACAGGTGTTAAATCTCAAGTTATTCTGTCTCACTTAGGCTTCCACTAAACTCTTAGTGGAATTGTCTAAACTTGATGTACTCTGACAGTTTTATTTCTTTAGCTGAATTACAAATGTAAATCTTTAAGATATCTTAAAGGCTCTGGTTCTACTCAGGAATGTAACTAATAACAAAGCTTTGCTTGTTAAAAATTCAGCACTGAAAAATTCATCTTCTTTTATTGAGAAGAAGACTACTTCATTGAGTCTTTCTGATCACACCTTCAGGGTTGCTTTTTGCCAATGAATCGGCAGCAATGTCTTCCAACAAAAAATAGAAACAAGGTTGAAGTAATTTATCATAAGTCTAAGGTGTCAAAGGAAACGAAACATTTCTTTCTTACACTATGCCAAAGATGTGAGAGATTTGTCTCTTCTAAAGCTGTTTTACACTGTCTGCTGAGAAAAAGGCACAGTTCTTTACTATAATCTTTACTTTTAATTTCTCATGCTTGTTTTACTTATCTTTTGTACCACTAGAGTCTAAGAAAATGCGTTCCCACATATAGAAATCACTGAAATTGGTGAGATTGCTGACAGTAAGGTGTGCTTATTTGCATATGAAAATGTCTTTATTCAGCAGAATACCCTTTTTTTGCTTATGATATAATGAAATAGTGTAGTTGCTGTTATGGATTACATAGAAGGACTTAAAGTATGAGTGCATGAAACAGACTTTTTTAAATAAAAGAATTATTTCATTGTCTTGAATTAATCCTGTAAAATAATTTAATATGATGCTGTTTTTCCTGAACTTTGTAGATTGTATGCACTTACGATATTTTTGGAAGAAAATCTCTATTTAAAAATTATTTATTAAAATGAGACTTTCCTTTCAATAAAATACATAATTATGACAAATTTTACAAAGAAATCCTGAGTTTTGCTTACTAGTGTTCTCCATACCATTAATTATGTAGAAGGAACTCCAGCCTCGCCTAATTTCATGCAGCTTTCTTAAAGCATCCTTACCTCTTTTAAAACATTTTACTAGAATGCTCTTCATGTGGGTAGCTTTCTGTGTTTTTAGAGCTTTAGTGACTAATCTAAGCGGCATTGAATTTTATAAGGGCAAGATGATGAAAATTCCTGTATAGTCAAACAGTTCCCTTAATAGCATTCTTCTTGTTTCTGTCTTTATTCAGGATCTTACTTTACAAACTGGATCTTAAAAGGTCTTTTGTTTAGTATTTAGACACAGAATCCTGTAGAAGGCCTATGAAAATCTTTGTTACTCTTGACACTTATCCATTAAGACTGTCTTTCAGCAAGATTACTTTGGAAAAACTGTGTGTGTTTTCTTTTCCATTCATTTTTCAAATGCTCTAGTTCTAAGTTGCAAAACAGATGTCTGTTCATAGCAGTGGTAATTTCCTTTAGGCTAGTTATTTAAACTTACACCGATTCCACTTAATTAAGTTTTATATAGTGTTGGGCTAAGTTAGTTCTCTCTTGCACACATATTTAACCTTCTCTGAGAAGAATGCATGGAACCAGGCATGACAGTTGTGGTTGTGATGAAGTAGATATTAAATTACTTATTTTATTTTTTCCTTGAACTGGAAGAAACTGTCAAGGAATATATTAAAACTGCAAAGGCAACTAGTAATTATGATAAGCACATTTCCCTGCCTCCCAGTCTTGTTCTGCAGATATGTGTGAACGAATTTTCTGTTTGTCTATTTTCTCATTTTCTGACTGTGTGGTTATAATTTGAGCTCCTTGTGAAGTAAAATATATTAAGCTTTCATAGTATTTAAGCTGGCGTACTCTGCTTTGTTGCTTGTGGGGGAGTAATGGTGTACATATCATCATCATCTGTGGTTTGGCTGATAAGGAAAAATTTGTTAAACCACTTATCTAGATGGCTTTAAGGTAAATGCTTATACTCCATGTTGAAAAGGGCTTACTACTTTTGTTTAACATATTTTCATTTGTAAATAATACTATGATAATACAATATGTAAGACAATTGAAAAGGTATACCTTTAGAGGAGTAGTAACTAATCTTTATTTTTTTTGTGTGTTGGCCAATATCTGGTATTAATTAAAAATACATGTTTTCTAATGGGTATAGTTGAAAAACAAATACTAATCTGATTTAGAATTGGAGCCAATAACCTGATCTATATACATTTTTTTTTTGAATATGGCCAGAGGCAGTATGATATTAAAAGCATCTGTTCTGATATCTTACACTTAATCATAAATATGGAAGTTAATCATAAAAATATGGAAGCTGTCTGTTACTGATGATTGCTTGCAGTTTGTTCTCCACATGAATTTTGGTTTTGAGTTCTCATATATTAATATGAATTCCAACTTTCATTAAAAAATATAGATGTGTGTGTGTATATATAAAATATGTAAAAATATATGCAGTGACAGATGTCAGATTGAGGTAGGGTGGCATTTTTCTAAGTTTCCTTTGGATTATCTTTTCCTAAGTTGATCAGGTTCAAGGTGTACCAGATCTAACTGGAACATTGTCCTAAGCAATCTCTCTTGCTCTGTGTGTTGTAAACGTCTTGTTCCCCATATGTCAAATGAAAGTTACAACCAGCTACCCCTGCGCATATATTTTCAGGGCTGTAAGAACCCCTTATGCTTCTTGTGCTGACTACCACAAGGTATTTACTAAGCATTCTTTTTCTGGAAATGATGTTTCTGTAATCTACTATCAGACATTTGGATTAGACTTTCTCAGGAGACTCTTTTCTTTCTGTATTTGGTATGTAGGATCCTTTAAGAATTTAAGGTGGAGTTTACTGAAGTTCAAGTGTATAAACAACTGAAGTTGCCACATTAGGATCTGTTTAGAAACAAGAATTATGAGGGTACACATATGATCATATTGATCATATTGGTAGCTACTTTTGGATGATTTTTGGTTTTGGTTAGCTTTGAAAAAACTGTCAAGATATTCATTGACAATAACAGGAGCATTTGATGTCTTTCGCAAATGTAAAGCTATATCCATAAAAATATCTACATTTGTTTTCCAATTGGCTAATTCCCACAGTGTGTGGTGTCATATATTGTAAGCAGATGCTTATGATTTTTCTGAAGCAATTTTAACTGGAAATGCTTTAGGTTGTCAATGCAGCAACCAGAAGCTGCAGTTGCACTCTTACAGGTACGATAGAGATGAAACACTTGCTGTCAAGTTCTGTTGCCAATTGAATGCTTACTCTTCCTGCTCCTGTACTTTCCAAAGTTGATGTTGGCTTTAGGCAATTTCTGGTGCCTTTTTCATTAAGGAATGTATCAAATGATCTTATGCTAGCTAGTTAATTGGGAGCATTGACTACAGATAGAAATACCCACTGTTTATTAGTTGACCTGTTAGGTTTACTTAATGTGGAATGGGAGTTGACCTTTGTCTTGAAATTGAAAGCAAAACTTCCATTCTTACAAAGCTTCTGAAAAATGGTCAGACTTTTTTTTTTACTAGTGGACAGAGAGAACCTGCAAATCAAACAAGTTCTAAAGAAGTCTTAGTTTTGGAATGATAGGTAGTAAAGAGCAGAGAGAGAGCTCTCTTCTAAAACACTTATCTATTCACACCTTTTTAAGTTTTTTAATATCTCTCTAAACAAAAACCAGCCAACCAAAAAACCCTATATAAATGACCCAATCAGATGTTAATTTATTTAAAGAAGGAATGTAATGTTGAAATGATTTGTTATATGCCTGAACTGGCATATAACATTTTAGATGTGAATTGTAGTCCTAGTGTGTGGAATGAGACTTAAATAAGCCAATTTGGGGGATGATTTGCAACTGAACGACAATTACTTACCATATTCTAAGGTAGTTAGGTATAAGAACAAGTTTTTAACAATAAATAATAATTTCATGCATTACTGCAAAATGTTCTTAAGTTTTACTTGTTGATTTGACTTTGTTACATAATTTCATTCACAGTGCTAAATATGTATTGATTATATGTATTTCTGACATCTAGGTCATCACAAACTTAGTGAAAATGTTGAAATCTAGAGATACAAGAAGAAATTTCTGCCCACCGAATCACTGGCTGTCAGAACAAGAAAACATAAAAGCGGATAAGGTAAAAGTAGTATTGTTATTCCAATAGACTTCTGCTGCCAAAGATTAAATAGTAAGGTGTTTGATTTATGACAATACCAACCTGTTCATATGAAATTTACATTTATAGCAAGACATTAAAGTTGCACAGCTTTAGTTTAGTTTTCAATGTGGAGTTACGTTGCTTATCCCTGTAATGCAGAGGTTTTAAACTCATTAAGAAAGCTTTACTGTAAATCGCATAACCTATCCAGAAAGTAGAACCTTCTCTGCAGTGCAACAATGTAGTTCATCTCTATTAATAGTAAAAGAGAATGGAAAGCACACTGCATTTTTAAGTATAATAGTGACTTACTTTTTATTTTAAGCACTTCTCATAATAAAAATACTAAATGAAAGAGTTATTTTGTAGTGGAAAAAACCTTCAAATTCTCCTTTCCAAAAATAAAGTAAAATTCAGTAGCACTTTCTGTACTTTTCCTTCTTATAAATTACTGTTTTCTGAAAGATTTTGAACAAAATTACATTATTTGAGCTTAAAAATGTGCATGTATATGTAAAAGAAAATGCTAATGTGAATGTGAAAATGTCATTGGAATCACTGAAAGTCTGGATCCAAGAAGTTAGTTATACCTCAAACTATCTCACAGTATTAGAGATTTAGCCTTTAATAGTTGACAGTTTTGCACAGGAATTGTTAAACTCTTCTGTTTGTTTTTTATTGTTTCCCATTTGCTTGCCTACTGTTCAAGATGAGTGCTTTTCTGTGAATCTGGCAGTTCCTTATAGTTCATAGCTAATAGCACCTACATACCTTAGAGAAAGTAAAGTAGTTATAATATGCTTTGCTGCCCTAATTCATGTGAAAGTAAATCATTTGACATCTGAAAATTCAAACTCAGCTTCCCTAGTATCTTAAAAACCACAATTTAACATTGCACAGTATTTTTAAATAATACTTAGGCATTGTAATTGTTAATGTACAGCTCTGCTTTAAGACACATATAAGAAGATAGGATTAGATCTGGAACTTTAGGAATTCAAACACAGACTTTCAGACTTCACAGTTAATGTATATGCTTAATACATAATTAGACGATGTTTAACTGTAAAATACTCCTAATAAATTAGGTTACCCAGCTGTATGTGCCATCTGCAAGACATGTCTGGAGAGTCAGAAGAATGGGAAGAATAGGTCCATTGCAGTCTACCTTGGATGGTAAGATACTGTCTCTGAAATTTTTGCTTTATGATGTCAAAATAATTCTATGCCTTACAACTTTATTTGAAATCTACCTTTTTAGAGTACAGTTGAATAGTTTAAAAACCAAAACCAAAGTAATCTTTCCTAACTTTGTGCTCACTATTTAAAAATCCCACACTTTTGTATGCATATACATGTGTATGTGTGCATGCTTAGTCTTTACTATATAACAGTTTTTTTTTTCTTCCTGGGAAGAAAGCAAGGCAGTACTGCACAGCTTCCCTCGGCCTTCTGCTGCTTTCACTGGCACTGAAGAAGTGAACTAATGAGCCGTGCAAATGATATCTATTAAAAATATATATATATAAATGCAATTGCATAAAATACAAAGTTAAATAAATTATAAAATGCTGAGGTTTTATTGTGCAGTATATTGTGAAGAAACTTCCTTACTATATATTAAGTTGTAACAAACAAGATTTAGGTAATAAGTGTTAATTACTTATTTTTGTATGATAATATTTTATAAATATTATCTCTGATAATTACAGCAGAATGCTTATCCCCTTGAATCATTCAAAAAATCTAGATTTCATGGAACTTCAAAAGAAACATAAGAGAGTTGGACCAACTTAGCTATCAGGGTAAATGTACACTAGTGTGGTTATGCTAGTATGCTTTGTGGTGTAGATGGTCTATTTTTTTCTGCTTTTCAAACCTCTACATCTTCAATGTTTTAGCATTTTACCTTGCTTATTTCACCTGAGTAAAATAATTGTTAGAATGCTAATTCCTGTGAAAGAATTAATCTATGAGAGTCTATACTCTCTTTCAAGATGGTGTAGTCTCCTTGAATATCTGAGCAGACTTGGTAGATCTTGTATGTAAGGATTTGAATGCTGCCATAGAGCCTTGTAGGATTGGCAAGGGCTTTGCCAAGATTGGCGTCTTGAGGGCTTATTTTAATGATAAATTTTATTTACATAGCTGTGATGGTTTAAGTTTACTTTGATTACACTACTGGTCTGTTTAGCAGGTAACAGCTAGTGGGCCTACTCTAAGTACTTGGAATTTTGGATCAAATTTATTCATTTTATTTTATCTCTGGAAGTTGCCTATTCAGAGAAAGTAAAATCTTAAAAATAGAAGTTTTAGCAAAAATGCTGAGAACCTGGACTAGTTTTAAGTGTGAGATTCCTATAGGCTTGCATCCTGCATTTCTTACAAAGTCCATAACAGTAACCTCAGTTTCTTGCGCTGACCTCCATGTCCCCCAACTGCTGTCTTGCCTTGGTATCCTCCATCCACAGCTCCCCATGGTCAGACCTGGCGATGATAAAATATGGAACAGATTCTCCCCATATTGATAGTTTACTAGTCTCCTTCCCCTCATACATAAAATATCTTTAGCTCTCTCCTTTCTCTCCCTTCCCATAATAGCACCAATTTCCTCTTAACTCATTATTTACCTTAGTTTGGGCAATTGGTGAGCAAGTAATGCATATGCTGTGTCTGATTTGGAGCTAGCTACCTGTGCTGATTTTGCTGGCTGACAGCAGCCTTTAGACTGACTATTGAGCAGACAAGCTGACACACTGAATAGAGCAGATGAGAACTGAGCTGTCCTTGCTGTTTCTGTAATCAGGCCACTGAAGGAATTTTTCTCCTCCACCCACTTGTAAATTTTCCTAGAACTTAGTATTTCTGAATTCTCTGTTCCTCTGTCAAAATTAAATTAGGTAGCTCAAAAGTGTATCGGAGAGGAGATGGTGAGAAAGAGTGACACAGCATGCTCATATAAAACTTGTTTCCACAAGAAATCAGACTAAAAAAAAAGGGGGAGGGGGGAGGCCAGTCAACATAACTGCATGAAAACAAGCACATGACAATGTGCACATGACTTGTTTAATCCCTCTTGACTGCATATGGGTTAAAGCCAATTAACGTGAAAGTACTGCTGAATCACATATGGCCATGTTTATTTGTACTTTTTCATTTACTTAAATGGCAGACTGTTGAGTTCTAAATGTTGTCTGTATTGATGACTCCATCCCATATTTCTCTTTAAAGAAAGAAGCTGTGATGGAGAAATGCAGATAAAATTGACTAATTGACTGGAATAATTGAACTGTTGAAGTCATGTACTAGTTTAGCTTTGCTGTACACGCACTTTTTATTTAAAATGCTTTTAACCCTTAGCTTAATAGGTAGCGTACATTGACTTTAATTAAAAATGTTTACTAAGTAAACTAAGGGTGATAAGCATTTATCAGAAATTCCAAAGGCTTGCAATGTTGAAATCTGCCCCAAATGAGTATGCATCAGGTATAGTGATATATTGGGTCATGTCATTTTAAACTGGTGCTTAAAATATCCCTACTTAAACTGTTGTGAGGAATTAAAAATACAGAACAATTAAATAATGAACACTGAAGTGATGCCCAGTTGCAGAAGGGCAGCAAGATACTAGTCTCCACAGGTAGACACCAAAGGAAGAACTGAAGCAGTCATTCTAAGCTTTTGGACCGAGTAGTAACATGAAGCATTTACTTCATTTTTAGAATATTTTCTATAAACAGTCTAGGTTCTGTAAGTTGTTTTTTCTCTAAAGTATGGTTATTAAATACAAGAATGAAACAAGCTGTCTGGGTTTTTTGAGCTAGGTGGACCTTTAACCACAATATCTAGGAAGTGTGCAATACCAGTGTTGTAATTAATAAGCTTACAATCAGGTATGTGCTTAGCAACTCAGTTTCTTCCCATTAAGTTACAGCAGACGTCTGACTTCTACTGTGCATTACCCCAAGTTGAATTGTTTCATAAAAACGTCCGTTGTGGGTCTGTGCGTAGGAAAGTCCAAAGGAACTGCATGGTAGCTTGGGAACCACACTGTATTTCATTTCTCTGTTGCTGTGGCTTCCTGAACATTTTTCTAATCCTTTTTTTTTTTTTTTCTTGAGCAAGTTATATAATTTCTTGATGTTCTCTTCACTATTTCTAAAGTGCCTAGAATTTAATATGGTGATCGGGTCCCTGCTATTGGAGAATAAACTCACTGAAAGAAATGTTTTATTTCTGTGGCATTCAATAGATTTGGCTTAGTTTTGGGGCCTAAAACAGGTAGGTAAAAAGGTGAAGAGAAGTAGACTACATGGTTGAAACCACTATACATTTAAACTATTCTGATTGAGAGAAAGGTACTGATGAAGATCATGATTATTTACAGTTTTTAAATTGTCTTATGTAATTTTTCTTAATCAAAAAGTTAATTTCAATCATAAGAAAATAACTTTTTTCTTCTGAAGAGTAAAATGCAGGGGTACCTGTTTGTATGTACATTTTGTTTTCGGTATATTTTCACTGCTTATATTTCAGTATGCCTGAAAGAAGCTAATGTTTTATGTTAGTAAATAAACTATTTTATTTTGTGTATTTTTATACGAAGTAAATAGAGTTACTTGTTACAAAATAAAATGTCTAAAAAGATCTTGTTCTTTCCAAAATTTTTAAAATTATTATTTCTATTTTAAGTGGGTTTGGAACCGGCACCTCTTTCTGTTTCTGAAGAACGACAACTTGCAATTCTGACAGAGCTACCTTTTGTAGTTCCTTTTGAAGAAAGAGTAAAGGTATCTAATTTCTAATTTAATATGGGCTTGGTTTTTGAGTTTTGAGTTTTCGTTTTCAGTAAGTGTAAAAAGAGCATTTAGCTGGGTAGAAATTGGATTGTTTCTCTACAGAAGAGGATGGCAGACCACACTTTTTATTTCCAGTGTTTGTATGGCAGCTGCAATGAAGAGTATTCTAAGGTTACTTTTCACTCTTTTTACTATTTCCATTTTCAGAATAAATATATTAAATTTAGAAACATATATTCCAAGATAAAGTTGCTTGAGAGTAATAGTATCTTTATAGCAAACTTCAGTTCTGATTCAGTGATTTCTCCCTTCTGTGGTAAGCAGAGCACGGGCTAGTTATGTGTCTATAATAAACAGGTTGCAAGGTCAAGACTTGAGACTTTCTTTGAGATTTACTCAAAATGAGATGACGGATGTCTGTTTTGGGAGAATAATGCCCAGAGATTCAATTCCTCTGTTCATAGCTGAATAGCTGAACTTTAGAGTATATAGTTCACATCTTGCATGATTCTTGTAGTATTTGATTTACCTTTGAATGTTTCCTAGATTTTAAATACAAAATTAAGTCTATTAGCTGTTCCCATTTGCACTGTATATTTTTATTAAAGCTATTATTTTGTTACCTATAAAAGAATTTTCAAACTACTTTTGTTGTCAGTAGTATCAGTTATTTTTTATTAATTTAAATCTACTCCCTGAATTGTATTGCAGACGTTAAGTTACAAGGCTCCATCAAGATGATGAAAAATAGTTCCATAGGGAAAGTAAATCAATATTTGCCAAAAAGACAGTGACAAATTTGGTAGAAAAGGACTTTCAGGCCTCCAAAAAATACCGTCCTAATACCATATGGCAATATTGAACTAGGAGTACAGCCAGACAGTTGGAAGTGAGCAAGCAGGGGTCTTTGTCACAATTTTGTCACTGTCTACAGCCTCCAGACTTCCTAAAGCTATGTTAAGATGCACGTATTTTAAGTCTCTGGAATTCACAGAGCCATGTTTTATTATATCACAAAACCAAAAGTTGGCTTCTCATTTTGAACGTTAACAAGTTTTTTTATTTATTCATTTTTATTTTTATTTATTATTATTATTATTATTAAAAGATGAGAATTTGGAGAGAAGGAAAAAGCTACAATCAGTAATGTTATAGTCTTGGTCCACTTCAAAGAGGAGTTCCTTTTATTACTGCTTTTGGACCAAATATGGTCTTTTTTGTGTAATAGTGTGACAGGAATCATATTAGAGTCTTTTACTTCTTTCAGAACTGTTCCTACAAAACAATTCCCATAAAGGAAGAAGGTACCTTATCATGTATTGTTCCAGTTGCCATATTGCATTATAATGTTGTATGATAATACAAGTTCATACTGTTCCCATGTGTGGGTTACTCCATGTGACTTTTCCTTTCCTAACTTTCTGCTGAGATTCTTACCATGAATTACCAGATATTAGATACTCTCAGAAGCGATTTCTCAGTCCAGTTTCATGCTAGGTTTTCCAGCATGCTGACCCCAGCCTTATTATTCCGTTCAGTAAAAAGCAAATTGGTGTGCAGCAACAAATGTCTTGGTTCTCTGTGAGAAGCAATCACTTGGGTTTTCTTTCTTTCTTTGAGTCTGCAGTTCAAAATTCCTGTAGATATTGGAGTATGTCTCATGAGCCTAGTTGCTGGTGGGATCCCTCTTATCTAGAGGGAGTTCTTTTCTCACTGTCTTTATTCTGAACTGAGGATCAGCAGTCCAGAAAAAGGTTATTGTTGTTAGATTCCTCCAAACCAAGGTACTTCTTGTAGAAGAGGTGCACGTTTGTGTTCCTAATTAATTTGAGCTTTCAATGCATGTAAGCAGTGCAGTTCTTACTAGAGCACCTAGATTTAATTTCTTATAACTAACTTTTCTTTTTTTATTTGCTAGTAGGACCTTACCAGTGCTTGGTAGAGCATTTCTGTGCATTCAGCAAACAGCCTAGAAAGGAAAGTGACTATGTCCTCTCTTTTCCTCCTATCTTTCTGTAGTGTATACTACAGTCAGCATCTCTTTCTTTTCTGGCTGCTACTGTTAAGTTGTTGTGAATGCTTCAGTTATACACTGAGGTATATATTTCAGCATTTCAGAATACAGTTTGTTTCAGGATTTACATATGCGTGTACGTATACACTCCAGTGTATAGGACCTAGTTTCTGTATCAAGAAGAACTTTGCCATGAGACATACCTTAAAAATTTTCTTTCCAACCATCATTAGCTATGTAGCAGTGATTATGAAACTATCTAGCCATGTACTTCAGCAAAGAAAGTGGTGGTGAACATACTCTCATATCGTGTTCATAAAAAGATGATGTCCATGACTGTGTGCCTTGATGTCACACAATAATGGAAGAATTTCGGTCAGAAGGGACCTCTCGAGGCACTCTAGTCCAACTCCCTCCTCAAAACAAGAATAACCTCAAAGTTGGATGAGGATACTTAAGTTCTTATTCAGAGGTGTTCTGACTATGATCAATGATGGAGATTTCAGTCTCTTTGTGCAACCTGTTCCAGTGCTTAAGCACTCTCATACTGATTTTTTTTTTCTGTATTTCCAGTCAGCATTTCCCTCCTGCAGCTTACAGCTTTCTGTTATCCTTCTGCTAGGCACCTGAGAGAAGTGTCTGGCTGTGTCTTCACTATAAGCCTCTTAGTTGGAGATTTTCTTCTCCACCACCTGCAGTTGTCTGTAGAAAGAGTAGATTTGAGGATTTGCTCTAGCTTTATGTCTGTTCTTAAAGTTTCCTCTTTCACTATGAATTTATTAATGCTTTTCCTCCCTAAACTTCTCTGGAGATTCTTGCTTAATCTTTTTAGTTTTGAGAGCAATCTGTGATACTTATTTGGAGTTTACATCCCTTATGAAATTTGCTAGAGTATTGAACATGGGAAAGATGCAAGAAAGGATGTAGTAAAGAGACTCTTACTCTCTGGACTGAGGGTATATTGAACATCATTGTACATTAGGCAGAAAAAAGCATGTTACATCCTAACATGGAAACATAGTTAGCTACAGTTACTCTTCAGGTGAACTGTGATAGGTTTGTATTTTGAAGGACAATGTGAAGTTCAGTTTGTACTTCAGCTAAAATTGTCTTTTGGAACTGATGTGAGGCTCACATACTTCATTTGTCCTAAATGAATACAATATAAATACAGCAATACCAATATGTTATACGAGTGTATAATGGGCTACGAGGATGATCAGAGGGCTGGAGCACCTGCCCTCCAAGGAACGGCTGCGAGAGCTGGGCCTCTTCAGCCTGGGGAAGAGAAGACTGAGGGGGGATCTTATCAGTGTGTACAAGTACCTGAAGGGAGGGTGTCAGGGGGACGGGGACAAACTCTTTTCAGTTGTCCCATGTGACAGGACAAGAGGCAATGAGCAGAAATTGAAGCACAGGCAGTTCCGCCTGACCGTGAGGGGGAATTTCTTCCCTGTGAGAGTGACGGAGCCCTGGCCCAGGTCGCCCAGAGAGGTTGTGGAGTCTCCTTCTCTGGAGATCTTCAAAGCCCGCCTGGATGCAGCCCTGTCTACCATGCTCTAGGTGGCCCTGCTTGAGCAGGGAGGTTGGACTGGATGATCTCCAGAGGTTTCTTCCGACCTTACCATTTCTGTGATTCTATGAAATATATTTATATTATATATGCATATCTATCTATATTAAATATATAGTTATATAGTCTATATATTTATAATCTATAAATATGTAAATGTATAAATATAAATAAATTGTAAATACAATAGTAATACTCTTATTTTGCTTTGAATGACTTGCCCACTGCTGTCTGAGGGAAGTACTGATACGTTATTTCTTGTTACTGGGAGTGTTCCTAGGCACTACAAAAACAATGATAACATGTTTACTAGTACAGACTCTTGCCTCTCTGTGTTTGGAGTATTCAGGTGACTTTTCCCCCTTGTTTTGGAATACTTTGCATTTCAGAACTCTGAAAGTTAGGGAGAGAAAACTAGAATGATTGACATGGTGTATATATGTCCCTCTTTATGTAGAAAGAAGGGAGGATGATATCTTAGCAAGAAAGAGTTCTTACATGTCTGTTCCCTCTGCTTCTCTTTCCTGGGATGTAGCTCTGTATTATATTTCTGCAGCTTCATGACTCACTTAAATTTGAGTTCCCAGAAGCAACCCTCAAAGGATAGTAGTATTAGCGAACAACCATTTTTCATGGAGTATTTAGATCTGTACAAAGACTTGATTTCTCTTTCCACTCATTTTAACAGATTTTTCAAAGATTGATTTATGCTGATAAACAGGAAGTTCAAGGAGATGGTCCATTTCTGGATGGAATTAATGTCACAATTAGAAGAAATTATATTTATGAAGATGCTTATGATAAACTTTCTCCTGAAAATGGTACGTTTACAATGAAATTACAAACAAGTTGATGATAACATAATCATTCTTACCATGTCATTACAGATTTGTTCACTTGAGTAGGACATTTAAAAGTGTATCACTTGTGAAGTGTCAAAGTCCTTCAGAAAACCTTCCTTCAATTCATATTATGTAATTCTCATCCAAATTCTTTCTGATTATTGCAATTCCATTCTTTTAAACATACTTTTCCTTGGTTCAAACTTATATTTTATGAGGTTTTTCTTCCCATTTACTTGTCTGAATAACCATACTTTGTATATTAATTCATATAGTTCATCAGATACTCCCTGTTTTGGTAATTGGTATCAGCAAATCCTGTGTGCAGTCTGGACATTTTTGCTAGGTACAGTGTGACTGATAAGGGTAATGCAGTGCACTAGTATGTATTCTACTCCATGGACGTATATCGTACCACGGTATGGATTTGTGCAAGAACAGCTGCCCCAGAAGTCAAAATTCCAATCTGCCTATATAAAGTCCTTGTTAATTATATGGTATTTTATATATAAAAAGAATATTGGTCACATAGTTGGATATTACTAGCTGAAGCTAATGTTCCCACTAGCTTCATGACCTACAGGTTCCCACAGATTCCATGACCTAACTTTGAGAGGAAGGAGAAGAGTGGTTGGTATTGGTTTGTATAAAATTCCTGGAGACTGTACCTTTTCCTTTACTTTGCTAGAATTAAAGATAGTATTTGATTTATAAATGGGTTTTATTTCATTTAATAGCTGTGTTTAAAACTGTAAATACCTAAAAGAGATACCTAGAAGAGATAACTCATTTGTCAAAAATTTTAGATTAAGTGCAAATAATAACCAAGTATTTATATTTTGTGGAAAGTTCTAAGGGCTAAACAAGATGATGTCACTGGATAATCATGTGGAAATGCTATATATGCAATTGATAGTATAGCCTCTTTCCTAGAGGTAAAGAGTATTTTTGTTGTATGTAAGTTTATTGATTTGCTGACTGGTTTGTTCAAAATAAAGAGATGAGTTAGAATTAGAAAACACAGAAAATATGAGCCAGCTCTCCCCCCATCCCCCAGTAAAAGAATAAAAATGTAATTTAGAATCTGTGGTCTATAAGCTTTTGGACAATACAGTGTCAAGTAACAGGCAAATCAATCTATTAGCTATATAGGTAAGGTATTGTTTAATAGTAAGTTAGCTTTACATGAGAAACATGTTTTGGTGCTGTGAAGCAAGTCAGCATAATTAATGCAGTTTACTAAAACCATGAAAGCAGTTTTAAAATGCAGATTTCCTAAACTTACACTGAGATGTAACTTAACCTTTCTAGCTAGTTTACAGAAAATATTAAATTGGGGGAATGTCAGTATGCTGGAAGGCCAGGCTGCAGTTCAGACTGACCTTGCAGACTGAAGAAAAGAATTTGCAGAAACCTCATGGAAGTTTAACGAAGACAAAAGCAAAATCCTGCATCTAGGGTGGATTTGCCCTATGCAGCAATATAGGCTGGGCACTAAGTGACTAAAAGCTGTTTGATGATAAAGCACCTGGGGTTTATAGTGTACAACAAACTGAACAAGAGTCAGGAGTGCCCCCTTGATGAGATACAAGCTAACAGCATACTGGGCTGTGTTAGCAAGAGCAGAGCCAGCAGTTTCAGGGAAGTGATTTCACCACCCCCCCACCCCCACCTCCCTCATTCAGCACTGGTTAACTGTGTCTGATTTGGGGATCAGTATGAAAAAGACCATGGTGAGGCCAGGAGAAGGCCGCCAAGACGATGTAGGGGGCTGGAGCACCTGATATATGAGGAGGGGCTGAGAGAACTGGTTTGTTCAGTCTGAAAGAAGACTACAGGGGGATCTTACTGCTGCCACTGCCTAATGGGACATCACAGAAACATTTGCTAAGGTGCAGCAAGGGAAGTACTAATTGGACATACAGGAAAAAAATCATAATGAGATTGATTAAGCACTGAAATGATTGTCCAGAGAGGTTGTGGAATCTCCATCCTTGGACAACTCAACTCAGTCAAGGCCTTGATCATCCTGCTATAACTTTGAAATTGGCCTTGCTGTGAGTGTTGGGATTTTATACCATATATGAGGTCTCTTCCAACCTAAATTGCTGTATGATTCTAATATGGATTCCTATATGAATCTGAATGCAGTTTGAGCCATGAGTAAAATACTATGAGCTAGTATATAAGGAACATCTGTACTTTCTAACATAGCTAGATTCTTAATTTTTATACATATTTCATTATATTCAAAAATAATTAATTGTCAGGACTTCTGTTTAGTGAAAAGAGCTTTAGTATTAATGGAATATTTATCTGAGGAGCAGATCTTGATCATGCATAATAACACATATACGTGTATGTAGTGGTAGATAATGTTCTCAACCTTTCCTTAGGGGAACCCCACCCTGCCTGCCATACCCATAAAAAGCTGACAACAAGGGAGAGCCCAGAAAGCTCCTAGCAAGTGTTTGGATGTACAGTAATCTCTAGGTAAAGCTTTCTCTCTCATCAACAGGAATGGAGAAGCTTTAGTGGTAATTGGCTGTCGAAGTCAGAAAATCTGTTTATATGTGGTGTGTCATGCACATATGCAGAAATATGTAATGTACTATCTGATGTCAAATAAGAAGGTTTATTTCCTTCTAAAAAGCTGGTATTCTGAGTATTTTATAAAATAATGCTAGTTCTGGAGTAGGTCAGGCATCATGTAGACGAGCAGGAAAGAAGAAATTCCTGAAAATTACAAGACACAATTTAAAGACTATAGTCTGAATTGATAAAGTGGATGTGGGGAATTAAGTATGCAATAGATGAGGTCTTAAGAGTTGATCAGGGGAGAGCAAAGGACATTGATTTAGAAGAGGCAGCCAGTTTGTTTATAGGTACTCAGAAGAAACCTGTTTAATGTGTTAGTAGTGCTTGAACGGAGATCATTTCTTTTTAAAAAAAAAGTTAAGTTTAGGATAGTAGAAATGTATTAGGGTGGTTCTTATGGTTTCGGGTTTTTTTTTTTTTTTTGTTATCTTATGTCTAATAATGTGCAAGTTCTTCTCAGTGTGTTTTTTTTTCCCCAGTGATTGCAATATTTCTTAATAGCATCTGATGGACTCCAGTAGCAGTTTAGTTACATTGTAGCTGTATAAATTACTAATTGCAGCCTTTTTCTGGAGTGTGTGTGTATGGGGGGGGACACTAATTTTGAGATCCATTATTTACCTGGTCACCAGTTTGTTTTAGGATCATTTTTCCCCTCCTTGCTATAAATCTTCCATTTGAGTACACAGAGGAGGAGACAATTAACTGATTTTCTTCAGAAAGCTCCAAAAAGTACGAAAACAACCTTTCCATATGTGCAGATCTTAACACTAATGTTCAGTATCTTGGGAATCCTCAAGCAAAGAATGTCTATATACTTGAGACTCTCCCATGCCAGTTCAAATGCATTGTTTTCTTATTTCGAATGGAATATTCGACTTTTTGCAATGTCTTCGTCTAAAAATGGTCATGTTCAGCTGGCAGAACAGTTATCCAGGAGAGCATTTCACTGTAATGAAGGACTAATGGGTAATTTTTAAAAATATCTGTGTGTGAAACTTGTGAAGAGCCTGGAAATCTATTAGTAGATCTAGCTGCATTCACTAATGGGAATGTGGAAGTGTGATACTCAGGTTCAACAGAAATGCTGTTGCTACAGGATGCTGCAGATTATTTCATGAACATGATGAACGTCCATAGTGTGTACATTTGTACTACACATGGAAGCAGTATAAAGTTTTATTGTTACTGTTTTATTATTGGTTACTTTACTTGGAAGCAAATGTAGTCATTGTAAGGTTTAAATAAAAGGTAGTTAGATCTTTAGAAGCCTTCAGTGAATTGAGGAAAAGTCCTGTTTCCCAGTTATGTGGACATATTTCAGGGACTGAACATTGCTTGTTTAGTGCCTTGCATGGGAGTAATTCTGAAAGAGAATCTCCAATGACTTGGGGGGGAGGGGGGTAGAAAACCCTTCCACTCCTCCTCCTGCCTGTCTTGCTGTCCTCTTACTGCTCTCAAATAGTTGATCACGTTTCCAACAGAGAGTGAAAAGCAAGAATTTAAGATTTTGCAAGAAAATTAATCTAGATAGCAAACATCATGGAACTGATCAGGGGCTGGGAGCTCCCTGTCCTGGGCATCTGCCTGGGCACTGGTGCTCTCCTCGCTCTTTGGAGAGGTGAACACCTCACCGAGGCAGGCAAGTCACCCAGGGAAGGGGGCAAACCGAGTGGCGAGCTCAGGTGGCTCGCTGGAGGGGTGAGACTGCAGTTGGAGCTGGGGGAAGGGAAGCATCTTGGGGTGGTGGGTTAAAAGAAGGTGGGAACACTTCTTTTGATGGTAAAAGGCTGAGAAATTGTTTCATGGTACTTCATCCTAGATGTATGAGGCAGACAGGAAAGGAGGTTGAAAGGAATATGAACAACAGATATCGCTCATGCACATTACAGGGTGTGTGTGCGCAGATGGTTCAAGCAGGCACGCATAGTACAATATATGCAAAATCTAAAAATAAAAAAAAATATATATGTGTATGTGTGCACTGTCTTTTGTGGTTCTCTCTAGGATGGCTGCTGACATTCCACCTTACAAAATCTCTCTTAAATAAGTCTTCTCTGACAGTCGTCCCATCTAAGGGAATGCAGCTCTTTCAAACTGGAGAAAGCTGAACCTTACATTCACAGTATTTTATACAAATACATTTTTTCAAATTATTTTTAGGCCATATTAAAATATTTTGTAGGATTTTTTTCCTCTCTCAATAATGTCTTTCTACTCCATCTTGTAAGGACTCTTAGAGCAAGACCCATTGTACAAAGTGCATTCCACATACTGAGTAATGAAACTATCCCAGACTCAGGCCAGTAATAGATTTCTGCAAAATTACTATTTACTACTCCCATTTTTAATAGAAAAATGGTGCAAATATGTTTGAATGTGTAGTTACATGTGTTTTTATCTAAACAAAATTCAAATAGATAGTTGTATTTGAGTCTTGCTATCCTTTTTCCGCAGAACCTGACCTAAAAAAGCGCATTCGTGTTCACTTACTTAATGCGCATGGCCTTGATGAAGCTGGTATTGATGGTGGTGGAATTTTCAGAGAATTTCTGAATGAACTGCTTAAATCAGGATTTAACCCTAACCAGGGATTTTTTAAGACCACAAATGAGGGACTTCTTTATCCTAACCCTGCTGCACAGATGCTTGTTGGAGATTCTTATGCCCGACATTACTACTTTCTTGGAAGAATGCTTGGAAAGGTAATAACACTACTGTATAAAATGTAAGCTATAACAGAACAGAAGTTTTTCAATAGTGCTGTGTTTTATTTTTTATCAGATAGAGGTATGTGGGAAACCTGATAATTTTTCTAGACTTGAGGAAAAACTTACAGATTTTGGATCTGAGCGTTATTTCCACATACTATCCAAACATCTGGTTCATTTTAATAAGTTACACACTTACTAATACTCAAAGGGCAAAGAGAATTTGAGACCTTAACTGCCAGTTGAACAAAATATGTACATGCCTGTTCTGTGTTTATCTTCTCGCCTAAAGTTAATTTAATTGATGCTACTGGAATTACTCGTGTGTGTGGTTATTTTTAATGTAGAGCTTTGTGGAGTTTGACTCCAGTTACATTTTCATCATTTTGAATATATGAAATTAATATTTACAGAAACAGTTTCCATGAGGTACAGTTATTGCTAACATTTAAAATTTACTCTGATAATTTACCATATTTGTGAGCCGTATGCAAATTAAATGTCATTAATTCTTCTTGATTTGTCATACATTTTGCATATTTCTTGAATTTTAGTGCTTATTATTTTTGTTTTATGGAGATTCTAAGGCTAATACACTTCCATTGAGCTAGATGGTGGAAAAAAAAGAAAAACATTACAAACATCCATTACATTTGTTTTGCATTTCAGGCCAGCTGTACTATGGAGGATATTTCTTTTAAGCCTTTGAAAACAGTTTTTTGGCTAATAATCGAGAAATAAAGTTTGAAATACAAATTCCATTTCACAAAAAATGTATTGATTCCATCTTTAATATTTAAAGCTGAATGTATTTAAGATGTCAAATCCCTATTTAACTGCCTGAAGTATTTTGGAATCCACAATCCTATTGACTTGTAATGAGATTTAGCATATAGCTGGAGATCCTTTTTGAAATCCAGCTGAAAACAGTTTAAGAGGATGTTGTTGACGAAGTTGAGTTTCTGAAACAGATCACTACCCTTAAAACTGCCTGTTGGTTCATACAGATTAAATTGCCACTTTGCAGGCAACTTCTATGCCAGCATCCTAGCTATTGCAACATTCATACTTGTAAAATAACGAAAATTTCAGAACAGTTGCTTCAATAAAATCACCTTTGAAGGATATATCTGCTCTTAATGTCAAGTGGATTCAGTGCTAATAACATATAAGGAAGTTTGTAACTCTGACCACCTTTATAGACTCAAGGCTTCATTTCCTTTCTGCATCTATAGATTTTTGGTGTGGGAAAGTGAATACTCCTGTGGTATCCCAGGGAAGTTGCTTCATTCCAAAAATGGTTGGTGTTTATCTGAGAGTGCGGCAGGGCTAAGTTTGAAATGTTTTCAATGAAATGATTATGCTTCTGGATCACTAATTTTCTCTATCAAAACATCATCTTTATAACTGGACTTCAGATGTCAGTGTAGACAGAAGTTGCAAAACATGTTTTATCCCTTCTAGAACACTACAGTTATAACTTTTTGTCTTTTTAAAATCAGAATATCTATTATTTAACATTATGAAATCATAAATTGCTTTTGTATTTGCAGTATGTTTACATAAGGTATGAATTGTCAGTGTTATTTAATAATTACCTCTACCTAGGTGCACAGATACCTTTTTCCTGATGTATTTAGAAAGCTGATGAATTAAACAGAAAGATAAGGCACGACCATATTATTCAAAACCTGCTGGTATTGTGGTCTTGGTTAAGTTATCTAATATGCATTCGCCCGTTTTCAAAAATGTGTGCATTTTGTGCTTTGCACAGGATTATATGAGAGGAATAGTACTTTATTAAAAGCCCCTTTGTAAACAGAATAGATATAATGCAAAGGAAGCAGTCAGGCGTCCACAGCAATTTCTTATTTGTGGAACTGGTATGTAAAGAGTGCTGCCACAAAAACCTCTCTCTTAAGAAGTTTCAGTGTTATCAGAAAACAAATACATTAAAATATAATAATTTACATAAATTCTGTGTCTCCTGGTAACCATTTCGTACTAAAATCTAAATGCATTTGACTTGCAGTACCTTAGATTTATATTTAATTAAGTCATCCCCCCCCATCAGGAAATTTTTAACAGCTTGACATTTTTATGTTAGTTGATAGGTTAATAAACAGAATTATCTGACAATTTAAAACTGTCTTTAATAATCACATATTTAAATATTATTTTAAAATATTATTTTAACCATAGATAAATTCCATAGATAAATTACTGACTATTTAGGTTGTATTTTTATGCAGTAAAGAATTTGAAATCTATAAAATACAAGTTTTATGGTTGTCCATGCAACTTCTGGTGATCACTAAATGAGCAAAGTTCTTACAGAAATAATAACATGTGATCAAGTAATTGCATATATTGTCTGAAACCATCTTTTTAAAAAAAGGCAGAAATAAGTTTGCTTGAACCAACAGCTACTCAAACACTTCCAAAGTTTACATTTCCCAACTTTCAGTTACTTTACCGTGCAATGTAAATATTATTTTAACACTGGTGCCTTTTAAGCAATTTCCTGTCTTTTTCTTAAAAGTAAAAGCTCAGCTTACACAGTGCGCCTCGTGTAACAGTCTGCACTGGAAGGGTTTGAAACCTCGGCCTTCGCGTTCCCCCCGCTGGAAGCACAGGAGTGACTTTCTGACTTGGGCTTGCTTGAGAGCTGATGGTGGCATGTGCTGCTAGGCGTTCTCGGCCTAACGCCTCTTTTCCGTCCCAGCTCGAAAGTTGAGCCTTGTTGCCCCGTGGGTGCCCAGAGGGATGGATGGGATGCTGTAATCCACTTGCTCTTAGGTGGGTAGGAAAGGGCTGTGGGGGAAGCACCTGATCTGATTTATCTCCGCTCTCCATGTGGTGGTAGTTCTGTGCTCAAATCTTTCCACGTGCAGAATTTCCTGCTGTGGCTTTGGCAACAGAGTGGAGTTGGCTCTGTAGATCACAGAAGTTGTTGTTAGGGCAGGTTGCCAAAACTCTGAGACCCTTAGCCTAGAGGTTTGGAAATAACAGCTGAGAATCCTAAGTAAGGAGTTTCTCCCTGCTGAATTTTGAGTGTCTGGTGTAAACCTGGAAAATGAAATATTAGTTGTGTGTTTCAACATTGTCAAAATAAATGTTATAGATGATTTTGCCCTGCATGTTACAGATGAGAGAGCCAAGCAAGAATAGATGTAGAAATAGTGATCAGTAAAACAATGGCAGGTGTAGAATTAAACTTAACTGTGTGTTCAGACCTAAACAGTCTTACATACCATATTATCTTTCTCCATTTCCAGCTTAATTTACATTTATTCAGTGACTTCTTTAATGTGACAGATGTTGTGAAAATGCATTCATAACTTTTGAAATGATTTAAGTAGGTAATTCTTACGACAATTTACTTACATTTCATGAAGTTTCAGCATTAGTTTAGGAATATAGCAGAAGTCTATAGAAAAATTAGGATTATCGTTTTAAGTTTCCTCTACTTCCTTTTAAATGTAAACCTGCTAGTTCTTGCATACATGGTATTTTGCAATAAGTATCTCTGCACCTTTCACAAAACGTTTGATTCTCTTTGACACTTGAGTTGATGTTGAGAGCATTTATCTTCTTTCATTCCAGCATATTGAAGAACACTAGTGACTCATACGTTCAGGTTACTGAATAATGTATACGTTATCTTTGAAAAATAATATTAAGCCTGTTTTCTTAAGCAATACAGTCTGAAATCCTTGGAAGACACCGGAGATTTTTGAAAAGACTTAATCTGTTTTGTTAAGACTTAGTTTGTATCTTAAGTTGTTGAGAAGGCAATATAAAGAAAAAGATGGATTTTTTATTTTATTTATTTATTTATTTATTTATTTATTTATTTTGGTGGTGGTGGTTTTGACCTGTATCCTTCCTTTGTGGAGCCAAATAAGGAATTTTCATAGTATAAGAACCAGCAATGACTGAAAAGAAATATGTTTATTTTAAATTTTTACAGTCTAGATTTAGTCATTGATCATTAATATATAATGTAATATAGGCATTCAGTAATCTGTGTGGCCTTGTGCATATTATATTGATGAAGATTAATGTTATTTATTTGTAGATGATTTGTGGTAGGTTACTACACTGATTTCAGTGTAGTCCATGTCAGAGTATGTTCTTAAATTTATGTGGTTGAGAAGTGCTATATATATTTTGGTAAAACTAAATATTAGCCAGGTAATATTAGATCAAATACAATATTTATTGCCCTAATAGTGAATGTGGGATCATTAACTATTGATTAGAGTATTTTTCTATAACTTGGAGAATATGCCCCATGGTTATAGTTTATAACTTTGAATTGTGCTGTGGTAGATTAGTTCATTTGTTAAGTAAGGTATTATTCATGGCTAGAAGATACAATTCTAAGATTATCAGTATCTACAGTATCCATTTTACAGATAAGCTAAAATGGTTTTTGATTGTCCTGGGGCCTTATCTAAAATGGATTGAAATCACTGGGAGCCTTTTCATAGCGGGATGTGGATCAGATGCTGAACTTTAAAATCATTAATAAGCTGCACTCACAGAATTGAAACCTTCAAGCAAATGTTTCTAATAACATATCAGTGTACCCTTTTTGTATCAAAACATGTAGAGAGAAAAGAATGCAAGGAAGCTCTACAGTATGAACAATTAGTCTTTATATACTTGAATATTTGATAGGATGGTGCATCAGCCATTGCACTGCTAGTCTTCCTCTGTTTCTCTGACTGTTGAAGTTTTTTTTTTTTTTTCCTGATTTTTTAGGCTACCCTTTCCCTTTGCTTATTGTCCATTTAACTAAGATCTGCTTTGGCTTGGCTTAGATCAGTACACTATAGTTGATTTGTGCTGCAGCCACCATTGATGCTACTAGTTCCTAGAAAGGTAGGTATGGAATTAGTGATACTGATAAAAAGAGGAGGTAATTTGTACAAACTTTTTGTTTTATTACTTTCAGTTACCTTGCAAATGGCTTTGTAGACTCAGCATTTTACTTAAAATCAAGTTAGCTGATTATTTGTGTCTGAAAATCCTGAATCATCTGAAATGGTCAGAATCAGAATTTATCGTGTGAAGTTGCATGTTCTTTTAATTATACACTTATGAAGTACAGAGGTGAAAAATAAGAGAGAGAAACTTTATGGTGATTATTGCCTTATTTATGAATATGAATATAAACTAATTGGAATCTATCTTCTGACATGGTTATTCAGCCTGACAATTCCTTTGTGCACTGGTTCATTTAACATAACCAATTATCCTTTGATTACAAATAGCTATGTTAGTACTAGGCTTGTAAATATATGTCGAGCACTAAAAGACTACTGAAATGCAGTATTTCAACTCTAAATCTTTAGGAAGGAAAAGTGTGTATTGATTGATTGTGATATTTATTGGGTCATAATGTATTTAGATTTTCTTTAATGCATATGTTAGTGATTGTTTACTGTGATAAAGAGCACAGAGGTCTCTGCAAGGAGTTCTGCATGGAAAGAATTACCTCATGTTAGTGGTCACTCCTCAATTAAAAGTTCCATTAGCAGATGATTCCTGCTTCTGGTCTGTGTACTGATTGCATTTTATTGCCTCTAAATCAGGTGCTAGACAGGGAATAAATAAACAGTGTGTGTGGTAATGGTATCCTGATCTTTTTTCATAGTTAAGAACACCTACATCCATTTAAACCAGTGAAGTTCGGAATATTTTTACTGAAATTCTTTATTGCATTTGAACTGTGTTTGAAAGTGGCTAGTTTCACTGCTGTTAAAATAGAGGTATATCTTAGAAGTATACCCAGAAGTTATTTTCGTCATAGTTAATGTTTCAATTTTTCAGAAGATTAGAATTTAGATAAAAGGAAGATGTCTTCTCTGTAGTCTCACTTCTTACTAGGTTATGTTTAAATTTGAAACAAGAAACTCTATTAACTGATTACTGGAACTACAGTAGTGAATGATAACTATCAATTATCTAGTGTATCCAGAGGTATCTAAAACCCTTCCTTTTCCTGCCCCTCTGCCCCCCCCCCCCCACAAAAAAAAGCCCAAATGATACTGATAGCAATTAATAACACATATATAGCATAGGTTATAAACCTAGCTGCTCCTGTTAAAACAGTCTGAGAATACACTGAGATGAAGTCATGGGTTTCTGCAAATATTAAAAATTTCTGAAGTACTTATTAACAAAAATTCTTGTAATAGAATTACTTATATTCTAGATACTTAAAATAAAAATACTTACAGGACTCTCCATATTCAAATTAAAAATTGACTTGAGATCATTATACTTGAAGTGGTCCAGTAGTGTCTTTGGAAATGAATCCCCTACATTATCATGGTAATGAGTTCATGAGCCAGTCGGGAGTTCATTTAGTGCTTATCACACACCTCTAATCAATTCCAGATGTTTGCACTGACAGTGGCAATTTTAACAAGCAGGTGTCTCACATCTGAATCACTGTTACCCCAAATCTGTGGAGCTTCTTTGAGCTTGTACTTGCTGACCTTCAAAATGCCCAGTGGGAAAGAAACCAAAAACAGAGATGTTAATAAAGCAGAGATTTGGGCTCGCAGAACTGCGGAAAAGAGACTTAAAACTGCTTGATAGTGGTCACACTGCATTGTGTTACATACCTGATGCAACTGTGTTTTGCTGCATTGATATTAAGAACAACATCATCTTATTTTTATTCACCATAAATTATCAATAAGAAATAATTTTGTCATATCATTACTAAGCAGTAGCTTTAAGAATAATTCAAAGATGTGAGTAATTGTTACTTTCAATGTAACTTATATATTTAGTTTTCATTCATTAGACTAGAAAAGGCTTTGCTGGTCTCGAGGGATTTGAGTGTGATGAGATATATCTAGAATATAAATAATAAAGTAGAAGGAAGTGCTAATGGTTTTGCTATTTTTCTATCATTTTTTATTAATGGTTCTGTACAGCTTTGAAGATCTATTGCACTCTGTAAGTGCTAAGTATTATTTAATAGTAACTATTTAAAATGACTGAGATAGAAGGGGTTATGATCTTGGGTCGTGAGGGTTGATTAGGGAAATAACTGAATTTAAGTTCAATCATTTACTGCTTCAAACTGTAAACCCTGTATCTTTCTAGGGGTTGACTTTAGCCTTTTTTAGGTTTTAAAATAAGTTCTGCATTGTAAAGGATTGATGAAAGGTGTACAAACAATGACTGATTATATTTTTAAGAGAATTTAGTTGAAATAATAAATGTGAGAACTAATTGTAGACCTGAACCTATAAGCAAAGACACTAAAGCTTCCTCAAACCCTTAAATTTATTCATCTGTGAATTTGTTTACACAATTGGAACTTTATTCAGCATGTCGTAACGCTCATATAATCTCTACGCTATCCTAAATCCTTTACATTTCTCAGAAGTGATTACACTAGCTTAAAGACTGTCTGGTTCGAAAACTTGATACAAAATCTCCTGTTTCTGATGAGCTGTTTTGTAAACCTTTTGTTGGTACAATCCTCCCCCCCCCAGTTTTATAGATGTCTGAAAAATGCATTCAGTGTATTTATAAGTATTTATAAGTATCTGAACATAAATACTTTAAAGTTTAGATTATGAAATTGCGACCTATGTTGTTGTGATGCCGTCAACTATAGTTAACTAGACTGTATTTAGATACTTTACTGTAATAGTAAGTAACTAATACTATTTAAAAGAGAAACAATAGAGACTGCATGCTGCATGTATGAAATCAAAATGTCTTTATGACGGTAGGCTTTTCATTTTGTTTTGTTTTTGTTTTATTTGTTTTTAATCTTCTGGTATGCTTTACACAAAGGGCAGAAGGAAAATGTATGAAAATCTGTTGCATACCTCATCTTCTATAAGCCTTTTAATCAGAATAAACTTTTTAACTGTTCATATTTTAAACTAGTTGTTAGCAAGGCATCCTGAGACAATGGGAAGAAAGTGAAGAGTACAAAAACTAATTTGTTGCCTAAAAACAAGTAGGGATTCTTTTTTGTTTAGTGTTTGCAGAATCTTATGATTTTACATTATTTTGATGGTTATCTGGAAATGTCATAGCTTTGTCCTAAGAGCATCCCTAACCTACACCTTGATTTTGAAACAGTGCTGTGAAATTCAGTTTGACCTTTTAAGCTGAAATAGCCTTTTAACTGCAGGGAATGGAATGCTTGCAGTACTGAAGATGTACATACAATATGCCTGCCTACTTTTCCTGCTCTGCTTCTAGCCAGCCTCTTACCATCTCACACCCGCATCTGTAGGCTGTGGCTCCGTGAAAGTGGGATGCTTTACTCACAGCCTGTGTAGGAGGCAGAGGTATCGAGGTTCTGTTAAGGGGTAGTTTCAGAAATCAAATCTCCTATTTGATCGCCGTTGCGCTTTCATGACTTTCTGCCTTGATTTTTTCCTTTATGCGAGTTGTGCTTTGTGGGGCTATAGGATAGAGACAACGAAGTCAATTAAAGGGCTAGTTATATAAGAAAGTTGGGAACATGAGCTATCAAAATTCATCATATAATGATGATAGTCCCATAGATGATGGCCACAAACGTCAAAGGACTAGAGCACTTGGAATTGGAGCAGAGTTTATTTTTAATGTATGTGTGGTAATATATGTGATCAAGCAGATTACTGCTTGATCTTATCAAGCAATGTATGAACAGCAACTTCAGATTTGCAGTCTAACAGAAAAGGTCTCTCGCCGCAAAGAAGCAGCCACTTCCTGCCTTCAGTATTGTTCCTCAGTGGAGGAAAAGAGGTCAGCTTCTGAGGTAGTATGGTCTTCTGTTGGATAAAGTAAGCGTATTCTCACGGTGTAGCTTCATACTGCTACTGAGTCAGTCTGCCAGCTGTGGCAGGGTGCTTCCCCCCCCCCCGTCACTGACTCCAGACTCTCCCTTACGCTGATGCTGCCAAGGGGCAGTTCAAAAAGTTGAAGAGGCAGAAAAAATTAAGTTTAAAAAGTGGGTAACTTCTAGTTCCCCAAGGCAGTTCACCAAGCATGAGAGGGAAGGGGTGAATCTCTCCTTTTGGCAGCAGCTAACTGTGAAATTGGTTTAACTGCAATAAGAAGTGCCAGTGTCAGGATGGAGTTGTCTAGCTGATGGGCTGATCTGACTTTGCATTGGCCATTAAAACAAATGGTCTTGCTGTTCCCCTCTGATTTCACCCATAGCTGTGAGTTGGAGCGGTTTTCTGATTTGATGGAAAACAACCAGCACCTCATCCCTGCCTGCACTGAGTCAGCAAGCTGGCTTGGTTCATCTTGCAGGCAGGAATAGGTGGAATCAAATCTTTTGGTAGCAACAGATAGTTTTATCAATTTATGCTAACTGAGAAATCAGGAAATTGGACTGAAAGATAAAGTTTTGGCTAATTTGGTCATATTCTATCACACAGAGTGATGCTAAAGTTTCTTAGCATCTCTGTAAACAATGCTGGAGCTCTGATGGTGTAATTTGCCCTTTTGGAAAAACTGGAATTTATCATGATGTTATATTACCACAGTTTTAGTGTATTTTTTCTTAATTTTTTTAAATTATTTTTATTAAACTTTATTAGGATAGTTTAACTTTTATGATAAATCATGTTTGTTTATATTGAACATTTTGTTTCTCTTAGTTTCCAAAAATACTTTATTTTTACTATTGGAATCACTTAGCTAGGAGAAGTAGGAGTAATTAAAGTTATTCTCAAGTTGCACAGTTTAGTTTAAATAAAAATGCTTTCTATAGTTTTTAGATGAAGTTATAAATGTTGACTTTGGAACTACCTGAAGATTAATAGTGATGCATTTGAAAAGCATTATTTTTTTTATTGATTCTTAATGTAGTAAATTACTGAAGTTATTTGGCAGCAAACAGAAATAGCCAGTGATGTTGTTCACATTTATTTTCCTGATAGCGTCACAATTTGCATTAATTGCATTGCAGCTGCACTCACTTATATTAAAAAGCTTCTACTATAATTAATCCTTTTTATTTCAAATCATTTTGGCACAATTTCTAGCAATAAACACTCATAAAAGACAGACACTTGAAAAATAACATACAAGTTTCTTCAATATATCTATTGCTGTGTTTTTCTTTGACATGAAATTATTGATAGGCTTCTAGGATCAAGTGTTACAAGTGGCTAAGTCTTAAGACTGGTATGAAAAACGCTAAGTGGATTATTTTGCATAAAAAATAGACAGATTTTGAATTTGTGTAATTAACCTGTGTTTAGAAAATACCTTGATTTATGTCTACATTTGTATTTCAGTTGCATACATTATGGAAATTTAATTTATAATCCATTTAGCTGATGTGATCATAGTTTTTAGTGCTATCATTTATTAGTCCTTGTATATTAAATGCTCTAAAGGCTTAAACCTGCCTTGTGTAAAAAATTACACCTCTGCATTTACATTTTATGAGTCATAGGTGGAATTCCATTTTAAATTCGAGTAGCTTTGATATATTTAAGGAATTACAATGGTTTTATTGTTACTAATGCAGGAACAGCAAACACTGACCTTATACATTGAAAATTAATGATTTATCCCTCTAGTTTGCTTTTAAAGTCAACTATACAAATGAGGATTTTGACTTTACACCTTGAATAAATCATATAGCTCTAAATATAATGTACCCTTTGGCTTTGAACTCATTATTCTCAATTCTTTCTGCAAGGTCTAACTCACCTCATGGAAATGTTCTTTCAAAAGTTTAGGGAATTGTATATGTTTTTCTTAATACTTTTGTTAGAAAATAATTGAGTGTTTACTGCTGCATTTGCTGGGGAGCTTTTTTGCTTTTTTGCTCATTGTACTTCCTTTTCTGAATTTTGCAGAAGCCTGTGGAACAATTAAGTAATGCTGAAACACAGCTCTTAAAGAACAAAAAGAGAACAAATAATGAGTTTACATTCATGATGCCTTTTCTGATCTGCCTGACAGTTATATTAATGGTACTGTGAAGATAGGATTGTCAATGTTAGAGATGCTGAGGTGGCAAACAAATGGATAATGGGAAAGGCTATGAAAGAAAATATATTTCAGGGATTTTTTAAAGGCAGAAATCTACTGTTGTTTTTCCTTTATTCATATAGGCTTTCTTTAAGTGTTGATGGGCTTTGCTTTCTTAGCCCTAAGATTTCTCTCTCTCCTTTCAAGGGTTATCATAAGTACCTTTTCTTGTCTGGTCAACAAATTGTTGATATGTGAAAAGCTGTTTTGCATTACATTGAAATGCAACAGTAAATTAGATTGACTACAAATGATATTGCTGGCACTTTGTGTATTTTTGAAAATTCCTGAGCAAATCTTTAGTTAACAGAGGAAATACATATTTGCATTATGCAAATTTAGATCAGGCTCATTTTTGATTTATTGATCTTTTGTCAGTGGTAATGGTGTCAGGCATTTGCACATTCAACTTATGAAAAAGATGTTACTGATAGGCACTGGACCTGGAAAATTAGGATGTTCTTTGATGGTGCCAGTAAGTAGTAGAATTCAGATGTCTTTTCTTTTAGCCATACTGATTTATTTTAGAGAGAGCAAACAGAAGTAATTTATTGTTTGGTAAAGTACACAGCGATGAATCTGTATAACATGCAAGAGGAATAGCACCTGTCAATTCATTAACATTAAGAAAAATACTGTTTTTAAACAGTTTTTAAAAATGCTATTTGAGGAGTATGTTTTTTACATATTTACTTTTCAGGGTTAAACATGAGTGTTAGTAATACTGAGTGTTTTACATGGAGCAGTTTATGAATGGAATAATTTTGCTTGTGAAGAACCAGATGGTTTGGTGGAATGGAGGAACAGACTAACAACTTTTTGAAGACATTTTTAATGCTGTTACATTGTCTCTAAGAAACCTTCTTTTTCTTATGAATAATGTATACAGTTCATACACTTTCTGTTTGATCTAGCAGTTTGGACTAGAAGACTTAAGGAGAGATGAGCCGTGACCTTACCTTTTAAATCACCACATAATTAGTTTCTTAGTTTTTGATCTTGGTATTTAAAAAGGATATTCAAATTTCAAGCTTCAGTTAAGCATTTTTAAATTGATGTAATAGATGGGTTATTATGATACCACAAGATCCTATCTAGGTGCTAAATTAAAGAGGAGTTACGAACAAGTTAAGAAATACACAGTAGCTTTTAGAATTTGTATGTGGTACTACAATAAAATCTAACTTTTTTTAAATCATTTTGGTTTTTAGGCTCTTTATGAAAATATGCTGGTGGAGCTACCATTTGCTAGTTTTTTCCTCTCAAAGTTACTGGGGACAAGCGCTGATGTTGATATTCATCATTTAGCTTCATTAGATCCAGAAATGTACAAGAATTTGCTTTTTCTCAAGAGCTATGAAGGGGATGTAGAAGAACTTGGACTAAACTTCACTGTGGTAAATAATGACCTTGGGGAAGCACAGGTAAGAGTGGTGCTCTGGCACTTTTTTCTGTTATGTTTGACTGATGAATCATTAGTATCTCTACTAGTTAACTTTTGAGCATGAAAGTGATAAGGCACAAGTGTAAAATTGTTTCCTTGATTCCACTTTAAATAACTGTAGAAATTAGATGGTATATAAACTACAGAATTTCTACTTTATGCTTTTTCTGACCTTACAAAAAACAACAAAAAAGGCCAAATCTTTTGGAGGGGCTGAGCTGCCAGCTGAGTTTGAGGGGGAAATTGGTGTTCAGTGCTTCTGAAAATTGAGCCCGTTAGTTAGGTCCTTTATGATACGAGCTTTTATGACAACTTTACACTACAGAATTTAGTAATAGTAGAGAATTAATGACCAGTTGAAAAGTATGCCTGTATGTGCTCATAGAATTAACCTTCTTGGATAAGATTTGTTGTCATGCTTCCTGTCATATTTGAGGAATAAAAATCATGTAGTTCTCTTTGCCTGTTATATTTGATTTTAATGTTTATTAGTCATTTTTACAGTCTTACTTTTTCTTTTGAAATACTGACAGAATTATCCTGCTTTTTATTTCCTTCTCAGCCTTTGCTGTACTGCTTCCTTTTTTCTTTTGCATAGATGTGTCCACATACAGAAGCACGTATGTGTATGTGCCTGTCAGTATGTTTCTATGTATTTTTTCTCGTGACATCTTTCCTATATTTGTTCTTTTCTTCTGTTTCACTCACCTTTTCTTCTCCGCTTCCTTTCTTTAAAAAAATGATTCCTTCAATCGCTACTTTGTTTTTAATTTGTCACTCTCCTGCATCCTTTTTACCTCCCATGTATAAATACGTGTATACATATACATATTTGTTTATATACATATATACACATATATGTATATATACATGTGCATGTATATATATGTGTATATATACACATATGTGTATACGTGTGTGTATATATATATGTATATATATATATAAACATAAAGTTAGGATTCATCAGACCAGTAAGAGATAGGACTTACTCAGCATAGCTAAGCAAGTGGAGATACTGCTTCTGAGAGCAAAGAGGATATAGGGCTTCTTACCAAGGGATAATCTTGTACTTTGCTTGTCAGGTTGCAGACTCTGAATAAATTAAGTGTGTAACGAACACAAACCTCTTACAAAGCCAGTAGGCTGCTGCGAGGATCAGAGCATATATATTTTCTGTGTGTTTTCCCTTTCCCACTTGTGAGGATGAGGAGGGGTGTTGACACTGATGAAGTGTACTTACCTGAGATATTAGTAAAAGTCAGATCATTTCTACATGCTCTACACTCATTTTTTGAGCTGCTTGCTTCAGTGAGTGCTGTTCCTGGTCTTCTCTAAGAAGGGGGAGCTGGAAATTGAGTTGTTTTATTTCAGTTCAGTGTTGACCTGTTCTGAACAGCAGAGATGAGAACACAAGCAGAAATTTATTCGAAGCTATAGGAGGGTGATGCAGGATTGTATTTAATTCCTTACCTATCTTTCTCTCAAAGTGCTGCTCCAATGTTAGTGTATCAGTGGAGTATTCTGTTATCAAAATGTAGAGCCTGAAGCACTGCTCAAGAGTTGTCCCTCTTGTTTCCTTTCCATTACTCATACCTGGGGTCAAAAAAATAGACAATATTGTGATGTACAACGTTGTGCTGATTCAGGTCTGAAATACAGATTATGAAAGGGAGTAAAATGTTCTCCACAGTTTCCCTGTTGGTGCGGGAAATCTGGGATTATACAGGCTCTAGCTGAGGAAGCAGCGCCACTGAGATGCAGCAGCTGGTCCTGGAAATTGTTACTGAGCTATTTTACAGCTGCTTAAATCACAGCGAGTTTAATACCTAAGACTTCTGTTTTAAGAGCAACAAGCTCAGACTTTATTCTTCCATCATCCGTTTCCTGTCATATGGGAAGATCCAAAAAGCTGGATTTTGTTACAATTTAAAAATATTATCCTTAAATTTTGGGTTCATAAACCGTATTTAACGGGGAGAGGATCAGGAATTATCTAACATAAGTAATAGTTCATGTAAGATATAAGCTACATGCCATATTTTTCCTGGGTTCCACTCACTATTTAAAAACCTCTGAGCTGCGCTGTCTTTAGAAACATACTTAAAAAACAAAAAAAAAGATACATAGGAAAGCAGTTACTTACTCATAGAGCAGGTATTATATTGTAGCATGTAGCAAGGAATTTGTTGATCACTGAATTGATTTCTGTAGCATACACGTATTTGGCTACTAGATTGCAAGGCACTGAAGTTGACAATTTCTAATATAAACAATGATTTTGATGGAAAAAAATGCTGTTTTTATTCTAAACCCCTTCAGTTAAATGCTTTTCAAGTAATAGTGTTATTGATCATAGCCAACACAAATCCAGTTTAGTTAAAAATAGCTATTATTTTCTGGAGAGGCTGTGGTTTCCATACTACTACATCTAGTTTATGTGTCCTTAAAAATTCAGTTATACAAAGAAGTTAGAAACTAGCTTAACAAGTGGAAAGAGATAGAAAAGAGAAATAGTTCTGAACTGGAGCACCAGGAGGTCCAAGACGGAGATGTCACTAGCTCTACTGACTGCTACAGAAAGCTTGCATTAAGTGCATTCTTGCCAAGAAGTCTAATTTGTTCATTAAAATTCTGAGTGCTATGGCTACTAGCATCAAGGCTTTTGATTATTAATTATTTGTCATAACTTTAAAAGGAAGGCTCACTGTAATAGTGAGCTTTTGAGTAACTAAACTCAGTAATTTGAGTATTTTGATGGAGTATTACTGTGCTTATACTTGGAGAAGTGACATTGTACCCTTGAAGTATAAACCACCTTTTAATGAAACTACATTTTAATGTAGTTCAGCAGAACTGATTGATTCTTTAACTGTTTTTGTGTGTGTGTGTGTGTGTATGAATGCAGCAGGTTACTTTTTATTTCACTTCAACATTGTAATAAGCTTCATATAGATAAATACATTTTGTTGGGTGCTTTACTCATTTAACCACTGCATACTAATTAATTGTGTCAAGGTAAGGCTAATTCACTTTGGAAAAAGAGCTTAATTTGCACTCTTTATGTCAAATGTACATTATCTCTAGTTTTCAGCTAAACAACCACTTAAGTGTCTAATAAATTAGTGGCCAATAAATGCATCATAAATTTACCATTGTAAATAGCTATCCTCGTGACAGTGTCCATCCAGCAATTGTGACAAGAAAGCATTATCTGCAATGAAAGATACATTCAGAAGGGGCACTATTGCCTCTGTCAGTAGTAGAAGGTAGATTTCTATTATCAGTATATTGATTCCAATCCTGTAATGTGCTTTTAGATCCCATTAAACTATTGTAAAAGTGCATTCACCAGAAGTTGAAAAAGGTACTTAATAATTTGCACATTAGACCTGCTAATTAGAGGAGCTCTGCATTCAACCTTTTCTCCCCAAATAGCTTTAGCTTTTGATAAAGAATCAGGTAATGCAGTAATGTTGCAGCAGCTGTTGGAGTAGCTATATAAAATGGAAGCCAAAAAAAGGCTCTAAAGAATATCAGTTATATATTTAGTTACCGATCCCTTCAAGTAATGTATTATATATTTTTTCATTTTATCTTGTAGATTAGAAGATAATAAAATGCTTATAATAAGCTTAGGTTAACAAGCTCAAGAAAATGCCTTTTCTTCTTCAGACCTCTTATTCCCTTGCACTTTCCTCTCTCACTCCCCCCCTCCCCCCCCCAAACACACCCACAGTGAGGAAGGCAAGTTTTGTGTCTGTCTTAGGGAGGAGAGGAAGAGATTCAAATATTTACTGCTACTCCTTCAAATACATAAGATTCTGTACTCAGTCTTCTCAAACAATGACTCTTGAGGTTACATGGATCGGAACAGTCTTAATGTGATCAGAATACTCCATAAATGAAGGCCTTCATAAACATATCTCCAGAAAAGCACTTTATTATATGAGGCAGCAGTTTCTGTGAAATGCAGATAGTATCAAAGTTTGTCTCAAGATACCCTTTTTAAAGTAGATGCAAATGCCATTTCTGTTAATGAGAATATATTGACTGACAATAGGAGAGTTCTTTGCCTTTAAATTTCTTGAGAGAAAATTTTGAAGTCTTAAAAATGATTATGATTTTTTTTTCTTGTCCTGGAAGCATCTTTGCTAGGATACAGTGGCTTAGATGAATGATTCTGGAGGTTTTTCAGAAGCAAAATGATTAAGTTGATACTGATCCTTCTAGGGCAGATTTATAACCCTTATGGCAAATGCATTCTTAGGCATTCAAATGCAAAATCCTACCAGGGGCTCCTGCCTGAACATCTGGAAGGCAGATGCCAGGGAAAGAAAGAAAACCTTTATTTAATTATTTTCAGAATACTGAAAAAATTCAGGTGTCATGTGTACAAACATGACAAGAGTCTCATTTTCATTTGTCCCATCAACAGGCTTGTAGGACCTTATCTCGAAGAATGCTTTTTGAAATTGCATCAAACGTGTGTCTTCAGTCTTCAAACGCACGAAAGCTCTTCATACTTCAGAATACATAGGTGAAAAGGTCCCTTATTCTTCCCTAAAATATTTCACACTTTACTCTCCCAGTATTCCCCTTTTCTCCATTAGCCTGGGAAGCAGCTGCCACTACCAGATTTGTACATGAAGCACCTAGCATTAAGTTCCTCTGCCAGTAGAGACTTCCCATTGCCTGCCTGTAATCAAATTACAGAGCTGCTTTGTGTGAGATTATTCTTGATGAGTCGGGAGGTTAATTTCCTGAATTGATTTTGCTTGTCCAATTTTGTTTTCAGTAAGCTTTTCTGAGTATTTATTTCAAAATTGCTATCATGTCTGAAAACTTACTTGCAGTAAGCATAATAGTGTAACTCAGTGCTCACCTGAACCCATTCACTTGAATGCCAGCATACAGAAAATACAGGGTTTTACATTCATATTCCAATATGTAAACATATGAATAGTAAGGTTTGTTTAAAAAAAAAAAAAAAAAAAAGTTGGTCACGTTTACGTTTTCTGGAAGTAGGTTCTCATAGAAACATGTAACTGAATTTATAACCAATAAAAACATTAGTTCTTAAGAATTGCATGCAACAGTAGTTTAAGGTATATCCAACCATGAATATGCCTAGTACAACACATGTACATTTCTACAAATAGTGAAGTAGGTTTTCTTGCAGATTTTTTTTAACGTGATATTTTTCTATCCTCCATTGATATTTTTCCTTCATTTTAAAGATATACTGTGTCAGTATGGACTAGAATTTAGTTATCTGTGGTATTATCTGAATATTCCAAATACTTACTATCTAAATAAGATGCATACTTTCTTGATTGCTTTTTAAATATATAATTTTGATAACTAACCAAATTAAAATGAAATTGTTTTTGTTTTTATTTTTAATTTAGAGCGACAAAATAGAAATTAGGTGGTGATGTAAGTATGCATATTTTGAGGATTTTTTCTATTCTCTCACCTCCTGTATAACCTGTATTACTATTTTGCACCATCTAGTGGTAAAATTGAACAGATAAAATTGAAGGTGGTAAAACTTTTTAGACGTGATAGATTGTGTTGTGACCTTTTTGAACAGGAACTGTTTAACAGACGTTCCTGACATTTACAATTGAGTGGGAATCTTACAGTAGGGCCATTAAAACATTATGAAAATAACCAATGAGTAAAAAGCGAACTGCGCATAAATTTACTCTAATTTTATTGCCAGCCCAAACTTCAGCATTTTGTGTCTTCTGCTTAACATACATTATGCCACAAAGAGTAAGAAGTATGTATTCTTCCTGCCACATTTGTCCTTTTTCTCTCAAATTGTGGTGGTACTAGGACACAGTGCTGGTCGAGTTAATCTCACATTTACAAACTCTGCAAATAAGTAGTGAGAGTGTAGGAAAATTCTGTGAGATTTTGTTAACTGAATGCTGTAGTTTTATCTGTGACATGGGCAGATTCTGTTAACTGAATGCTGTAGTTTTATCTATGATATGGGCAGTTACAGAGTTGTAGGGGGGTTTTGCCACAAAGTGTTGCCAGATCAGGAACCAAGATTTGCTACTTTGAATAAAAATGCAAACACAAAAGCAAAAAAAAAAAAGTTTTCTTTTTTGTATTTTCTCGATTTTCTTTTTAGCAGTAGCCCAAAAGAGTATAGTGTTTTCTCTCTCAGATTTGTAGTATGAGCATTGTAAGGAGAGAAAATGGCTTTCATTAGACAATTGATACACCTTTCCCTATATCTTTAGACCACCATGGAGACAACATAGAATCATAGAATTGGTAAGGTTGGTAGGGAACCTGGAGATCCTGGTAGGGACCTCTAGAGATCATCTAGTCCAACCCTCAAATGCGTAGCCCATACAGGGATCGAACCCACAACCTTGGCATTACTAGCACCACGCTCTAACCAACTGAGCATAATTACAATGTGAACATAAGCATAAGTTGCTCTGTGTCTTGCCCTCTTATTTCCTGGGAAGGTTAGCTGTTAGGTTTCCTATTGCCGGGAAGGTTAGCAATTTGGATTCTTATTCACCAAGTGCACGGATGAATCCTAAATACAGTGGTTTCTAGAACTCATTGCCAGTTAGTTGTTCCCTGTAACCATTTAGAAAGTCAGTTTGAGCATCTTTCTACATAAATACTGAAAGAGATCTAACAAAAGATGTAGTATGCAAAATGAATAATAACTGTTTGTTTATTGATGGTGCCCATATTTTTAAGAGAAACATGGTAAGTTAGGTGCTATATGCTAATATGCTTTAATATGGATGAATCCAATGTAGTCTTGCTTCAGAGAGAGAAATTTTATTTGGTGAAGTAGTGACAAAAGAAGAGATAATGATGCAGTTGTGATATGTATGTATGGATATAATTGGAGAACGAGAAGAAGGATAGGACAATATTTAAGCTACAGGCCAATGTTGATCTTTCAAGAAGAATGCATATGAACTAGTTTTACCTATTGGACTGGAACTGGAAATTATAATATTTCTAATTGTTAGATGAGTGAAATTTCTGATGAACTTCCTAGCAACAGTACTAAAAGGGTAGGAGGTAAAACACGGCAGCTCTCTAGCCAGAGTGGTTACCTGCAGTGGCGGGGGAGAAAGCTTAGCAACTTTTCATCAAACATTTCATTTTTGGTCTGGACAATATCCCCTACCTTTCTAAATCCTCCCTGTGGACTTTACCAGGACGAGAGTCCTCCTCAGGCGAGCTAGTGCAGATTGTTCCCTGTCTGCCATGTACAGGGCTGTATCCTCCGGAGCAGGCAGCTGCACCACACACCAGGTTCTGCAAGGGGTGGGCCTGGAGAAGGCTGTCCTGTCGGTTGTGCCCATAAGTTTTGGACTCACTCGGAAGAGAGCAAACCCATGTGAGCAGCGCAGGTTGCCAGACGATCAGGGCATGGCTCCGAGCAAACTAGACTGATGCTTTCATTTTTACTTAATTCTTCAGGGAGAAGGACTTGAATGTAGCAATTCCCACACACAGAAGTGATGGGTGGTACTGATGAGTTCTTTACTGTAGGCTTAAAAAATTGAGAAGTTTGCAGCTGAAGAATTAAAGTAGGAAGTATGACATTTTAAACACTCATAGTAGTTCAGGATTGGCCTAGTTTATCAAAGAAAGTGGTAAATACTCCATCATAAAGAGTCTTTATACCAGGACTGCCTGTCTCTCTAAAAAATGTGTTTTAACTTGCCTGTGGATTTATTGAGTTAAATACAGGAATCTCTAAATAGAATTCTCGCTTGTGTTATCTGAGAGGTCAAATAACATATTGTAATGTTCTTTTCTGGCCTTAAAAAAATCTATGAATCAGTAAAAATGTGAATGCTCAAAAGTGCTACAGATTTTTCATCGTAACATTTTGGTTTTGCTCACATTTTTAGATAGCATGCTGCAAAAGAAGCTATTCACAATTTGTGTTGAATTCTGTGTTACAAACGTGATCATTACTGATCAAAATGCATAGAGTTTGCTAACAGTTGGGAAAAAAAAATCCTGACTTTAGAGTGTAGAAAAATAAACTTTTTCTGAAGGTTTGAGAAGGTGAACACATGTCAATTTTTCATTTTTTTAATCCTCTTTTTAGTACTCTCTTCTTTTTGGGCTACTCTGCAAAACTAGTAGTAAAAAAACTTCAGAATAAGTAAAGATCGTTAATGTTTTAACTACTACTACCCATGATCCTATTGTAAATCATTTTGTATCTTATTACAGTGGCAGAATCTTTGTTTTGGGGTTTTTTCATCATAAATTCTTCCATGCTGATTTATCCTGATGTACTTGAAGGACAAAAACTAAACTTAGTAGAATGATAAAGAGTAGGTCTGGAGTTTTTTTCTGTTTCTTTCTTTCTTTTCATTCCCCCTTTTTTTTCTTTTGAAAATACTGAACGTGTTTTAAGTTAGCTTTAGAGCAGCATGAATTTTGAATGCTTATCATTCTGTAAATCAACTCTGTATCAGAATCTTAATTTTGACTCGGTGGGCACTGTTTTCAATAGTGTGATTCTGCAAAGTTCACTTGCACCAAACAGTTAAACAGAAGAATATTGCCAGTCAAGTTGAGCTTTCCTAATTCAGCGGGAAGGAAACAGTGATGTGTGCCCTTTGCTCATACAGGCTACTCTATATTCCACGGCACTTACTAGCAGCAGTGAAGCTAGCGGAAAGCTTTGCCAAGGGGAAAATTTCACCTCAGTTTCTGTTTAATTTGCAATGGTGAATTTAGCATTAAACATCAGCTCTTAAAAAAGAGCTCTGATACTGCTGAATCCACTTACTTTCTGGTAATAGAGCACAGGGCCATGTTTTCAGTTCTGTGTACTTGCAGCTGAAGATCTTGTTCTGAAAACTGGGTACCGCACTCTTGCACTTATGAGTAAACATAAAAAAACAACACTTGTAATAATCTTTTATTTTGAGGTGAATATTCTTGAGTATATTCTAGTTACTCTCAAGTATGTAAATCACCTACTGGAGTGTTTTGTAATTCAGTCTTCCATTTGCAGCACACCAACTTAAAAGTTTACCATGGTTATGAAAATTATTATGTTTATAGGTGGTTGAGCTGAAGCCAGGTGGAAAAGATATTCCTGTTACCAGTGCTAACCGAATAGCATACATCCATCTAGTGGCAGACTACAGATTAAATAAACAAATTCGACAGCATTGCCTTGCTTTCCGTCAGGGCCTGGCCAACGTTGTGAATCTTGAATGGCTTCGAATGTTTGATCAACAGGAAATACAGGTATTTTTGCTTACGACTCCTAAAACATTTACTTAAAACTGCAAATAAGCAATTAATTTTTGCCTGTAATGTAATTGTCCTACTTACTTTACTATTAGGTTTTGATATCTGGTGCCCAGGTTCCTATTAGTTTGGATGATCTTAAATCTTTCACAAACTATTCAGGTAAGTATATGTTACTTAATTAAAAAATCTGTTATGACTGATTCAAGAATAAATAAATTTGCTTTTCAACCTAACTTAGTTTTAAAAGAAGTTGTAGGGTCCTTGTTGCTATCCTTGGTGGCCAAACTCTCTAGATAGATGCCTGAATTTCAGAAGGTTGGGAAAAATTAACACCAGATTTAATTAATGTGGGGACATAGAGGTATGCGGTTTATAGTATTTATGCACTTAAATACAAGTTTTTAGACAGATAATTAGAGAATATATAATTCCTTTTCTAACTGGAAGTTAGTCAGTGGTTGCGTCTAGCTGCCCCCAAATTAAGTGTTCAAATGATACGGGGATGGTTATTTCTACCAGTACATTCGGATACTTATCATTTCTCAGAAGGCCCAAGGGACTGCTCATGTTCTTTCCATGTTAGAAATGCTAGGCATCTTAATTCGTTTTTCCCTGAATTCATCATGAATGTAACCAAAGAGTAGCTAACATAAAAGTTCACATCCCAGCTTACTTCAAAGTAAGTTGGCTTATGAAATAATCTCCTGAGTCTTGCACATTTTGTGAATTCTTGCAGTGAATGGCAATAACCCAAAGTTCCTAGATAAATACTAAAATACTGAACTAAATAAAACTAATTTAAAATAAACAAGTAGAGGGAAATGGTATGTCTAAGGTTAGCAATGAATGAGAAACTCTAAAAATGTAATGCTCAGAGATATCTGTAGATAATGGAGGTCAGCAATATAAGCCTGCTGCTTTTAATATTTTCCTCAAGCTTTTAAAAATTGATGCGAGGTTTTCCAAAGGGTTTCTTTCTTTTATAAAACTATTTTATCTTTAAATCATTTAAATCTCATCATAGGTGGCTACGCAGCAGACCATCCCGTAATAAAAATATTTTGGAGGGTTGTGGAAAGCTTCACTGATGAAGAGAAACGCAAACTACTCAAGTTTGTAACGAGCTGCTCTCGACCGCCTCTTCTGGGGTTTAAGGTTCATGTCTTTCTGATTCTTTTTTTTTTTTTGTGTCGATTTTTGTAGTTGTAATTTATATCACAATTGTGATATAAAATTTGTCTGTAGGAATTTAAAATAACAGACTTTGTGACTAGATAACAGCTTCAGTCTTTGCACTTGAGTATAATGATAATAGTTTTAAAATATTTCAAGAAATATGAAATAGTCTTAAAAAAGCATTCATTATAGCATTGGTTAAAGTGCTTTCTTTTTGTCATGAAAGATCCGTGCAGCCATGCTTTGATTGTGTTTCATTAATGAATAGAACCAGCATTACCACCACCTTCAAGGAACATACTAAGTTAATAGTAATGTTTTCAAAATTGGGCAAAGGAGGACTTAGGGTGTATCAGCAGCTATTAAATATAAACATTTGAAACTGGAGATGTATTTCGTATGTTTCCTTTAGATTAGCATTTGTATACATATAAGATTATGGCTTATTACTCTTTATATCTAAGTATTTTGCTGCTGTCTTTAGATTGATATTTACAGTGAACCTTAAGCAAGAAGAAAACTTTGGTCCACTGTTTATAAAACCAAAGAGAGACCAAGGCAAGTTAGTTAAAATTCTGAGGATATTCTAACTGGAAGTTTCAGCTGGGCTGTGAAATTTTGGCTAAGATCTGTCCTTGGATGACATTTCATCAAGAAATGTGGAAATGCTTTTGTGTAATTCACTGGAAAGTACGAATCACTTAATAGCAACACCATCAGTTTCAGTGTGTTGCTCAACAGCATATTTACTGTTGTACTCTTTAATAAATTAATACAAAGGTGAGCTTACTGGACTGTAAATACAGAGGTTTTCATGCAATTGCTTACAAGTAAAAATACGATGAGTTGCTCTGTTTAGCTTCCTTAGATGTGTTGCTAAACAGAGTTAAAGGACTTCTCACGTTAGTATGTGATAGTGTGATATAATATTTAACTAGCAATGGATATTACTGATTTTCTACATTTATTAAGTAAAACAGAAAAACCCATAAAAAATGAATGCAAGTTTTATGTGAGTGCTGAAGGCTTTATTAGTATTATTTTACAAAACAGCTATACTTACTCTATTATATTGAGGTGTGAATGAGCATTTTCTCATCATGTAAGTATCTTGGGGACAGATGCTAACATTTTATATAGGAACAGGAATTTCAGATGCATGCAGTAGCATGGAGGTGGAATTTTACTTTTTTTTTTTTTTTTTTTTTTTTTGCCTCATACACTAAAAGTTCATTCTGAACTAGTTAGCATTTAAAGTTTCAAGTTTCCACTTGAAAGGCAGAATTTTTCCAGAAGAATTTTTCTTCCTGAGCTCTAGGAATTGGGCACTTTTTCTGTGGCCGGGGGTGACGTAATGTCAAACGTGTCAAATGTGAAGAATAAAGCCAAAAAAACCACGCCTTGCTCCCCCTCTCCAACTCTAGATATTTTTACTGTTTGTTTTTCCTTTACTGAACTAAACAAACTTAATGCTAGAATTTCCAAACTAATGATTTACTTTTTTCTTAAATACAAATTTCTGCTGGAAAACAGAAAACATTCTAGTACTGAAATGAGAAGTATCCGTTACAGACCTCAGCCACTTTAATGATTTGTGATACATAAAAGAATTAGTAGGTTGTCACACAGGATGTGGATTTTTTTTTAAGGCGGTAGAGCAATTTCACTGCCACATTCTGTAGGGAAGAATGGCCTTTACAGCTTTGAAACCTGCTGCGTGCCCCTTTGTCCTTAACCTTCAACTATGCCCTTATCCTCCATCTATCGCCTTATGCTGCAAACTAACATTGTCCTTCCTCAGTCTTTTTATTTTCTTACTGTTTATAAGCTGATAGTGACACTGCTGCATGTACCCTGTAGTACATGAACATTTCAACCTGATGTGGGGCATAATAATTCTGTACTCCTTTATGCAGTCTCACCCTCCTCATAATAGCTTCAGCTGTTGTAGCCAGTTCTGTGCCATGATGTTAAAATACGGATTGGCAACATACCCACCAACTTAAATGTCTATGATCTGTAGCTGAGCTAAAATCATAGACACACCTAGAAATGCAGTGGGCACCTTCAGCTGGTAATTTAATTTGACTGTTACACATATCTATTTCAGGATTAAATGAATCCCTTTAACAGTAAGGTGAGCTTAGGATGATTAGATTTGGATATGGAGACAATGGAAATGGCTGTTCAATGATAGGAATCCTATCTAAAGCATTAGTTGAGTGATTATTTGAAAGTCTGCAAGTATTACTGTTAACTCTTCAGTCCTATGTGAATATCACTGTACAGTCTACTTACTCTAGCAGCAAACAGGACTGGATAACGCAGTGGGAAGTATGATTGGAAAACTGTGGGATGAGATCAAGGTAGATAGGACAAGGCATAGTTAAAAATCAGTCATATAATGGAGAACTGAGAAACAATTGTGTGGGAAGAAAGTAAAGAAAGTTTAAATTTGTTAACTGCCTTTTTAATTACAAGGGAAGAGCAGGAAATGCAGATGTAAGCTCCCAGTTCTGAAGCAGCCGTATGATGTTGGAAGAGATACCGGAAGTGACTCCAAAATCTAAAAATATTAAGGCCAACAAATGAGACATTAAAAACAGGGTGCAGTGAGGCCAAATGTGTAGAGGAGTGTGTGTAGTTAGGAAGTGGGCCACAGCCTGGTTTTAGCATACTTGGTTAGGAAAAATTGAAGTAAAATAGTAAAATACCATTTGCAGCATGATAGCAAAACATTAAAAGAACAATTCACTGTAGAACGGGCTTGAAAGCTAAACCACATGCAAAAGAAACCAGAATGAAAAGCCATTACTGCTGCTTTAGTGGATAGCACTGTGCAGAAGGGGGATGCACAGCACATGCAGTCACATCCTGTTAACACGGGTTTGCCGACAGACCAAGGGCTGAGGGCTGTTCATCAGACTGACTGTTTCAGGGACTCCACAGAAACGGTAAGATGCAAGTGTTTGCCAGAAAAGGAAATGGGCAATTGGCATTGCTGCGAGCAATAATGTAGTGGTAGCCTATGGCAATGTGTTGTTTAGAGCTTCGAAGGTGAAGCTGTGGAAGTGCTATCACCAGCCAAATAACTGTCTGAATTTATTTATGTTGAGGGTAGACTTTTACACAAAATACCTTTTAAAATTGTTTGCAATTTTGATACTACATTTTTCTGTGAGGAACACAGTTTCTCATTTTCATTCTACAGTTGAGTATGCAGAAGATTTTAGAACTGTCACATTTTGTTAAAATTAGTGCATGTTAATTTAAGATAAAGAAATGTCTTGACATTCATAGCTTACAGATAGAACAGTCTAGATTTGCATCATTTAAAAATTTAGAACTCTCACTGCCAGATTCAGACTCAGAATAACATTTGCTAAAGCTAATTAAAGTTTAATAAATTTAATAAATGTGATTGTTACAGACAAAAAAAAAAATCATTAAAGTGTGGTTGAAAATTGTTAAGTTCCAATCAGGTCACATAACAAATTGATGATACTTTTCAATTCCAAACTATTGCAGTTTCCCACTGTATGGTATTTAATTATGCAACAAATGGTGCCCTTGGCATGACATTTCAATTTCGAACTTCATTTTTCCATTTTTAAAGCTAAAGTAGGGGAAATCAATTAGCATTTTGAAAGGAACACTAAAAATGCAGCATTTTAGCCATGAAATACATTTTAAGGCCTCCATTTGAACAATAATTTAGCTTAAAATCTCATTGACCTTCTGCCTTTGGAGCTGGGATTTTTTTTTCCAGTTTCTAAAATCAGAACTGTTTTAGCTCAGCAAGCATTTGATGAATACTTTCTTGCCAGCAAAAGCAGTGCTTTAGAGGTTTTTTTTTTTTAAAGCCTTTTTGCACTATGATGTTTCTCAGAAGAAGAAATTAGATTTATTAAAACAATTAAATTGTTGCATATTAAATGTCTGTTCCTCAGATCCATGCTTATCACACCAGAAAAATAAGCAGTTTGACAAATTTATATCATTACAGACTCATTATGCACATCTGTATCATCCAAATAACTGTTGAATGATTTTATAATCTTTTAGAACCTGAAGAAATGCAGTGTAATTGGTTTAAGTAAAATTAGCTCTTTATTTGGAGAATTTGAAGCATCTCTTGATTCAGAATGTTATAACCACAGTAGTGTATATACTTGCTTAATCTTATGCATGAACAGGTCCATTGAATAGTGAGTATTGTTTGTCTTCAAATTCATAAATTTCAGGCATGCTGAAGGATTAGTTTACACTGAAATCTCTGTAGAGAAAAAAATGTCTTTAACCTAAGTCTTGTATAATATCAGATGCATTGAATTTAACAATGAAAATTATGATTATGATTATTATATGTGGTGTGTAGAAGGAAAACAGTGGTTTTATAAATACTCACCCAAACTTGAAGAATATATTCTATATATCTACAGTATGCTAACAAAATAACGCTTAAGAAGGGAAACACTGAAAGTTTTTTCTTTTTTTTTTTTTTGGATGACAGAAAAAAAGTGAAATGGTAACATGAATTTGTCAAATTTCTATTTACAGCCTGCCTGCTCATTAACCCTCTCTCCCTCTTCAGAGCATCACTTTAACGTGACAAGTAAATGCTCATATAGAACTTCTGCATAAAAGCAGGATACTTTTAAAGTCTAACACAAAAATGTTTGAACTGGCCCAGCACATTGCTTTATTAGTAAGAGCAAAATTGTTTTTGTTGGTATTCACTGAAACAATGCCAAGATGGGAAGGAAGAACCAAGCGCAATTTTCAGAAGAAACCATGTCATTGTAGCATGCAAAGTGAACTTCAAACATGGCAGAATATCCTTTTCTATCTATATCTATTACTTCAGTGGTCTATAGTTCCCTGTGTTAAGCATGTATTTTTCACTGTCAGAAAACTTCAGTGTAACTGGAATCTGTCATTTACTTATTCCTGCAAAATAACCAGCATCCATATGCATTTGGGAGGCTTTGTAAGAAAAGTCTGAAGTTGTTGTGAATCATTTGTCTCTCCCAAATACAATAAAAATCTTTTTGCATGCTATCGTACTGCTTTTTTTCCATATCACACTTCACTGCTTTTTTAGCACCATGTATTTGCAGAATAGAGTGTACAAACAATAATATTTTTTTTCCTTAGAACCAGATAAGACAGCTTTCTGTTTTGCAATATAGTGGATTTTGATGGGTGGAGGAGTTGCTACACAATTTGAGTGCTTCTGGGGGAAACTAGGAATGAAAGTATCTTTTGAATGTGTCATTGTGACTGATTTTAGTCTAATCATTTATTTCCTGGAAGTCTGTGCCAGCTGTTAAGGGTTAGATTTTTGGCCTTATATATATTTTTTGATGTGTTTTTTTCCTATTGTTTTTTTCAGGAGTTGTATCCTGCGTTTTGCATTCACAATGGAGGATCTGATCTAGACAGGCTACCCACTGCCAGTACCTGCATGAACTTGCTAAAGCTTCCTGAGTTTTATGATGAAAATCTTATGCGGAGCAAGCTTCTTTATGCTATTGAATGTGCTGCTGGATTTGAACTAAGCTGAGTTGAACTGATGCTTATGCAGATGATCTGCAGAGGAACTAGCCAGTGCCTACTCCACAAGCAGCACCCACACAAGCAGATTTAAGGGAATCCTGTCTAGATTTCTGAAGCTCTTGTGTCTTATCAAATGCCCTCAAATAGGTTTCATTTTTAAACACGATTTGTTAGTTAAACTTTCATTAATTAATATTACATTGACACTGCTTTATGATTCAAACTAATGAATGCTGTGTGCAGTGTGGCTGTTTTCTGTGTTTATGCGAAGAAAGAGCACATTTAAAGAATAGTGACATCTCAGTAAAATTAACCAAAGATGAAGCTTTGGCTTTGTGCTGTTCAGATATATATAACTTCATGAACTGGCAATAAAGTTGTGTACCAAGCAGCACATTGGGATGAGACAGGGCTAACTCCCTGTAATTAATCTTTTAGATGGAAGCGAAGCAGATGTTTGCAGATATCCCAGAAATGGGGTTGAAAATGCTCATTACTGATAAGCCAACATCTTTACTTATGTGGTAGAATTGTTTACAAATTGTAGTTATTGCAATTAAGACAGAACTGATTTTGTTTTATACTACCTTCCCTCAAGATGGTAGGCACTGAGATAAAAACATTTATAACCAATATTTTATTTGTGTTTTCTGAAATACCTTTGAGAAATTGGATTTGCATGCTTATTTTGAGTTCAACTTTTGGCTGCATCATTATCACTTGAACACTGTCGTAAATGGATGTGACTTTCCATGTTTTCTCTCTTCTGTCTTCTATGCCTGTACAGTTTTTTTTTTTGTTTTTTTTTTTTGTTTTTTTTTTTTATGTATCAGACTCCTATTGCATACCCAGTACATACAGAAGTCATGACTTTGGAAAAATATACATGTAACTACTATTAAAATTATTTGAACCAAAGTTATCAGGCTTTATCTTTTATATTTGAAGCCTGTGGTGTTCACATTCCTTTTCCCTATCATTTCATCTTAAATATCATATCTTTGCTGTAGACACTAGTCAAACTCATTATTTTTTATGATTAAACAAAGCTTTCGTATCCATCTGCCTGCAGTATTTCTGCTAAGAAGAGTAGGTGGGAATATGCTGCTTAATGTAATTTGATTGCTGGGAAATATTTGGTTCATATGGAAGGAACTGATTCTCTAGTAATTAAAGTGCATCATTGGGTATTCATACGTAAACTGCAGTCAACTTAAAAGAAAAATCAAACTAAGATTCATAAACAAGTGCATCCCTCTGAACTTCAGTTTTATATTTTAAATCATCAGAATTTGCAATCAGATTTGTATTCATCTCTTATGCAAAAAACTATTTTGCTGTTACTGGAAACTGTTGGATTTCATATTTAAAAGCAGTAACCAGCAATATCCTTTTAAATGAGGAGAAACTGAGTGATTTTAAGATGTTTACTAGTATTCATATAAAAATGTGTAATTTCTTAATTCGGGTAATAAATGAAGTGTTAAAATACTATTTGTAGTCTTGATGTACAGAAATAAAATGATTTGGTTTTCTTTTTAGTTTTGCATTAGGCTTTTTTATTTATGTTAAATGTTACATACCAACCTATTCTTTACCCCAAAATTAGTTTCTTGTATATTTTTCTACAAAAATTATGAAACTTACAAATAGATGAAAAGAAATCAGTAATAGTGCAACTGCCTCCTCCTAATACAAAACCCGAATACTTCAGATAGCATTATTTATCTTATAAGCTAATGCTTTAAATATTTGGAAATTAGTTTTCAATTCCATTCTTTTGCTACATTAATAGTGTCGTATTTGTATGTTGTAAAATGCAAATTAATTTTCTATTAAATGTCTGTATTTTGAAGGAGTTATGCCACATAATCATGACTGGTAATGTATAATTTCTGCTTTTGTAAAAGGAGACAGTGCATACTATTCTTATCTATTACCATGACTACAAGCTCAACAGAGACAGTGGGTTTAAGGGAAGTAAGATTTTCAGGTAGGTGTAGTCATGTAAACAGAACAATCATGCAGTTGTACAAAACCTCAGTTGAGTCTTTGGGCTCACTGAAAATACTCTGACTTTTTAATTTTTTCAGTATCTAGGTCCTACTGATCTTGTTTCTTATATTCTGTACACTGAGTATGAAATTCTGACATACTGTATTCAGTGGCATTGTAGCCTGAATTTTGTTTTACACTTAAAGTCAGCTGGAAATCGCTGCTGCAGCAGCTTATACCACTTTTAGTATCCAGACTGCAATAAGAGGAGGATAGGGGCTTCCTTTGGCAACGGATGTTTTTACTTCTGTCAGCTATTTTTGTATAGTCAGGATGAGGCATGAGTCCCTACTTTTCAAAAATCTGTTGCTGGATATTTTAAAGAACCAGAGATGAAAGGATGAGAAATAATATAGGTACAGCTAATCACGTCCTGAAGAGCTAAGTGGTGTAGCTGATCTCTCATATAGCTCTTGCATAGCAAGCATTGTTTATATATGCAAATGGATTTGCATTTGCATTTATGTTGCAAATATTTGCAACATAAAAATGTTTTTTAAAACACAAGCAAACTCTCTCCCAGTTATGATGCTCTCTCAGTTTAGATGGACAGGAAGCATTTTGCATGTAAGTAACCTAAAATGATGTTGTAGTTCTTGATCATCTGAATTATGGCAGTATTAATTATGGTTTTATAGTTATTTTCTGTGCAAGACAACCCTTCCTTAATTTCTGTACTTCAGTGATTTGTCCTGTTTCAGTACTTGTGTTTTTAAAATGATAGCATTTTCTGATTCTTTTGCAAATAACTAAGAGAACACTATACATTTGCAAACCATTTTAGAAACATTTTTGTCAAAATTTATCTTTAAAATGGAGGAGAATGTGAATTCTACATGTCTCCACAGGAATAAAATTAACTCTTGGTATGTTTATCTTGGTGAGAAATTCTCTGTATGTAAGTTTAATCCTACTAAGTAGATTTTTAAAAAGAAAGAAATTATCTTCCTTGTTAGTTAACTTCTGTTGCTTTCCATCATGGCCCCCGGTTCCAAAGTTGTGTGACTCTTGCAAAACCGAGTCTTCGTTTCCAGGGAAGATTTATGTCAACATGCAGGAAGGATCTGGCTTCAGCTTCATAAGTTAACAATGAGCTGGTAGAAGTTTGATTTGAGCAACAAAGATATCTTTGGTTGTTTTTGTATGGAGTGCTCGCTAATTCAAATAAAATTGAGTTTCCTGATGCTATTAGCAGCAGTCTTGACTGTTTGTTTTGGCATCACTTATGTAAATCTAGCAGAAACATCCTAATTTGATCTACAAAGGGGTTTGGAACTCAAAAATATTTAACAAGGCCAGTGATCTAATGCTAAAATCCAGTTTATTTAAACCAAACACTTTGTAAAATGCCAGTGGGACAGCACTTACTCTATCCACCACTGAAAAATGACACAGCGCAGAAACAAAAAAGAGCTGTTTTTCTTGGAGTGTTTTGTTGAAGCTGTAATTTTTTTTTGTTTTGTATTTATATGCAAAAATTTTTAAATATATTTGCTCATATACATAAATCTGTGTTAAAAAGGATTTGTGATGTAAATGCTTATTACTATTTTTTTCATGATGATTTACCTGTCAGTGAAAGAGAAGAAATGAACGTGGTCTGTAAAACTGATCAGGATATCTATATTTTTATTGACTTCTGCTTTTGTGAATAAAACAGTTTGAGTTTTCTCGAAACTTTGCAGAAACATTTTTCTTTTGTTTTTGCAATAAATATCACATTTTCTGGTTAAAGTTTGATAGTACTGAAATGGGTTTAAACAGAGAAGCTAATATAAACCCTTGGTTGTGAAGTTACTACTGCTTCATAATTTGTAGCTTCAATTTTCAAGCTCTAAAGTTCCCACTCTGTCAGTCAAACTGCATCTTTATAGTTTGTTTCAGTATGTCTTTCAAAAAGACTTAAGACCAGTGACCCCCTCCCCCCTTGAAAAATATCTTCAGAATCTTTGGAAAGAACAAAATGGATGAAAATAAGAGAAACTATAACTTGCAGTGAAAAATGTTACTCTGTCAGCAAGCAAGTACAAAAACAGCAACTTCTGGATTTTCTCTTGCAGTACATACATGGGTATCTCTGAAGGTGTAATTTAATTTCTCTCTCTTTTGACATTTACTGTGAACTGTTTCTCGTTGCTTCTCTTATTTTTCCTCAAACTTCTAATTCCTCAATGACATTTATAAAGTTAGTGTTGTGCATGCTTATTTTGGAATGCTTTCAAATGGCCCTGTATATTCTTCAATTATTATGCCATTAAAAATGTAGTTTACAGAAAATTATCCGAAACTGATCTTGTAAGGCACTTCATAGTTTAGATAAAAGATAACATGAATAGAATATAAATGCCCAGGTTTTGCAGTTTTTCTATATGTACCTAGTAGTCTTTTAAAGCTAGTAAAATTTCTGATGTGCGTAGAGAGACAACCCCTAGCAAAAAGGGGTAAGACCAGTTGAATGCATTTCACAGAGTGACAAAATGGTTGAGGTTGGAAGGGACATCTGGAGATCACATAGACCTAAGCCTCTGCCCAAGCAGGATCTGCTAGAGCAGGTTGCTCAGGGCTATGTCCAGTTGGCTTTTGAATATCTCCAAAAATAGAGACTTTACCACTTCTGTGGGCAGCCTGGTCTAGGGTTTGACTGCCTTTACAATCACTATTTTTCTTAATGTTTAAAAGGATTTTCTTGTATTTCAGTTTGTGCCCATTGCCCTGTCACTGGATACTATTGGAAAGAACCTGCCTCCGTCTTTACTTCCTTCCACCAGGTATTTACACATTTGATAAGATCCCCCCTGCACCTTTACTCCTCAGTGCTAACCAATCCCAACTCTCTCAGCCTTTCCTCCTATATCAGATGCTTCACTCCCTTACCTTTGTGGCTCTTCACTGGAGTCATTTCAGTATGTCCATGTCTCTCTCGTACTGGGAAGCCTAGAAACGACTGCAGCATTCCAGATGCATCTCACCAGTGCTGAGCAGAGTGGAAGGATCACCTCCCTCAACCTGCTGGCAACACTCAACTTAACTTGCATTGCGTTGCTGTAGAAGACATTTTGACTTTTCATTCTTACTATTTTGAGACAGGACTGCCTTGAAAGCAAAACTTCTAGATCGGCTTTACTTCATCTTGCTATCAGTGTCATTGATTCATTCACAAGAACATATCTTAACAGGAGTTGTAAATTTGGAAGTGCATGGAAATCCATTCCAAGAATAATTCTGTCTTGTCTTTGGAGTAAAGAATAAAAGTAGGGAATTTCCCTAAGAAATGTAGAAGACATTCAACTGACTCAAATTTATTCATTTTATCTAAAATAGGGTTCTGTTGGCTTCATGTAGGTTGTTTGGTTAAGATTCAAGCAAAGAATTCAAAGCACCTTCAACTGTTTCAACACTTCCCCCCCCCATGTTTCTTTTAACTAATCAAAATATGTATCAAGTTTGATCTTGTTTCCTATGTAGACTGTATCTAGAAATGGCTGCAGATTGACTTTGTGCACTTTGCAGTACTTCAGAGTAACTCGACTACACCATTCTTCTTGTCAAATGTCTGTAGATACCAGTTTTTTGTTTTTAACAGATGGCACATACCAAGCAAAGGTTGGATTTAAGATTTTCTGTTTTAGCATTTTCAAATCCTAGAGCTGCTGTATCTTTCCAAGGATTTTACAAATCCATTACGAACTGCAAAATAACAGAAAGATCCAGGAAGAATGAGGTCCGTATTGTTTTCATGGCTCCAAATATATGTAAAGCTGAACATTCATACTGAAAAATACAGGCTAAATGGTAAATCACCTGAATGTATATTTACTTCTTCCTCCACCAACAGTATGAAACAAGTTCAAAGGTGCAGTTTTTTAAGTCAAATTCCTGTAACTTTGCTGTCTTCTAGGCAGTATGGATATAAGGTCAGTGTCCACAGCTAGATGCAATCCAGAGAAGTATGACACTTACAAAACTGTAGAAACATGGGAGTTCTCACTGGCAGCAGTGGGACTGCTTGTACATAAAGGCATGTACAGATGTCATGCTGGTTTGATTTTGAGCTCAGATTACCAAAGGATGTACTTTTTGGCCAGGATATGACCTTCTCTAGTGCTTAAATCATTGCTACATTTCTTTGCCAGAATAGTTGGTCTCCAATGTGGGGCTAAGTTTACCTGTCCACAACTCTGTAGAAAACATGTATTCTGTTAGCAGTGTTTGCTAATGTATTTATATGAACCACTGGCTGAAATGTCCTACTATATTTAAGATAATTCTTTTCTACTTTCCCAGAGCAGTTTGGTTCATTCCATATGTAATTTTACATACATTTCTATTTTATTGTTTATAGTTGCACACAGTTCTTGATTGCTGAAGAAGGAAAGAGGCATTCACCAGATGGTGTTATTTCAGATCATCTTGCTATTTCTGTTTACCCAAATGTTAGTTCTAGGAAAAACAGCGCTCAGTTGCTGTGTAGTTTTTCTGCATGTTGTCAAACACACTTCTGAAGAAGCTAGTTCTTCAAGCCTTTGTGTCCCCTAATGAAAGATAATTTTTTTTCATTGCAGCTCTGCTTATAACAATAAGCACCCCCCTCTCTCTCCCCTACTCCTTCAGGTAAGCAGCAACAGAGCTCAAAATTCTAGGTATCTCTTATATTTTAGATACCTATTTTAGATAGCTACTTAACTATTAGATCTAGTGATATCTATTTCATGGAAAAAGCACATAGAATTATTCTGACACAGATGCATGGATAAGAAAGCGTATCATAGATCAAGTTAATGAACATAACTACTAATCAAGCTGTGCTTGCAAGGAATAAGCAGCTGCCATAAGCTGTGAGATATGACTGCCCACAACTGTTCCTAGATTGTGGTCTGCACACCTTGAATAATCACAAGAATATACCTGATGTTTCATGAAGAATTGGCAAAAATCCCACCTATTCTGAATTGTCAACTACTTTTAAAAGCAGCTCAAGCTTTTGGTTTCAAAGAGGAGTCTAGATAAACTTGCAAACTCTTGATTACCTAAGAAACCCCTTGCCAAAGAAAATTAACATTGTGCTCGGCAGAAAAACCCTGGAGAACGCTAATGAAAATTGGTTATTTTGTACTTTAATGCTTTTACTTAAAGTTTTAAACATTAGGTGTATTGCCCATATTTCAAATCTAATTGTTTCTGATAAGCTATAAGCAAAAAATTAGCTCTTATATTTAATTAAATGGCACTTTCCAGAATTACTTTGTCAGTAGTATATAATTAAGTGATATGAGGACAGTCTTTGATACACATGCTCATATTCTTCACTAATGGGGAAAAATAGAATCTGTAAATCTGTAAATAGGAAAACGGGCTGCATTATGCACCAGGCCAGGAAGGCCGCAGCCATTACCATATCTAAGGCACTAATGTTAATACGTCTCTAATGTAGCATTTTCAAACATTTTTTGTGTCCTGATTGGCTTTTCATAACTGACCTCTGTAAGTCATAAAAATGATTTAAAAAAAAAGAATCTGGGAACTATGTGAATTGCTAATACCTCCTGGAATGATGTGACCTGATTTCCATCATTAGGTTACTCCTAACAGGCCTGAATTCATTTCACTTAGCTTCAGCCATCTGTGAGGTGGCTGTCTAGGCACTTCTCAATGAAAGAGGGGCAACCCAGAGACAGAGCTCCAGTGTGGTTCTTCCTTTACTGACATATATCTACATATATATATATATTACTAATATAATATCTACAAAGTGGGTGGAATAAATCGTGCCCTGGAGGTGCTTCCTTCTTCTCTCTCTTAGCAGTTAGAGGGCTTAAACTAGATGCTTTAGACAGCTGAAGTTATATGAAGTGAAACCAGATCTTTGCCTCATGTTTTCAGGTGAGAACTGAAAATTCTTGAACAATGAAGATCCTCTGATAATAGAGTTTATTCCATCTTATGAGTCACTGTTTGGATACCAGACTAGGTCTGCCTGAATCTTTGATACCAGTTTCCACAGACCCACCACACTTTATCACCTTTTGTTATCTGAATGTTAATCCTAGCCCTTCCCCCTGACAGGAACATTAGATGCTCTTTAACATAATAATCCATGCTTTTGCTGTGAGCAGCTAGCCATACAAATGTATACAGCTTTTTTGTACTTTTGCAAATACCTCTCCAAAACTGCAGAAGCTTTTCTGAATGCAAAAGCTTTTCTTTAGCTTTACTAGACGTATCGGTAGGTCTAATAAAACATATTACTTCTTCCTAAAAGTCCTGCCTCTAAAATCTTTCCCACAAAATTTCCTTTGAGGAGGAGGAAGGTAGTTTTGCCTCCTTACATCATGCAGTTCCTCTTCCTTTTGGCTATCTACATTAACTTTTTTACAGGGACTGCAAAATTTTGTACTGTATGGGAAACACACTGACATAGCCAGTTTTCTTTCAAGAGCTTTCATGTAAGACATTTCAATATGATTAAAGATAAGGTTTGAAAATAGTTCTGAGAACTACTGACTGAAACAAGTGTGACTAAATATAGAGATCAAATCTCTAACTGTAGGTCAGAAGCAGTTTATTGACTTCTATGGGAACTAGTCAGCCCTGTCTTATGGCACCCAAACTATGTACCTCAACTGAGAGAAAGGGGGGTAAAAAGGTGGTTCAGTAGTTCAGTTACATGTAGTTAAAAACACCATTTATGAGAAAATGTGTGCACAAAACTAGACTTGGATGTTTTGCTGAGGCTTGACTTTAGAAGCAGAAGAGCTTGTTTCAGCCTCAATGTCTATTTTCCGTGGGTTTCCTTGACTCTGCCCTTGAATACAGACTTGCTGCTTGTACAGTGCATTTGGGACCCTATGTCTGTAGGCTCAGTATGGTACCATGTGCTTTCAGGATTTGTGTAGCTGTGGCGTTAGGATGCAGGCAGGTCAGTCAGCCTACTGCATGTCTTAAACTGCTCTTAAAAGCAAAGTATTCATAGCTGTCACACTTGTTTTGAGCTTCAGGTGATCTAGGAAGAGCAAAGACTGCCTAACATGTAATGGTTTAGATTTCATTAGCCTTGAAAATCTTGCAGGTTGACTCATCAGCTGAAGATCTGAAATGGTAAAAGATGGATGTCCTGCCATACCAGGCTAACACAATAAGTGCAGTGAGCAGAGCAGCATGAAAGCAGCATTTCCTTCCCTGCCTACCAGGAAGCAACATTCTTTTGATCAGAAAACAAACAGAAGCTAGGAAAACAAGACCATGCATATATATTTTCTTAGAATCATAGAACCAGTAAGGTTGGAAGGGACCTCTGGAGATCATCTAGTCCAACCTCCCCGCTCAGCAGGGTCACCTAGAGCATGTTAGACAGGGTTGCATCCAGGTGGGCCTTGAAGATCTCCAGAGAAGGAGACTCCACAACTTCTCTGCGCAACCTGTGCCAGTGCTCTGTCACTCTCACAGGGAAGAAATTCCCCCTCATGTTCAGGCAGAACTTCCTGTGCTTCAATTTCTGCCCTTTGCCTCTTGTCCTGTCACACGGGACAACTGAAAAGAGTTTGTCCCCGTCCCCTTGACACCCTCCCTACAGGTACTTGTACACATTGATAAGATCCCCCCTCAGTTTTCTCTTCCCCAGGCTGAAGAGGCCCAGCTCTCGCAGTCGTTCCTCATCGGGCAGGTGCTCCAGCCCTCTGATCATCTTTGTAGCCCTGCCCTGGACTCTCTCCAGTAGCTCCATGTCTCTCTTGTAGTGGGGAGCCCAGAACTAGATGCAGTACTCGAGATGAGGCCTCCCCAGGGCTGAGGAGAGGGGCAGGATCACCTCCCTCGACCTGCTGGCAAGACTCTTCCCAATGCAGCCCAGGATGCCATTGGCCTTCCTGGCCACAAGGGCACATTGCTGGCTCATGGTCAACTTGTCATCCACCAGCACTCCCAGGTCCTTCTCTGCAGAGCTGCTCTCCAGCAGGTCAGCCCCCAGCTTGTACTGGGGTTATTTCTCCCTAGGTGCAGGGTTCTGCACTTGCTCTTGTTGAACCTCTTTTGGATTTATGTCAGAGGTATATTTCTCTATTAAATTCTATAGGAAGTAGAAATATCAAAAAGGATAAAAAGCTTCATTGTGCACTTTTTGTAAGTTGGTCCTGTTAGTCTTGTGCTTGCAAAATGACTGTGAACATGTAATCTACTTCTGTGCAAGAAAAACTTTGCAGGGTCAAACCTTGTAAAGATGACTTCAAACAGAACAACTGGTCATTTACTAATAGGGGAAGCTTGAGATCACAGGTAGGCCACAGAAGTCGAGATTTCTTGGTTTGGTAGGAGCTGAGCAATCTGATGGATGTTAAAGGCAATGTCAGTTTGAACTCTCTGGAGTTACTCTTCCCTGCTCCTAAAGCTTCAAATATCTTAAGCCCTTAGCTGCTACCTCTGTCCCTTTGTTTTTTAGCTTCACCAAGTCCACTGAAGTTTCACCAGCTCTCAGTCTCAGTGTTTGCGTGACAGACATTGAGCTGCTTCTTGCAGAATTAGTCTGAAGTTGCTGCATTGGGCTCCTGCCTGAGTACAGTGTCAGAGCTGACCTAAACCTGTGTTTATGAAGCCGTACGCCAAGATAATAAAATCTCCCAGAACTGAAGCATGGGGGATAATCATGGAAGAGGCTGCAGAAACTAGCTCAAGTGTGGTAGGGACAAGCTGGAGTCACATTGTTTTATTACACAAGTCCTGAGGATGCTGACTTTATGCACTCACCCAAGTCTCTGCAGTGTGCTTTGCAGTACAACCCACAGTACTGCATCTGGCTGGCTTTGTCATTTGCTGAAGTTCTTGCAATCTCCTTACTTTCTCTGCAACCCAGAGAATGGAAAATGCACAATGTAAAACCAAGAAAAACCTCACTTCCTGTTATCTTTTAGTGTTAGATAATTTTAGGTATCATGGATAATGATAGTAAGTTTAAAAATGCCCCAATATTGATATTTTTATTGGTGATTCTTCCTTGTGCAAAGTCTCAGGAAATTTACTCATATCTCACTTCTAAGACAGGTGTCAACTAATTAAAAATATTAAAATATAATTGTTACTTTTTGTTTCTTCCTGTAACTTTTTTTTGGAAATACTTATTTATATTTTCTGTGTTTTGCTGTATAAAATGCTGGACTTGATCTTATACTGCTAGCCCTCCCCTCAGCTGTGAGTAAGGCATTTCACCTTCTTTTCTCCAGCTGCAAAATAGTCTCAAAGTCTTCTCAACCATTATGCCTCTGCCTGAACAGGAGGGCTGGGTAGTCTAGCATTAGGCCAACACTGTGAAACAGTGAAAATCTATGGGCAAATTCATGCAATGCTATCATACCTACTACAACTATATTTAAGCAGATATAATACATTTATGTAGAATGTCATGATTTCAATTCTGTAGTTCAGTCCAGAATTACACTTCTTTGCTAACATTGTTCTGCTTGCATGGCTAAACAGAAGATTCGACAGTCTAAATCCATCAGGCATCAGACTTTAATACAAAATCTACTCTCATTTGCTATTTCTTCTGTCTTCATCAGAGATTTTAAAGAGATTAAAGACATATTTTGTTCTCACCTGTCATTGTCTATGATAAGTTGAAGAAAAGAATCTTTATTTCTACACCAAGCAATGTTTAAAGAATTACAGCAAGATTTTATATAACCTCCTCCCAGACTACAGAGTACTGATCTGCAGTTTGTCCTTGCAGGCCTTGACCCCTTGAAAGTGGATCAAAAACTTTTTGAATTTCACAGGTGCTAGGTAGATCTCTGATCTAATTTAAGAACTTGTTTTCATGACCACAATTTAGCACTGAATCCCACTGGAGCTAAATTTCTTTTGAAGCCGGGGTGTCCTACTAGTTACCTTTCTAATTTAGTCCTGTGTCTTATTCCAAGCTTGCTTTTTCTTTCTTGAACTGATATGTCTTATTTCCACATAAGCACTTTTATCCCTAAATTCCTGAGTAGCCTTTCAATTGACTTTATTTTGGGAGCAGGTATGTTTTAGGTTTGACAACACACTAATTCCAATTTGCTGAGCCATAAAACACTGCCTTTTTGCAGCTTCTTTTAAATGAAGGGAAAGAAATACAATTTCACAGCAATTTAAAACATGGATAACCTTTTTAAATCGAATCGAATACTATGCTTTGCTTTCAACCCATGACACTCAGAAAACTACAACTCAAATATGACCTAAAGGATACCTACATTTCCAACAGCACAATGTGGGCCACGAAAGAATCTGTGCAAGTGCCAGCTGGAAAATGAGAGAAATATTTTGTTTTTACAGAGACATTAGATAACCTTGAGGTTGGAACAAACAGGCAGGCTAGTAACCTAATCTATGTTGTAACGAAGGCCATTTTGCAAGCTGCTATAGATAAAAGAAGTAGCACAACCGAAAACTTTTCATTTCCTTATAAAAAAGACCGAGAAACTATGCAGTGCAGAGACTATGGAATGCTTCCCACACGCGGTACAAAGGTCGTGGAGCTCCGCAGAGGCGCTGAGGCAGGGTGAGAAAGCAGGAACTATGGAGAGGCATAAAAAGTGGCGCAAGAACTGCTTCCGCGCGGCTTCTGCTTAAGGGGGCGCCCGCGGCTGCAGCTGTGTGTTAGTAAAGCTTACTCATGTCATCATCCATCTCGAATTGGCGCATTTCGTTTCTAACAAAAACAATCAGTGTAGCCTTAAAATAAGCTACAGGGAAGGGTTACAATTCTTGGGGCTAAAAAATGCCCAAGCTTACCCCTGCCGCTCCCCCGCACACTGTCACACAGTTTTTTTTTTTTTTTTTTTTAGGAAAGCAGCGAGGCCCCGTTTCCTACGCGGGAGTACAGAGGGCCGTTGAAGAGGCTCTTCGCCCGCCGGGGTTCCTGTGAGGGGCCGGTTCCACCCTCCCCCCGAGGACAGGCAGCCCTCAAGGTTCGTGGCTGAGCGGTGGGGGGGGGGGGGGGGCGAGGCGCCGCGAGGCCGTTGCGGCCGTTGCGGCCGTTGACAGCGGGCGGTTCGAACGCAGCCCGCGCGCGCGCGGGCGCTGCAGCGCCGCCGGTGGGCAGCAGGGGGCGGGCTCCGCCCGCGCTGCTCCGCGCGGGCTGCCGCGAGCGCACGCCGTTCCAGAAACTTCCGGAAACAGCCGGGCGGAAGTGACGACGCTGCGTGACGAGAGTTCCTGTTTGCGGAGGAGGAGAGGTGCCGCCGCCGCCGCTGCCGCCACTGCGCCGGGCTCCGCGCGGGAGGGTAACGGCCGCGCTGCCGAGGCTGCGGCGCCGGTGAGTGCTGGGCGCGCGGCGGGACGTGGCGGCCGCGGCGGGGGACGGGGGGAGGCGGCCTCGGCCCTCAGCATCAGCGCTGGCGGTGGCGGTGGCGGTGGCGGGACACCCGGCGCGGCCGGGCTCGGCTGCGCGGCCGCCATGCTGCGGGCCGGCGTCGGGGCGCCGCGCTCGGGAGCTCCTGCCGCGGCCGCGTTCCGCTCTGCGTAGCGGCCGCTCCTGGGAGACCGCAGCGAGGCCTGCGTGGGGAGCGGGGCCGCGGGGATCCCCGGTGCTCGGGGGCGGGGAGCGAGGGAGCCGCTGCCGCGGGCTTATCGCGGACCTCGGAGTGGCGGAGCGACAGTTCGGGACTGCGCGGCGGCTTTGTCGCCTGCTGTTTGCGGCAGGTGCAGAAGGGCTGAGGACTCCCCCGGCCTTCTGCGTTTCCATTTCTGTTTGCAGCGGTTGTCAATAGCGAAAAGGTGAGGGGGAGTTCTTATTCACGCTTGACTCTTTTTGAGTGCAGCGAGTAATCCTTTTACTTGCATTTCTTTTATTCGTAATTTCTTTCTTTCTTTCTTTCTTTCTTTTTTTTTTGGCGTGTTTGTAAATTGAATGTACTTCTTGATTGACTTTTGGATTTTTTTTTAGTAGAAACTGAATTCTGTTTTGCTGTTAATAATTCGGTAGGATGAGTATGATGTGCTGTGTATGAGGGCAGTAGTGATCAGGGCTGGCTAAGTTATAAATGGCTTTGAAAACTGTCACTGAAAGGTAAGGCAGATGGTTTATGTTGTCAGTGTTTGCAGGACTTTTGAGAAGACTGTAAGTTGGGAAGTGAAGTTATGACAAGTATTCCTGCTTGTAGCAACGCTGTATTTCTCTCAGAGCTTGTGCTGGTTCTTGAAGTTCTGAGCTGCAGACTTGAGTCAGAAGATTTCAGAAAAGACTGTTTAATACACTGAGCAAATCTTTTGTGAATTCTAATAATAAACTGCTTGGTTGATTTTAGTTTGGTTAAGATAATATCACAGAAGCTAAATTTACACTGATGCTGATGTGCAAATGGTCAAACTTGCAACATTGCCTAGACAATCAGTGGTCAAGCCCTGGGTTTTTTTTTATGATGTAAAGCATCAAGAAGTGATAAGAACAAGGTGTGGACAGCTAGTCCGCAGTATGAACAGCTGGAAAGAAGTAGGAATTGTTTGAACTAGTTCAAACTTGGTTCAAACTCCGTGATCCTCTGAGATTGCAGTTACTGCTGCTTGCTGGCCTTAATTTTTATTTACTCTTTGGAGTAGCTTGTTCTCCAGTCAGGAAGGATTTTATGTTCTGTTGATGAATCAAGAACCAGATGGTTAAAGTAGCATTTAGTTACCTGGATTATGTTGTCAAAGAAGATTTGTTTGGACTAGTGAGTAAATGTTTATAAACTTCGGCCCTGTAGTTAGTTTTTTTGTGTAGTGTTTTCTGTTAAATAACCACAATGCTAAGTAGTACACAATATTAGTTCAAATTTTGAATGTTTCTTGGTTTTGGCTCTTATGCTGCCTCTTCACTGGAGGACGAGACAGCTTGAACTGTGAGTTAATTTAGGATTAAGTTTTCTTAGCTTGTGACATTGGAGGAGAAATTTAAATTGGCAGTTTACAGATAGATAAATTACTTCAGTTTTCCCCTCTCTTTCCCTCTCTTTGTTTTTATTTTTTGTTTTTTTAGCACTTGGGCTTTCTGACTTCAACTCGTTCTTACCAAAACAGCACTTTTGCTGGTATTTTCTTCTAGATTGACATAGTTTGCTAATTAAACTTGGCTGAACTTTGGAAGGAAGCTTCACTTCCAAAAATATGAAAGTTTTAGCAGGAGCAGAAAGTATGTTTTGCTTTTCTTATTTTTTAATCTTTATATCTACCTACTGCATCTTTAGTTTTACCCAGCAGAAGTTCAAAGATGTACATGGAGAAGGGAAAAAAGGTTATGTCTTCCTGTTGTATGAAAGAGATCTCAGTTCTTACTATAGGTACTAGGGAAAGAGAAACCCTTTTTGACTCTAGAAGTTCTAGTTGTAGCTATGTGTTTCTACATCTATGCTTAAAACACTGTGGCACTTGGGCCTTTCAGTTGAGAATGTGCTGGATGAGTGTGTGCGAGTATTTTACTAGAGATCCAGAGGTGCTGGAGTTCAGGTCTACAATTGATTGAAATGCCTCGCCACCCGTGTTAGCCATGTTCTGCTCTTGTGCTGCAGGCTGTGGAAAAGTAGTGCATTTCAATTGAGTCGATGCAATGGACTTCCAGACCTCAGCAGACTTTTTTTTTGGATGTGACTTTGGTAGAAAATGTGAAGGTACAGCCTTAATTTTGAACTTAGAGTTGTACAGTTTTTAATACTCTAATATTTTTCTCCTTTTATAGCAACCGATGCATTTTTAGTAGCATTTATGAAGAACTCTGATCAGCTGTGTCCTAAAATCACTTTATGATAACAGGAAATTATTATTTTTTAAAAAAATATAACTTGATTTATTTGAGGAATGGAAGGATTATTGAAAATTTACTTAGCTCTGTGAGAACTTACTGCATCTTGTATATGATGATTGTTTATTTCAAGATAATTTAAACCCAATATAGCAGTTTTGATTTAAATCTATTTTCTTTACTTTTGCATGGTATTTGAATGGATGTTAGACTTCTCTTCAGTTGAGATTTAATGAAAGGGCAATTCTGTTTCCATCTGTTTAACTACTAGGGAAGAAATAATTCATGCATATAAACTTCACTACTTAAGTTAGTAGTTGTGGGTTTGGTTTGTGCTTGCTATTTGTTCTGAATGAGTACCAAAATTCCACTGATATTAGTGGAGCCCCAGTCCTTCACCTTCAGGTTGAAAACAGGAGTATGAAAAAGACCCAGCTGTATTTTTGGGCTGTGTATGTTTCACAGACAGCTTACCAGGTCATTTTTTTCTTAGATAGAAGAAGAAAACTAGGATTCAATGGTCTCTGAGTTTTGAGCTCTTAAAAACTTAATATTTAGTAGTTTAAGTTGTTTTTACAGTTTTTCTGCACAATAATATTTTTATGTTGAAAATTAAGAAATGATTTAATTGGAAACAAAAAAAAAATACAAGTATCTATGTACTACATTGTTCACCTAAAAATTTAAATGTTTCTTCTTCGTATATAATTGAAGTTAGTAGCATTTGAGGTTGGACTCTTTTTTTTAATTTTTATTTAAAACAGGTTAATCTATACTGAAGTGTGTATTTACTAGTAAGTTTGAAGTTACAACAAGCTGGCTAGTTTTAAAATAGACTTGGTTATAATAAGTTGTCTTCTGCATGTTCAACTTAGTATTTTATTTAATTTTGTACTAATTTACAGTCTGTCTCTTTTTTATCTTCTTCAGCTGAAGACAAGCCTGTATGGAAGAGTCCTGTAGTTCATATTTATCCTTTAAGACTGAAGTTATCCACACCTGTGTTGTGGAACAGTTATTGTTTAAAAACTTGTGTGCGAAAAAGTTATTTTGATTAGTAGAAATTCTTTTTTCATCCTAAAATGCTGTCTGTATCTGTAAAGTGTGTGTTCATTGTTCTGAAAAAGGAATGATAATGTTGTTTTCCTGGTTGGCCTAAGTAAAATTACCGTGACTGCAAAAACTACTTCAAGCGAAGTGTGTAGAAACTTCAAAAAATTTTTTTTCTTTTTTTTTCCCTAAAGGATCTTTTGGTTGCATGTGAGTATTTAGTTCAGTCTTTTTGGATCCAGTCTTTGCCAGATGAGGCTTTTACTGTTTTTAAGAGCTTAATTAAACACAGGTCAGGCATTTTTAAAAATGAGTTGGAAATATTTTTACTGTGTATAAAATAGCCTTTTATGGTTGTTTTTAGAAAGGTGCCATTGCTTCAGACATTTATATGACACAGTTCCAAATTTGGACACCTGAATTGCTGTGCTTTGGAAAAAATGTCTCTTTGATTTAAGGCGTGATCGTAGATCGGATAAGTAGTAGAGTATCGGCCAAGAGTGTGAGGGTAGCCTCTTCACTTGTCTACTTCCTTTTGCAGTTTTTGTTAGCTACTTAAATTTCTTTCAGAGATAAAGATTTTCAGTTTCTTCTGTTCTCAGTATTTGTAGGTTAATTATTTTCAATGGCCTTTTACAGAGTTTCTGTGTAACTGCCAGTAAGATGAACAAGAAAGGCCTGTGGTTGTCGCCTTTTGCATCTCCCTCTCACTGGCGAGGAGAGGAAAGTAATTGACAGAGTCCTGTAACTTCTGCCTGGAGGGAGTGAGCCCTGTGGAGGTGGCAGTTTTTGGCAGAATCAAACTGCAGCATTGGTAGTTAGCCTTAGCTACTTTTTACCTGTATGAACTGTATCTTTTAAAATGATCACTGTATTCAAGTCCACTCTTGTTTTTCTGACACAGAGAAAGGGTGTTTGGATTAAACACAGGATTAAACTAAGATTTTGGAATGTTTATTTTTTTGGGTTCATTTTGTAGGGATGCTGTGGTAGTATGAATATAATATGTATAAACATTATCACTGAAGTACATTTTATTGACTTTATATTGTAAACTGAAAGACCTTTTATGGAGTATAAGTTTCATTTCAGGGACCTCTACACAAGCTGACATTTATGGGCTAAGCTCAGGTAGATGGAAGTGAAAGTAACATTTGAAAGACATCTTAGTGAGTAGGTATCAGTGGAAAGAGAAATTTGATCTTAATGCATTGTTTAAATACATTTCTCAGATTATGTTAATAACAAACCTTATAAAAGTTTTCTTATTTTGTTTACTGCACTGATCAGAATTAAGGCAGCATTCTTTAGGTTCCTTTGCAATCTCAAACCTCCTCTTACAAAGACTTTCTGGCATAGTGTGGAGTTTTTTGTTAGTATTTGTGCCGAGTTAGCACAGTGGACCTTTGCTGATGTAGCCCAGAGACTGCTGGTACTCTCCTTCCAGTTATGTAAGGCACGTCCCAGACATTGTTTCTAGAACTGACAAAAGATATTTTATTAGGTGTTTAGCTACGGTTTGGGGAGATATGTGGTTTTGTATTTTGCTGAATTGTAATATGTAAAATGCATTTGGATGAATAGTATTCTGCACTGAAGAATTGCAGTGTAATGTTTCTCTTTTCTTGGTTACTTGGCATAGGATTACACCAGAGTGCAGATTTTATCACCAATATCTGTGTGTGGAAGACAGTGACCTCTTCAAGCCGTTAAGGATTCTCAGAGCCACTGACAGAAATACATGGCTTGGAAGTCTTGGCTAATACTGTGGTAGATAGTGCTTTACGGTTGACCTTTATTTATCCTAAAGATATGGTAGACTAGTGATTATAATTCATGGCATGCATATGAGATCTGTCACCTATGAGCAAGTGAAATGACTGAATTTCATCTGAAATTAGTTACTTTTAGTATATGCCTCTAAATTTCCTGAATTCTAAGAAATAAAAGGCTCACCAAAGGGACCTTTGCTTTATAACAAGCAGATGAAAAAAGTACTAAAAATTTTTTAAGTGCGTGTATTTCATACCGTTTTCTGTATAGTTTGGGATTCACAGCAGTGTTAATGTTACTTCAGTCTCCTTCATACTTGGAGTGTAAAACTTGGGTCTGGCAGTAGGTGATTATAGCTTTCTAATAAAAACTCTTAGCATATGAAAAATATTTTTTTTAATTGTAGGTTGTAGTTCCCCAAAATTCTCAAGTGTCCATCACTTAGTCATCTACCAGAGACATCTCAAAATTGTTCCATTGCTGTTGAGAAGATCAGACATTTGCTCAAGCTGAAGTGGGATCCAGAACAGGGTGTTCTTCCTGTGTTGCCAGCAGGATGTAGAAGGCAGACAGGTGCTAGGAATTGAATGGCTGTGGCACTTGCATAGGATGTGGATGACTGGCTTCTTCTGTAAATTGTGTGAATTAGGAATTTGGAACTGGACCTCTATTCAAATGACTGCCTTAGTCACTAAGCTTTCAGCTATTCTGGAGTCTTTCAGGGCTCTCCATGCTGCCCTATTGCTTCATGGCCAGAAATAGATAACTTTTTCTAAGCAAGCTGACTGCAAAGGTCGCATGCCTGCTGTCATCTGAATTTACTCCTGATTTAAGAACTTCTCATTTAGATACTTTCCTCTTCTCTGTATTTAGTACGGGTGCTGTTTTATCATTACCGAAGATGATGCAAGTTGTGTATCTGACAGTTTTTTTGCTTTTCTTCTGTCATCTGGCTGGATAAAAGTTTATAGCTCTTCAGTAATCTTGCTTCTGTAATTCTCCTCATGCCTTTTGTGCAGCTGAGGACTTTGCTGTGTGGAGATTGTATGAGACCAGTTTCAAGATAGCTGTAAAACGACCTAAGTTTGAGCCCTACCAAAACAGAAGGTCTCAGACTGGCATTGTATTCCTAGCACTTGCCTTGTATCAGTATGAACGTTAGTGGCTTCTGTTTGGTAAGCCAGAACAGAGCTGACTCCTCCCCTCCTGAGAGTTAAATCTATAAGCCAGTAGAACCTTCAGTTCACCCAAACATTTGGGTGATTGATTTGTTGATACTCCAAAGGAGTTAGCTGTTAACATCACGTAGCTATAGTGAAATTATGCACATGAGTAACTGTGGACTTCTGAAAGTTGATGCCATGAAACAGTTTATTTCATCTGGATTTTCCTTGCTCATTTCTTTCCTTGTGAGGCTTTGAAGATTTTCTATGGTTGGAAGCAGGAAATTAGCTGATATGGGCTGGCTTCCTCGTGGCTTTGGAAAAATGTCTTGAGCGACTAGTTAAATGACCTTTGCTTGTGTGTTTGAAGACAAATTGTTTGACATTGAGGTTGGAAGAAGATTTCCTTCATGTCATTTTGGTTAGGACAATTGAGTATTTTTGCTTTTCACTTAACAGGAAGATATGTGATTTGTTTCATCTGTGCATTTCACCAAGCAGATTCCTGCTACCATAACGCTACTGATTTTTGTCACTCATTTTCTGTTTTGAGTTTGTAAGTTGATGGTTGTTGTTTTGCTGAGTGAGTATTTTAAATCATCCCTCCTCCAAGAAAGATTGCAGGCTGAGGTCCTTTCCAGCTTGTGTGATGTTCTTGGTTTTTGTTTCTCTCTCTCTCTCTCTCTTTTTTTTTTTTTTTTTTTTTTACCTTTACTGGAATTTGTGCTGAGTAATAGTTTAAGCACTTTTAAGGGGCTGAATCTTACCTTACGCTATTAGTTTTATGTTTTTGGATGTTTATCCAAAGCTGCGCAGGGAGGGGAAAATAAAAACAGAAAAACTTCAGATAAATTTTCTTCATGTAAGTATTATTACAACCTTTTCACGTAGAATAAAATGTTTTCAGGCTATTTAAAAGCATAGCAGTGCAGTTTATGCTTCTAATAATTAGCAGATAAAAACAATGATAAATTGCAGATGAACTGTCTCTTAAACATTTGATTACAGAGAGAGAGTGTAAACACCTTTTGGTTTCCTTATAAAGCTATTAGCTTGCCTTAATATAATTTATTGTTGTAGGAAGTAAGAACTGAGTGATACCAAACCTACAAAAAGTAGAATAGGCAAACCTCAGACATTTCTTTGAAACAAATAATCCCTTTGTTCTTAGAGTAGTTGCTTTTTACGGTTAATAAAATCTTTGTTGGAGCATGTGCTCTAGGAAGAGCTGTTCGTGTTGCTGCAGGGCTTGTATTTAGTTCAAACTTGAGGCTCCTTTATTTAGAATATGTTAGTATATGTGTAAAAGTGTATTGAATCTGAATTTTTGACACTGGAGCACCTGCTGTTTAAACAATTGACCACCTAAAGTATCTAAAGAAATCTCTGTTAAAATCAATATGACTGCCTATGTGAGCAGAGTTCCCTAATTGCTTATGGAAAAGTTATCTATTTTTACACTTGATGATTGCTTTTTCACCTGCCTTGCTCTAGCTAGAAGATTGATGTTTGAATTTTACCTTTAAGATGCTTGTCTAAATTGAGGGGAGTACTTATATCAGTCTTGAATTTAAGAAAAAAGCATATGGAGAAAACACCTAAAGGTATGGTACATGTTTTTGTTGTGGCTTCCTGCTGCTAGCTCTCTGATTCTACACTTTGTATCTCTTGTTAGGTGGGGCTCTGAGACCTCTAGCCTTGAACTTGGCTCATACCAGATTTTTTTCTCCCTCTTTTCTTTTACAGAAATTATATGAAAATCTTGACGATACTGATGTGCTTCTGGCCAAACTACTGATACCAGAGCAGTCCTGTAGCTAAAAGTCTGAAGACTTTGCTTCTGGTTTCTTTTTATAAAGTACATATCCTATATATGTTACTACTCAGAATAGGCTACGTGGTTTGGTAAAATACTTGGGCCAGCAGTATGGTTACCATGATTGATGTATTTGCAGAGCTGTTCTAACCATTGTTTGGGAAGCAATAAATCTAGCTAGGTCAGTTGATAACAAATATCTTGGGATATTTCTTGCCAGCCTCTATCTTTAGGTAGTCACACCTGCCATTATCATATTACTGTTGGTGTACTTAGTGTTGGGCATAGTTAATGTGAAGATTTCCTCAGGTAGCAAAGTCCAAGTGAGGCCTGTTCACCTGTTACTCTTCAGTGTCCTGTGTGTTTGTGGGATTACATGATGAACCGGAATTGTTGCTTTGGCCTCTGTTTAACCAAGTTTTTAAAACACATAGCTAGTCCGGCACTCATTTCCTTAAGCAGCTTGGAGGAGAGAGGTAATGTGGCAGCTGATCTCTTAAACTGGCTTTGCCACTTGAGGAAGTGTTTATGTAGCCACATTCCTAATTAAAGTTAATTAGGCTTTAATCTACAACAGCAATGTATTTTAGAGATATACAAACCATTTTAAAAGGAAGTCTGTCTTTAATGTTCGTGTCCCTTGTACACTGAAAGATAAGTGTAATACTAGTATAAGAAGTTAATTTCAGAATATTTGGGTGGGATCTATTATAGTTTATTCTATGAGGGCTTATGTAAAATAACTGGCAAATAAGACTTTGCCTAGGTTTAAAATGAAGAGTACTGGATGATTTAAGGAGATGAGGAAAAAAATCAGTTTTCATGGAATTTTTGCTCCTGACACATGGATAAAAATCTTGAATAGTATAAATAATACTAGAATTATAATACTATATAAATAATACTAGAAAATAATAGAATTTTTCTGTATTTTTCTACATTTGAGCAGTTTTTTATTCTGGGAGTTGATAACTGATGGACAAGGTCAGTGGTGCCTTGTTGATGAAACTAATCTGTGAGAGAAGTCTTGTGAAACCTGGGAGTTTTATTGTCTAGTACTAAGAAATACTATGATTCAGTTGCTGTCCTTGTTTTTCCTTTAAACAAGATACCTACTTTGAGTTGACTGGTTAATCTTACAGTTTGAAAATCTGGCTATATATTTTATATTGCTAAACATAAAGGAAGAAAATAGAATTTTGTAACTTTGGTAATTAAAACATTTTTTTTTTCTTGGATCGTAATTTTCCTGTCAGGGTCTGAATATAAGGAAGGTTAATTGGAGACTAGATACAACTTTACATTTCTGAGAATGGTGCACACTCTGCTTTTCTTGAAGGGAGCATCACAGTGGAAGTAATATTTTAAAAAGCAGATAGGAAATATTGCGGTTTTGGTTTTATGCTCATATGTCCTTAAGAGGTAAATTAGGTGCCAGAGGGTGAACTTGATGTATGGTTTGTTTTGCAGTCAGAAGATGCTTAAAATGATGAACGTACTGTGCATATTCATCTTAATGTGTTGATAGAGCTAGCTTTTTTGCCTAATCTGATACAGGGATCTGCTGTGTATCAGGGGAATTAAAGAACATAAATTATAACCAAATTATAACCAAAGTAATAATTTGATCTGTCAACCTGGAATAAGATATTTTGTGTGCATGTGTGTCTGAAACGTGTGAATTTGTAAAACCAAGCAGTTTTATAAGGCCAGTTTTGCTACCAGAAAACACTAGGCTCCTATCTGATTTTTATGAATTATCATTACTGTGCAAGCTTCCTTTACAAGTTCTTGTTGTTGCAGGACTTTAAAGACCAGCTGTTGTTAACCAAGACAACTGTTGAAACATGGTGGATTACTATGAAGTTCTGGGAGTGCAAAAGCATGCCTCACCAGAAGATATTAAAAAAGCGTAAGTATCACTTTGGTATATCTCATAAAAGCTATGTATTTTAATGAATAAATATAATCACATGGTCTTTGGATACTTACTTTGCTATTAATACTAGCATGAGTAGTAATCATTTGGGTGAAACAAATACTCAGTGGTCTGAAGAAAAAGCATTCATTTTTATAAAATTGGGGGGGAAATCCTGGGTACTGTTAAATGATGAAAATGATGATAGTCACTGTGTCTTGGTCACTGTGTCTCAAAGTTTGATGTGGTACAGGTAGTTATAGTTTCCTCTTCTGTGGCTGAGTGGAAGTTACTAGCCTTCCACTCCTTTTGCAGTGAGTTAGCTTGTTTTACTGAGAATAATACTTTTTTTCTAAGGAGTTAATAGATATTTAGCACACTACTCCTTTGGAAATTACCTCTTTCATCATATGTTTAGTCCATTAAAATATAGGCACAGAAGGCAGACATCTGTTGCGGTAAAAAAGAAAAGTGAATACTCCATGTAATTTAAGAGCATTCAAAGAAATTAATACAGTTCTTAATTTAGACTTATTGTTTATGTATTGTTTTAAGATAGATGTTTGTAACATATCTTTAAAATATTCTCTGTAGTTTTCTACAGACAGTTGGGAGGAAGTATTCCTATGGTAGAATTTTCTAGTATAACAAAAACATTTGACAGTTGATTGCAGTTCCTAGTGACCTGGAAATACTGTCTTTCTCTTGCCCCTCTCATAGGCACCTGAGCTTGATTAATCAAGTTGTACTAGTGCTTGACAGCTTTATTTATTTATTTATTACCCTTCCCCCCTCCTTCTTGTGCAAACTCTTGCAGATACTTTGTAAACTCAAGTGTTTGAACTGTGTTCTCAGATGACTCTGTAAAACACTCCAAAGCACCTTCTGGTGCAAACTTAGCTCTGTCCCTCTAGGTAGTTATGAACACTTTACCTAAAATATTTCTTGGAAGGATAGGAGTTGTATGCAGGTGTAGCCTGCAACCAAACACATGCCATTGATGCTAGATGCTATGACAGTTTGGAATCAGGGTACCCTTGCAGCTTTTTCATCTCTGTTTGTACTAGAAGAGTACTCTTGATGCTTATCACAAGTTCATTGGTCCACAGTATTGAATGACTGTGGAGCTCTAAGGAGAAGCCTGTGGCAGAAAAATTATGGGATGGTCTTGTAAAATCTCCTTTACTTCTTTCCCCTTTGCTTAGACCTGTCAACTTCTTTGAGTAAAGGGAAGCAGGTAGATGAGGTTAATCTCATTTGAGGGTGGAGGGGAAAGCAAGCCTCAGAAATACTGTTAGAGGATCAGTTAGCAATTGATCCATTTAAAAAAAAGCAGCATACTTCAGTAATATATGTTATAAACAAAGTTGTGGATACCACCGAAGTAGTTCAGTAGAAACAAATATTCAACACCTGAAACACATAGGAATAACTGATCTCAAAATAACAAAAGAACCTTCAAACCACATTCTTCTAGTTACGTATTTCTTCGCATGTCTGCAAAATCTGTTGATAATGGTCTGGAGAAAAGATACAAAGCACTGACAAATTTCTAAGTACTTTAATCCCTAACAATTTGTTTGAGAACCTTTAATGTATATCCATATAACATATTTCTTTGTTTTGAAGTATTGCATTTTTTTTCCCTTTAGGTACCGTAAATTGGCATTAAAATGGCACCCTGATAAAAATCCAGATAATAAAGAAGAGGCAGAGCGGCAATTTAAACAAGTAGCTGAGGCCTATGAAGTTTTATCAGATGGTAAGTAGCCCAGTGGAAAGGGCTCCAGAAGTGTAGGTTCTGGAATAGTAGTAATTAGGTAGCACTATTAGATATGATACTAGCAATGCTGAGGAGAACATTCGTAGCACTGTGAAGAGGTCTTTTAAACTAGGTTCACCATCCAACTCAACTATTTCTCTTCTAGAAGAAAGAAAAGGTGGGGGGAAGCTTGCGGATGAGAAAGAATAAACAGAAATTCTGAAACTAAAAATTCAGGATATTCTCAGATGATTAACTGAAACATTTGCTTCTAGATGTTGAAACCCTACTCCCTGTGTGAATTTCTGAAGAGACGTGTATCTACTAAGATAAAATAGATCTTGGTATTTATAAAAACCCTTACTGTAAATATAAGGAAATTGTTTAGTGATACACTTCAGGTATACAGTGCTCTTGAGCTGTGGCTGTGTGATATTTGTTTTTAGGGAATTTCATTGAGTAATGCTAGTAAGCTGCTTTGTGCATTCTGATGTTTTAATGAGCCTTACTGTGGGGGATGGGAAAGGCTTAGCAGCTTGTGTTTTAAGATACACCAATAAAAGCGGGTTAGACAGTCTCTGAAGTATCAACAGCCTTCATAGTTGGCTTTCATAGTCTACTGTTTCTAATTCCACGAATACTACCAATTTCTTACAAAGCCCAAGCATTCTGTAAACCTTCCTCAAAATTTGGATTTCGTTTGGGTGAGTTTCATAAGATAATGAAGTGTGATAACCAAGAGAACCTTTATATTTAGAATTGTTTTGAAACAATTTTTTAGACTAACCCACGTGATGCAGAAAGTCAGCTTATAGTTCACCTCTATCTTTTTGCTTAAAAAATAGCAATAGCTTTTCCCTGTGTTTTGGCAAAAGCAATCTGAATCACAACAAAGTGATTTAAGCATCTTTGATTATTTTTCTCTGTAATTGGCTGCAGCTGTCTGTATGCTATTTCTGAAGTGTCCTTGATTTCACCTGAGACCAGTGAGCTTGGGAAAGCTAAATTTAAAGCAGCAGCATCTAGATTAGCTTTCAGAATTTGGCCTGGTTTATCAAGCTGCAGACTTGGTCACCCTGTTTCCTTAGTTTTGATATTTAATTGGCGTGGGAGAATCAACTTAATTTATGGAGAGTTCATTATATTATTGCCTTCTAGATTTATTGAACCCTCTTAAGCTCTTTTTCACTAAGGTAAAACCAGGATACTGGTGTGGTTGGTATGCAGATATTTAAGTTTCCTCAGAGACATTACAATGCTAAAATTCTAGAACTTCTAAAAACGCCAACTATTTTGGGGCCTAGACAAAATCCAAAGTTACTGGTGTCATAACAAACAGCCTCCTCTGCAGAAGATGTAATTGAATCCTGAACCTAGTGGTTGAGAGGCACTCAGCTGTCATGAAGATTCAATGAATTTTTCTGACATCATCAGTCTTGAATAGAGATAGGTTTACCTATGCAAAGAATGTTAGAATTTTGTAATCATAGAAAACTCTTTCCTTGTGGTTTCAAGAACATTTGTTTTTAAAGGTGAATTTCTAGTTCTGTGAGCCCTCAGGTCTCCCTTTGTTTCAGCTACTTTTTTGCAGTTTGTCCACCTTGCTGCTTTGGTCATTTTTTATTGGTGGATGAGTTAACCTTCTTTAAGTACTATAAATATACCGAGCTTTAAGGAAAAATGAAACAAGTGCAAGTTTACGTAACTTGTAAGTGATGACTAGTATGTGAAGTCATTCCCTTTTATCATGAGGGTTTTTCTTCTCATCGTTTTTTTGAGGTAACTGCATGTTTTTTTAGTGATACAGCTTAAATTTCAAAACACTTTTCACTGAAGAGATTCCAGTGGGAATAGCATCCTAGTATTGAGTCTAAAATCAGATTCCCTAACTCATTATTTGTCTGATGCTTTCAGAGCAGTGCATACAAAATAAGTTTATGTTCCACATGTTATGCTCTTTAGGTTCTACTCCAGTACCAACTGTGCAGTCTCATCTTACGTAGTAATGCAGACTTAATTTCTTTCCTTCCTCTTTTTTGTGAATACTGTAGGGGTAGTCTGCATGGCACTTTTTAAGAAAATGAAACAAAACAAAACCTGTCTTCCATCCCCTTTATTAAACTAGAAATGGTTATAATGAGCTTGAGTGTTTTTGCAGTCGCTGATACAAAACATTGTCTTTCCTTTGTCATAACTTTTTCACAACGGGTTTGGTCATCTTCACCTTATGCAATAAAAGCACAAGAGGCAATGATCAAGAGATGTAGTAATGGAAATTGGTCAGAAGGAAAAAAATGCTCGCAATGAGCGTAGTTAAGCACTGGGACAAGTTGGCTAGAGAGACTGTGGAATCTTGCTGGAGATGGGTGAGATCAGGCTTTATCTAGTCAAGTTTTGATTAATCTGAGATCAGCCTTTTTTGGAGGAGGGTGTTGGACTGTATGACCTCCAGGGATTCCTTCCAGCCTAAAGTTTTCCATGGTAACTCTAAAGATCAAGACCGTACTAGTCCTTTTAAAGATAGAAACTTTGCTTGGTTTGTCCTTATACCAGAGCTTCCTACAGCGTTTTTCTGATACAGTAGAATCTGAGTTTCTAGAACTAAATGATGATAAGCCTGAAGTTTAGTATCTGCTGTTGTAGTACCTAAACTGCTTTGGCAATCCTCAGCAAATATGTTTGCCAGTTGCATCAAATCTTGCTTAAATAAGCTAGCTTTGAGAAAATGATTAGCTGAGAATACCAGTTAAGTGGTTTTGTGTTTTTTTTTTTTCCCAAATGTAACGTGCTTATTCATTAATGCAGTGTACAACTTCTCTTCGTAGCTAAAAAACGTGACATCTATGACAAATATGGAAAAGAAGGCTTAATAAATGGAAGTGGAGGTATGTTGGTGACTAGCAATTCTCTTTCCTATATCCTGGTGGAAATCTATTTTCTACAGCTTTTTAAGACAGGCATATGGAAATGTCTGTATCAAGGGCTAAAATATAATCTCCTGAAAAAGCAGAAATTGTAAACTTTTTACAACTTTTCTAGTTGTGGTAACAGATACTACTGATATCTGGAATCATACAAAAGAGTTATAAAAGGTATTTTTGTGTACTTAAATGGTACACGAGAGGAAAAGAGAAATTTTAGAGAAAGTTCAATATGTTTGCCCAAATGATTCAAATACCATATGGGCCTGAACTTTTTTGTTAGTAGAAATCTGTGAGCATATTTCAAATGTAACTTATTTTTCTGCAGGGGGAAGTCACTTTGATAATCAGTTTGAATTTGGATTTACATTCCGGAACCCAGAAGATGTCTTCAGGGAGTTTTTTGGTGGAAGGGACCCCTTTTCATTTGACTTCTTTGGTAAGTAATCCACTTTTTATGTAAGTGCGTTAATCCGCTGTCTTTAGTTAAGTACATTTAAATCAAGGCTGAAAACTCTTGCAAAACAGAAGTAGCTAATATTAGAAGAATTATTAAAAGTAGCTCTGAAAGCTAGTTGTAAACATTGGTATTTTATGTTTAAAATATTTACTTGCTTCCTATTTCTTCTTGGTTTATTTGATGGTACAGTACAGGTTTTGCTTGCCAGTCCATATTTTGTCTGAAGGCATAGTTTTAAAAAACGTAAAATTGTGGCTGCTATGTCTCTGTAGGTTGGAAGAAAAATTGGACAGAAAAATACTTATTGGAGTTATTTCTCAACCTACTGTGCTGAGTTTGACCTTTTATAATCTGTAAATATTTAATGTAGCTTTGAGAGCTTCTGAACTGGGTAGATAAGATAACTTGAACTGTTAAAACGTAGCTCCCTGTATGAACTTGTATCACACCAAGCAAAATTTCCTTGTATCAAAATGTAAACTGTCCAGTACATAATCTGGACAGTTCTTTAAATTTCATGTCATGTGCTTGCTTGGGGGAGTGAAGCCCCTGAAGACACACAACCTAAATATCTCTTAAAATCTACATGTTTCATGTAGGAAACAATATGTGATAAAGTTGTCACAGTGATCTTTTCGACATAGTACTGATGCTGTTTTGGCTTGTGATACTGCTTGCACGGTGTATGAAGGTCTTTTCAGAAGTGCTGAAGTTCTCATTCAATCTCTCTGTGCAAATTCTACTGCACAGAATGCTGACCAACAAAGGGGAACACATCCTATGTTTAGTATTTACTTACAGGAATCAAAAAGTTGTTTATAGAAAACTGCAAGAACAGTATTAAAAAAAAACTCTTCATATTCAGTGTCTTCATATTAATCTGCACAAGTAGTGTATGTAGATATCCTAGTATTTTTGAAAGATTGGCCTTACTGGGCCAATTCAGCTCAGATTTTAACTATATCTTGCTTCTGTTGCTATTTAGTGATTATCGCTTGTTTATGAAAGGACTCTTGTGACAGACTAGAAAAGGGTTTGAGGAGCTAGAGGTTGAATCCAATAGAAAGTCAGTTAAGGAATTAGAGCAGCAGCTAAAAGAAGAATCCAGTAGAAAATCACTAGTAGAATTTAGAGAAAAAATCCAATGGAAGATGAGCAGAAGAAATAGAGGGTGGTGTGGAGGAAGCGTCTAGGGACACTTGATACTGATAGGGAAAATGGAGAATGAACTGCGAAGATGCAGTTCCTTCCAGCATTCTCATAGTAGAGGAATCATCTTAAGGAATACTGGAAGATGGTGTCACTGTAAGATTAAATGTAGGGTAAAAAAACATAGAATATTTGAGCAAGATGCTGAGTAGGAAGCCAGCGAGGAGAAGCTGGAGAAGGTATCTAGCTCCTAGATTTAAAAATAAGTAAAAGGCACTTTACAATATCTGATTCTTAGTCAGGTAGCTTTGACTAAACTGTGTAGGTAAAACATGTTTTTGCTATTGGGATACAACCTCTGACATAGGACGTAGCCAGACATAGCTTCTGCTTGTTTAATTGTATTTTACCTCAACAACCCCCACAAAATGTTTAACTTGATGTCTTTGAAAAATGTCAGAGTTCATGATCTACACTAGAACCATGCAGTTAAGTTTTGCATGTTAAATGGTGATGATTATATGAGTTAAAAAAAAAATGAAGACACTACTTTTTGGATTCGTCACAAGGAAGTTTGTACAATGTATTGCATATAATTATCTAGCACATCAGATGGAGGTACCATTACTGCTGAAGTTTTCCTGAAAGATTGCAGAAGTTTTAGTCTGGCTTGTAGAGGAGTAGTGATACATCTTGCCCTGTGGAAACAGTGGACCAAAAACCATATATCTGCACTGGTAGCATCAGGTATACTTCAAGAATGAGGGACGCTCCTCCCCCCCCCCCCCCCCCCCCCCCCCCCCCAAAAAAAAAAAAAAAGGCAAACAGGGTTTTATTTAAAGAGGGTTTCCAAAAAAAGGAGAAAAGAGATACTCACTTTTTTGTGTAATTTTTCTAGTTAGAAAGCTGCAAAGTGAGTATCTTTCTTTTTTCTCTTTTTTCTTGTTGTGCTGTAACTAAGAAACTTAAGACATTCTGTAACACGGGAAAGTAAAATTCAACAAATTATTCAGTTTTCTAGAAAGCATTTGAAGCAATCTCTGCAAGATTTCAGTCAATGTTTAATGTAGTACAAAATGAGAATACGGATGCTTTTAGCTAGCTGTAGTACATTTAATAGTGTGAAGAGAAAGCAATAGAGTTCTGTGTAGAACATGAATATTTTTATTGAACTAGAGCCCTTCTAGATACTGCTTTGTTGAAATAGCAGTAGGACAGATAGAGATCAGGAGATTCATTTTCTCATCTGAAAATGAAGAGTTATCAACTTGTTGGCTTATATAAAGCCGGTGACTTTTTAAGGTGCTACTCTCACATAGGTCTTAATTTTATAAGCACTCACATAGATCAGTAGTTTTATAAGCAATTGAATAAAGGCTGAGGTCATGCTTTCTATAAATGTATGTTGGTGAAGTGAAAGTTGAAAGTGAATAAATATTTTAAAATGTTTGCACCTTTTTTACAGTTCAAAGTGGAATGGGGGTGAAGCCCATGGAGTGCAGGTGGGATTCTGGATATTCTGATTACCATTTAATATGGTAAAGAGCAGCATAAAGAGCATAATCTGTAAATTTATGGGTGTGAAGAATTTCTAAACAGCTGTGAATACAGTCTGTTTAAACTCCACTGATGCACATTATACTACTACTCACACTACTCACTTCTGTTTACAAAGAAATATGTAGAAAAGATGATTTTTTTTTTTTTTTTTAACCAATGAGTCAGACTTCTCAGATGAAAATTTATAATCTGTTAAAGATGACTCTGAAGACTTTGAAATTCAGGGAAGTTAATGTTAAGTTACAACTTCATTTTTGGTGTTGCAGTGAAGTTAGCCCAACCAGTCAGAATTTCTCTTCTCAGATTTGCAGGCAAATACTTTATGAAAGTAAGGGTGCACAAAGGCTACTACTTGTCTTTTTCTTTTTCTTTTCTTTTCTTTTTTTTTTTTTTTTTTTTTTTTTTTTTAAACTTGGTATGATAATATGGCAGAAGATTGGTTCTGTAACTCTTGAGGCATGTGGTGGGCTCACTTTCTATGACATCTTGTTACAGCAGGATCTGCTTTTTCCTGCTATACTTTGAGTGACAATCTTTATAATCCTTATAAAGGAAATGTGTGTTACAGTATAGTAACAGCAGAATGTGATACTACTGTATGTATTGGAAAATGCTGCCTTGCAACATTGAAGTTTAATTAGTATTCATCACTGTATATTATATAGGTCCTTGAATCTTTGACTACCCTTTGATATTAGAAATAGTAGTTACTCTTATTAATGGGGATTGATTTCTTATTTCGGTAAGTTTGTTTTATAATTGAACTACCACGTAATCAATTTGTATGTGATGCTTGCCTTGATTTGGTTTTACGTTCCATACAGTATGTGGATATTATTGTTCTGTCTTGTTTTTTGCTTATAAACTTCTAGGGACGATCTTCCGTATTTTAACATTTCATAATGAGGGAAGGCTCCCAGTGTTACTGTTGGTAATGGAAGTGTATTCATTAATTAAAAGATGGCAATTTAGTGGTGCAGACAACTTCTTAAGTAGTTGAGTCATTGCTTATATACATTGAGCTTCATATATAGGCATGCGGTGCCATTTGAGATGGCCTAGAGCGTCTAAGATGCCTGGGTATTTTCAACGTGGCCTGGAACCTGTAGGATCTGTACGAGACCACTTGGACCTATAGAAGGCCATTATCCTTCAGCAGCAGTAGTTAGAAGCTAGACAGGATGTTTTAGGGCATATCAAATGGCATTAGATGCCTCTGTGTCTGGTCAACTGAATCCCAGGTTCATGTAGGAAATGTTTTTTCTCCATGGTCACATGTATAAATAAGTTACTCTAGAAGGGAATGTCCTCTTTAGAGTTTGATGATGGCTGTTAGAGGAGTCTCTCTGTGGAGTCGCTTCCATGTACTTTATGATCTCAACATTTTTTGCCACAGTGTGTTTAACACTTAATATTCCCAGGGTACTTTCTGAGATATACTTCATAAATACCTTAATAAATGGCTGTCTTAGTCTGTGGAGTAGAATTTGGGATGTATTTTAATCTACGCTTAATACCAGAACAGGCATTTAAATCCCTTATTATGTATTCTCTGTAGTTTTCTGTTCAGATTTCTAGTTACCTGATTAATTTGATTTTCAAAAATCTGTACTGTTGAAAAAGAAAGGTAACATTAAACTAACACCTTTGTACGACTAGCTAATCGTGTGTGTATGTAGTTTGGTTCTGTCAAACAGCAGAATTCTTGCAGATTGGCAGCTGTAACATTAACTATGTGAAATGATGTGCTAGTGTTCTGGAAAAATATAGCAAGTTACTTTAAGTGTCCAAGCTAAGAAGTCTTTACTTGAGGGGAAAGAGGAAAATCTGTGTGCAGCAATCACTGTATATTGTATTTTGTATGATCTGTATTTTAGGATACAATGTTGCAGAAATGGGATGGTTTCATTAACATTTTAGTCTCAAGGACAGCAAGTGACTATTTAATAGACACAGTCAAGGGTAGAAATTTCAGCTTCTCTTATCCTGAGATGGAAAGTTCTAATGATGAACTTAAAATCTGTTTGTTGATATATAGATAAACTCCTGTTGGGACAAAAAGTTTGCTTAGCAGTCAGATCATGACCTTAATCCACATGTAATCCCATTTTGTGATAATTATAATGTTTAGATGTTTTAATGCAAAATATTTGTTGGTCAGCTCATTTCTTAAAATTGAAATGGAGAAGGCTTTCAATTAAAGTCATCCCACACAACTTTGTCCTCTTTGTAATTAATCTTTTTCTTTACACAGACTAACAACCTTTGATATTTATGACGTGCTCAGACATTTGCACATTCATCATTGCTTTGGCATCAATGGGCACAGTTGTGTTTTGTAAGCAGCAGCCTTAGATCATAGTTATTCACTGACTGGCCCAAATCTAACTAGAATGAATTCTCAGGCAGAACTGTTGTATTCAAAGAGTGTATTTGCATTGCAGGAATCATCTTACTCAGAAAAGCATTATCAGTCAGGAAGCTGTGGAACTAGGGCTGTGGCTCAAGTAACATATAGGGTCTGCCCTTGAAGAGGAGAAGGCTGTTGTCCAAATTTTTATGTCTGTCTTAAAATTTGAATAATCTTTAACGAACATCCATTAGATGTGTTGAGGAACTGTTTGACGGTGTACTGGCCAAATGCGTTCCTTTCTATATCTTCAGTTAACTTCTGTGTTTGTTGTGTGCTTCTGCGAGCTGATTTGGCTAGTTAGTCCCTTGGAAAATTCTTTGGGTCTTTTGGGGTGAGGTGGAGTTGGTTTTTATTTTTCTTTATTTTTATTTTTCCTGGATGGCTAGTGAGTTAAATTACTCTTCAGAGGATTCTGACAAATGCTGGACATCACACTAAGTGAGCAGTGCAAGTAATGGCACTGAAAGATTCCTCCAGCTTTAAGGTACACCTGAGCATTTGGGCAGCAAATGCTCTGTAGAGTTGGCCTTACTGTATTCTACCATCCAAGTATTTATGGTATAGATGGAATTCAAAGGTAATCCTAGGATATCTGTTATATAAGATTATAAAGACTTTGAAATGTTATGATACTTCTACTGGTAACCTTCCTTAAAGAACGGAGGTAAGCATGTTTGACAGTTAAATTGTGGAAATAAGTAGTTAAAATAGACCATGTTAAAATACTCCAAACAGGTGAATCAGCAGTGTTTGTGACAGCATCTTAGTATCAACCGTCCAAGTAAGCAATATCAACAGTATGTTTATTTTGTAGTTAAGGAAGAAACTATTTCCATGAAAACTGTCTGTAAGTTTTGGTAGCCTCACTGTGCAGCTCTGGTGATGTGCTTTGTGCCTTGCATATAGCCCAGAACTAGCACAGGGTTCTGGGTGTAATTACTGCAAGTATGTACCTTCAAAACTTTTTTTTTTTAAATGGGAAACAAGATAAAAACGCCAATTCTGAGAAGCGTGTTTTGTTATATACGTCTATAGCCTTTTGCGTAAGCACCTTATTCAGTCACACATTTGTTATATTCGGTTCTTACGTGACTTGTTAGGTCACTTACAGTATGCTTTTGATGCAAAGAAATCACGGTGAGCAGGCAGCGTGCCCCCCACCCCAGCGTGCTGAAACACCTAACCCTGAATGCAGTTCAGTTTGACTGCTCCCTTATGTAAGGGATGGACAGCCTTTCAGCGTTACTCTGCTTGGTGTGTTGCAGTTACGTTGTCATCTTCCTGCATTTGTAATAAAGGTATTCAGCTTTTCCTCAGTGTCATATTTTGGCAGAGATGTTAGGGTGGCTCTGATTGCAAAGAGTAAAATAAGATGCCTGGTTGGCGGAATGGTCCAGTGACTGGTGACCAAACAGTGATCCTGTTTATACAGAGTAATGTTCCTTTGAATGCTGCCCTTATAAGATTATTAACATCTCTAGCTGCAGTGGCATGTGCCTGTGAGAACGTTTGCTGGCAGTGCACAATTTATCTTGACTATTACTTTCTGGCTGTGAACGACAGCACTGCACCGGAATGTGCTTAACGCTTTCACCAGGGATAATCTGGCAGTAGCACTGAAAGCATCTTGCCAGTTTAGACTGCCCTGTGATGATTTGTCTAAGCCTTAGATGGATTGAATCATGAATATCATGAAATTTAACTGAATTATGGCCTGCTTCAAATAGAGTTCTGTGCTTGCCTCCCTCCTTTCCTTCCCCCACCCTAGTGTCCTTTTCTGCCCTCTCTTGCATCTGCCATTTTTGCCAATACTGAGTCAAGCTAGCTCATGGATGCAATGGAAAGTTAATGATGCAAGCAGTAAGTGCTTTCTTTTGGATCACTGAATTAATGCAACTTGCCATGCAGTTCCATGATCACTAGGCAGGAAGAACTGCTGAAGAAGAGCAAGGGGCCTGCTTGTTTTTAGTGGTTGTCTGTGATCAGATCATATTGCTCAAAGTGAGAAAATGCTGTTTTTGTATTGGAGCTGCAGATTCCTGAGGGTCCTCATTTTGAACTGTGGTGAGATATTTAGTGGTGTTATTGACTTGTTCTGGGTTAATTTATTTCCTCATGTGTGATGACAGAAACTTAAGGTAGGATTCCATGATATGCAGTAAGATAACTTAATGTTTTTTCATTCAGGCAGCAGTGGCTGTGCATTTGAATTAGTTCAAACATATTTCTGATGAAAGTAAGCTCTTTTGGGAATGTGTTACCTCTAACTTCAGAATTTTCAGATGGATATAAATCTACATTTGTGTGTGTGTGTGTATTGCCAGTGATTTGTTCCCTGCATACGTGTTCCTGATGTTCACATCAACTTCCTGGCTTCTGGAACTGCAGTCTTCCTAACTAGTAACAGCAAGAGCCCTGGAGTCCTTCATTGTGTCATGAATTTTTTGCTTAAGCTTCTCATTTCATGTTGGTGATTCGCTAGAAGCCTGTCTCACTAGCTTCCTACAAATTTCTCCCCGTTTTGGTCCGTCTTCATCCTTGTTTTGCAGCTTTTATCTTGAAAGTGTGCTGCAACATTTCTGATGAAACAGAATCTGATATTTTAATCCTCCCACAGAATTCTGATAGTACCTAAATTAGAGTACGTACTCTAAGGTTAAACTGGCCGAGCGTTTGGTTTTTCTAAAGCATCTGAGTTTTCTGATTTGGGTTTTAAAAATACATGGTATTTATATCACATTGCACCATTGCACCATAGCATGGAAAACATCGTATGAAACACCTAGTCCCTCAATGTTCATAAATGTTCATAGAATGGTAAGGTTGGAAAGGACCTCTGGAGATCATCTAGTCCAACCCTCAGCATAGCCCTGTACGGGGATTGAACCTGTGACCTTGGCATTAGCAGCACCACACTCTAACCAAATGAGCTAAACCTACCCCCAAATACAGTATTTCCCCTCCACACCCTTTTTTAGCCAAAGTTTTGTACTGCTTCGAACATCCAGTAAAACAATTAGGGGGTCATAATAAATAATTGATATTGTGATATTAATTTCTTTGAAACCATTCTGGAAAAAACATCTATGTGAAAAGATTATCAAGCATGAAAAGGCTCTGCTGAATCGGAAAAATAGACCTACCAAACTGAAATGTTATTGTTTTGTGGAGTTGTACTATTCATCACCCTGATTTATGGACTAAAAGCATAAGTAAGGTCTCAGAGGTTGTAGGTTGCTATGCTAGTGTGTATTTGGTGGTGGATATAACAAGTGACAGAGCAGAACCCCTTTTACTGCCTCCTCCCCTCAGTTTTTTGGCACTCTTTTGCATACTATACCTGGATGACTGTAAGCATAGTCATAAGAAGAGGGAATATTCCCTTAGGAAAGCTCTGCTCAACTTCCCAGCCTTGAAAAACCCTGGTCTTGCAGTGGCCACATTAGATTCTTTAGTCAACTGCAGGAGTGGTTATCTTTATTTTTTGAGAGAGGATTACTGGAATAGTGTTGGAGGATTATTAGCTCTTGTGTGGAAGGGTTGCAAACAGAAGTCTGCCAAGGCTAGAACACTTGCTAAAGTGGCGTATTGACTACTTTGGTGTATAAGGTTGCCAAAGTCTAATAAGGCATGTCCCAGTCTAGGTTAGATCTTTGTATCGGTAAGCGTTGGAGAAGTTAATCTTTCATTTAGAAGCCCACTTAATAGCAGGGTCTCTGGGAGATACTGTGATCCTCTCTTAAAAACCTTTGCGTTTCTGCTGCTGTTGTGTACACAGAGAAAGAAAGATTGACATGTAGAATAGGCTGACAGTGTGGAGGTTTATAACCTCATAGCTTACCTTGTGGATTGTTTTGTTTTTACTTTAAAGTCAGGTAACTGAAGAAAAATTGGACTATAAATAGAAAGCTTAACAGTGGGAGTAATGTAATATAGACCGTTTGTATACGTGAGTGAATGACCTTCATAACTAACTAATGAGTCACTCTGGCAAGAATAAATTGAACTACATAGCTACTAACTGCAGTGGTTTTACTTGATAGTTAATATGCTAGTCTTAAAGGAAAAAAAAACCCACACAACAAAACCCTCTTTTTTATGATATAGTGATTGCTTTGGAAATATTAATTTTTGTGGTAGATTCCTATATTTCTGTGCCAAGATTTGGTTTTGTTTTATTTTAAAGATAGAAACAGGTCATCTTTTATATTGAAGATGATCTTGTTCTGCTTTTAAAAAATAAAAAACATAAGGATCTGAAGAAAAACTGAGGAAGAAAAGACTGTAATATTTGCTCTTTGACTGTATGCAAGATAAAGTTTGTTCCTCTCTTGTTTTACTGAATAACAATAGCTACATTTTTTTGCCAGCCTTTTACAGCTTCATTGGTGGGAGTATGTGTTTGGACCCCAGAGGCTCTCTTTGTTTAGCATCAATATGTTACAACATATCATTTATGTTAAGAAATCACTTGTAGCCTGAAACTTAAATGGTAGCTAAAATCTGTTTGTTCTCAGCTTGTTTGTTTTATTAATGTCACTACTGTGTTAGGTTGGTGATTTATTGTAGATCAGCTTGCATTTTTGCAGTGGTAATGAAGGTGGACTAAATACTTTTCGACATTTACTCTGTCAATTTGTAGTTCTAAAAGTTTCTACAGTAAAGTTTTACCTTGCTTACATGTTTATATTATTGCTCTCTACGGTTTCTGCATTTTTCATTATTCACATGTGGAAAACTTCGTAAAAATCGTCTAGTACTGTACTGCACTGGTTCTGGGAAAGTTTGGATTGGTGGAAAGAGTAGTTACGAAGCTCAAACTTCTGGATTTAACATAACTGTTTTATGTTTTATTGAGTATCTGTTACACGATTGCAATTCTGTATTTCACTCTATTTTAAGAGCTTATTTAGGAAATTTTTATTACTCTTAAAACATGGATATTGTGTATGTGTATATTTAGAAAGAGATGTTTGTTGTCCTGTTGAGAAATGGAATGGATAACTGGTGCTGTTCTGAATAACATAAGTGTTATACTTGAATTTGAAGTAGAGAAAAGCGTCATGAATAAAATAATATTTCCCCTCCTCCTGCCTAACCTTTCAGCTCAGTAGGGCCCATACGCTGCTTTGAGTTAGAGTGAACAAACCTCCTCTGTTACCTGATGGTACACCAGAGTATGTGTTTGAGGTACCTAATATGGCTATGTTAAAATAAATGATCTCTTGATCACTTTAAGATTGAGTCATTAGTCCCTGACTGCTCTTTATATTTCACTTGATTAATAGAGCAGATCTGGAAGTTGCTTTTCATTGTGTTGGTCCACAATAAGTCTTGAATAGAAACAAGCCAGAAAGTTTGGGTGCCTGAGTGCGAGAGCAGATTTGTTAGATTCAAATACTTGGAGTTTGTCTGCAGTGCTACTTTTCATTCTACATCTGGGAAGACTTCCCTTTGCCTCTAGATGCCTCGAAAAAGTTTTAAATCTCTCAAATGCTAACTGTTTGGACATGGTTATCTTAAAATATTTTTTTACCGTACCTGTAGTCTGTTATGCTGTAGTGTAATGCTGTAGTGTACTATGCACTGTATTTGTGCAGTTCTTATGGCTTCTATTACATTGATAAATGAACAAGAGTTTCTTTCACTATTTACAGTTTTTAATAGTGAACAGCTAAAATAAGGAAATCAACTACTTTTTAAAATTATTTGGAGACCTAAGAGGGAGACAGAACTTAGTCTAAAAGGAGCATAGGAATTGCCTTTTTAGTGGACTGCTTAGCTTAATTGCATCAAATATTGCAGAGGAAGTTGGTAAACTTATCTGATAATAACTACCTGATAATCTTAACAGGGACTTTTTCTTTTATTGAAGAACCCGTAATTATTATATATGGCAATTAGTTGGTAAGATTACCCTCTTAAATGTATTTTTTTTCTGTTTTGTAGAAGATCCTTTTGAGGACTTTTTTGGGGGCAGACGAGGTCCAAGGGGAAGCAGAAGCAGAGGTGGTGGATCTTTTTTCTCTGCCTTTGGTGGATTCCCTGCTTTTGGAAGTGGTTTTTCTTCATTTGACACAGGTAAATATTACAAAATTTCACAATGAATGCGTTACATGTTCACAGGGAATCTCTGATAACCTTTTTTTTTTTTTTTTTTTTTTTAAGTTGCCTTCTTAATTCAGCAGATTTTGAGGCTATTTTTGAATTAAAACTGCTCTCTAAGAAGTTCTTCAGAGTAAGCAGAACACCTAACACTCAGTTACAGTGTTTAGGATACCTGAAAGTTCCTGAAAAGTAAACAAACCTCTGAAAAGTAGAATTTATTGTGCTCTTAACTTTTGGTGCTACAATTTCTCTATGCTTTAGAGCTGTTTTTGATCTGTTTGCCTTTCGATGTTGATATGATGACCTTAGTTTAAGGTCCTGAAAATACAGCAGGGAAACCTGTGTTTAAAACCGGTAGTATTACTTAGTGTCAGTTCTGGGGTACTCAGCTGGAATGTTGAAGCTTAACGTTGTATCTCAGAAGTCAGTGAGAGTTGCCAGTAGCCAGCATTCTTTGAAGCATTAAGACTTTGGGTTTTAGTTGGGATGCTATTGGTACAAAACTTGTTCTGTCTGCTCACTCAAAGCATCCCAAAATTTATGGTGAAATGGGTGGGAAGGGAGAGGAGAGAAAAAGGTATCAGACTTATTAAACTTTCTACTTTGATTTAATGACTGAGTTTAACTGACAGGCTTGGATGCCTTTTCAAGGAAGGTGAGGAGCTTTTTTGGACACGGCTGTGCATCAGGAACCTGAACTGTGGGTCCATATGGGAGAACTAAATGAGACTGGAGGAATATGTTTTATTCTCTCACGAATGCTTAGTGGTGCCGTGTTGACACAACCAACAAGGACATCCTGAAGCATCAAGCAGCTGATAAATGTGGATCTCAGTCATGCAAGTATACGTGTCTTCGGTCAAATACCTTTCATGTCAACTTTTTTCCCCAATAGGTTTTACTTCGTTTGGTCCATTGGGACATGGAGGCCTCACTTCGTTCTCCTCTACGTCATTTGGTGGCAGTGGGATGGGTAACTTCAAATCAGTATCAACTTCAACTAAAATAGTTAATGGCAGAAAAATTACTACGAAGAGGTAAGCCATCTAAGTATGTGCTTATGAAACTATAAATATAAATGTATCTGTATATGTTTTTACTTTTGATGCTGTGATTATCACACAATTTGGATTTCTCTGAATTAAAAAAAAAAAGGCAGTAGAGAAGATACTTTTGGATTCTCTGGTTCTTGTTGCTGATTTGCATTAAATTTTGAAGATAGTTTTTCTAAACTCCTGACAGTTGAGAAGGGCCAAGATGTGTAAGAATTGCCCTGATAAAAATTGAAGGCAGCAATTTAGTAGCTACTTGAGAAGCAAGTGGCAGCGGAGCTCTTCCCAGGCCTTCAGAACGTTCAGTCTAGTGATTCATTTCTTTATCACTGTCCCTGACAACTATCCACCAGGTAAACTTGGGCTTCTGGTGTGCTTGTTTTCTGTTGGCCATGAAGTTATTAACTGGGCATTGAGAAGCGTTTCTATTTTTTAGACATTATGAAGCTTGAAACACTTCCCTAACCTTCTGCTCTGGTGTACTTTCCAATGCAGTGTTTTAGTGAAGCTGGTGTTTTGTGCGATAAGTAATTCTGTTTCATCTGTTAAGTGAAACAAGCAGCTGAAGCGTGCTTTGGGGAGTATTTTCCTGCTTACTGGAAAATGTGTTTTCAAGTACTAGACACAGCCCACATTCTGACTACTTCGTGCTGGTGATGAGGGAACCCAAATGTTAGTTTGCGATAGGGTAACCTATGGAACACTCTGGGTAAGTTTTAGGAATACTGAACAAGTAATTAAACACAATTTCCAGAACTTAATTAAAGTAGAAAAGCAAGGGAGAACCAATTCTTTGGTAACTTGTATCCTATACTTTAAAGTGCAAGGTTCTTCTGTGTGTCTGACTGTACTGGAGATATACTGTCATCTTGACCATTATCATGGCATTTTTCTGTCATCTTGACCATTATCATGGCATTTTTCTGTCAGTGTATTCTGTTTAAAAATGTGGACTGTCCCCTTTTTAAGGAATTGCACCATCTGAGGGAGCGTGAAAAAAGACTACACAAAAGAAAAGATAAGGCAATGTAGTGTAGTTTTTCTTTCTTTTCTTTTTTTTTAATGTGTAGTAATGTGGTTAAAACAGGCTACTCTTGGTATACTGTCAAAGTATAAGGCCTTTATAAAAAAAAAAAAAAAAAAAAGGAGGAGGAGGGCAAGAAATGTAGCTAACAAATGTGCCTTCCTAGAAATGTCTGTCTAGGACAAGCTGTTACGTTGCAGGTGTCTGCCCACAAGGTAACTAAGTGCATAGAATATTTCTATCCAAGTATACCCAGTAATCTCTGAGTGACATTTTCCTTCTGGCAAGAAGCTATTCCCCCTATTTTTAGTAGGGTTGTATTCTGCTGAGTAGGTCTCATCTTTGGAAAAATCTGTATCTATTTATGTGGTTTCTTCCCCTGCGTGATGAGGGAAGAGTTCTAGGATATTCTGTCTTTCTAAAGTTTAGGCATAAGTTAAATCATTTAAAAATTATTTAAATTTGCATCATCTTTTCATTAGTAAATCTTTTTCATGTGTTCTACAAGTGTGTTGCTGTCAAAACTGATCTGTGTTTTGTGATTGTATTTTAAAATAAAAAATCAAAGAGAAAAACTTTAGTGATCATTACTTCTAGTCAGAGATGCTTAAATTCTGTCTAGTACATGCTGCTCATAAACTTGGCATACAGTGTGTTTCCAAATTAATTGTTTTGCTCAAATTAAAAGTGGATTAAAGACTGATTTGTGTGCCTTATGTCATCCAAACTTGTGACTGGATCTATAATATTATACATTTAACAAATAGGGCAGATACTAAATGCAATATCAAGATTGTACACTCTAAATCCATCAAAAGATATTTAGTTCTAGATGACAGTGAATGGTGTTTCTGCAACTGTGACCATGTATGAAGTGACAGCTGTAACTGGAGGATTCAAACTTTGTAAAGCAATTTTTTACTATGAATGAGCAGAATCAATGAGGGAGTGCAGATGGTTGCTAGTTACAGCTTTTGCACTGTTAAGTACAAAAGCTTGTCAGCTACAGTTGCATTAAGCAGTCAGTACTCCAGATATGGCATTAAACTTAATTGTCTAAGAATCTGCCTCTGGTGCATGTTTTAAGGCTACTTACGGTGCTTTAAAATATCTAATTGTGTTTTCTTTTTTTTGTCTTACAGAATTGTTGAGAATGGACAAGAGAGAGTAGAAGTTGAAGAAGATGGCCAGTTAAGGTCGCTAACAATAAATGGTAAGGAGCAGCTGCTACCCTTGGATAACAAGTAATTCAACGCACGCATTTAACAGAAATTTTAAGCTATAACAGCCACCATTTGAGGATTGACAGGAACATTTTTTGAAGATTTCAAACGAACTCAACTTTCTGTATATCCGTACTTAATCTTAAGTAGTATAAATAGCTCACTGGAGCTTGTATTTGTCATAGACTTTTGAGTTAATTGTTGGGACCACATCGATAGGACCATTTTTTGTCCTTAAAATTGTTGTAAATTTCTGTATGCACTTTTCTTTTTATTATATATGATCCAAGGTGAACCATGATCCTTCAGTAGTGCTAGGGCAAGATGTACACTAACACTAGCATGAATCTTGCTTTTTTCTCCAATTTGTTTGAATGTGAGCCAATTAGTAGTTTAAGTCTGCTGTGAAGTTAACATTTACAGGATAACATTTTTAATAATTTCAACATTTTTTTAAATATTTAGTAGTGAACAATGTTAATACATTTCTGGTAATGCATTTCTGGTTTAAATAAATTAAGGATGTTTTCTAGTTGTGCATGAATGCAGACAACTTAGTAAGTTTTGACAAATGTTTAAATGTGTAATGTAAGCAAAAGGTAAACAAAAGTGAAGCCAGTGAGCTGGATCTTTTGTCATTTGCTAAAAAAGAAATTCAAAATGAATAAATGCTGATGTTTGTGGTGCATTCTTTCATGAATGGCATTGGTAACCTTCTTGTGTCTGTGTGTGATTTGGGCATCTTGGGAAAAGAGTGCTTTTTTTTTTTTTTCCTTTTTTTTTCTTCTCCCCTTTCCTCCCCCTGTTGTGTTTTTTTTTTCTTCCTCCCACCGCCTTTTTCTGCAAGCTTAAGGATGAGGGCTTTTATTCTTTGCAGATTTCTTCAATATGAGTGAAAACATAGTTTTTAATTTCTTTTCCAAACCTATATTTGAAGCATCTATTTTTAAGGAGCATTCAGAGACTTACTTTCTAATTTCATCTGTTGCATTAATATGTACTTTTTTTTTTCCGGTCTGGGCCAAGAGTAATTCTTCACATTAAAAAATAAATCTCTGAAGCTGTAAGTTCTGAGATCCTTTTGAAAGTAATCTGTAATGGGCATAAACACCCAAGAAAACATTTAATACAAATTTCTGAATGGTAATTTTTTTTAACTTATATTGGGAATGAATACGATGGCTTTAGAGAAGATTTATACAAAATGAAAGTGAAAGCTAGCTGAAATATCTTGCTAAACTGTCTTATTCTTTTTATTCGTTAACCAAAAATAAAAAGATGGGTGAATGCAATTTTTACATTAAATGGAGTAAAGCAAAGTGTTGATTTATAGATAAGACCAGGTTTTCAAAGTTTAGTGAAAGGAATTACTTGATTTCTGTAGTCTGTTAGGTCATAGACAAAGCATGCAAATAATATTGCCACATGTGAACACATACCAGGCCTTGGATACTTTCATGTGTAAATCACAGATGTGCAGTTTTATCTGTGCACCAGCTTTGAACATCTGGCCTTCACTGAATTCTTTAGGCTAGCTAACTGTTCAAAAAGGAAAAAAAAAGTGTTTTCAAATGGTCGGTTAATGCCTTCTGCTGAGCACCATCTGTTTTGTACTAACAAATGCATCAATTATTAAATACAGCAAAAAAAGAGTTGCTTATGTTTATCGTACTGGATAACTTAACCCAAGAACATGCCTCTAACAGTTTGCTACAATAGAATTCATATTCCTAGTAACATTAGTATATCTGAAATGGTTCCTTCTGCCATTAGTGTCATTTTTGTAGAGCCAACCAAAACAGCAGCGGTAGGAGAAGGAATAAATAGATACTTTGTCAACTTTGGGACAGCAGAAGTTACGCACCTTTTTAAGTTTTGCAGATTTCCTGTTACTTCAATGTTGCATTTTTGGTGCAGAAGCACAAACATGGGCTAGAAACTCTAAACAGTGGGGGGTTTGTCAGTGTTTCTTGGGGTTTGGTGTTTTTGGCTTCCCCATGTATGTTTCTTCTTGATCCAGGTAATAACTAAACAGTTTATTTTAAAATCTGGCTTTGTTGTGATGTCTTGAGTTATGAAAAATGTTAATTTACATAGATTTATAGGAGGCACTGTGCTCCTAAACTGATAAACCAACTCAAATAAGGACAATCTGGGGCTGAGTTTTGAATTCCTTCTCATAGACCCCTGTAGATTTTTGTGCTGAACTACCAAGGTTTACCTTCCATTTTAATCTGTTTATCTTCTCTAGGTTAACAATTTCTTAACTAGCTCAAGTTAAGAATGTGATTATGGTAGCACAGCTACCAGGGGCAAATCTGTACCCACATGTTTGATTTTGATCTTCTTACCCAGAAACATGTGGGCCTTCCCTCACTATAATCTAGATACAAACCATTCGTTCAAGGGGCTGATAATGAAATTCTTTAACACTGTAAAATCAGTGAAGATGCAGTGTTTTGGATGGTCTCTATTCTGTCTTCAGATTTCTGAGGCTGATACTGTCCGAGCTAGACAAAATGCAGCATTAAATGTCAGCATTGCACTTCCCTGGCAGAAAGAGAAGCTGGTAAAACATAGAAATAGACTGGAAGAAATGAGTCGGCAGTACTGAAGTAAAGATTTCTGCAGTAGTAAGCAGATACCTAGACTCTGGCATTTGAATAGGCTGGCAGATGAACAGGATAAATATTTGGTCTTGATCCAGGTAAACTATTGAACTGTCATTTCCAATTTTTGATTGATCTAATATAAATTCTTCCTCTTCTAGATTTTTTTTTTTTTAATTCGATGTTCAAACTTTCTTAATTTTGCTGCTGAAATGAGTTTCGTTTCTTGGGAAAATACACTTAACTGGGTTGCTCTGAAAACTTTTGCTTAGTTTCTTACTGATACATGTTTAGCATGCATATACAGAACTGACTTAACAGGAGTAATGGATCATCTAGGACAACAGATTTCCTTAAACTTCCACTTTTGCCATAAATAGCTCAAAATACTGATAGAAAAGATTTCTGATTCTAGCAGATGACTGCATCAAATGTGCAGTGGGATGAGAGCTTTCAAAAACAAGTACCGTTTGAAACTACCATTTCTTACTGCAGGAAAGAGAGTTTAATTTTGAATGTTTGGGACACCATCCACTTTAGATTCGACTTCCTCCAGTGATCTGGAAAAACTGAGATGGAGTCCTTGAAACCACTAGGTCACTTTTGTTCAGACCTCTATCATGTTCCACTTCAAAGTTTATTGATAGAATACAGTAACTTTGTAGTGCTTTTTCTTGGTGCAAACTCTTTCTGGTTTCTTGTGCATTACAATAATTTCAATGCAGTGCATTAGAAAATAAGTTGTTTTTTGGGTTACATGGCATCTACTTTTTTCACTAGTATAAATGCTTTACTGAAGAAATTTAGGTTGTGCTTTAGAATGTTTCAGACTTCTTAAAACTGCTCTAGTTATTTCGGTTCTGTTTTTACAATACCCGATCTGGTGAGAATTGTAGACATTGTTTCATGGTGTATGACAAAGCTGCTCTGCAGAGAAGGTGTACCTAACACTTGGAAGACATATACTATCAACTTTGTGATGGACTGAGTCTTAGGATGCTGAAAACAAGGCTTATAAAAGACTTTAAAATGACTTCAAATAAGCCTAAGTGTTTGGCACTGCTCTGTTAGTGTGTTTGGCTTTTTCATTTGCTTGCCTGCCTCAGCTTCAGATACAAGTGGCAGTTAGTCTGTGTTGTATTTAGTTGTGCTTCTGTGTTTCAGACCATCTATGGAATTGTCTAGTGATGAGGAAAGTTAGATTTTTAGAGTCTCGAATTCTGTTCCTGAATCTGCTTCTATTCTGTTTGACAGACTGAGCTTGTTTCCTACTTTGCCTTAGTTCTGTCTGTGACCATAAACTGATGGTGTCAACCTCCAAGATGTTTGCATTGTAAAATTGATGTGCTATAGCTATAGGATGCTTATGGTCAGAGTTTTCAAAAACACTCAATATTAACATAATACTTTATTTTAACTTAATACTAGAATTCTTTTAGTCAAAACCTTTCAAAAGTGTTTTTGGAAAACCTGTCCCCTTGGTCCTGATGCTTGGATGTTCTAGTATTTAGGCTTATTTTAAGTCATTATTTTATCACAAGATAGTTATAATGTGGACATCAGTAACCTCTCAGTCAGCTATAACTCTGAAATTTACTTTAATGGAAGAAAAGTATCTGTTCCCCCGATCTTGTTAGCTTTGTAACTGAATTGTAAACAAAAAGTTGCTTTAGGTAGTACTAAACAAACATATTTGGTTCTCTTCCAGTTATTACTTGGCTTAAACTGATTGTCCAAGTGAAAAACTTCTTATTTCTCAGCTGAGACATTGAGGTTGTCCTCACATTCCATTACTGCTGGAACCAAGTAGATTTACGTTGTTAGTAATATAAACTATATATTTAAATTTTTAATTACAATGGATCTGCTGTTTGATCTGCCTTAGCTTTGGGGAAAAAAGGCCTGTACTAGAATTGATCAGTGCGGTTGATTGACCCCATTACACTGCTTGAAATGTTGTGGGGGGAAGAGGCTGGCCTGTGCTCTGCCATGTAGACAATGAATTCAGAAGGCATTAAGTGCCTTTTTTGGGATACTGCTATTAAATTAAAAAAAAAGAATTAGCATGATGAGCCACAACACTTTTTTATGTGAACTGACTGCTGTTTCAAACTTGTTGAAACTTTTCTGAAAACTAACTTTATGTTATGGTAGACTTAGTGCTGGGTTAAGTATCCAGCTCACAGTTGGTGGAAGTCGAAAGCGACATGAATACTGTATCCCTTGTGCTTACTGTGTCCAAGATGCATGCAGTAATTTGGATGTGATAGTATGTGTATCTTAGAGCTATGAATGAACAGCACAAATTCTTACAGAAACTAAAAATTTGTCATCCTGTTGCAATATTTATCTTGGCAATAGAGATGGCTTCTTGATAGGTAAAGATTTCATTTGTTAATATCAGTCTGTCCCTCTTCTAAAGAGAGTTAGACTTTGGATAGTTTTCAGGCTGCTCCAGACTTCTCTGTGGAAGCATTTCTGGAGGAAAATGGAAATAAATCAAATTGCCAAAGCTGTCTTCCCTCCAGTCTCTTGCTACAGTCCTAGGGCTAGACGTTTGGGCTTTGAAGGACTTTGGCTAAGTTCTACTTATTAACACTGCCTTTGATCAGAAGGTACATTGGTATTTGATTTACTTGGACATGCCCTGTTACACTAGTCATTTGGGCACCTCCCAGAATAAATCTGCTAATCTCTGTGTACACATTTCTTACTACTAGGAGATCTGGTCAGCTCCCTATTATACTGAAAGAGTTTTGGTAAAGAAAGGGAGTATCAAACTCTGCAATACAAAGTATGAGCTGAATGCTCAGGAGAGCAGTGGAGAGCTGTGGGAATGCACATTAAGCTGTTTTGGATGCAGCTGGTATTTTTGCAGGTGTGAGTAGTGTTCATGAACTTCCTGGCTTCCCAGTCTGATTTTGGTCCCAAGTGAGTCCAAACTGATAGAAGATGAACCTTCTAAGTTAGAAACTAGAACAACTACCGAGGCACTCCTTTCATTAAATAACCTCCAGTGACATTTAATGTTTTCTGGGTTTGTGTGTTTTAGCCCCAAGAATAAAGGCAGATCTTAACATCCTTGAGACTGTATGTTGCTGCTTCCCAGTGTAACCTGAAGAGCATGAAACCAATAAGGGAGAAGCAGGAAACCATCATAGCCTCTTTTGCACTGTTGACATAAATCCCCAGGCCTTTTTCCTTGTTTAGCCTTTGCCTTTCTGATCAAGAAAACCTGACCAAGAGTTACCACAGTGAATCCAGAAGCAATGGACAAATGCTTGTTATCTTCTGTTCACCCTACCCACTCCTAGCTGGCAAATCCTCTGTGCTATTGCAGAGGCTTGTTTCTCGGCTGCTGCAGGAAAAGGAGGTGCTTCTGCAACCTTCAGGCTATGTGCCAAGTTCCAATTTTCATTCTAAAGAAATACGTACATCAGTAAGATAAAACTGGGGATATTAAAGATTGTCTTAGAAGAAGAGTCTAAACATTTGTGTAAGGTAGACAAATGCTATGAGAAGATAAACATATGTTTTTAACACATGAGTGACTAACTGTTGGGAGAACCTGCCAAGAAAGGGTTTCCCAGCTCTCTGGGTCTTCAAGACTATGTTCTCTGAAAGATGTTTTGAGTGTTTGGGCCATATGCAGTAAATAACTGAAACTTGGAAGCCTGGGATCAAGATGCAACATATGGCTCAGTGTTACTCAGGCCTTCATTCATGTTCGTAGTCTGTCTTTCAGCATGACTTTGTGTTCTTATTTCTTCCCTCCCTTCCCATCCTTGATGCATCTGCATATAATATGAATGCATAATGCCATATCCTCTTGTGTTTTTGAGGCTTTTGGTATCTTTTTGTGATGAAGAAATTTGAGGGATGGTTGTGGTTGTGTACAGTCACTTTTGTGGCTGTTGGGAGTGGGTTTGGAAGCAGGGTAGTTGGGCAGAGAGTAGACAACACATGCAGCTAAGGTACAGATATTACCTCAAAGATTGCTGTTGCCCCAAAGAATCCACTTCAGGATGTATAGGTGCTGAGAGTGGAAGTCATATGGGAGAAGACATTCTGAATCTCTTAAGGTAAGTAGTTGCTTTTTTTATGGTGGACAAATTGGATGTATAGTGAAGAGGAAAAAGTGTGGTGAATTAGGTGAATTATCCTAAAGGAATTTGCTTTGAAATATGCTTTACAGTGAACTCTTGTATGTCTTCTGTCTCTTCTCGCCAAAAACAGGCTGCAGAACTTGAGAGCCTAGTTCGAGCTTCTGATGTGAAGAATAAGAGGTCTCTTGCTAATGTTATGACAAAGTTTCATTGTCAGAATGCACTGGTTTTAAACATAGGTAAAATTTTAACAGTTTAAAAATTTTATTTTTAGTTCTATGTGGATGGCGCTATATGTTTGAATTTTGAGTTACTACAATGGAGGAAGATGACCTTTTGTTAATTAGATCATCTTTGGTAGTCTGCTAAATGTCTAAGACTGCATTATGGTGGAAAAAGTTCTGCAGGGAACTACCAGAGAAACATTTCCTACGGGGCTTATATATGCGAAAACACTGTATGTACACACGTATTTGTGTCCTGAATATGCCCAGAGCTGAGTTCATTAATAGTCATTTTTGATTAAGTTTGTTACTAAGAGAAATTTGTGGATGGGCAAGTTCCTGGAATTGTAACTCAGTAGCATTTGGCTCATATCACCATAAAACACATCTTGGATCAAAACTAAAAAATTTAAGTACTTTTATAGCAAAATCCCTCTATTTCTAGGTTCTTCCTAACTTTCTTTGGAAGGTATTCCGCTTGGAGACCAACAGAACTCCAGTACTAAGTCTAATTCTTCTACAGCAATTTACCATAGTTTGAAATTTAAATATTCAGCACTTAATTTTTGTAAAGGCTCTTTTTTGTATCGGTGATGAAAACTTTCACCGTACTGATAAAAAGTAGAATCAAAGCAGTATAGCTTCCCTAACACAGGCATAGCGGTAGGAACAAGACTTGTTAAAGGAAAAGCAAACAAGTGTGTGTACTCTACTGCTTAGCTCTTGTCTGGTTTAAAAGAAACAAGCCTCTAGCAGAAATATTTGTGTAGCTGGTAAAGTATATAGCCACTGTAGACCTTGTAATTTGTGAGTGTTAGGAGAAAAAAATTCCTTAAAACTAGTTACTTTTAATATATTTTAAGTGGTCAGAGCTGTAGCTTCTCAAAGCAAACTGATTTTATGCAAATTTTCTAGATATTTTCAAAATTTTTGTGTTGTAGCCGGTATGAAACCTACTTTAAAGATAAGAAATGCAATTCTGTTACACAAGACCACCTATTAGGTCAGTAAAAAAGACATTTTGGGGCAAAAAACTGTTTATCTAGAGAAACATGTAGAAAATGACAAAGATTAGTTTTACCACTGCCAAGTAAAAAAAAATTTTATAAAACATAGATTATTATGCTGTTGAGGTATTATAGAGTATTTGATGGCATTTTTGTAGTATGACGCTTTTAATAGGAGGCTGTCAGTCACTTGCAATGTATTTCTAAAACATCAGGATTGACTTTTTTGATCCATATTGAAGGTATTAGCCAAAAAGACAGTCCTATTTTAAAGGTTTCTTTTAAAAAAAAAAAAAAAAAAAAAAAAAGTTAGTCCCAAATGTTACCAAAACAAAATTATTTGTTAAAACAACAAGCTAAAAACTGAAGATGTCGTATTCTTCTAAGATGACACAGGTGTCTAATCTTTTTCTTTTTTCTTGATTAACAAAATCAAGAACAAAAGATGCTCTGATTACTCTTAATGTAGTTTCAGCCCTTCTCTCTCTTCTAGCGGTTGCTCTGAGATCATGTGTGTGCTTTGCCCCTGAAATGTTTATATAAAAGATGACTGGATCCCTGGTAACTGTTTTCTTAGAATAAATCACTGAGCTGTGTGCACAAATGTGTTCTGCGTTCTGTTGCTGGGGAGGCACTTGCTGCCCTGGGCAGAATAGTTGAATAGTTTTCTACTGTGGAAGGCCTTTTTTCTTTTTCTTTTTTCTTTTTTTTTTTTTTTTTCTTTTTTACACAAGCTGTTATGGGGGTTTTGCTTTGGGTCTCCCAGCTACCTGTATTGGTTTGTTTGAAACAAAATAATAGCCATTTATTCCCATCTGGCTGCAGCTTCGGCTTGGTGTTGTGTTTTCTGGGCGTGGTTGCAAAATTGCTTCAATTATTGGGTGTCTCAGATGTTGAGTACGTGCCTGTACGTGGCACATAGCCAAGTTTAACAACCTGAGATGTCGTTTTGATGTAGGTTAGACAATCTATTACTAATATAGGTCAAAGTCTCTCTCTCTCTCTCTCTCTTTTTTTTTTTTTTTTTTTTTTTTTTTTCCCGGGGGAGGGGGGGGAGGGGGAGGGTGGCGGGCGGAGGTGGTTCTGGCTAATGTCCTCTTAAAAGAAGGGCTCTAAAAGCCTTCCATTGGAACTGTTACAGTGATGGATCCTTTCAGGTGATAGCACTGTTTTCCTCTGAACTGCAAGCAGCCGCTTATCCAGTACGTTAGTATACAATAAGAGTAGTTTTATTTATCGATTTATCTTTAATTAGAAAGTCCACGCTTTGCAGGCTTCTGCTAACAAATTCCATCCCTTTGAATGTAGTTAGTTGTAGATGTGAAATTACAGAATTATTTTTTTCACTGTTCATTGGATAAACACAACATTCTCTTTAGAACAGTTGTAATTTTTTTTTTTGTATTTTAAAAATGTACTATAAAGTGATTCTGCAGAAATGCTGCAGTGTATCAAATACAGAGTTCAGGTAAGGTCAGGATCTTAATTGGAAAGTCTTCAATTATTCTCAGAAGTGCAAAATTAAAGACTTTTCATGACCGACTTTCATAATAACAAGTGTATGTGAATGTAAGCTTTTGCGGTTGCAAATCTCTTCTGGGTTTCCTTCTGGTATCAGTGTGGAATGCAGGACATCTTCAGTAACAGTAAAGTGAGCAATATTTATTTTTCCATGACTGAGGGGAAATATTGTAGGTTAAATGAAGTCTGACTTTTCTGAAACTTAGCAGAGCTCTTGGCAAATGTTTCTGAGACTATTTTGATTTTTAGTGGTGTTCTGGAAGCAGGCTGAATAGTTGTGATGGATCCTGCACTTTGGTCTAGTAGTAGTGCAAAATCATATTTCTGGTTAAACAATTAGAACAATTTAAATGAACTGTTCTTAATGTTTTTTTTTTTCAAATACTTATTCCAGTAACACATTGATTCTGTTGGCAAATACTCAAATATTTGGAAGAGCTTTTATTGGCATTACAGAAATGCAGGAGATGCAGCTATGTCCATAAAATAGATGATTTTTGAGCAGAACCTAGATATGGTAACAAGGTGTTCCTTCATTCTCTGGGGGTTTAGTGTCTGTCTAGGTCAGTCACCTCCACTGACAAATTCTCCTCTCTGTCAGGTGTTCCCGCATCCTCCAGGAACATTGTGTTCTCCGATTTCTCTGCCTTTAGGGTAGCTTTAAGTCTCATCACTTCTTTTTCAGTTTGGCCCTGGAGGTTGTAGTTGGAAACAGTTGTTACGGTGCTTGGTGCTTCAGCCCACGGACCTCAAAGGGGATGTGAAGAAAGAAAGAGGTAGAGAAGTGGGAGATGGGAGAATGCCACCGCAGAGGCCTGTGGTGGAAATAGTGGTCGCTTCATACAGGAAGAGATTTGTTGCCTGATTCTCTGTGGTGTGGCAGCCTTTTGCCATAGATGCATAGCTTTGCTGTGTAGTTAAAAACAAAATACTAATGTCAGTATTTGAACTTTGCTTCTGTTTCAAAAACTCCCAAAGCTCTCTTGGTAAAATGTTCTCTGTTCACCTTGGATATCTTCAGAAGGAGCGTGTAAAGTGGCTGACGGTACTGTTCCCAGGCACAAAAGATAATTGTAAGTATTCTTTTGCTGGATCATAGTAATGTTTCTGGTTCGGTCTTGCTTTTTTAAATTGAGAAAATTGTAATTCCTGTGCTCTCCACTTGCTGTTATTGGTTACTTAGGTCAGAACTTCAGTCCCAGCAGTATACATAGAGCAAGTTTTTATGTATACAAACACATAAAATTTTGTTGTCGAAAAAACTTAGATTTGAAAACTGTAATTATCTGTAGTATTCCTAAACTGTGGTGAGTTTTAAGGCAGAGATTAAACAGTTTGCCTCTGTGAAATAGAATGATCATATGTGTTTAGTCAAAATTAGTATCAAAAGTAAACTTGAAATAAGAGATTTCTCAATTTCAAGTTTTTCATTAGTGTGTCAGTATTACTGGATAATTGCTTAGTGCTTTTTCTTGCCAGGAAGATGTTAAAAATAGATTTGGGTTTTGTGGTGAAGGTTTGTCAGATATTTTGAAGTGAGAAACCTGACTGCTGGAAGAGACTTCTTGTTACTAAAGAACGTGTGACATTTTGAGGGTCAGTTAAAAGATTATGCTGGTCTTTATATATGTGGTTTGCAAATTAGAGAGGTATGTGCAAATATTAGCAGATAGCACTGGGAGCTGAGTTTTGCTTGCCTTAGTCCTAGTAATGCAGAAAGGGATAAGAAACAAACTACAGATTGTGGGGTATAATTTGAGAGGGCGTAGCCATCCCTTCTTTTTCATAATTAACATGTGAACCTGGCAGTGTCTTATTTAAGGCGCATGGTACAAGACAGAATATTTTCAAATGGTTAACCTAAAAAGATGAGAGCTTCTAAACTAAGCAAGGGCAATGCAATATAAAATGTGGAACATGCTCTTACTTCCTGTGTCTGTAAGATTTCAACAGCTCTAATACCAAGTTTGTATTTCGATCGAATGGCTATTTTTGTGCTTTTGCCAAATTACTATGGAAGTGTTGACAAAACAGCTGTGGAAGTCATTCATTACATTTTTGTGAAGTCAGTCATCAGATTGTTCTTTAATATAACCGCATGGCTTTTTGTTTTATCTATAATTCCTTCTCTTATAGTAATCTGAATTTGCTGTACATAAAGTTTTCAAAGACTGTTTTAAAGCTGATAAGCAATAGAAGGAAATGCCCAAATAAAACTGCTTTGGAGATGTTGCTTTTAGTGAAGGCTACTAACATAAATAGAAGATGTTGTTGTAATAGTTTAACTCTTAGAAAAGAGTGAGTTAAAGATCTGTTCATTGTGAAAATAGAGGAGCAGTTTTCTTCTGGTTGCTACCTGAAGAGGTTTTCTGTGTAGTTAAAAGCCAGTTTTAAGATGATTAACCTAGTAGTGGTAAACTCTAGAAGGGAGGAAGGTAAGAAGCAACAGGAGGACAAAGGGGCACTTACACGGGGCCTCTTAATCTGATGCTTGAAAGTTTTCAAGTACAAGCGAGAGAGGCAGATGTCGGAGCAGCTCTTGCGTGAGTGCGCTAGACTGCAGAATGTGTGTTCAGTTGTGGAGCTGAGAGGCAGCTGCAGTTGGAGGCTCATGAGTTGATTGTAGGGTGTTGACTGACCGCTGCAGGACTTCCTGCCTTCAGACGAGTGGGACGATAATCATTTCTGGAGGACGAGGGGTGATGGAACGGAAGGTGACAGTCACTGATCAGCTTCTCATCTAATGCTGGGTTAGAGGAGCATGTATTGTAAATTAAACTTGAGGAGAACAGCCACCACTCATTTTTGTTCCCGTCCCAGTTAGTATGGAAAGGGTACATTTGATCTACCTTGAAATAATTTGGGATGGAGAAGGCTTTGTGCTAGCAGAAACAAGTAGAGGCCTTCTTTTTTAAGTCATCTTAACATAGAAGTCTAATTTGTCCAAGAAGGGATCAGAGGCTCTTATGCTTGAAAGGATTGGCCAGAAAAAAATCATAAAATCTTTTTAAGAATATGAGCCCCGGTGCAAATTTTTAAGCTGGTCTGACAGACAATGTTGTTGAAACATAAAGGAATACAATTTAATTGAAGGAAAATATAGTAGAAGGAAAAGTGTAAAAAGCATCAGAAATACTGTCACCTTTTTTTTTCTCTATTCCTCAGTCTTTGCTATTCATGCATCAATGTATAAAAGACCCATGTGTGATAGTTTGTGGGTTTTATGCTTTAGGTTAAAGTTCAGTTTGAGCAGCAGCATGCAAATGAGGTCATCTCTCTGCTTGCTGGAAACATGAGTTGTTACCTGCTGCTGTTTACATTGTCCTTGTTCAAAATCTTAGGAGGAGAACAGCTGGTGTAGTCTGGAGGTGGAGCCCCCGGGCTGCTTCTGCAGGAGCAGAATAATTGCCCAAAGGCCCCGTTGTGCTGAGTCTGCAGTTCTCTCCATCCTCTTAATTCTCTCCATCCTGGACTTAATCCAGAACCACTGAATTTTATATGGGCTCAATTTTAGCACAAATTCTGTATTCTGACCAGTAAGTTTTGGTAGTGAGAAGGTAAATTCAAAACTGCTGCCGGTTGCTGATACAGTTGCCATCTGTATCTTAGGGTGCAGAAGTCTGTGGTAGCGGATATGGTCAAATGAGTTGCTTTAGCCATCAGTTATGACCCACTCGGAGGGGAACCAGTGAGGTGACGTTTCCTTTGAAAGTATCTATTGGCAGCATTGCTGCAGTTCGTGTCTAGTATACTCCTTTTTGCAGATTGGTCGATCTTTGTGGTGAAACATCTCTTCTTACATAGCTGCATGTGCTATAAATGTAGGATTCATGTACGTACATGCTAGGCTGAAGCCCAGTACATAATTGTCACCTGAAGTGTGTGGGTGGTGGTATGTTGATGACTGAGGGCTCCTCGTGTGAGTGCTCACGTGTAAAGTACGTGAGTCTTCTGTTTCGCCTCTCCCATTTCTTTCGCAGTGCCCCACGCTGTAGCGCCAGGGAGCAGCGTAGCGAAGCACGGAACAGGCAGGGTGTTGTAACGGAGATGTTCACCACGCTGTGCGAAACCCGCGGTGGGAATTTCCCGGCCCTTCCCTCTTACCGCCAGCAGTACAGGCTACGTAGGAACAGTGTGAGCTGGCAGGGGAGTAGCTGGGTTTGAGGGCAAAAGTAAAAGGAGCCAATCCACTGCCAGCTTTTAAAGTCAGCAGAGCTCTGGGTTGCTATGTATGTTAAGCAAAAAGTACTGGGCCGTGCCCTTTCCCAGGTCCTAATTGTGCTGCAGCCGCGGCGCTCGCGTGCCAGAAATAGAACTGCAGCATTTGCTTCGTCAGGCTCTGTCCTTTTTCCCGAATCCACTTGGCTTCGCAGCGACTTCGCCACCACCTCGTGTGCTTCGTCCTGGCGTTTGTTAACTTCTGGCCCCTTCTGCCTTGGCTTGTGGATAGTTGCCGTGGCCCTGCTCCGATGGGGTTCCCGGGCGCTGGGCTCGCGTGCTACGTGTCCGAGATGTGCCCAGCCTGTGCCGCCCGCAGGCAGCGGGGCTGGGGCGACGCTGCGGGAAGGGGCGAGCGCTGGGGCAGTTCCCTGAGTGAGACCCTTACTGTAGAAGGCGTTGCAAGAAGTACAGTCCATACAGCTCGAGGAATAGTAGTGCTGGTCTTTGCCTGGGAAATGTGGGTCAAAATCTCCTTAATTAGGGGGTTTTGATTTGGGTTAGGAGCAGCTGGGTATAACAGGTGTTTTGGCTCTGCAGAGTAATGTTGGTGAAGGCAGAGCTGTGTTGGTGTTGCACCACCTGACTGGGAGATGGATGAAGGATGAAGTGGGACATCATAGCAAGTTTGCGGGGAGAGGGTTGATGAAGAGCTTGCAGCATGTTTAGTTTTTAATTAGCTGATCACGCTCCATACCACTCAGGCTAAGCATTTCCTAGCATTTTGCCTGAAGGATGTTAGTCACTGAGGCAAACCATTTATCTCCCAGCGTTCTCATTTTGGATGCACCGGTGACACTGAGGCATGGGCAATGATGCCTGAAGAAAAATGATACCCAGGAATCAGTCAAAGCAACTGATTTGTGCGCAAGCACTCAAAACTGCATGCTCCATTTTGTGCTTTAGCTGGTGAACGGCAGTGTTGAAGTAAATTCCCTTTACGGTTTGTAAAAGCCCTGCCATTGAAATGCTGGTGCGGGTTTTGCAGCTGTTCTTGCATTCCGTGGATGGTTTCTGAATGATTTCAGTCTCTTTTGACTCAAGAGACTAATCGCATTTTTATCAGTAGCTTTTAAAATGGCTGCTTTTTCTCGTAAGCATCAAACCAAATGGCAAGAAATATATTTTTAAAGACTTTCACTATCCAACTAAGAGAGCTACATTTTCCAAAAAAGACTTGATGAAAATTTTAATTTCTGCTAAATGTGGCAAAATCTATGGAGCACATACTTAAATGGATTTTATAACTCATGTTCTTAAGCTTTGCCACTGTTGGTGTTTCCTGGAATTTGGAAACAAGCTTAGGAACAATTAATCAGAAGAACTTGCTCAGCATAGCCTGTAGTAGTGTTGATGAAGCAGAGTATTTTCTTGATTTAGCATGTTGCCTATAATTTCAAAAGTATTACATGTGCATGTATGTACTTTGGGGAAAAGTCCTGGGCCTGGTTGCTTGTAGTGGACATCTCCCACTTCTGACGTAAGTTAGAACAAGCTGCGGTGGCTTCGCATCTCTCGGAAATGAAGGTTCAAGTTTGGTCCCCAAAATCATTCTGTGTTTTAGTATAGTTAGCTGGACACCTGATGTTTTGTCTGTGCTGAAATATATCTAACATGGATCTTGAAGAGGAGCTTTCAAGAGGGAAACTAAAGAACCAGTTAATCTCCTGGAATTTTTCTGTAGTGTTTTCTAGGACTGCAGACTAGTTGTTTTCGTTACATAAGTTCTCAGCTGTAATGAGCTCTTCTAAAATGTCAACCACTTGCTGATAAATCTGATTTTAATCTCCCTAGAACTCTGGTGTCTTTTGCTAATACAAGGCAAATCTTGATACTGTAGCTGTTGTAATACTGAAAACATTTACTGAGTTAAAAAAAAATCCTGTCGTGAACAGAATATGAAGAGCATAGTGCTATGGACAATTTTTGACTTCAGATGAATATATTTTAATGGGGATTGTTTTGTTCTTTTGCTTGCTGCAGCTCTAGACGTCCCAGCAGCGTAAGGTTGAGTCACCAGAAACCCCAGTGCCCTTGTGCAGCTCAGGGTAAATTCCAGGTCCAAGTAATCACAGGAAAGAACAGTCAAGCAAAACTCTTGTGGCGGTGGTGGAGGTGGTCACAGTCAGCAGCTGAGACTGAGATCTCCTTGACCATGGTTTGAATAAACATTTCAGGTTCTGAGGCCTCTCTAGAAATAGGAGTATGTTTCCCTTCTCTGAGCTTCTTAAAACTCATTATCTCAATCAATATCTATTGAAGATTAAATATATTTGAATTGTCTTAAGTCTTAAATTATTAGACAGACAGATACTTCTTCATCATTCAGGAAAGACAGATTTGACTGGAGTATGTTTCCTGTAAGCCACTTTTATTTAAAAAAATGGCTTGTTCAGAGCCTTATTTTGTCAGTAGATAATAATAGGCCTCTATCACAAATTGCATCTTTTTCTGATGTTGATTACCATAAGGATTATGTAATGTTCCTATGCTCAAGGAAGTTCTCCTCTGGATGGAGTTGTCTAGTTTTTATTTCTTAATACAGGAAAAAATCCTTTTTTTTTTTTTTTTTTTTTTTTTTAGTTATTTAAGAAAATAGCATGCAAATAGTAGATTTTCTTTCCTGGAATCACTAAGTTGCAGCTTCCTTCTGCACAGGAAATGACATGATAAAATTAAATAAGTGGTTCAGTATCCTCAGGATGTTTACCCCAGTTTGAGTTGCATATTTCTGTTAATTACTATCTTGCCAGTAATTATTGCTGATTTCTGGTACGAATCCAGTCCAGTTCTGCATAACCAGGACACCTACTATTGTTAACCAAAACTGTCTCACACAATTATGTTGCTCTTCTGAAAAAGAGTGCTTTTTTGTATTTGGATATTCGGTGGGGAGTTCCGCTTTGGTGAAATGCTTTCATTTCACACCAACTGTAGCTTTGGCATCCGCACATGTTCTTGATTTTGTAGGATTGATCATTACCTTATGCACATTTCAATAGAAATACATTTTAAAATTTCTGTAGTACCTTACTCCTGAAGTGAACACTGCTTTCTTCATCTAGTCGCTGTGTGGTTGCCAGTCACTAGCTCCCACTTTACAGGTGGAAAGTGGAGCTACTTTGTGACTTACTTTGAATAACCTATAAATTCTGTGGTTGAATCAAACAACAACAAACTTGGATGGTTATATCCCATGCTATAAGCTCTCAAAATTTTAATAGTAACTTTCTACATTTTAGTAGCTGAAGTTCAGGTGTAGATAGGTAGGTAAGAAAATGGGTGTAGAAAAAAAGCTGCAGGGCCACATTTTTTAATTAAGGGCTTAGTGATTTAACTGCCCCACCTCAACTAAAATATTACCTGCTTTACTGTTTTTATTCCTGTGTCTCTTACTTCTGTTTTCCAAGAGTCATACGGACCTCTCTGTTATGGTTGGTGGCTCCCCACCCTCCAAGCCTTGTCCGAGAATTGTGCTCGGTTGGTGTTAGACATACAGAATCGATGCGTTCCCAAGTAAATGAGCGTTGACAGTGACTTTCTCTGATAAACTGTTTCCTCGCATGATAGGCAATATTGCCCTCTACTGGTTAATTATAGGTTAAAGAATCTCGGTTTTCCCCTTTTATGCAACAGGAATTTGGTATGACAAATTCTTCTTTGGCCCAAAGGTTTAATACTGCTGGGTGAAGCACAAGGTAGATTTTGGACTTAATGCATTTTTCAGGGAATTGCAACTTCTGTTGGAGTTCTTTTCTCACCAGAAGTTGCTTTTCATTTGAGAGGACCTGGTGGACCTGAAAATCAAACTTTTAATTATTGCTTTTAACTATAAGTATAGAAACAGAGTGGCAATTCTGAATCTGTAATTTTCAGAATTAACTTGCAGAATTATAACTTCTCTAAACTGGTTTTGCAAGTGAAGTAAATGCAATGTTTTTAATAATTAGTTGTATTAGCAGAATAAGACTTTCAGTTAAGTCTATAATTTGAACCGCAGCCGTGGCAGTTACTGCCAATCCCCCCTTTCGCCTGCCCTGTTGGTGCGACTGCGTGATGAGCCGGAGCCAGGACCTGTGCGGCATTAAAAATAAGCCCATGAAAAGAATGTTTATTTTTATCTTGGATCAGTTCCCTAATCTAGTTCCCGCACAGCCACACGGGCTCTTGCGTGGTGGTGATGGAGGGGTGATTTGGGGCAGGCGAGAGGGCAGAGATGGGCCACATTATAATACACGGAAAAAGATGCAAATAACAGCTTTGCTTTGCTTTACAAGAGGTATTAAAGATAAACCAGAGAAGAGATTTGGAGGCTCATACTGTGCCCAGCAGTTTTCGATTCAGTGCCTGGATTGCAGCTGACCTGATACTCCAGCGCTTAGCTAAACTGTTACGCACCTCCTGTTCTCCTGCAGCTAAGGAAGGGGAGAAAGGGGACAATTTTTTTGGTTCATCTATTGAACTAAAGCTTGTCTTTAGCTTGGGATAAAAATCTGATGACTCTGCGTGATCAAGATGGATTCAGCTGTAAGACTGCTGCCCGCGCGGTGGGTGGGAGGCAGCCACGCGTCGCACGCCGTCACCTCTGCAGCGGGGGAGGAAGGAGAAGGACAGGCAGGGACAGGCATCCTTGAAATAGGAAGCACATGTTATCCTTGTGGAGGAAAACTGGGTGACTTTGTGATCCAATTAAAGTTAATGGAGCATTTCACTTCAGTTATCACTGAATTACGAACTCCACGTTGTGGTGAGTCTTGTGTCGTACTGCTGCAGCTCTCCCAGGGAGACGCCAAGGGCAGCCTGCAGTATAACTGGTTAGCAAAACACTAACTACAACTCCGTGATGGTAGAAAGTTTGGGAGCTTACGCAGAAAGGGTTAAAACCAACTTTCCAACAGATCCTGGCCACCCTCTGCTGTCCAGCATGGATCGGCACCTCCTTCCAGGCCGGAGGGAGGGCTGAACTGGCCAGGGGATGCCTTGTTCATTTTTTCTGTGTGGTCCATCTTTCCTATCACCTTTCACGTGGTAATGGAAATATGAACCCTGTTAGAGTAGGGCGCTCTGTCTGAAGCGATGATCTTTGCTCTGGACCATTCGCAGAAGAGTTGTGGTCGGAGGGCAATGCAGGCAAAGCCTCCGGGAGGCATATCGCCACAAATCACAGCTGAAAAATGACGGAACATCCCAAAACTTGCAGGACGTCTGTGAGTGCCAGCTGCTGTCTTCTTCCAGAGCACAAACATTGCTCGTGGCTGTGAGGAGCTGCAGGCTGAGATATGCCATGGAGAGGATCTCAGAGGATACTCTCTGAAGTATTCTCTTAACAGAAGATGACTAACTCTGATACCTCTTTCTAGGTCGCAGTTGCATTTAACTGCAAAGTTGAGAGTGCTGGATGTCTTTCATATGTGTGTGTATACATATATATGTGTGTGTGTATATATATACACATATATACATACATACATATACATATACATATATATATATATATATATATATATATATATATGTATATTTTTTTTAAGCCTAGACTCTTAGAAAGCCTGAGTGCTTGCTGGCAGATCTTTCTGCTACTTGCTTAGGCTGCCAGCGTTACGGACCTGGTAACCCAACCCAGCCTGCAGAGCAGTTGAGCTCTACAGGAGCGTTTCCCAGCAAGGGCTGGTCGGGGAGGTGTGACGGGGCAAGAGGCATAGCACAGAGCGATCCCCGTGCCTGTGTCACCAGGGAGTAAAGCAATTACTTCATGTTCTTCCAATTTTAAACTGCTCCTTTCCTGCTAGAAAATTAGACTAAAGCTGGGGGGATGCACCTCTGACATAGAACTGACGAGCGTGTTTGTAGCATCTGGTTTAATACTTACCTGTGGTCGTATCCATCACATCAGTGAGTCCCTCTGAGATGCGTGCACCTTTCTAATCCCTGACACTGCTTGCTAGTGTGAATTTGAAACCTGCGTTTGAAACCTGACTTTGTGCATCAGAAGGCCAGCAATGTAGGCTGTGTTTTTGTGGGACGGGAGAGTCTCCTAGTCCTGGTGCACTGTAATTTGTTAGGAAGTGACCTTTCTTGACTGTTCTTTTTGTTGGTTTGCAGGAGACTGGTGCGTGTGGTTTTTCTGTTCATTTTTATTCCTTCCATTTTTCATAGTGTCACCACGCTGTATGCTTAGGCCAGTTCTGTGCACCCAGCGTCTGCAGTGATGGCGCACAAGCGTGAAATCCCTGTAGTCACTTATGGGAAGCTGGGACCGGGGACTGCTGCAAATCCGGCATCTCGCCAGAGCTTTCTTTGCTCGCTGCTTTTCGTAGCTGAAGCGCTTTGCCCCGCGTGAGAGAGAAGTGGTTTTTGTCGTGTTTGCTTGTCGTGTTTGCTTGGTGTGTTTGCTCGCTTTTTTGAAAGGCGCTGTGAGGGAGCGTGAGCGCGTTGGAGGGGGATCCGCGCCCCGCTCACCCCGGCCCCCGGGGCTGCCCTGGGCTCTGAAATGACTTTTTCTAAAAAAAAACAAACAAAAAAAAAAAAAACAAAAAAACAAACAAACAAAAAAAAAAAACTTGCCTCCTCTTCCTCATGCGCTCAGAAGGATCTCCCGATACGCGGTTACCAGGTAAAGACAGCGGAGCTTGTTGTGTTTGAAAGTGTCGGCGGCTGGGCGCGCGCGGTGAACCCCGTATTGCTGCACGGGCTGCTTAACGCCTGCGTGGCGCTCTGCCCGTCTTCAAAGCATTTTTGCAGCCCTGAAGTAGCAGCAATGTCCCCCCGGGAGCAGCTGAGGCCCGGGACGCCGCAGGCGCCGCGCCGCTGTTGCCCGAGTAAAGCGGTGCTGTATTTCGTCAGCTCTCTTAAAAGCGCTTAAGTAATTGAGTTAATGGGACTTTAGAAACCCTTTAAAGGACAAATGTGGCACCTACTTTCTCCCTCTTTCGCCTTTGCTCCTGTTTTCTGCACCGTGTCTCTTTGGTTGTTTGACGTGCTCTCCTCCTAGCGTTCCCTTCGCAACGTGCGGTGTTGCGCTGCGCGAGCGCTGGGGCGGCCGAGCGCTGAACGGCCTCGGGGCTGTTCGAGCTCCCGCAGCCGAGGGACGCCGCCTCCTCAGCAAAGCGGCGCGAGCGCCGCTGCAGCGCCTCGCCTTTCCCGTTAATTCTCCACGTGGGGTTCTCGCTCCCGCCCTGCGCCTCTCCTTCGCCGTGCGCCTGTGTCGCCCCCGGGGCTCGCGCGTCGCCTCCTGGGCCCGCGGCCGGCCCCGCGCCGGCGGCCGGCAGGGCGGGTGGGCGGGGAGCGGGGCGCCCGGCTCCCTTCTCACCGGCTCTTTGCTTTTTCCAGGCGAGGCGGACGAGGAGGCCTTCGCCGAGGAGTGCCGCCGGAGAGGCCAGCACGCGCTGCCCTCGCAGCCCGCCGCCGCCCCCCGCCTCCTGAAGCCGCACAAGCCCGCCGGCCCGCCCAGGTACGCCTGCCCCTCCGGCAGCGACGAGGCGGACGAGCAGGACCGAGCCCGCGGCGCCGGCAGCTTCGAGAGCCCTTTTTATTTATCAGGTGTGCACAAGCGCGCGAGCGAGAAAGCCGCAGCGGAGGAGCCGCCGGCGAGGCGCCGGGGAAGAGCCGGGAGCCGCGCGCGGAGTTGGTGCTGCGCGCTGACCTAAGGCGGCGAATAAAGGGCCGCCCGCGCGCCCTCCGCCCGCGCTAGCTGCTCCGCTCCTCGCTTCGGTCCCGGCAAACGCCCCCGCTCCGCGCGGCGCCCCGCTCGCGGGGCCGGCGGCTCCCTCGCCCCGGGGAGCCCCCGCCGGAGCGGCGCAGCGTTTCCGGAAGCCGCGATTTTTAGGCACGTGAACCCTCACGGAGAGAGCGGACGAGGAAGCGCAGCGGCCGTCCTGGTTCGTTTCGGAAGTCGCTAGTCCTTCGATAGCCTTCCCGGCCCGTGACGCCGGGGGAGCGTAGCCCGCAGGCTGTCTGGGACAGCGAGATCCCCGTAGCTGCTCGATTTAACTCGCGCCCGCGGTCCGAGACCGCTCGGCGCTGCCAGGGCAGGTCCTTCCGAAACGCGCGGGTGCCGTCCTGCTCCCCGGGGTGCCCACCGCGCGGGCCCTTCCCCGCAGCGCGGTTAGGCTCCCTGGGGTGGACGCAGCTCGGGAGAAACACGCCGGGGAGGAGGGGGGAAAAAGAGGGTGCCCCCTAAAACGCGTGTGCACCCACCCTCAGCGCCGTGCTCGCTCCTGCTGTGTGTGTTATCCTTTAAATCCAATGCTGCTTTTGTCCAGAAGATCTCGAGCTACCACATGGGATGATGGCTTGAGGAAATAAGCAGAAACAAGTCAACCTTGCAGATCTTTAGGGATGGCTGTGATAAATCTTTTATCCAAAAAAAAAAAAAAGTTTGAAATTTCTCACAGAAGCCTGAATCCAACTCTGGGCTGATGTTTTGAATTATCCTGGACCAGGGTTACGCGCTTTGTCTCCCATGTCTGTATTCAGCAAAATAGAGCTCTGGATCTAATTTGGACAAGCCTAGTTCTCCGCAATTATAACAGCGTGTTATAGTGTTTCCAAAGAGCTCCTGAGTTTGATACATAATTGCAATTTTTGGAGTGATTTTTAATATTGCTTAGGACTTTCGGCTGAAAATCTATTTATGCTTTTAGACGCACTAATTTAAAATGCATTTCCAGAAGTATTCGCACAATCACAAAACCCTCTAGTCCACCACTAGACTGTGAGTTACCATAAAACTCCACGTCACTTTGGCATTTTTCAGATACAGAAGATTCAGGATGAAACCTTGATTTCAGCAAGGCTAAGATTTCCCTGTTCCTTTAAGTATTTTGCCTGCCATTTCTCTGATAGATGGTGGCTGCTGAAGGGTGCATTGTGCTAGTCCTAAAAACCTGCGCCAGTGTCTTGATCCCCCTCTGGGAAGCTTGAACGTGAGGCCAAGCTAACAGCGTGTTTCTCCTTTGTGGGCGTCCATCTCCATGGAGCGATTTCCCCCAGGAAGCAGGCCTGGTTTGCAGAGCTTTGCAATTGTATAGCCCACTTGCCCGCTCCCGCTTGGCTTCTCATTTATCACTGCGACAGCTGCCACACTTCCATGGGACGGTGCTGGGAAGGAAGAGCCTCCTTCAGGCCTTGATCCAAAGCCCACTCACTTCACTGCTAGCTTCAATGCCTGAAGTCTGGCATGGTTCCACCTAGGATCGGATAGTTCCGCCTCTGCTGGCGAATGGCCCTTGGCGGGTCTATTGCTCAGCAGTTTTAGACTTCATCCCGAATAGAGCATGTAAAGTAAATTCTCCATAGTTAATGATTTCCCTGCAGCTGAAACAGTCTCCTTTCCCAGCTGTAAGAGTGGGAATGTTTAGTTTTTATTTTGTGAATGCCTAGTAAACTTAAATGAAAGGCATGGAGATAAGATTCATCTTGACTATGTTTAGGTGCCTTGTCTAATCATCCAGGTTGCTCCTGTTGGTGGAAAACAGCAGCATCTCCAAAGCATGAGGCTCATTCTATCTGTAAGAAACCCAGGCTGGGGGATAGGAATCACTCAGGGAGTGCCCATCTATTCCCTACTGTCTACACAGGAATTTTGGCAGACTCATTTAGACAAGCATACAATATTCAGCACACTTAACTGAGATAAGAGATGAATCCTATCCTGAGGATTTCCATTCATTGCAGCTGTTTTTTTAATAAAAAGCAAATAGAATTCAACTCAATTCTCTATCTGACTCTGACACTTTGCGTTTCAGTAGAAATTGCTCTGGCTTTCATGTGTTAGCTCATAACACATGAAACATAACAGCCATTTAGAATAAAACTTCATCTCCTGTGCTCTGAAGTTGCTGCTTATCTCAAACCATTCTACAGCTCCAAGCAAGTAAATCTCGTAAGAAGTTGGATTCTCGTAAGAAGTTATTGCAAGTAACGCACTCCCAGATTGTACAATGCATGTCTGACTAGTGGTAGCCAAGCTGTACCGAAGCGCTATTCAGGCCAGCACAGACTTGGGGTTTGCAGCCACTAGTGCTATCTATCCCTAAAATAAAAATAATAATAATAAAAAATGCTCTGGGCTTGAGAATTTTGACCTTTATTTAGCAAGAATGATTGAAATGTTTTATTGTTAAAATATCGAAAAATATGTGAAACAAAAGATCTTTATTTGCAAGTTAATATTGCAAGGTTTGATCTTCTTTTTGAATGAAATAGTTTACATTAACCTAAAACTTACAACATTAATAATTCATTTTTGGTCTGTTTTCATCTGCTGGTATCACTGAAGAAGAAACGGTATTAAAAGAACTAGTTTAACTAATCTTGATCTTTTTCTGGCATGGATTCTTCTGCTGGAAAGTTGAGCCATTTGAACTTCATTCCATCCTCGATGCAGTCTCCCCTTTATTTTTTGTTAACCAATATATGATTTCTTGAATTACACATCACTAACTAATAAAATCAATGTGCTGGTTATCCTAACTAATTACCTTGTAATTCCTCTGCATACTTGTATCGAGGTGTATAAAGGAAAGAGAATGGAAAGCAGATTCACTCTGTTTTCTGTGGAAATTTACCATGCAAGGAATGTTGGAGGTGTGGAGATGGAAGTAAGTTGATTCTCCCTTTGCTCCACATCTGCTAGCACAGTTCCCTGGCTGGAAGTGAGATGTGGCAACGGCCACAGTCTGCGGGCAGAGTGTGGGTGGATTGGCCAGCGGGCTCAGACTGGCTCGTTGCCCCCTGGCTTAGCCTGAGCTGCCTTCGTGCACGGTTTTTTGGCTGCTGGTAGGAAAGCATCCCTTTCCCCAGCGTTTGCTTCCCATGGGTGGTGGCTGAGTTGTGCGTGGAAGGGCTTCCAAGGCTGCAGAGCTTTGCAAGCTTTTGCTTGCCATGTGGGAGGAAAACCTGAAACTCTATTCAGCAGTATACCTTAATCAAGAGCAGGCAAGCAGCTTCTATCTGGCTTGGTATGTTTTTGTGGCAATTCTAGGCACAACTGATGATGAAGATAGCATGGTGAGCAAGCATGAAGGAAGGCTCCTAAGTTGCCAAAGCTTTTCAGTCCCCTACGAGATCAAAGTTTAAATTACATCATAGGGGTTAGACAGTGAAACTGAAGAACTCTCCTCTTGGATTTCACAGTGAGGATAATTCAGCAGTGGAGCAGCGTACCTAGACAGGGTGGGACGTTTTGTCACCTCAGACCTTTATGTCAAGGCGGCTTCTCTTTCTAAGATGTTCTGTGACATGAACATAAGCTGTGGATGTGGCAAGAGAATTAGTAGGTCAGGTTGTAGTGTGTGTTGGGCAGTGGTTTGGGCTGAAAGGCGGGCATGCAAAAGTATATAGAGTACAGCTGTAATTGTAAATGGAGTCACACCCATGAAATTACACCGAAGCTGTGATTGGGATGAAATTTTACAATGGCACGTGAAAGTGTCCTCAGTCTGGAATAATAGATGATGACCCCCAGCTTGGGGGTAAGCAAGCTACCTTTGAAATAACAACTTAATGTTTTGGCTAGAGAAATACCTCTAACAGCAGAAAACTAGAAAGCGTTCTCTATGGAGGCACCCTTGCCACATCACCATTGGTCTGTTAAACCTGGTGGGCATGATGGAGGCATGACTGCTTTCCTGGTTTGAAGGTGGGTGGAGAATTGCTGCTGTTGTAAGGAGTTAGCAGATCTTGAAAACTGTTTCCTCTGGGACGTGAGTGGAAAGCATGACTCCCCTCCAGCCCCAACCTACACAGTGTGAGGAATGGCACTTCGTAGGCTGGAAGTGGAAGGAGGCTCTATTCCCAGCTCCATGTTTACAGGATTTCTACCAAAAAATCAGGCTACAGCCTTATTATTGACCAGTATGGGTCAAGAAGCAGAGAGGGAAGGAATGGTGTGTACTAATTGTCCATCATGACTGAACATGTTGTTTCCTCCTACTGCCACCACTGAACTGCTTGCTCCCATGCTCTCCCTTGCTGGCAGTAGAAGTCTGGACAGGCACGAGGCTGCTCTCTGCCCCTGGTGAAGCAGGCAGATGTCAAGCAGGGCAGGAAGAAATAGGATGGGTGTGCCACAAATGGGCTGGGTCAGGATGCTTTCCACAGGACGCTTGTCCCTTGGGATATGGCACTTAGTGTGTATGCATGCCTCATGGTTGTCTCCCGAGAACATGAGTTTTGAAGCAAGTCTGTAGCGGAGTAAATCTGTGCCTTTAAAAGGTTCAGATGATGCAGAGAACCAGAAGAAAGCTAGGAATGAAAGAATAAGAACAGGTTGGCAGATGCTGCCTATTTTAAACGAGAGCTATCCAGATTGTTCCAGATGGTGCTGATGATTGCTTCTTCTGTCTCTGCTCCTGGAAGCTGACAGAAGCAAGAACATACCAAGTTAGCCTGATGACTATTTACATTTGACTATATCTGATTTCCAAATAGCAAAGCTCTGGGAAGCATTCATAAACCTCTTCTCCTCCCACCCTTCCCTGAGCCTTTTTGTGGTGATGTAGTGTATTTCTAGAATTTAGATGGATAATAATTACTTCTAAGGGTGGGAATTTGAAAAGTCCTTCTCCAAGACCACAACTCTTTGGCTGAAGCCAGTTCAACCACACGGTAACTGCAGGAAACTTCTGCAACTGCTTCATGATACTCGCAAGTCACCATGACACAGATTTATGAGGACTTAATCAAACAGTAATGGAGCTGCTGCTTTCTAATTCAGATTTGTTCTCTTGTGACTTTGGGGCTAGCCTTCTAACCTTGGATGTGCTTCTAATGAGTGCTGGTTGAAGTATGCATGTGAAATAACCACTCTCTTTGGCGTGTGAATTGGGTTTTTGTTAGGAGCTGCTCTTTGGATTGGGTTTTCAGCTGCTCTCATTCAGCCATAGCATCAGCAGAGCAAACAGACTGTCAGAGTTAGACCTGTCCTTCCTTTTTTGGTGGAGGTAAAAAGGGAAATGGTTACGAGTGAAGTTATTTATCACAGCAGCCTGGAAACAGAAACAACTGGGAAGTTTTCTCTTGAGGAATACTCTGTATGTGCGTGTTATCTCCTACTTCAGCCAATCTGTTTCAGTATGTCAGTGATAACACTTGAAAGATTTCCACTTTTTATCCTTATCATTCCAGAGGCTGGTAAGAGACCGTGTTGTCAAATGCCTGAATATCTTCATGCCACATTATTTTAATGTTTGAATTGTTTTATTTATAAGACAATGAATTATATGACATTTATTTCAAGTTATAACTGACTTTGGCTTATTTACAGTTTTTTTAAGGAAGAGTTGCTAGAATTGCTTTCACTCTGAGGAAAGAAAATGGACAGTTGTTTAAAAAAAAAGGAGGGGAGAGAATATAAAATAGCGATATCAAAAGCAATCATGCCTGTATGTGAAAGCGTTTTAGAAATACTGGCAGTGTTTTTTAGCATGAAAAATGAGAAAATGATGAAGCTCATAACCTGTTAGGTTTTAATGATCCTTTTCCAAATACCTACATAAATGGTTCATAGTTACTACAGCGACTAGTTCTGATCAGCTGATACGATGCTGTTTTTTCCCCCAATAAAGAGAAGATTCCTTGGAATAATAACCCTTGAATAACCAATTCTCCAGGGACAGCATGCCTCCTCCTTCTGCACTGGCGTCTTTGGAGGTGCCAGAGTCCTTTTGGGAGATGTCCCTTACCTCATAGAATCAGTAAGACTGGAAGGGACCTCTGGAGATCATCTAGTCCAACCTCCCCGCTCAGCAGGGTCACCTAGAGCACGTTAGACAGGGTTGCATCCAGGCAGGCCTTGAAGATCTCCAGAGGAGACTCCACAACCTCTCTGGGCAACCTGTTCCAGTGCTCCGTCACCCTCACAGTGAAGAAATTCCCCCTCACGGTCAGGCGGAACTTCCTGTGCTTCAATTTCTGCCCATTGCCTCTTGTCCTGTCACATGGGACAACTGAAAAGAGTTTGACCCCGTCCCCTTGACACCCTCCCTTCAGGTACTTGTACACATTGATAAGATCCCCCCTCAGTCTTCTCTTCCCCAGGCTGAAGAGGCCCAGCTCTCGCAGTCGTTCCTCATCGGGCAGGTGCTCCAGCCCTCTGATCATCCTCGTAGCCCTACGCTGGACTCTCTCCAGTAGCTCCATGTCTCTCTTGTAGTGGGGAGCCCAGAACTGGACACAGGACTCAAGATGAGGCCTCCCCAGGGCTGAGTAGAGGGGCAGGATCACCTCCCTCGACCTGCTGGCAACACTCTTCCCAATGCAGCCCAGGATGCCATTGGCCTTCCTGGTTACAAGGGCACATTGCTGGCTCATGGTCAACCTGTCATCCACCAGCGCTCCCAGGTCCTTCTCTGCAGAGCTGCTCTCCAGAAGGTCAGCCCCCAGCTTGTGCTGGTACCTAGGGTTATTTCTCCCTAGGTGCAGGACTCTGCACTTGTCCTTGTTGAACCTCATGAGGTTCCTCTCCGCCCAGCTCTCCAGCCTGTCCAGGTCTCTCTGAATGGCAGCACAGCCCTCAGGTGTGTCAGCCACTCCTCCCAGCTTGGTGTCATCAGCAAACTTGCTGAGGAGCCACTCTGTCCCCTCATCCAGGTCATTGATGAAGAAGTTAAACAGGATGAGTCCCAGTACTGAGCCCTGGGGGACGCCACTAGCCACAGGCCTCCAACTGGACTCCGTGCCGCTGATGATGATCCCCTGAGCTCTGCCTTTCAGCCAGTTCTCAGTCCACCTCACTGTCCACTTGTCTAACCCTCACTTCCTGAGCTTTCCTAGGAGGATGTTATGGGAGACAGTGTCAAAAGCCTTGTTCAAGTCACTGCTCTGCCCTCCTCTACCCAGCCAGTCATTCCATCAGAGAAGGTTATCAGGTTAGTCAAGTAGGATTTCCCCTTGGTGAATCCATGCTGGCTACTCCTGATCACCTTCTTTTCCTCCATATTCCTGGAAATGGCATCCAGAATGAGCTGTTCCATCACCTTTCCAGGGATGGAGGTGAGGCTGACTGGCCTGTAGTTGCCTGGGTCCTCCTCCTTGCCCTTTTTGAAGACTGGAGTGACATTGGCTTTCTTCCAGTCCTCAGGCACTTCTCCTGTTCTCCATGACCTTTCAAAGATGATGGAGAGTGGCCTGGCAACAACATCTGCCAGCTTTCTCAGTACCCGTGAGGGCATCCCATCTGGGCCCATGAATTTTTGGATGTCAGGCTTGCCCAGAAGGTCTCTAATCCTGTCCTCCCCAGCCAAAGGAAAGTCTTCCCTTCTCCAGACTTTCTCGCTCATGTCCAGGCTGCAGGATTCCTTGGGACTGCCCTTAGCAGTGAAGACTGAAGCAAAGAAGGCATTTGGTAATTCTGCCTTCTCTGTATCCCTTGTCACCAGGGCCCCTGCCCCATTCAGTAGTGGGCCCACATTTTCCCTAGTCCTCCTCTTGCTGCGGATGTATGTGAAGAAGCCCTTCCTGTTGTCCTTGACATCCCTTGCCAGACTCAATTCCAGCTGGGCCTTAGCCTTCCTTGTCACGTCTCTACATACTCTGACTGCATTCCTGTAATCCTCCCAAGTAGCCTGTCCCCTCTTCCACATTCTAGGTACTTTCCTCTTCTGTTGGAGTTTTGCCAAGAGCTCCTTGCTCATCCATGCAGGTCTCGTCCTTTGCTTCCCGTCCTTGGGATGCACTGCTCTTGAGCTTGGAGGAAGTGATGTTTGAATACTAGCCAGCTCTCCCGGACCCTCCTTCCTTCTAGGGCCTTAACCCATGAGATTCCTTCAATTAGGTCTCTGAAGAGGCCAAAGTCCGCTCTCCTGAAGTCCAGGGTTGCAATCCTGCTTGTTGCCTTACTTCTTTCATGCAGGATCCTGAACTCCACCAACTTACAGACGCTGCAGCCAAGGCTGCCCCCAACCTTCACATCTCTAATCAGTCCCTTTCTGTTGGTAAGGACAAGGTCCAGCAGGACACCCTTCCTCCTAGGCTCCTCCACCACCTGTGTCAAGAAGTTATCATGGATACATTGCAGGAGCCTCCTGGACTGTTTGTGCCTAGCTGTGTTGTCCTTCCAGCAGATGTCAGGGTGGCTGAAGTCTCCCATGAGAACCTGGAGACTACCTCCAGCTGTCTGTAGAAGGCCTCATCAACTTTCTCTTCCTGGTCAGGTGGCCTGTAGTAGACACCCACAACAGTGTCCCCCATGTTGGCCTGCCCTTTGATCTTTACCCATAAGCTCTCAACTGCCTCCTCCTCCTCCACCCCTAGGCAGAGCTCGATGCGTTCCGGTTGCTCTCTCACATAAAGAGCAATTTCACCACCTCGCCTTCCTGGCCTGTCTCTCCTAAAAAGCACATAGCCATCCATGACAGCGTTCCAGTCATGTGAGCTATCCCTCCATGTCTCTGTGATTGCAATGAGATCATGGCCCTGCAATCGCACACAGATCTCCAATTCCTCCTGTTTGTTCCCCATGCTGCGTCCATTGGTGTACAGGCATTTCACAGAGGTAGTCATGCATGCAGGTTTCCCAGGAAGAGTGTAGGGGGTCCCCCATAGCCATGTCCCAAATGTACATCCACAGCTACATGCACCCTTTGGAGGCCCCCTAACCCGAGCTGTGTTTTACTGACTACCCTTTCTCTATGACTCTCCCCTTCCCCCTTCCTACCTAGTTTAAAGCCCTCTTTACCAGGCTGGCCAACCTGTTGGCAAAGACATGCATGCCCCGCTTGGTGAGGTGAATCCCATCTCTCCTCACCAGTTGCTGATCTTCAGACAACGTCCCATGATCACAGAAAACAAAACCCTGTTGCCAACACCAGCGACGCAGCCAGTTTTTCTCTTCCTTAAACAATAAAACTGGTTCCCACTCTAACTTTGCCCAGGCTAATCGCTCATGGCAGCATTACTAAATAAATATCCTGGTTCTTGACTCAGATGATTTTGAGATATGAAGTAATGCTGTCGATGCAGCGTAGGAGCTAGGACGATAATGTAGGAACAGTTTTCTTGTGCTACAAGGGAGTGTACTTCCTCTAATGCACAAGCTTTTGCTAATGCCTGACGTAAATTTGGCCCAAAGACTAAAGAGCATGATTCTCCCGATGTCTGAAATGTAAGCCAAAGTCCTGCAGTTCTGATGGGGCTGCAGCTGCTATGGGAGGAGCACTCAAGCCCCACAGTGAGTTTAAAACACTGGGTATCATAATCCTGATCTCACAGCCCCCTTTGTTTTTCCATCTTGGCTTTGCTGTTGGCACTAAAATGGAGAAACAAGCGCTACAGTAACACGAATCAATAGCAATAAGTTGTTGCTTGAATTTAATACTTCCATGTGATGTAGGAGTTGCAGTAGAGTATAACCGAGGGTGCGTAGTTAGGCATGAGCAGGCTGAACATCTGCCTATAAAGTTCATATTGTTGAACACTGAGCACCTTCTTATTTACTCAGGAGTTGCAGCATTCCCTATCTTAAAATGGAAATGCAGATATCATGGTAACTTGGACTACTGTGAGCAGGAAATGCCAGTACATACATAGCTTCTACTGTATACATACAAGTCTTATTTATTGCTTCCTTTAAAAAGTATTCCAGTTTTGCATGTGCTCTAATTTTTTAAGCTTTTCCTGAATGGCTTTGAAGTCTTTTGAAAGCTCAGACTTCAAAGATTTGTAAAATGTTTTCTTTCTATCCTACATTCATTAGTAGAACTGATCATTAAAAGAAAAAAAAAAAACTGCATTAGAAAGTTGGACCTTTTCTTGAGCTTCCTTAAACCATTCAGAGAACATGTGCTTTTTATAGAGGAAAAGTCCATGAATGCTGTGAACAGTGTTTTACAAGCCATGTTTCCTCAGGACACAAAGAAGGCAGCAAGAGGAGGAAGCAGAAGCAGAGAGAGGAACAGAAGAAGAAGAAGTCAACCAAAGGGAGTTACTAAAATGGACTTCTTTGCGATGCCAAAACCTTTATAATAATGACAACTTACGTTACATTTGAGCACACCTCCTTTGTGTATATTTTTTGATTGTTCACACTGCTAGTAAGGAAGTGACTCGTGTTTAAAACTGTACTAAAATTGCACTATATTATTCTTTCTAGTTTCACGGAGTGGCTTTCTTGCCAGTCAGGTAGGGGAATTCGTATGAGGCTGAGCTTGGTTAGAAGTGTGTTATGTTTGAAGATGGGAAAGCGTTGCAGAGTTTCTTACCTCTTCCTTCCCTGGGACTAAAACTACTCTAGTCCAGTGTGCGTTTGTTTTCTCGGCTCACGAGGCTTGTGAAAACACCTCTTTGTTCGGTTGCTGTAGCGTCACCCGGCCCATCCAACGAAGGGTGACGCCTCAATCCCGTCGCTCACGGCACTGAGAGCAGGGTTGAGGCACTAGCTCTTTTACAGTCACTTATGCAAACCTTATGAATTACTTTTACGTTTTTTTTTTTCCCCAGGTTGGGCAGCGAAGGTTTGTCCCTGTTATTGAAATGTTCCTTCATTTTAAATTGTATCGTGACGTTATATCCTCTCATTTTAAGAAAGCTAGGATGTTGGCAGTCTCCAGTAAGCACTCCTACTGATTTCTTTAAACATAATAGACTCCCTATGAATCATTTAGTGAAATCATTCCTTATTTTAAAATTTTTAGTTTGTGGAATTAGAGACAAGTGATCTAACTGCGACTTTAAAACTGCTCTTTGTTTCTGCTGAGTAGATTTTAGATAACAAACATTTTTTCAGGATCCGGAGAAGATTTTTATCAAGTTGTTTCTGCAAGAACATGCACCTTTATGTATGGAAGTATTTTACATCAGTTTTATTGCAGGACTAATTTTTTTTAGCTTGAAAATATTTCTTCAGTTTCAAAGAAATATATATTTTCTGGCAAGATTACTTCCTTGCTTCCCATGGTTGTCTCACGTGCATGATACATTGCTTCTTTTAACCATGCAGTTTGTGTAGAGTCCTGTTGCCTTAAGCACTTACCTGCATGTTTCCTGTCAGTATGTTGCCTCCTCTTTTAACCTCCAAGTAGAAGCTATCAGTCCGTGGTTTTGTTTTGTTTCTTTTGTCTTTTCCTCTTGCCGATATGTTGTTGATGTAACGAACTTGAACTTAAACCTGGCAATATTGAAATTCCACAGTTCCTGGAGAAACTCACTCATCCTAACTTTAAAAAGAAAAATGTAGCGATGCAAATGATGTAAGGAAGACGCTAAAGGAAAATCAAGTCTGCTTTCTAGCCTGGTTCGATATAAAGGATTCTGATGTCTGTGGTATTCGAATGGTTTAACTTCTCGTGCTTACGTTATGTAATGTAACCTTAAGCAAACATATAACCTTACGTGAGCTCTGTTAAGGTATTTAAATTATGGTTAATATGAAATAAGACTGAGTACTGGTTTTCTGTCACTTAAGTACCACTTTATTTTTTGTTTTGTGCAGTGTTACTAATATTTAAAAATAAAGAAAATTCTCCTTTATACTTTGTCCTTTTGCAGTGTACTGTAGACCACAGCTGGCATCAGTTGTTCAAGTAAAGCTTAGGCCGTAAGCACAAGGGGAGGGTTCGCATTCACAAAACACCCACGAGTATACCGAGTTGCAGGTCAGTGCATTCCCCATTTCTAATGGTTAATAGTGCAGAACTAAGGTTGCTTCTGGCTAGAAATGTCACCATAGTTGCACATTAAGTCAAACACAACTTTTGCAATAGCCGTATGTGGGACGTTCACCCAGGGTAACACACACCACTGAAATGTATCCCATCTGGCACCCCACCAGTGCTCTGGGAGACCTCCTTGCATCCTTTGGAAAAGCAGGAGAGGGGGAGGAAGGGAGAAGCGAGACTAGCTTGGGGCTGGTCTCCGCAGGACCGTCCCTGTGCTCTGAGCAGCCTGAGGACACAGTGGCTCTGTATCAGGAATGTGCCTTGGAGAGTTAGAGCAGACCTGGGTTTGGGTACATAAATATTTTTTTTTTAACTCTGATACTCGTAATAGGTTTGAAGAAGGAAAGTAGTGCCTTAATTAGTTACGAGCCTTGAGTATTTTATTAAGCCTGGGCATAGGAAGTGGGGAATGAGGTACGCCACCGTACAGTGCATGGTGCAATGATGCAAATGTGCCTGGGTTCAGTTAGGACCATATCTGAGAAGAACCTACATGACTGGCATCTCATATGGTCAGTACCTGATAGAGGCACCTCAGTCCAAAAGTACTACCTACCCCTGTCAGCAGCAACCCAACCCTTTGAAACCCACCAAACAGCAACCTTATCCAACCCGAAAGGCATGCGTGCGACTGTACACCTACACCCAGCACTTCCCTCTTGGAGAAACTCCTGGAAATGCAGAGTCCTCAGAGGAGGAAATCATGGGCATAATCCTTTATGTAAATATCTAAAATCTGCCCACGCTTGCCCAGAAATTCCAGATGTGGGCCAACGATCATTGGGTTTAATTCCTTCCTTCAACCTGATTATTTCTGGCTTTTAACTGGAAGGCAACTGTGTAATCAAGCACTGTGTAGCAGGGTTGTCACCCTGCATCATAGAGACATTCCCACGTGGCTATGTTGCTTGCAAGGCAGCCTGAACACAGTGCCATATCTGCCACATGTACGTGAGCAGACACCTGCAGGAGGTCTCTGTATCCCAGCGTATCCACCTGCCAAAGGTGAAGGCTGCAGCATGGTGTGGTTACTTCAAGTATGTGCTGGAGCAGGAAAAATGCAGATGGGTGTGAGACACCACAGTTGATAAAAGACAATGTTGGCTGAAGAGTGGCTGTGAGTACATGTGTATAGAAAGTTAGAAAAGGTTTCCTGACCACACTGCAACACTTTTATGGAACAGCTAAGGACAGAAACAGAGCTAGTTTAAATATAGACCTAATGTGATTTATAAAATGTATTGCCAAACGATTCTTTACAGAACAGGCATCTGGGTTCAGGACCCACAGTGCTTTCAAGCCGTTATTTTGGTATCATCACCTTGAGAGAGAGAGAGAGAGAGAGAGAGAGAAAGGAAGAAAAGATCTCTTTTAGTGTCCCATGAGAAAATTAAATTATTAGGGTAGCGATCACAGTGAGCTGAATAACAGCATGATTGAAAAGAGTCACTGAAAACAACATAATTTTGTGAAATCTGGATACACAATTAAAAACAAGCAAATTAGCAAGAGTTCCAGCTCCTCGCTTGGAAGCTGCCACTATGAAAATGGTTTAAATTCAGTAGTTTTTCCTCATGTTTTAGAGGAGTACACAGTCTGCTCTTAAGGTTTGGCAGCACTTTGATCTTAAATAAATGATCTCAGAGACTGTAGGTGTCAAAAGGGAAGAAAAGTATTTTTTAATTTTTTTCTCTGTCTCTGATCAGTGTTATGCCCACTTCTGTGGGTAGCTTTTAGACCATCTGACCCCTGGAAATGTTTGTCCTAGAGGTAAGACTCAGGTTTGCTCTATCAGCTCTGTTGCCTCTGCAGAGACTTGCTTTTCCCCTAAATTTCAGAAGGATCTCATAATCTTTTTCACATATTTCTAGAAAGAGCATTGCCAAAAGAGGCTTTTTTGAATAGAAAATCACTGCACCCAGAAGATGTGCAGTGATCAGGAGGGTTGTGCTAAACTGCCTGTTTTCTAACCCCTTCTGAAATATGTGACCTCTTTGACCCACTTGTCCTTCAGGAACATTTCTGCACATGTGGCACAAAATTGTATTTCTGTGTTTCATTTTATCTGCGTAATTTTTTCATGTCTAATTTCTCCTCTTTGTGCCAGTTACACACTGTTGTTCATTCCTGGGATGCGCAGATTAGTTACTGCTGCATTTCAGACCTCTGTTGTCTTCCTTGCCTGTGTAGTCCTGCTCCTTTACATCCAAACTGTGCTCACGTTTTAGTGTTCTTCTCTTTCTCATAGTACTTCATCTAGGGAGCATATTACTCCCTTCCCTGTAACGCATGTGCTGAAGGGGGAAAAGGGACAATTGCCCTTGATTAGGTACATTTAATTCTCTTTTTACAATGAGCAAGTTGAAATCTGGCCTTAAAAGACTTTAAACTATCACTATTTGCACTACTTTGCACATTGGTACCCACAGCACTGAAAACTCTAGGCAAGGAAGGCAAAGAAATTCTCCTCTGCGCTGATTAGAATAAAAAGGGAGCACTTAAATCCGCTTACAGATGTGCAGTTTCAATAAATATTTATATTTGTAACTGTAATAAATTCAGCTCTCCTATGCCAACACACTTCTCACAAATTTTTCTAGCAGAAAACGATTAGATTGGGTGTTGGGAGCTGTCAGGTTTGTTAAATGTCTCCTTGGTCCCCTCTTAATCACTAGTTGTTAACTACTGACAGTGGAGGAAGCAATTCCAAGGTAGACGAGCTGACCTGGGACGACATTTCTAAGTCTGTGGTTAGTTAACTTACTGCTCTCATCACATGCAGAGACTTCACATGTCATTTTGCATATCCTAAATTGTAGCTTCAACTATCCCAGATGTTAATGCTGCCTTTTCCACAAGGCTTCATGTTGTCACTATGGAGTCAGCACAAAATGCAATAAGCACATGAGAGAGGAAGATCCAAACGTGTTCCTGTAACAAGCCTGAACGCTTTGAACTCAGGAAAACACCTACCTACATGTCTACCTGGAAGTGACCACAGATTTCCTTTAATTTCTCTAGTGAAGAATGAGACCTCACTGCCCTGGTTAGATGTTTAATTGCATCTCTTTGTCACTTGTTTTCTTTAGCATGCACATACACGTTTTTACTCAAGGAGCGTATGTAATTTTTTCTATCCCTTTTTGGGGAAGCATTCATCCTTTGGTCAACACAAAGGCTTCTGCTAGTTCAGTTGTTGAGATTTAATGAAGTCTGATGATATGGAAGGTGTTATTTTTATATCATCTCATTATCGAAGAGTTTTGGTTGGCAAAATTCTCTTTCATTTAAAAAGCAAAGTTTACTTCCAAGTTTTTAAGATGATAGATAACAGTACAAAATTGTGGAGCACTCCAAACGTGGTAGGACAATACATCCTCTAAATGTAGTAGGTTAAAACAGATGAAATACATGTTTCTGTCTGGTTTTTGGAGTCTTGATACTTGACATCATTGGATACTTTAATAGCTTAAGCTGACCAGTGCTGGCTGCATATTGCTATGTGAGACTAAGAGACAGGTTGAAGCTTCTTTAACAGACTGAAGACTCACAGCAGAGGAAGGGAAGAAGCTGCCACATAAAGAACACCCTTCCCAAGGCACTTGGAGGTGATATTCACCAAAGGTGCATGGCTTGATCTGGCAGCAGCGCATGCTACAACCTGTCATACTGGTAGTGTTGCAACAACCTGGATTTTTACAGCCTCAAGAAGGATTCAAGGTGAGCAGGTAACCAACACTAGAGCCTTCCCAGTATTGTGAGTCATGTTTTTTACTCATAAAAATGATCTGTCAGCTACCTAGCCCACTGCCCTGTCTTTGGCAGTGACTAATGGTGGATGCCTAGGAGAGCACATACACACAGACTAAGCATGCAATTATACTTCCCTATAATGTTTTCCCAGCTGCAGCAGTCTGTGGTTCAGAGGCTTCTGGATTCAGAAATCGAGTCTCTGTAATTTTTTTCCATGGACTTGTTCAATTACCGCTTTACCTCGGTAACTGTTCAATACCCATAATGTCCCATGGCAAGGAATTCCTCAGTGGACTGTGTTCAGTAAAGAAACGTCCCTCTTGTTTTAAACCTTTCTTCCATGAGATTCTTTTGGTTTCCTTCTCTTCTTCACCCTTACGTTGGAAGTGACAGTGAACACCACCTGGTGGTGTTTCTCATTCACCTTCTCCATGCAGCTCATGATTTTACAAATGTCACCCATATTGGCCTTCAGTTAGTGCTTTTGTGGGCTCAAAAGGCCCACTGCATGAAATCCTTTGATTGTCCTCTCTGTTAGCTTAGGAAGACTAGTTTTATTGTGGTTGTCACTCAGTACCTTAAATTGTGACAACTGACCAGATGAACAAGAGTAGCATTTTAGCAATTCACTAAATACTCCACATCAGTCTGATGATAGAAAGAGAAGGTGGCCACATGAAGCCAGTCTTTCCTGGGACTCAGGAATAGCAGACCAACGTTTCAGAATTGGCTCTAATGCCTTCAGTCTTGCCAGGCAGTCATGGGCTCTGAAACAGGAATGTGTGATCTCACTGAAAAGATGGTATCTCCAGAGCATGGTCCCACACACCTTCATCTTCCTTCCCACCTCCTCAGAAAAAATCATGTCATAGGGCATTCCTTGACTGCTGACTTCAAGCACCACCTTCTGACTCATGCACTGCTCTTGCAGCAGTTCATTTTTCCCTAGGTTTGCTGTGACCTAACCATTAACTGTCTTTAACTCTCTTAGCTGACTAGGTCACAGTATGTGGACTATGGCGTACATGTTATTCTTATAAGAAGTTCCTGGTGTGACCACTGCCAGTCTGTCTGCTCCTATGGAAAACTGACATTGGCTGTATGATCACTGATAACCAGAAAGGTGAATCCAGTAACCTTGGGAAGACGCTTTACTTGGTGTGACATATTGCTTTAGGCAGTGCCCAGAGATGCAGGCTATTCTAGATAGCCCAGATTTCTGCAGAACAGCTTTTCCACTTCTAACCTCTTTTTGTTCAATACGCACATGGTATTATTGCCCATCTGTAGTAATTTGGGTTTATTTTTCCCTCCTGGCCTCAGTACGTTCTGTGGAGGGGGAGTTGTGTGCAAGTGCTCGCTTGACCAGATTCTAGGGTCACCAACTTGATTTGAGAAATCCTGGGAGTTAGTGGTCAAGAAACAGCAGTGAATGGCAGAGAGGATCTGGAAAGGTGAGGAGGGTGCAGCACATGCAAACATTTATTAAGTGCAAAGTCAGAATTGGCCTACTGCTTACCCTGATCCAAACCTCAGAAAAGCTGTGTCAGCATCTGTCAAAGATCAGAGTGTGTCTGGCTCTGAAGTTCTAGTTCAGATCCATCTCCAGTTTAAATATGATTTTGCCTAACAAGGTTTTCATTCATTCTGATGCAGACATGGCTCAACTCTGCAGGCAATCTCTGCTCACTGTGCCTCTGCTCTGGTGGATAGCTCTGCCGTGGTTTGCAGGAAGATCCTATGTGTGCACCTGAGCCCACGACCTCTTCTTTCTCAGCAGAATTCAAGTTTGTTGGTTTTTTTTCAACCAAACCCTTGGAAACATAAATTTTTCTATCATGAACACTTAGGAAAATATTATTCAGCTAATGTGTAATGCAATTTTCATGTTGCATTAGGAGATGGGATGTGATAGAACATGATGGTAATGAGTCACCCAGTATCATGCTTTATTGTGATGTGTCAGCTGAGAAAGCTCGACAGGTATAGGTGTTTCTACCAGCCCCAGTTATGAAACAACTGCTGCTTCATGCAGAGATGACAAAGTTTTTCTAGGCTAGTTTGCAAATAAGTTTAGGTGGTTTAGCAATGTCTTTTTTTAGGTTGATAACAATGAGCTGCCTCAGAATCTATTTCCCATCCAGAAAAGTCATCAGAATATCTGGTCACCAAGGGTTAACCTTGCTTGAAAGCTCAAGTTATCAAAACGAGAACTGTCTATCCTAGTAGAAAGAAAGCCTGTGAGATTTCAGAGCTACCTTCTGCTGATATTGACTAGAAAAGTGTCATTGCCTGTTTGATACCATCACCTGTCACTGCTGTAGAAGACCTAGCAATATGGAGACATCACCTGCAAAGTTAGGAGGTCAGAAATTGGCTGTATTTTCAATTTAATCCAGGTGCCAGATGCCCAGAGAAGAGCTCAAAAGACTTTCTAGGTAGGCTTTTCATTTTCTTTAGTGTTGGCAATCGTTAAAAAGAAGCATGAAGAATCCCTCAGGATTGTTACACCAACCATGGGTAAGAAGCTGGGGCTATGGGACATGGTAATGGGAATGGTCGAAGTCAAGATGCTCAGGACATGGTTTCAGTTTCTCCTCACAACTGGTCTGGTGAGACCTTCAGCTGGCTATTTTGCCTCCATCTGAAATGTCCATGGGTTTGCCAGGAATACGCAAGCAAATGGCCTCCCAGCTGTGCAGTTTGCAAGATGTACATTATATCTGCTGTGGTGAGGATGGATGCGGTTTTTTTAAATGTGTTTAGATGAATTTGTGAGAATAAGGACTTGTAAATTCAAATTCTTATCTAGCATTGCTATTTTTCTGGAAGGTAAGTGAACTCAGTGGGTAGACTGCAGCTCCTGGCCCCTCTCATACAGTTCAGATTTGGAGCAGGAAGACGTATTTCTCACAGCTCTGTGACTTCACCTGACTGTGGTTTTTCTACCGTCCCTGTTCTTTTCGCCTTACGGGTCTCTGCAGCAGAAAAGCCAATGCAGTGAAATGCTCTGAGGCTTTTGTTGTACCAATAAACAAAGACCATGGTAGGACTTTTCAGTACATTTTTTACTATGCTTTGAACTCCCCTCTCTAAAGTGCTGTGCTCAGTCCATTAACCCATTGCAGCCCCAGTTTGAGGAGGAGGCTGACAGTGGGGTTACAAATGCCTCAGAGGAGCCATCTGGGGAGGGAAGTTAAATAATGAAAATGTTGACAGCCATTCCTTACATACCCTATACATCATTACTTAATTTCTTTGCTTTTGTCTCCTGCTTCCCCCCCCCCCCGCCCCCAATCAATAGTGTTCATCCTACTCAGTGAACATACTTGATTCTGTTTTTATGGTGCAAAAATTACTATTGCTTTGACTGGCTTCTATTACCAGGTGACACTGCTTGGCAGAAAACAATGAATCTTCCTATTATTTGGAAAATAAATGTGATTTATGGGAGCAGCAATCAATAGCGGTCTGCATCTTGCAGTCAGAGTGCTTGCTTTCCTGAAATAAGGCTCTTTCCTTTGGAGTGCAAAGGCTGTTTGTCTAGCACGGCGGAGCAAGCTGATTTTTTTTTTAATCTCAGTTTTTATTAAGAATTTTTATAAAGATAATAATAAGAAAACAACTGCAGGTTTAGCTCAGTTGGTTAGAGCATGGTGCTGCTAATGCCAAGGTCATGTGTTCAATCCCTCTATGGGCTACACTGAGGGTTGGACTGGACGATCTCCAGAGGTCCCTTCCAACCTTACCATTCTATGATTCTATTAAAGCCTTGATAACTATGGGGAAAGCACGGGTGTGAAGTTAAGCATGATGGCAGGGAAGGACATTATGTGGGAACAGAGATGTAGGAGGGAGAAGGAAATCTGAGTTGGAGGAGGAAGGGGAAAGCACACTGGAGAGCACCCATTAACATTCCCCTTTGCTAAGTAGAGCGCACTGAGGATTTATTAGTAAAATCCCACAATTCTGATAGCAAGAAATGGACCAGTTTAACTGCAGGGATGCAAAAGTGTTTTTATCTGATAGCTGTGCAAGAGGTAGCCAAGAGATGTCTGAGGAGGCCTGTGAGGCTTTTCTGATTTCTTCAGCTCATTCTTGCTCTTCTGCAGCAACATCTCTGCTGCCCACTGTTTCTTCACAGGGAAGAAATTCTCCCTCATGTTCAGGCAGAATTTCCTGTGCTTCAATTTCTGCCCATTGCCTCTTGTCCTGTCACACGGGACAACTGAAAAGAGTTTGTCCCCGTCCCCTTGACACCCTCCCTTCAGGTACTTGTACACACTGATAAGATCCCCCCTCAGTCTTCTCTTCCCCAGGCTGAAAAGGCCCAGCTCTCGCAGCCATTCCTCATCGGGCAGGTGCTCCAGCCCTCTGATCATCTTTGTAGCCCTACGCTGGACTCTCTCCAGTAGCTCCATGTCTCTCTTGTAGTGGGGAGCCCAGAACTAGATGCAGTATCATAGAATCATAGAATCAGCAAGGTTGGAAGGGACCTCTGGAGATCATCTAGTCCAACCTCCCTGCTCAGCAGGGTCACCTAGAGCATGTTAGACAGGGTTGCATCCAGGCAGGCCTTGAAGATCTCCAGAGAAGGAGACTCCACAACCTCTCTGGGCAACCTGTGCCAGTGCTCCGTCACCCTCACAGTGAAGAAATTCTCCCTCAAGTTCAGTACTAGGCCTCACTAGGGTTGAGCAGAGGGGCAGGATCACCTCCCTCAACCTGCTGGCAACACTCTTCCTAATGCACCCCAGGAGACCATAGGCCTTCCTGGCCACAAGGGCACATTGCTGGCTCATGGTCAACTTGTCATCCACCAGCACTCCCAGGTCCTTCTCTGCAGAGCTGCTCTCCAGCAGGTCAGCCCCCAGCTTGTACTGGTGCCTAGGGTTATTTCTCCCTAGGTGCAGGACTCTGTACTTGCCCTTGTTGAACCTCATGAGGTTCCTCTCTGCCCATCTCTCCAGCCTGTCCAGGTCTCTCTGAATGGCAGCACAGCCCTCAGGTGTGTCAGCTACTCCTCCCAGCTTGGTGTCATCAGCAAACTTGCTGAGGAGGCACTCTGTCCCCTCATCCAGGTCATTGATGAAGAAGTTAAACAGGATGAGTCCCAGTACTGAGCCCTGGGGGACGCCACTAGCCACAGGCCTCCAACTGGACTCCTTGCCACTGATGATGATCTCCTGAGCTCGGCCTTTCAGCAAGTTCTCAGTCCACCTCACTGTCCACTTGTCTAACCCTCACTTCCTGAGCTTTCCTAGGAGGATGTTATGGGAGACAGTGTCAAAAGCCTTGCTCAAGTCACTGCTCTGCCCTCCTCTACCCAGCCAGTCATTCCATCAGAGAAGGCTATCAGCTTGGTTAAGCAGGATTTCCCTTGGTGAATCCATGCTGGCTACTCCTGATCACTTTCTTTTCAAAGGAATCAAATGAAACCTTAAATGAATCTGTCCCATGCCAGTATGGGAACTGTCCCACACACTGCCAATTTCTGCCGGCTTGTATGATCCGATCCTGCTCCTCTGCGGCCGTAACTCAGCATGGCCCAGCTGGTCCCCGGAAGCAGCCCGTACTGCATGAGGGTCCACGCGTTCTGCAGAATTACTAGATAACTACGCATAAGCATTAAGAGGTGTGATACATTATCTATACAATTTTGGATGTACTTAAGGCTTCACATATGCAACATAAATACACTATTGTTATATATTACATTACATTGAATCTCGCTCTTAAAGGATATTTTATTTTGACTGGGAAACAGAATAACAAAAAAGCAGAAGTCACATGTTTCTATCTCTGAATTGGATCATAATTCGATGATATTAAGGTTACATCCTACATGAAAGATCCTGTGAAGGTCTTCCCATTTAAATTACACTTTGTGGAGTGCACAATGCTTTTCTGAACGGAAGTAACTGAACCTTAATTTAGCCCTGGCAGTTGCTGTGCTATTTCCACTAATATATATTGATATTCAGTGAATTAAATCATGATGCATCCTTCCAAGTGCAGTGGTTAAGAAATCCCGTCAGCCCACATTAAGTTAAAGCAGCTTTCACCAACCAATTTGTATTGCTCCAAAACGCAGAGCTCTTTACTGTGATTAGTTAACTCTGATACTGACACAGTAAAAAACCAAATTCCTGCTATCATTTATGAGGCTAGAAGGAGCTTTGTTTGCTCCACTGAGCTTAATGTACTCCTGTTAGGTTCCTGACTTCATAAATAAGGCAGAGCACAGCTTTCCTCCTAGTAAGAGGTTGTCATACAGGGATCTGAGGTCAAACTGAAACTGTTACTAGAACACCTTTTTGGCATCAGCCAAGAGGTTTTCACATTGTAAACGACCTCATCCTTATTTTTGACACAGATGAATTTCGTAAAGCATTAGTCTAATATTTATCAGCTTTGTAAAAAAGTCTGTTAGGATTTCTTCTTTAGGAGTCCTTCTGGTCTTCTACAATTCCTGAACATTTGGAGCTGCAAAATCTATTCACCTTGAAGCACAACTTTTGCTCAAAGAATCAGTCCTTACAGACAAGAAGTTCAAAGCTGAAAATCTGATAGAGTGAGGATGGGCTGGAGGCAGAAAGTGGTTTGATATGATACATGACCACATTACAAGCATAACTCTGTACTTGAGAAGAAGGCTTTTATGGTAGAGACTAGGTCCTGCAGGATCTATATGCAGTTCTTGACATTGCACCTGACTTCCTGAGTCAATCTTAAACTGGTCACCAATCAGCTTGTCCCTCTTTTCCATATGTATAAAGTAAGACAATTTAATCTCTTTAATCTCTTGCACTTTATCCAATCCATTTAGCTCATTAATTCTTCAGAGCAGGAACTCAATCGTGTTATTTCATAAGGCAAGCATACAGAATTAATGTGGAGCAATACAGATGATTAAATACTCTTGTATCTTATAATAAAGAAATTCAAGCCTACAGGACCAATAATGGGACAACAAATTTCTCCCCCTCCCTTAAATCTTGATGCAGAGGAAACAGAGCTGGGCCCGATCGGCTGCGATGTGTTGCACCCCTTGACTCGAGTGGCAGTGGTTTCTATTCAAGGTTCTCTCCATTTGCCCAGTTGTATTTGAAGTGTGAGTATTCGCGCAACCACAGCCGTCTCTGAGGGCTTTTAGAGTGATAAGGGATTTTATTTTGCTTTCGTCCAGAGCTATCAGCAAAATAATATAATTATTTAATCCCATGTTTGTCAAGAGAAAACAAAGCTGAACAGATTAAATTGAATTTGGAGGAATTACTATTACAGCAACACATTTCTGCCCTTTGACTTATTTTGGCCTATAAATCTTTATCCAGCAGTTCCTGCATGCCTGGATGTGACACAGCTTTAGGAAGATGATACCTTGCTTTAGAGGAAAATTTGACCACGTCCATTCCAGGAAGGCTATGCAACACCTGCAAATGTTTATCTTCTGCATTTCTGACCTGCCCTTTTGCAGGTACTTGACTTTCTGGGAGTGGGTAAATGCAACAACCACATAACAAGAGTCTTTCCTTCATCTCTGCCTGCCCTCAGCATGCGGGACCTGACCCAGACGCTAGAGTGGAGCAGCCCCTTCAACTGTCCTCTGTCAGGAGTTCAAATATTTTTCCTACTTGTTAGACAAACTAACTGTCCAGCTCAACTAGTGCTGTAGAAAGATACTATGTAAGAATTCAGAGCAGAAGCCAGTGCAGAAGGAGGAGCCTTGAAACAGGCCCAAACAATAGCTACACTGAATGGAATTAGATTGTTTATCTAAATAAGTAAGGAGAAGGTATTGAGGAAAAAAATCTCAGTGATTTCCCCTGAGGTAAAAATCAGTAAAGCGAAAAAAAAAAAAAAAAAAAAAAGTCATCTAAAAAAACCCCTTACTATATATATAAATCCCAAGAGACTTGTCAGCTCCACAGCAGAAATTGGAGAGACCACTCAAGCAAGAAGAGGATTAGGCTATCTCCTATCAAAGCACACACAGACTGGATTTTTTACAGTAAGTTAAACAGAAAGTGGGGTTTTTTTTCCATTTCCAGTTGCTGCAAAGATTGGAAGAAAAATATATACAATACAGTCACTAAAGTGAGGACTGTCCCGTGGGACCAGTACCTGCTTCCTCCTTCGAGGTCCATCAGTCTTAACAACTACAAAACTGCCGTGCTGAGCACAGTGACCCCGAAGGCAGTCTGAAGCACATACACATTGGTTAATTCTGTGAAGACCAGTGCATGATGCAGCTGAATCTGGAAGTGAGCTGGCCTGCCTGTCGGAAGGAAAGGACATCATTAGTGATGAGGGAGCTGCTATGAAGGACCTATGGAGGACCAGCCTTAGCCAGAGGAAAACTCAGCTGGAGTTTTCCTTCTCTCATAGGAAGAAAGGCCTCCCACAGTCAGCATGAAGAAATTTTATCTTGGTGTTTTTTGTGACAAAAAGAACTTGAATTTTGCTTGATAACTCTACAGCAGATTATACATACTGGTGGCAGGACACCAGTAAAATCCAGGCTGCCTGGAGGATATCACCACAGGTCCTGGACACTGCCTGATGCAGGAGAGCTGAAAGCAACTACTTGCTGCTATTCTGCAACTACTATCATGGATCCTGCCTCCTAAATCCTGTCTGACCTGGGCTCCTGATCTCTAGACACATCAGCTATTTTGAATCTCCTCAGGCTTCCAAAAATACCAGGCATGCTCTGAGCAAGCTTACATTAGCACAGCCTCCACCAGGAGACCATTACATAAGCTTGTTTGCACAGCGCTAGGCTGAGCCTCATTCCTACTGCTGGAGGACACCATGACTATTTACAAGTAAGAGAAACTGGACAAATTCTTAATGGGCTCTCAATAAATGGCTGTTAAAATCCAAGGTTGTCTCACTGAACCTTCAGCTTTTCAACTACGTCTTTCCCAAAGTGTGTGGACTTGACTGTTGGCATGAAGTGGGGTGGTAATTACAGCATTTCTCTGGCACAAGTCACCTCTCAGCTCTGGTCCTCCTCTGCGCTGATGAGATCCCGTCAGCCTCCATCTTCTCCTGCCTCAGTCTGGCTGCAGCCAACTCTTGTTCATCACTGCAGCTTTTCAGTCACAGCTCTTGGGGGGCCCAGAAGGCTCACCACCATTTGGCATGGCCCTGACCTTACCTATTCTAGGGCTCCTGCACTCAGCTTACAGTAAACCATGTCAGGGCAGTATAACGGGGCATCCTCACTTGTTTTTCTTCAGATCTGCTGGTGTTATGTGTGTTTGGTGACTGTTCCTTCATTGTCACATGGTGATTCAGGCTCCAGTCCAACAGTCTGGCTCAAGTCTTTAACTAGTTTCTTCCTGTGAGAGAAAAAATGTGGTTTTAATTTGCAGTCTATATTTGGGCCTTTAACCCAGTCTTCTAAAAATCATTAATTCCCAAACAGACAGAATCTTCTCTTTGTTTCAGCTTTGAATTCTGTTGTCATTGAGGTAATGTGTCCTTCTCTGTCTAGTTTTTAGTTACAAAGCCTTTGCTGCTGTAATAATTCTCTCTTTCATTTTCTAGATTTATCTTTGCCACCCTGCTGTCAGCTAGGGAAAAAGAGTTATCTCCTTTCTGTGGGCAAGGCGCAAAGAGATGAAAACATGGTTTTGATGCCAAAGTTCAAAATCTTCCCACTCAGCCTTGGCTAAATGTCCTAAATCTGTAGCTCTCTCAGGTTCTGCTTGGAGGTTTCCCTAAGCGCCCAAACGTGTTCTGCGGTGTGGAGAGGCACTCAGCCGCTGTGTCTGTGGAGCACCTGAGTATCTTTTCTTAGACACCAAGGATAGGCTTGTTGCCCATTTGCACCTTCAGGGCCTGCCGTGAAAAACCCATGTGCCTAAGGATGGCCTTACTTTACGCTTAACAGAAAAAAAAAACCTTCCTAGGATGTAATAACTGCCCAAAGTTAGGGCTTCAGAGCATTGTCTTCTGCCCATAAGGCTTGGAGGACAGAATATCTGGACATCTTTAAATATCTAGTCAAGGATTTCATACATGAGTAAGAAAGCTTTGACTGGAGACCCTACCTCATGCCAGAATTGATGTGCACCATGCCTTCAATCCATGAGTGGTGCGCAATGGGCTGCACATTGCCTTTTGTAAAAAAAACAGTAGCCTTGATTCAGTAAAGAGTTTCCATGGGAGAAAGTCAGGTAGAAGTGAGCTTTCTTAGCCCCTTCCCTTAGTGCACTGTGCGAGATCAGTTTATCTTATTCCATTCCCTAAGGTGCTCAGTGCCTCCCTTAGGGAGCAGCTATCCAAGCACTGACTATAAATCTGATCATAAGTGACTTGCCTAGCTGAAAGTAGGGAATTTATTCTGAAGCTAAGATTAACCTCAAGGCTCCTAAATACAACTGCCTCAATATGTACATATATTACCAAATGGTATTCCAAGATGCTGTTGATCTACGTGTGGCTGTATTCTGTAGCAAAGAATTCATCATTCTCAATATACATTCCAAATGAAGTCTATATCTTTACAAGATTATACCTTTAGCTTCATGAATTTCATTATGACTGGCACTAAAGATAAGCTTTTAAAATAAACATACATATATTGTTCTATATTGTACAGAGAGTGACCATAATTCCCCTACCTTGTCTAGTTTTCCTGTTTTAAAAATTCTTTTAACTGGGATTTTGTAGACCAATACTGCCTTTCTTGAATTATTTCAAGAGAATAATTCTGACCCCTGGGAAATAATTTACTCTTCGTTCACCCCCCCCAAGAAAACCCATTCATATTTTAAAAACTTAAAAGAAATCCAGAAATTTGCCATTTCCCAACTGTGATTTGCTTTTTATAACATACATCTGGAGCACTTCCAGGAGCTCTCATCAGTCCATTAGTGACGTATACACAGCTATTTCAGCATAACGTACGACTGTGGACAAGACATAGGCACGCGAAAATAATGGCTGCTGATTCTGCTGTCAAATGCTCTTTGACCTTGCCCCTTGGCTGGAAATCACTATATGTTATTAATTCAAGTCTCATGCTGTCTCTTCTCTTCAGTTGTATTTTGTGTTATGTAAATCCTTTGTTACTAAGAACTGCTTAGGGATTTCACAAACAGGGAATGAAAGTCGCCTCATTAGCATTACACCCCCAAATCTGTCCACTAGATTTCTTATAGAAGCTAGTTATTCTTTACACTATTTTGGCCCCTTCCTATTGACACAGCACAGGAGCAGAACTAATATTAGACTTGCTTTTAGTATAGGATGATTTTATTTAAAAACATTAGCCTAGATCCTAACCAACTTTATTTGCCAAAACATGAGCCCTCAGTGTAGCTCAGATGCCATTTTTTGCATGAAACCATAGATTTTTTTTTTTTTTGCTTAAAGAGTTACATATTAGTTAAATATTTGCATATAGATTGCATAAATCAGTACATGCCATAAACTGCTTGAACACTTGTTAAATGAATTAAGAAACCCCCTGGGCTGGAGAGAGATCTTGATGTTATAGTTTATGGATATCATACGTCGCACCTGTCTGGTACTGTGCTACCTGTGTTACTGTATATATAAAAGGAATAACGCCAGCAGGAACCCACTTATTTTGGAAGGAACAGCTGCTCTGCAAAGAGCGAAAAGCCAGCTGCTGGAAATGTCTCCGATAGCCTGAGGAAGCACTTGAGGACTTGTCCCCATGGAGAAAGAGCCTGAAGAATGCTCTTACGAAGTGGATACTACATGTTTTATTTTACAGTGAAACAGTTTGTATTCCTGTTTTTGTAGCTGGACCTGGCGCTTCCGTGCTGAACACCCTCCCTTTGGAAGCAGTGTGACAGGCGCCGGTATCCTTTGCTGGGGTCTCTGCAGCTGGAGCCTGGTCCCAGTGATAGTGATACGTGTCTCCTCTTTTGTCCCAGGGAGTACTGGACTGGGGCCCAGAGCTGCATTTCAGTAGCTCTCTAAACCATTTAAGGCTTGGGTGAGGATAAATCCTCTTAAAATTGCAGGCCAAACATCTTTCTTTTTGTATTATCTACATAAGCTCATTTATTAGCTGGTGGCACAATTCCTCCAGTTCCCGGGTTTACGCTTCCAGTCAGTCGTGTTACGTGTTGGCCGGCACCAAGCAGCCAGTATCAGCCTGGGCCGGTTCCCAGCGGAACCAACGGGCTCTGCGGCCGGCCAGCTGCCCATGGCTGCGAACTGCGAAATAAATATTTCTCTTAAACACCGAGCATCTCGACTATGTCAAGAATGTCTCAAAAGCAGATCGAGGATTTGCCGGATCTTCTTCATGCGCAAAGGGGAAAATAAAAATGCTTTCAGGACCGAAGCACGGGAAGTATGTACCGCGGAGACGTGTCATTGTCTAAACCTCAGGCGGGGTGGGATGTTAGGGAAGGTTTCCAGGGAACCAGAAAAACTTTCGCAGACTTATTGGCTGTCATCCATGGCAAATGTCATTCCAGATATGGCAGAGAACTAAGCAGCTCTATAGCGAAGTAAAACCACTTCCAAAAATAAAGACCGCAACACTTGCATTTTAATGTTAAACGGTAAAAATTTGACTGCTTTAAAAGACACTGGGGAAGAGACCTATGCTCTGATTCCTGGTTAGTACTTGAATGAATTATTTTCTGTGATTCCAGTAAAAAGAAGTTAAGTGTTTACATAAATTTAAGTGTGTGAATTGTTTCCTAGATTTGGGTGGGACTAATCTGAACTGTGGACTGAACTGCTCTCACATGTTCAGTGGTGGGCCATGCTGACATGAGGATAAAAAGCATCTCTCACTTCAGTTCTCTGGTTTAGAGCTAATCCATAGACAAACAAAAACAGCTACCTTTTGAGGAAGTCCATCTAGGACTCCAAAAATCCTCACTCAGCCTATAAAGAGCTAGTAAAAAAAAAAAATTTGAGCCCAGCCCAAAGTAAATACATGCCTTTGGGTGGCCAAAGGCCAATGGCCTTCTGGGCTCCAATAGCCAGACTGACCTGACTGTAACAGGGTCCAAGGCAGCAGCCACCCAGGCAGTCACCTAGACATCTGTGCCCTAATCAGGAGCTGATTCCTACCTCTGCTGTCCAGACGAAAATCCCAGCATGTCCTTGTGGCTATCCAGCCATTGGTATCAATTCAGTTTTTAATCACTTCTCACAATGTCCCCACTTTTCCACATCCTTTCGGACTGCACTTAGACTGCTAAGTGGGCCATCATATTAGCTGGGATTTAGTTGAGCTGTGAGTGCCTAAAATCTCACTGCTTCTTCCTTGGCCGACTTCCCAACAGCCAACCCTTCCTACCATTGCACCTCAGTAAATCCCCCCCCCCCCCCCAGGCACTTGTTGTTTTGTACCCAGTTTATTGGAGGTTCCTCTCCTTTGCCCTTGAGAAACCCAGCCTTACTCTGCTCCTATCCAAGGATGTATCAGAAGTCATGTTCCTGCTGGATCACCTCTCACTCCTCTTTTTCCAGGCCTTCGCTGACACCTTTTTCTCAGTTGTGTTGAACGTAAGCTTCTTGCCTTTGCTCTTAGGGCCCTTCTCAGCTGGTTCCCCACCCTACGCATCAGCTTTCATTCCCTGTTGAGGCGGTTTCTCCTTGCCTGGTGCCATCATCCACTTGTTAAATTTTCCGGCAAGCACCTTTCTCCCATCAGGCCCTCAGGCTTGGGAGAGACAGCCGCAAAGCTACATCATTGTCTGCCTTCAAAGCTCTTCTATAAATTCACCTTTGCCATAAGGCTTAAAAAAAAAAAAAAAAAAAAAAAAAAAAAGAAAGAAACTTTGACGTTACACAGACTACAAGAGTATATTACGCTAAATAAATATTTTTTCATGCTTTCCTGTATTTCTTGTATATTTTTTCTCACACTTGGATAATAAACTCTTTGGGTTAAAAGTCGTATTCAAGGGTTTATTATTAAGACTCCAAGAACTGGGGGAGATGTCAATGCAATAATATAACAGTAATAGTTCTTTTTCACTAAGCAGAAGAACATGCCTACATTTCTTACCAGTCTCATAGTTGTGTTTGCCGTCAGGACAAGTGAACGTCGACCTCACTTTGCCTAATTCATCCAGCTGATATTTACATTTTTTCTAAGGTAATAAGGAATGTTGTTAGCTTCGGGAGACGTGACAGCACCTGGTTGCATTCAGCACTATAAACTGTCTCTTCTTCTCTAGCGCTGCAGTTTTCTGAGAAGCCACTGGAGGGACACCTCCACTACGAAACAGGGGACGCTCGGTGGTCTCCTGCACCGAAGCCTCCAGGGCCCATTCGCTGGTGCTGCCTCTCAAATGGAAAAACTCCTCCACACCGAGGCCTTATTTCCGATTAAACATTGATCCTGGTTAAAAAATCAAAGAGCCAACACGAGCTGAAGTTATTCGTTCCATTGAGGTAATAGGAAAAGAAAGTAAGGCAAAAACGCCGTCGTGTCACTTCAGACTAGCAGGAAAGCTCCAAGCTTCATACATCGGACGTCACAGGGCCCGTTCCTGCAAACCCCAACTTGCAGAGCACTCACAGCTGAAGCGGGGCCGGCTCGCGCCCGCCAAGGCTGCCGGACGGGGCCCCGACCAGGCGTAGCCCAGTCCGTAGGCAACGGGCACGTGCAGGCAAACAAGCGCTCGCTGATGCCGGGCTGCTCCTCCTTGCTGCTGCGGGTTTCCGGAGCGATGTCTGCAGCAAAGCTGCAGCCGTCTCGCATGGGAGCTCCTGTGAGCTGCACAATATCCCCTTCCTTTCCCTTTGCAAATCTGCTTCCATCATTGCAAGGCCAATCACGATTGCCAAATCACAGAGCTTTTTTTTCCTCAGCTAAATAAACTAATATGTATGGTCATCATTTTCACTACTTTTCTGTAACAATAACAGTCACCCAAAAAAGTGGCAATCTGGGGAAGATGTGCTGAATGTGATGAAAATGTATCCCAGTGTAGATACGATTCTATTTTTGTCTGAGACAGAAGGCAGGAAACATTTATGTTCCTGAGTATCTAAATTTATCTTGGAGAATATATTTATTAAGTCACCATAGAAACAAAAACTTAAAGCTATTAGACTTATTTCAGTTTTTGCAATTGCTGTTTCCTCCACAGCATGTTCTGTTATATAGCAAATAACAACTAGCTGAGAATGCGTCGTATCTTATTCTAGAGATTTTTGCTTCTCGAGGAAGAAAAAGCCCACAACTTTTGCGGCATGTAACACTGCCCTTTCACATTCCTTGTTTCGTTTCATCAAACAAAAAGAGAAAAACTTGGAATATTTGTAAGGGAGGAATATACAAGGAGGAAGCTTGAACTTGTGGTGCCAGATTTTGGGGCAGTATCAGGAAATGTTTGTGGGATTTAAAAGTGTTTTTCCATTTGTTGATTCCTAAGCAAGCTCCTTGGCTAAATGAACGCCACTGACAAAGAGCCTGCGCTTGGCCCTGTAAAGCAGAAGTGCGAATAGATGTCTCACCTGCTGTTAAAACCCCTTTAAAAATTATCAGTCGCTGATTTGAAGTCAACCGTTTCTGTACCATTACGTTTCTCAGCAAAGTGTCCCTTGGTTAAGCCAGTGATGTGACACAGCCCACCTTCTGTCCTGGCCCGAGACTGAAACCTGTATTTTATGAGGGGGATTATACCCACTACTTTCCTCCCAAAGACCACATCTGTGTGACCGCATTGGATATGAGAACTATTTTGGTTAGTGAGCTTTCTGTAAACAACCATCCTACAAATGCCAAGCTCAAAAAAACTGCTTGCGTGTGCTAAAAAAACAACTTTTACTGCTAGCCAGAAATGTTCTGTAAAGAACTAGGCAGGATACATTTGCACTGCTATTTGGTGCAGCATTTTGTGCTATTTAGTACAGTAGCTATTGCAGATTAATGATAAGAGTTTCATGGTTTACAATATGGTTGATATGAACTTTCTATCATGGACGCTTCACCTTTCCTTATTCGATATATTTTCTAAACGCGACAATGTGATGCTATATGCACAGGTTATATTTATCACAGCTGGCTTAGGCAGAGACAGGATTAATTAGGAAGTGTCTCAAATGTCAGATCATTAAATGAAATTGTAAAAAGGTAAACTGTAGTCTTCAGTGAGCAGATATTTCACAAAATGAATACAGATCCTTGAAACAAATTGCAGTCCCCGTAAAATAGTCATTTCTTCTTTACAGTTGCTTATAGGGATAACGTACATGGTTCCACATAAACACTAAAAGTTTCTAATTTGATGTGAAGGTCAGCACAGAGGTTGTGATGAAGAATTTCTTTTAGTCTCCGAGGAATAACTAAACACTGAACAAATATTTAATTTGCATTTTACATTACTATTGAATACACTTTTCTTCTTCAAAAGAATCCCCCTAGAGTTTATTTCAGCTCTTCTTTTTTTGTTGAAAAATTAAAGGAATAAGATGAAGAAACAAGGTATACATAATAAACAGCTAACACTTTAAAAACTACCTCCTTTTTTACTATTTCAATGCCAAAAAGGTACTGTAATACAGAAAAAAGGAAAACGCAACATATTTTTCATTCATTCCATTCCACAGAATCAACTTTTCCAACCCTGAAATCAGTATTCACTCGACAGTAGAAAATGCAATTTAGTGGGAGAAACTCTTGTAATAATCATTCTTTCAAAATCATGATTGTGAAGTCTGTTGTTTTAATGGGCTACTTGATTCCAGTGACTCGTGGGAGATTCTGGCGTCATGATGCTAGTTGTTACCTGAATTGCAAAAGGTAGCAAGTTAAGACAGAAAGCAGCATGTGGGGGATACATTCCTCCCTTCTCCCTCCTTACTTCCCAAATCAATCTGTTCAGACTGAAGCTGTCTGTGTCGAGGTGACACATTATGAAATTGGATGCTTGGAAGGGAATCCCATCCATGTGCCAGGGTATTTTGTAGGAATGTTCGAACCCTTGTTGCCTACTGACTTTGCAGTACTGATACTATGCAGAATATGCCTGGAGTACACGTGCAAACACGAGGGTAGACAAGCCCTTCTCATGGCAAGAGCTAGTGTTACTGAGCTTCAGTGAGGAGAAAAGTCCCACTAAAAACAAGTGCACTCTTTCCTCTCACTGCTTCTAGTATACTCATCAGGTCTAGAGACTAAGGAGATGAATGCATAGTAGCAGAGGCTGTTAGCAGGTCATTACAGTGTTCGGACCACATTGTATTAATGTTAAAAATAGCATCTATGAAGCAGTGGCCTCAGACATACTAGGATTTATTTAAGGAGATCTTTTCTGTGTAAGATTAACAGGAAGCGGCTCCCTCAGAATCTGCAGCTTGTCTGAGGGCACCCAACTCCCTGGCCTCACTGCCTCAGCACCCAAAGGACCAGGCCTCTGTTATGTTAAAATCTATGGTCATATTCTTTGTGCACGGACAACCAACAGGAGTGATTCTGGTGTTGGCCAGTCCTGCAGGGATCCATTTCTCCCCAGTTGCCAGTTTGCAGAGATGGTCTCTGCCCTCCTTTTCTCTGCAGGATAGATTGGAGAACCCATTCTTGAATTGACTGAGTGCTTGGATGGCAGAATCCACCTGTATGGAAGCCCTCTGTCCCTATACAACATTTTTCCCCTACACAACATTCTGACACTGCCATCTTTGATCCCTGGCACAATTCCAGTAGACCTTAGAAGAGAGAGTTTTCAGCAGAAAAGTAAACATATACTCAGGTGTTGCTGTCTCTTTTTGTCTCCCTTGCACAGTGCTGGAGAAAGGAGACTAGGTTCTGTTCCACCCTCTTTGACAATCCTAAACTCACTGAGCAAGATATGGCTGTGACAGGGAGAACAGATGTGCCTCTGCACTTGCTATGTCACTCCCTCACATTGTACGAGAGATGATGAGGCCAGTTATTGCATGGTAGCTCTGAAGTGTAATTCAGGCCCCTAGAGTAAGATTTGAAGCTGGGCAGCTTTGAAATCCATGTTTGGATGTTGTCCCTGTGACCTACCTTTTCTTAGACTGTATCAATGCATATTGGCACCCACAGGCACAGGTACAGCAGCTGGACCTAACGTATGAGCTGATACTCACTTATGTTCATAACCTGCTGTAATGTAGAAAGTGTTCCCACCTAGAACTTGGCAACTTGATACTACATCTGTCAGACTCCCAGCACTTACTGAGACTGGAAGTATATGCCAGTAAAAATGTCTATATGCTTAAAGAAATCCAAAAGGGACTGACCATCAGCCTCTAATCTTCCCCCAGTCTTGCTGAATTACTTTGATTCAGTCTTCCTTTATATTCTTACCTGATATCACACTTATCCCTTCACACACGTTCCTGCTATTGAAAGTACAAGCCTTAGTCATCTGCTAAGAGGGTACAGTGAATGTTGCATGAGTGTTTTCTTGGGATATTTTTCTTTGTGAACTGTTAAAATTGCTTCTTGAGGATGTGAATGCCTTTTATGGCTGTCTCCACTCCTCTGTGTTCCTCTTTGACGCTGACGACATTTGAGAAGTATGGGTCATGTTGCATGGGGGCACAAGATGTATGAAGTTTTAATGCATGAATCACAGACCTTCTGTTTTGTTCATGAAAAAGATATAATTGGGATTTTGTTTTCTCTTAAAAGGGTATTATTTTTCTACTATCAGACTGATGCTGGGCATTTTCTTAAAAGGAAGGAGATTTCTTTCTTGAGACAGCAGTAATAGAAGATAAGGTCTGTCTGCTTTTTCTTTCATATTATATAATGATTAGCCTTAAATAGATATCAATTATATTTGTACAGGACCATTTTCCTCACTGTTTTTAGCCTTGTGCATTGCTCTGATTAAGGGGAATTGATCTTTGCTGCCATAAGAAAATGGGAACGCAAACCTGAGCTGAATGATTGTATATGATGGGCTCGAGGGCCATAATGCAAGAGAAGGGGAATGCTTTGTGGATTAGTCAGGCCGTGCAGATGAGTCTATCAAATGTACAATGTGTCATATACGGATTTCTGTTTAGTGGACCTTTCTGTCCCAGCCTCCACATTTATCATTGTCTCCCTGACAGGAGCTCTGCCCTGTTATCCTGACTTGTATGTCATTTATCAGTGTTAAGTACAACAAAAGAGTATCTCTTTAAACCCCCTTTACCCTTTCACATGCTTCTACCCTTGAATAATGATATCTGTCTCTGCAGCCACAAATACTTCATTTCATCCTTTCTTTCATATTACGTTAGTTGCCCAATAAATGATTAAAATGGCATTAGTGCACTTTAAAATGAAAATTATTATATTATTGTTGAAGTCATGTAAGAGAAGAGATAAAAGCACTTGGGTGCCATTGCCCCCCTTTTTAGGCCTGTCAAGTCAAAAGAATTTTATATTTTAAAAAATCCACAAAGTCAAAACCCTTCAATGCCAATGCAGCCCAAATCACAGAGCCCCAACCCAAAATCTGAACTTTTAGCCATGGATATAAAGCACTCCCACCAAAGCAAAAAGAGTGAACTATGGTATAAACCTAGAAGCTGGAATTAAAATGGCAATGGTTCTTTGAAGATATTTCCACAAATGACTAATTCTTTTATTCAGGAACAAGGCGGAAGATTAGGGAAATGGAATAAACCTCAGAAAGGAGTCTCCACAAAAAGTGAAAACATTGTTGGAAAAGATATTTTCAAGCAGCATTTCATGGCCATATCTGCTGCCATTTTTATTAATAATGGCTAGTCTTTTTAAAACGTTGGCAAAATGCTGGAAATCATAAGCTTCACAGAATCTGTGTCTAGCCACTGCCTGTTGCATTTTATAGAGATGTGTCCCTGGTACCCCTCACCTCGGCGCTGTATCCCTTTGGGTGCCGCTGGATCGATGCTGAGAACTGCCGATTTCTGGCACAGCAATAAGGGACTATTTTCAGGGGGAGAGAGCGCTTCATGGCTTGGCTAGTGCGGACCGATCACACGCACACCAGGCAATGGTGACACGATCCCTGTCAATACGCCAGATCTGGGTCCTGAGAGAGTCATCACGATTGCTTACATTTGTGCCACGTGTGCCAGAAGTTTCCCTCTGACGAAGACAGATAAATGGATGTAAGGTGAGATGGAAGTTCCTGATGATGAAGTGATGCCCAGGGAGCGGTTGCTGGATGATCTCAGCTCCTGAAGCTGCTACAACAGCAGACATAGGAATAGAAATGGAAATTAGGGAGTCATTTGAAAGGCAGGGCATTTCTGGGAATCTGTGATTCTTGGCAGCTGAAAAGTGTCTTGGGGAGTCTAGGTACTGGAGTTTGGTTGCCATCTCTGAGTAAAATTGCATTTTGTATTTGTTTTCCTTGTGACCGTTTGCCTTCAACACTGTAACTAAGAGCCTCACCATATGTTCTTGCTTTGCATGGTCTCTTGTTTTACTGCTGAGTTTGCTTGATCCCCTGTGTACACTGGTCTTGAATACAGTTAGGCTAGAAATTAGATTTTTATCCAGTAGAGGAATCAGTTGTGGACCAGTCTTTCAGTAGCAATAATTGAGGGAAAAAAAACTTAAGATTACAAAAAGGACCGTATAACACCACATAATGGTGTTTGCAGCAGCTGTGTGCTGGCAAGCGCAGCCACACCCCCCAAGGTATCTGGGGAGTCCAAGCGATCCCTGGACATAGGGTGCTGTCTGCTACTCCTTGATGAGTTCCTATCCCATACTGGAGATCTAGCCTAGGCCTTCTAGGAATAATTTTCTCACAAAGGCTGGCACCTGGCAATATAAATTGTTCAACCAGCAAGTAAGCCCCAACCTCTGACTTTCCTAAAAGAACGTCTGCTCTGAGGGTCTCTCACCCTGCTCTCTCTAGGTCCTCTGCAAAGATACCACCACTTAACAAAAGCTGTCCCATCCCTGTGTATACATCACAGATTATGCAGTGTTTCAGACGAGTGCCTATCCATAGCTTTAGTCAAAGATATTGTAACAGCATTGTCCCCCAAATGAGATGTAGTGATCTAACAGCCACTTCCCATCAGGTGAAGGACCTACTCCTTTCCCTTTTCCTCACCTCTGCTCCCAGCTACATTTTCTTGTTGTTTGTCATGTGGCAGATCTAGGTCTCTCTGGATTCTTCCACAAATGGATCCAGCTTATTAACTCAGCACATTGTTTTTTCATTGGTCACCAAAAACGAGTGCCTGGACTGACAGGCTGCAGAAGATTGTTAGAAGAGTCTGAGGAAAGCTAGAGCACATGAGTGCACGTGGGAGAGTGCGACCATGTGCCTGAGAGCAGGGAAAGAGTCTAAGACTTAATGTCTCCCTTTTTAAGGCAGTAGTGAGCCACTAGATCAGCCCACCAGGTCATACTTCATCTTAATATATCCCTAACTCTCCCAGAAATACTGCTCCTGGTGTAGCTGAAGATAACCTCACAACTCTCCAGCCTGATGTCTCACAGCTGCCCTACCATCAGCTCATGACTTCTCAGTGATTTCCTAGTGATGAAATCCCACTTACAGTAGGTGTTTTGGATTTTAGTGCCAGGCTCATCCATTTGTATTTTGCACTTTGAAATAATTTCACCTCATTTCCATTATTCTAGTCCAAAGTGTTATGCAATTCCTTCTGTACAATATCCAGACTCTTTGTTTGGCAACACCTTCCAGCTTTGGGCCATCAACATATATCATTAACATGTTCCTGACATTTGTGTAAATTTAGTATTTGCATTTAGGCTATATTTTCAACAAAGCACATGCTACTTCATATAACCTGATGGAGGAAAACCTAACCCCATATTGTCACTTAGTACAGTACTTGATGCTAAACACAACCACACACAGTTATTGTTGTAACTCCCTTGGAAACCAAAAGAGGTCTTTCCACTGATATTAATATGGCAGGCCACAACACTGAGCAGCCTGAAAATGCTAGTTTCAGTTTAAGATTAGTAAGTGTTAAACTGTGAAGAAAATGATTTGAATATACCAATATTTTAGATTAAAATTTTGTAGCTTTATAGTGATCAATACAGTGGGAAAAAAATCTCTATGTTTAAACAAAATTATAGTGAATTGCTCAAAGGCAAAACAAAATTCTCTGCTCAGCTGTTTGCCTCACATTCATCTCCCTTTATTCCTATAGAAGCGACATTTTAATTAACTGTGTCAGGTGGATGTGTAACATCTCCGCTGAAAAGCCTGTATCTGCTCAGCTGTGTGTCATAGTTTCTATACTGCTAAGATGTACAAGAGATCATGCTTTTGTGGCAGAAGGATCCAAATTCTTAAAAAAAAAAAAAAAAAAAAAAAATCACCACCCTTCTTAATACACAAATTACAGCAAGTAGCAGCCTGCTTGGATTATTAAATGCATTACATTTTTTTGTGAGCAAGCAAAAAAAAAAATCTCCATAGCTGGATCAAAAATTAGTTCTTTGTGGGTAAAAAAGAGTTTTGCATAGGACTGACTGGCTAAATGGTAGTGATTTTGTTTCTTGAGTGAGTGCTTTTAGCTATGAATACCTAAGTGTGAAAATGTAAAACGCTGCTTCTGCAAATGTATGTGCAGCACTGAGGTTCACTTTCTGTGAATGTTAATGGAAATGGAATTCAGCCACATGAATATTCAAAGAAAGTGAACACAAAAGAAGCACAAATTTGGTTGAAGCAAACAGACTTAGAAATGTAAGCCAAGAATTACAGCCCCCCCCCCCCGCAGTATGACTGCCTAAAACTTTGAGAGCTTTACAGTATTGAGGGGACATGGCATTTTTCCGGTAAATACAAGTTTGACACAGTAGCTTCCAGAATCCTATGAGGAAAGTACTGGTTGTATTGCTAGGTTTGATCTAGATCTGAAGCTCTCATGGTCAACTTGAGACCTAGCTCAGAAAACTGGTAGAGGAAATACTTCTGCCGGGCTGACAAGACAAGATGGTCAAAGAGGCTCACTAGCATTAATTATACAAGTACCTTGTCAAATCAGGAATGAGGATGCATAAGCAGGGAAATACAGAGGTTCTGCAAAACATGAGGAGTGAAGGTAAGCAATACTTTTGTTTGAAGTATCATAATAATGTATATTGGGGTTTAAATAGCAAGCATGTGATTATCACATCAGTGAGTGGGAGGGGAGAAACAAAAAAGAAATGCAAAACTAAGTATACAATTTCATATATATATATATATATATATACACACACACACACACACACACACACACACACAAACATATATTCTCAATCTGTCACTGTAAGACATGCCCACTTAGCTGCAGCTGTGAGTGGGAACCTCTGAAAGAGTCACTGAAACAGGAGTGGGCATACAAATATAATTAAACTCCAGGAGGCTGGAGTGCTGCATTTTGAATGCATTTTTTGCATTTCCATATTCAGGAACTTTCCTGATGCATTTTGATTTCACCCGTAAAGCAATTACGCACAGGCACTCTCTTCAGGGAAAGAACATTGGTGGTTATGAATGAAACTAGTTAAAATTAAAGTGAGGCAATACAGACCTTTGGAAAGGTTAATGGTATTTTTCCCGAGTACATTATGAACATATGACCAGTGGGAGCTCAGCATGCAACTGGGATATGAGTAAATGGCATCTCCCACAGTGACAGCAGGGAAACTGAGGCACGTATGTTATTGGGGCTGTGATTCTGTGAATACGTGCTTTAAACGCTGAAGTCTCACTGATATTAAACACTTGCTATCCTGAATGTAATAACTTAGATGTTTGTCTCAGATGCCCCTTCTTTAAAATAGGGATAATATTATGGGCTCAAGAACTTGGAATTAAGCAAATGCTTAAATGCTGCACTCAGACAAAATCTATATATGTGGCTGAAGACTAGAGCAGGAGGCAGAGCCAGGAGGCTTGGGATCAGTATTCTGCTGGGAACATTAGACACAACTACCCCAGTCTGATGGCAGTAAGAAGTGAGGAAGAGCAAGCACTGAGGCTAGCAGGTGACAGATAAGGCATGAAGGCATGTAAGAAGCCTCTGAGAGATACACTGTTGCATTTGTGTTACTGTTTCAGTGGAAAGGAAATGTAGACACACCTACTCACCATGCAGAATACACAGCAGCAGGCTTGGGGCTTCCTAGATACACTTCTGCTACACCAACCTGAGCAACAGATACTGGGGACAGACCCACTTTCTCTCATTCATTTTGAAAGGCATGTGCAAAATGTGGCAGGGCAGGAACAGGCCCATTTCTTTTCTGTATGCTCTTCTCTGATCCTCCTCTTAAAAAAGTGTAGTAAAGCTGCAGTGATTAGTGCAACCTCTTTGGCCATAATCTGTCACCTTCACTTTTGCCACATAGTACCTTGCTTCTTCAGTAGTTACAGTAGAATATGGATATTTATTTATCTAGCCAGTATGATTGAGTTGGGTAATGTAGTTGTTCTGTTAGATGTTGACAGCTGTTCTAGCAGCCTAATGGCTGACAACGGACCCTCAATAATCAAATCTAAATGCACTCTCAAGCAAATTAAGTACTACCTTTCATTATATTATCTTATTGGCACTATGTCAACTGCCATCTTATTGATACTCCTCCAGAAAAGCTAGATCTGATAAAAATTTGCATTTCAGTTTGCATTATTTATCAGAATTTTAATTTTGGTATTCTGCAGCTGCATTTGTAAATGTCTCATAAATGGAGTAACTGCAACTCTATTTATGCATGATTGCATTAAGACCTACCAAAACTCTAGCACACAAGGTCCCTTGCTCTCTGCATGGTTACAACACAGAATAACTCTCTGTCCATTTCACTCCATGTCAGCACATCCTGCCTTTTCTGGAAATGGCACCAAATGCCTTGGGTGGCATGCACAGACCATTGAAATCAATTTACTAAAAAAGACTGTAAATCTGGATACAGGGGGAGATCTGCTTTGATGACTAACGGGTGTTGCTAGTAAGACTGGCTCTGCCTGGCTGCTTTTCCCTATGTCTTCCACAGTAGGAGTTAGTGAAGATGGAGAATTTGGTAGGTTTCATCTCACACTTAAGTCATTTAGGAATTAGGCACATAGTCCATACCTGCCACGTGGGGTCCCTCTACATTCAGTGTACAGGAACCTTCATCCCACTTGGGTTCACAGAGATTATGCAGAGGGGCCACTCTGTGATTTTGAGCAGTTCCTTCTCAGAAGATCTACTTTTCATCTGCTGTGATTGCCCAAAATGCTGCCATCAAAAAAAAAAAAAAAAAAAAAAAAAGTTATCGTCAGAAAGATCATTTCTAACTGTCTTCTTCATGAAAACTTATGTCTTCTTTGAAAACATTCCAATCCTTTACTTGAAATGGTATTAAAACACTGGAATACAACTTAAACAATGTCTTATTGCTATTTTTTTTTCCATATTCCACTGCTCCCTGCTTTCCTTCCATTTTTCTCCGCATTTTCCTTCCCTTTTTCAGGAGGGGACAACGGCAGAGAAAATATGAAGAAAGAGGAGGATTAAACCCATTTAACTACACTGTCCCTGAATACACAGCCAGGGACCCCACTCTGGACTTACCAGGCGAGTATGATTTCATCACAGGATTTTCTCCGCAGAGTTGCAGCGGATCAGGTGAGCAGGGCTACCTTCTCATTTTGTACTCAAGCATTAACTTCCCACCACTGTGCTCTTTATAATCTTGAGTTTCTCTGAGCTAAAGGAATACAGGAGAATTTATTGTAATGGCTCATTTCTGCCAGATCTGGGCCCTGGTGGTAGATAGACTGCTCCTTTCATCAGCTTGGTGACTCAAAGCAGGTAGGATGCTCTAAGTCAGGGAGAGCAGCCTGACTGATTATTCTGCAAATATTCTGCTTTTACAAATTTGCTTACATACCAAAATATGGGTTTAGCCGATAAAAGCCAATAGCTCCATCAGAGTCCATTACAATCTATCAGGCAAATACTAAGTGATTTCCAAATTAGCACATGGACTACAATATGTTCAAGCAATCTTTATAATCGCTCTTGTAAAAAAAAAAATCTGTTATAAGAATTACCTAAATATGGATTTACCAGGCAGATAGCTTGCAACGTAAATGACTTGTGTTTGGATAGCTAGAATGCATATCAAAATGCATGCTCAAATGGGAGACCATATTGACTCTTTCCAAGCTGTTATGGTCTATTAGATAAATATTATCTTGGTTCAGGATTGTGGTACTTTTCTATATGCACAGTTTCCTGATAAGCCATATGGACTCTCAGATAAAATTGTGTCTTCAGATTTAGAAAGTGATATGGCTGAATAGCTGTAATGAGTATCAGAAAGCCCCTGTTAGCCAATTAATCAGAATGTGTCACTGAGCCCCACCCCCACCCCACATACATTGTGTTAATGTATGCCATAATACATATTCTCAATGCTGGAATTTCAGCAAACATGCATTGCTTGATGGTATTGGTGATATTTTGACACAAAATCACAAAATACATGCCAAGAACATTAAAGTCATGGCAACGAATCCCATGGAATAGTTTGTGGGTTTTTTTGTGTCTCTACATTTTGTGATACCAGTTATCTTTCCAATTACTCTCTGTATTGTTCATACAAATGCACATATGCTGACCACCAAGGCTCACCAATATGAACAGAACTTCATTTCGAAGACACTGGTTTCACTTATGTACTGCTTTCTTTTATTTCACAATAGTTCATTACATGCATATTCCATTCCTCAACAGCAAAAACTCAGTGCGATTATCACATTTTATTTCCACGGGATATAAACTTCAGAAAACCCCTGCATACCCTGTAAAGAACTCACAAAACTTACTCACAAAATAGGGCAGGTTCACAAATGAAGAGGAGAACTTAGCTTCGGAGGTGGCACACAAACCCCTTTCTTCACCTTTAACAAATGCAGGGATCTGCAGCAAGCAAGAAGTTGTAAAGAAAGGAAATGGCTTATGATGTTTGTGCAGTGCATTTGTACATTGCATCACTGTAAGAAATCAGATGATGAATTCTAGTTTGATTAAAGCAACTATCTTTGTCTTTAAAGCTGCCTATGTTTATTTCCTGCTTTGTACACCTTGCAAAACAGATCTATAGCTACTACCTGAATATCTTCTACCTTAAGAGGATAAAAAAGAAATAATTTCTTGATAAATCCAATTTTCTCCAATTTCTCTGCACAGTTGAAGGATAGATTTTTTCCCGAAAGACAACACAAACGTGTATTTACACAGCATGGTTCAGCATCACACAGAGATACTTGAAGTACCTTGGGCTGCAACAAGTTAGACACGTGTGTTAAGCTGTGTGCACTCCTGCTAGATTAACGCACTTTGCTTCAAGGTAGAACTGTTTAGGCCACGCACAGATCCACCACGCCAGGGTGACTCACCTTTGCTGGGTTTGCAGCTGATTGCCCCCCCTGTATCAGCCAGTCCTGGAGAAATGGATGGTAAACTAAAATAGGCAGGACAGGTGCAGGAAGGTGGCCTTAGGAAGTGGATCCAAAGTCTCCTTTCAGTGAGCAGTCAGTACTTGCGGGTCTGTAACGTGTGGTTAAATACATACATGCGTATTTTCACAAATGCTGTTTGATTCAAACATATTCATGCTCCTTTTACATACAAATATTCATACACATTTGTATGAACAAGGATTTGATTGGGAAACGGGATTTTTTTAAAGAATACCAATTTTCATGGTTAGACAAGGGGAGTCCTGGGTGAACAGGAGTTTTTGTTTGCTGTTCAGACATCCAAAGTTTCCTCTTCTGGATTTTATAGACACTTGTTTTGGTGCACAGAGTCATATAGCCACTCACCCAGTCAAAAACAACCAGTGGGGAGTGAGCAAAGAACAGTTCCCTGAAAACTCTCCCCTGACAACTCTCCCCGTAACATAAAGATGAAAGTGTACCAGGCCCTTAAACTGAAAGGCAGCACAGAGCTATCAAAGGTTTGTAAACCACTGAGCCTTCCCACACTCCTCCCTGCAGAAAAAGCACCAGATGGTTGCTGGGTAGGATGATCCCAGATAGCTGGAGAGGATGGGTCTCACTCTGGGAAAGGGTACAGGTACAGACAAGGCTGTGCCATTACCTTATTCCTCACAAAAGGTTTAAGCAGCTTTATTTTAGACCATTGCTTATTTTTTCCCTAGATCATAGAACCCAAGACAACAGATGGCATACTAAGGATGTGATTTTAGCAGGTAAGGAATGTATCTTCATCCTTTCCTCTCTGTTGCATGTCTTTTTTGTCATCTTAATATTATTTAAAAGTAACTAAAAGTAGCTGTGCTTTGAGTGGCTAAATTCATTCTCTAAAACATGCTGCTGAAATGTAAACATCATACAACTTTGATTTCCTACGAATACAGAACACATGCTGTTATTGAAAAGAACATAAAAGATTGCCCTGCTTTTAGAAATCAAATGTTAATTATGAGTTAGGATTGGAGGACACAATAAGCTTTTGCCCATTCAGTGTGTAAAAAGATAATTTCCAAAATTCCAAAAATTACACTTTGGAAGTCTCTCTGGATTCTCATATTTTAGTAGGTGAGCAATAGTCCCAGCTCCTAGTGCTTCCACATGAAGCTGTGGCTGCAAGCACTGTCTAATGCTGTTTTCACCTTTGCGAAGATGATTATCAGCTTCTTGTCTGTGCTCATGCTCACAGCTATCTTCCACAAATCGTCGTCAAAATGTCCAGCTTTAAAAAGCTGTCATGTTGTAAATGTGCTATTGATCCTTTTATAAGCTACATTACACAATGGGTTTTGATGAAAGTGTATCTCTTTCTGTGAATATTTAGTCTGTACATGAAGCCTGGAATGAGTAAATTGTGCAGTCATGAGTCTGAAGCTTCAAGTGTCAAAATGAAACTAAGGGCAAACAGCTGTTTTATCCTCCCAACAGCTCTACTAGAAGCATCTCTATCTGAAGTGTGAGGCTGTTTCCAGGTGAAGATGAAGGCCTGTTTTTTTGTAGCAGCTCGATCCACTGAAATGTGTAACTTACCAAATCAAAGTTGCTTACTTAATAGTTTTGTCTTTCCCTTATTTTTCCATACTCCTGTATTTTATGCAGATTATTTTAATTAACATTTTTAAAAAGAGAAAGAGCTAAGCCTTGATAATAATGTTTCATAGTTCTCCTAAAACAAGTGAGAGATGGTAAAAAAGTGCTGACCATTAAAATGCATGTTGACTAGCAAAACCCTGGATAAAGGCACCGTTCCTTCCCACTTTGAGCAAGCAGTCATTTGGGAAGAACTCACAGTGCTGGGCAGAGGATAAATGGCAAGAAATAAAACATGCTTTATTCTTACTGCCACAGTGCAGGTCACTGCAAGAATTCAGCTCACTTTATTCATGTAACTTCTTTGGGAACAGGATATGTTTCTGCAACTTGTATTTCAGTACACCTTCTGCATTGTCAAAATCTAAAAACAGTAAAGCACTCCAAGGATGGCTGTTCTGAAGACAGATATCCCTTCCATTCTCCAGGAAACACTGTTCTCATGAGATTTCCAGCACAGCCCATGCTCTGTTCAAAAGCCTTGGATAGGCTTGAATAAACAGCTGACCTTCTTCAGGAAGAAAATGTAAACCTCCCTCCCCTCCCACTCCAGCTGTGATTCTTTTGAGGTTCTTTTCTACTATTCCTCTTTATTTATCAAGCAAAGACAATACGTTTGACCCAGTACTGGAATAGGAGACTTTCAGTTTAAAGACACTTTCAGCCAGAAGAGAGACAAGTGAAGAAGTTGAAAATTGTGCATAAATATGATGACATTTGTAGGAAGCAAATTTTTCAGTTTTTAGATCGGGAAGAATACCCAGAAGAAATATAAAGCCTCATGCATCTATATACACAGCATGTGATGAGCCCCAACCACGGTCCAGTGAGACAGCTGCTCCTATAATTATATTACAGCTTTTGTGGAAGAAGTGCAGAACTGTGTGGCCTGGTCAGCCAGGATTTGGAAGGTCTTTCATCTTTTTATTTTACTAACGCATTGTTATCTTCATCCAGTTCTAATGTGTACCATTGAAAACCAAAAGTATCTTAAATAGATTTTTTTTTAAGTGCATGCCTTTTCACACACCTTTTTTTTCACTGGACATTTCCTGTCCTCCTTCAAGTTGTTCTAGGTTTAGCCTCCAAGAGAGTAGTGAGGGAAAATCAGGCCATTTAAAAATAAAATAGATTATTTCTGCACGGCTTTCTTTAATCAAAATCATTATAACTGATGGCTTAGAGCCTTGATTACACCTCTTCAGAGGGCACCCCTTGATTTTGCACGACATCCCTGATTATTTTATTTACTTATTTATTTATTTATTAGCTTTTACTTTCTGCCTTGATTTCTAGGTCACCAAGTTGAGGTTTCTTCTTGCTTTAAATGGATTTGCTCGTTTCTCAGTGGCAGGTTATTTTTCTTACGGGGGCTATGAGTAAACATGTCCCCTTTTCAGAAGACGACGAAAATTCCGTGATCACATACATTTCTTTTTTTTTGCTAGCCCCTGCAGAGAGAGAGATTGGACCAAGAGTCATTCCTCCCGACCTCTCCCGAGCCCCTGTGGAGCTAAGGGCCAAAAGGTCATTTTCTCAGGTTCCCTCTGGAGGGAGAATCCAAAGGTCATTCTCTCCCTCCCTAGTCACCCCAAGTGGATCTGAGAGATATTGAAAACTCTTTTCAAGAAGGAGGAGAGAGACTGAGTCCATTTGCTTTACCTACTGCCCCTCAACAGCAGAAATGTGAGCCAGGGCTGTGCATGAAATGCGTGCCTTGAAGCTCAAACTTATTGAGACCCGGCCTCACATTCAAGGTTAGGGACTTTGTGAATGTCAACAGAGATGGGCAGAACTGTTTGCACAGTCAAGAAGAGACATTCTTTCTGTTCTCTCTTCAGGTCTCCAAATCAGCCTTCTCTTTTCCACAGTCCCCACAATCTTCTTTCTGCGTATCCTAGAGTAAGGCCTCGGTTTCACTAGGAATTAATCAGATGCCTTTAGGTAGGGGGTTGAACAGCTCTGAACCTCCCAAAGCAGCGGGCTGTTCCTGGTTCTTGGGAACCAAACTGAGGGATCATTTTATGAGTCACTTTGGAAACCAAACCCAGATTCACAGTCTCTCCCTCAGCCACTGCTGCTGCCCCCTGCACTGCCATCTGTGAATGCTGCAGACCTACTTTGGAACCACTCTGTGTTTCTCTAGACAGAAGGAAATAGTAAAGATCAACACCACTAAGTAGCTTGCTCATCCCTTTAAAGAAAAAAGTTCATTTTTTCTTGTTTTCCTAATGATGGAAGTAAAAAAAGGAGGGTGAGATTCCTCATAGTTAATTTCCTTGACCTGACTGAGGAAGGAAGGAAGAGAAGAGAAACAGTTATTTCACAAGGTCCCCCGCAGCAGAGGGGCAGTATGGGTCACTTCCTCTCAATCTGTCCCACCGAAGGAGAGCAGATAGGCTGTGTCAATGCCACGGTCCCTTTTGTGGTGCACAGGCAGTTGGAGGTCATCTCCCTGCCCCGGCTTTGCTCTCCCTGCACAGACACACACTCTCCAGCTCTTTCTTTCCCTCTTGCATGGGAGCAGGGCAGATTAGTTCTTTTTTTCTCTCTCATCTTTGTATGGAGGGGAACTCACAAGCCATTACCTGGGCCCCTTTTGGAAAGAGGCAATAACAAAAGGGCAGTTCCTAGTCTTCTGGTTTTGAAGGTTTTTCAGGGAGGTTCCTGGGGCATGGTGAAATTGGTGAAGTAAAGCCTTTAAAATCCAAATAAAAGCAGACTGCTGAAGTGTAATTGCAGATTTTGGTGACCTTGATAAAAATGCCCTGCGCAGCTGCAAATTAGTAGTATTTTCTCTACTGCTGCCTATGTACACCCGGGCTCTAAACTTGAGAAGAACAATGAACTCCTGTGAATCACTGTAAAAGAGCAAGCAGCAACTGAAATACACTGGAAAATTTCAGGTTCTGTGTTAATAAACATAAAACAATGAATAAAACCCAGCTATGCTTATTCTTGTCTGGGATTTGAACTTGTTGCAGATCGTTCTTTTAGGGCCTGATCCAACTCCTCTGAAACCAATGCAAATGCTGTGTATTATGACTGAATTTCATGTGCTTTGGTTCAGACAGTGACCAGGCTTCAGGCTTTTGATTAGTCTCCAGCATGATCTTTAAGGAGCTAATTTGGAATTAAAATTCTTTGTCAAGAGTTATGCTTTCAGGTATTTTCTGATTCTTTCATGTCTTAGGGTCAAATTTTATTCAAAGGTATGAGTTTGCAGTTCCCACTGAAGTCAATGACGTAGTATTTCCTCGCTTCAGAGGAGAGCCAAGGGAAATAAGTTTTGTGCACACTTACCTGAGAATAAGTATTTGGCCAGAAGGTTAAAGCAGAAAACACACTTCTACATCATAAAAGCATTCTAAGATTTCAGCTTCCACAATTTTAAATGACAAATACAGCAAACTGCTCTCCAAAGATGCATAGACTTTCTAAGCTTTGTAATATTGGCTGAGAAACTCATCTGGTAGTGCAAATTACCCAGCACCTCAATGTAAAACTCCTAGAAAAATGCAAAGCTCCCTTTGACACACTCCAATACAGCTTACAGAACAACCATTTGTAGTGTAGACTCTTTCTTTTCTCATCCTTCCTACTCACTTTGCAAAGTCAGAATGGTTTCTATTGAAGCAGATGTTCATCTCCAGTACTGTGATTGCAGTTTGCACATTTCTGTGCATTGAAGTAACTCAGGACTCTCCTCCTAGCTCCTCAGATGCTGCATTGTCTCTACAGACGTAGTAGCACTTCAGTGTGGAACAACATAGCCTTTAGTCCCCAGATGACATGTATCTCTGTGATGCTGTAAGGCTTGGCTGATAAATGTTGCAAAATGCTTTGAGATCGCTGCAGGAGCGTGAAATATTATTATTCTATAGCCTTTCACCAGAGCAGAGTTTAGGACAGATGCCATTCATCAGTGCTTTAGATGATCCCCTTTACAAATGGAGGATTTAACCTTTGCAAATAAAAGGGGTGTATTATTCCACATATTTGGTATTAAGTTGCCTGTAAGCAGTGCTCTGGTCCTGGGCACAGAACTGAGCCCGCCTGCATGCTCCTGGTGTCCTTGTTGTGAGTGGGAACAAGCTCCACTCTCATGAATGGATTCGCTGGACTCACTCTTGAATACAACTCCCATTTCCATCCGTGCCTGCGGATCCAGGGCTCTGCCTTGGAGTGCTCTTCAAACTGAGCATGTGAGGACTTTACTAATTGTGATGATTTCGTTAAGTAAGTTACAGCCACGCTGTGCTGCTTGTTAAGAATAATACAATGAATTTCAGTCATTGTAGTATCCTTTCCTCCCCTCTTTCCCCAAAAGCAAAGTGCAAATCCACTTAAAATGCTGAGATCTTTTGACTTCTACTAGAAACTTTTATCCGCATAAGAGGATAAGAAATTCATTAGCCTAAGTTGTATGATTTTAACAGCTCATTAGAGAGCACTGTGCCTTTCCATTTGAGCATGCTTCCAGCTCTGCATTGAATCTGTCAAAGTTAAGGATAAAGGTATGGGACAACTTAACCATACTGGAAGGCAATTTCTTATTTTTAACCAAGCAGACCACAGGCTTCATTAAATGATTTTAATGAACAGTCATAGGCTGATTTTCAAATTTTCTTTCCATTTGTGTCTAACTGCAACCAAAATATGAAATTGCTAAATAGATCTTCCTTTCCAAGGAAATAAAATGAAAATTTTAATTTACAGCCAGTAATTACATTTTCAGTTTGTGATTAATTGGTGTTGTTTTATTTTATTTTTGTAAGGTAAAATAAACATTTTTGATCTCAAGTTTAACAGCTGCAAAATACTGCTGTAAAAATGTTACGTGGCTTCTTTTCAGACACGGGGAAACCAGCCACTTTTAAATAGAAAACATAGTAATTAGTCCTATTAATTTGTTGAAAGCAATGAATGATTAAAGCAGAAATCCCAGCCATTTGTCAGGTTCCCAAAGTTTGTGATACGGTATTTTTTCATCTGTGGAATCTCAGAAGACATTGCCTTGACAAAGCAGGTCATTTGCAACATTTTATAAAATATAGGAAGGAAGATTGAAATGTATTTTTCAATCTTCCTCTGGTAGCCTTCACATCTTTAGTCAATTTATGCATCATCTGTTAAAGTTCAATATGGGGCACTGGGTCCCAAAATGTACTTTGAAGCATCCATAGCAAATCTTCTAATCTCAGCTTCCACTATCTGAGCAACATATGCATTAGAGTGGAATTTAGGATAAGCTTTTGGGTTGAGGGGTGAAACATTTACTTAGATAACCTACAGTATCTTGGCTTCAAGAGTAATGTTCAGGTTCGGATAAATGATTGCCTTTCATTTCCCCAAAGATAAATGATAAAAGATAGAGCTTTATACCACGATTTATAGAGGTCTGTATCTATGTGTACATGGACATACAGTATTTCTTTTTAAATTCAGGTTAAATACAGATATTCCAAAAACATGTATTTACTTTATGCCAGTTCTGAGGAAAATGGTATTATTTTATAGAACATGATGGCTGCAATAAGCCACCATCCTGTGTCTTTAGCATGAATGAGCTTTTCTGGCTACAATATTCTTATTTAATCTAAACAAAGCTCAATACCTTTCCTTCCCCTCAAAGCAAAGGAAATTACACAGTTTTGTGCATGTAGCTGTGTTAGGACTTTATACCAGTTAACAAAACTTCACAAAAGAATTGCATTTCTTTTGAAAATGATGACTCACTTCCGTGTTTTCCTTCTGAAGTATAGATTCTACTATAGCAGATTTTTATATATTCTGTTTCCAGACTTGCTGCATTTCTTGCTTTCTGCATTTCTTGCTTTGTTCTCTCGTATGTCATCTCAAAACAATGAGCGTGTCATCCGAGGTTAGACAAGCTATTAGCATGGAAGGGTAAAGTCACAAAATAGTAATTACCAATGGAGGGTGCAACTTAGAAAAAAAATAATTTACAAGCTGATCCTTTTTGAAGTAGATCTCTCATTTGCATAGTACTATATGAGTTGCAGCAGATTATTTCTGCTTCAGCTAGGTCAAAGTCATGTTTTTTGGAATTATGTGGCTATCTGCAGTTAAGAATCTACTGTTTTATTAGAAAAAAAAAAATCCCACTGGTATTGGGCTAGGCATAAAACCAGCATTTCAGGAGGGCTTTTTCTTCAGAAAAAATATCCTCAAAATAGAAGAGTGTTTAAAACACACACTCTTGTTTACAGTAAGAAAAAAAATCATTATTCCACATCCCATCAATCAAAAAACTCTGCGCCTTTTAGCGTCAATACACTTCACACTTATTCCAACCACCTTGCCAAGGTCTGGTTGGGCAGACCTGCAGGATTACCTAATTCCCCCCAAACAGACACGCCACCTCCCCGCGCAGCGGCAGCCCGCCCTGCCCCCGCCGCGCGACGAGCCGTTACCGGCACCGCCTCGCGCAGGCCGCCCGCGCGCCTCATGGCGCTGCCCGTCGGGTGACAGCGCCTCCGTCCCTGCCGCCCTGCCTGATTGGCTGAGGGGCGTCAGAAAGCCGGCGCCCGATTGGCTGGGGCCGGCTGCTGTTGCTATGACTCTGTTGCTAGGGCCTCGGCTGTCTCCAGGCCCGGCAGGAAACATGTAATGAATTATGGATGGTTGATTTGCTCGAAGAGGCCTGATCTGTAATGCAGATGAGCTGCAAGGCGTCCCTTTTCTTCTGGGTTCTTTAAAAAAAAAGTATATAAAAAAAATCTGAGTTTTAAATCAGAATCTGGCATTTGCGTAGTCCCCAGTCACAGCAGTGACTCCTGAATACTGATGTTAATTCTTATGCAAAGATAGGGCCAGAGGTCACTATCTGTTATTTGTTCAGGAAAAGCTTGTAGGATTTTCACTGAACTCCATGACCCTTTGGGGTATTATATTCCCCCCCCCCCTTGGTTCAGAGACAAAATAGGATACAAACACCAGAAGTGGTATTTTCTAACAGTTGGAGAGGAAATTGTCCCCTTGGAGCCTGATGAAGTTGGAGGAATCTAGCAGCCCGCCTGGCTAACGGATAGCTTTTCTTGCTTCCTGAAAAGGTTATCTTTGCTCCTGAAAAGGTATCTTTGCCCAAATATGACCCAGGACCCGCTGTCCGCAGAGCAGCGCAGGCCTCCCTGGGCAGCGCTTTCAATAGCCCTCGGCTGAGGCGGGTTCTTGGTGCCGGTTACGTGGATAATACGCCCACTTCACACAAGTTAAAAAATGAATGTTTTTAGCCACATCTAATGCCCCAGCTGGAACACCCTGTGCGAACAAAGCGTCTGAGGCTCTACACTTCAGTAGCAGGGAAATAAACATTTAATTTCCCTAATCTTCATTTATTAAGAGGTACGGTGGAGGTTATGCTACAGAAATTACTGTATTTTCCTATACTTGAAGAATACTGATGCCAGAATATATACTTCTCTTGTGCTCATGCATAGGGATTTTTTTTCTTCTTTTTTTTTTTTTTTTGTACTATAGTGACAAATTATTTCACTGTCAAGCTTCTGTGGACAAATGTGAATTGAAAAATTATGAGTCTGATTTAGGCGAAATAATGAGCCTGCTTCTTATTTCATGTTGGAGTTAAGGTTGTGCAGTTTGGGCATATATTCAGCTGAGCGTAGGCCTTCCTTAGCTGGCCAAATACCGAAGTGGAGCGCGTGCTGCAGGCGAGGGAAGGGTCTGCAGCCCCCCTCTCCTCTGCGGCCCCGCGTTTAAGGCGACTACACGCTAAGGACTTTACTCAGCAAAATGAAATGATCGAACAATTAGGCGGATTTTGACAGATTTTGTACTGTGGCATTTATGCCTTTTTTTACCTCCGACCCTGACAGGTCTGTGACTCTTCCTCAGGGGGATGTAAACAACTGAAGTAAGAGCTCCAAGGTGAAGAAGAAATGGTGAAGGAGAAGGATGCCTTATTTCCAGGATTATTACAAAATGCTCTGTTGTGTAAAAAAACAAAGAGCACTAAAAAAAAAAAAAAAAGAAAACAGTCTGTGAGACACTGGGTACAGCTGTTGGAAAACACCAATGCTCATCTCCAACCATCAGGCAGTCCCTAAGAGCTTCGGCAGCAATGGACTTTATGTTTTATTATTTTCTATTATTGAAATGTTTTATATTGATGAAAATGGTTGAGGCAAAACTGTATTGCCTATCCCACCCTTTCCTGACAGTGCATTCATCAAACTCCATTAAAAAAAAAATCCAGGCTATAGATGTGTCATTAGAGACCCAATGATGCTTAAAGCTCAGAAATGTATGAGAGATGCAATTTGCTGAAAACACAGTATTAATGTTTATATATATGGATGTATTAAATTTGACTTTTTAGTGGCAGTGATTCCATGCAACATACATTGAAATGAAAAACACATTAACAGTTTGTACTTGTGGGAAGTGTAGGTCACGTTTTTGTTAACCAAATAATTGTGTTTTAAACTTTCTGTTTAGCGATCTTTATTTTTATAAAATAAAATGCTGTAGGCCTGACCCATAGGAAAATGATTGTTTCTATACCTTTATAAATGCAGCATGCACTATGAGATTTGGAATAACTTAAATACTCAGCAAAGAGGCAGCAAGTGACTTAAGCACATGTGCAATTTAAACACATACATATTTCCAGTGCTATAAATTGACCCCAGTATCTCTCCATGGCTTTTACTGAGGAGGCATAAGAAATTCAACTGGTAGTGGTCTAGCTCTTGTGTTGGGTATGCTGTCAGGTTGTGGAATAGCGCTAGTAAAGCTGAGCGTGGTAACTAGGTCTGCAGAGTAGCCCCAGCCTTCATTCATAAGTCCTAAAAGTCATGAAGAAAGGGTCCAAACCTGCAGGGCAGAGAGACCTTATCTCCAGAGACGCCTGTAACTGCCCCACGATATTTTGCAAGTAGCTCCTCAAGAGTAACCTTTCTGTGTTTTCCTGGTGAAGATTTTGTAACTCCCTCTGCTGTGTCTGTGTGCTGAAGGATGAAGGAGGGGCTGCTTTGCCTGGAGACCTTTATGGCATGGACCTAACAAACTGACTCCAAGGGATTACAGTATCTACTGGACAGTAGTTCAAGTGTGAGAAGGTCTGGAGTCATTGACAGTGAGAAAAGTGATGCAGGAAGCTTTCACAAAAGACATGGCTTTAAGGAAAGACCTGAATGAGGCAGGGAAACTTTTTTGTGCGTGATGAGTGGGACATTGGTGTGTGGCCAGAGCAGAGTGTGAGGCGATCTGCAGAACACAGGAATAGTTAAGAGAAAGGAAGGAGGGGAAGGAAGTGCTATTTGTTTTTTTTTTTTTTTTTAATATGTACAGCATCTTATTGAAAAATACAAATCTGTTTCCATTGAAAATATAGAAGTTATTTTATTTTTGTTTTTTCCAAATGTGCACTGTTGTTTCTGTAGAAGTTTATTTTTTTTTCTTTTAAAAATGCTTTTTCATTTTAGTTGGAAAAGAAAAAGCTTTTAGAAGCGGCTTTATATTAAGGAATGTATAAATGAAAAGGCAGTGCATTTTTAACATGATAATAAAAGTTTTAAGAGAGTGCTTTGGCACTTTCCTTTGGGAGATCCGTCTATAATTAAAAAAAACCTGTTGAAGTAATTTCAAACAGTCTATACTGTCAATAATCTTCATAGAGTTTACATTAATCCAGAAACATTGTATAGTGCGATGGAATTGATGAGAATCAACAAAGGATAAAAGAGAGTATCCCATACAGAAACCCACTGTTTAATGCCAGCTGCTCAGGAAATGTCAAAAGTAAAGTGAGTTTCAGGTCAAGGGCGCTGGGAACACTCTGTTAGCAAACCCTAAGACAGGCAGCTCTTGTTATTAGTATGAACAGGGATATGGTGAGTCCTTTTTAATCTATCTCTCGACCTCCCTCTAGCTTCCCAGACAGAAATCCATCCCATTTGGGCTCACCTTTTTGAGACTGCTGGGAGTTTTTCAAAACATAACCTCTCTGGTCTTTCTAAAATGTTCCCCATCAAATTTACTAAAGGCTTGGAGTTCAATGATAGCTCTGCTTCAAGACACTATGTTGGCTCAGTGCCAGGCCTGTTGAAGGTGAAAAAAGTAGTGGGTAATTGTTCTTTTTTAAGTTTCCATGGCAGAATGGCTCTTTCTTCACCCCTTGTTTTTCTGCCACAACAGCTTCATAGTGCCTGTGACAAGTCCATTTCCATCTTGAATACCTTTTCCTTTGAATACTTTGATGTGCTATTCGGGAGCGTTTGGATGGTAGATTGTGAGTGTGGCTTGTTTGCCATGAGCTAAGAGAGCTGTTCCTCATGCTACACCACTGAATTGAGAAGCAAAACTTCTGAGGAAATAGGACTGGAATGTGGGCAGGTTAATAACTTCATGCAGCTTTCTACAGGTAGTCCTTTCATGGAAGATGAGACACTATTTCTTTTGACTTGGAAATACAGAAGCAGGTTTGAGAGAACTAAGGAGATATGCACCAATGTGATTTGGCAAAATGTCCTCTGTAGGGTGCAAGATTGGAAGAGCATTGACCTCCACTCTAGAACAACAAGGCAGCTTGGCTATGTGACATTACAGTCATAATAGGCACTTTCTGTACCTTAATTTCCTGTATATTTCCTGTAGATGTGTGTATATTCTGCTGTGAAATATAAGGAATTCTGCTGTGACTGTTCAGAATTTTGCAGGTTAACAGCATGGTTTGACTCTTTCCTTGATGTTTTACTACCTCTGTGAATGTTCAAGCTTCTCCTAAATGCATATTTACTCCTTGAATGCAATACTTTGTACCAGAGGAAAATTCCTAATATAACACTGTGCAGTATCCTGACTAACGTGTGCTATTAACATGCAGTGGGATATGGCTCATACATCTCTGATCCATCATTAGAAAACAAACTTTTTATTCCATAAAGTCCATAAGCTCAGCCACAGCATGGATCAAACTGTGAGGCCTGCTCATTTGATGGTGCTAAATGGTCATAATATACAACTATATTGTCATAGTTTTATTGTTTGCATACAGGATATCAGAAAACATAGATTGGAAGGAGATGATTATGGATGGCCGGGAGCCTGCTGGTACCATAGAGCTTTTTCCTTCTTACAGCAAGGCAATGTTTCAGAGTTGGTCCCATTTGTATCATTTGTAATCATCCTTTTGTGTGTTGGCAACAGAATGAAGAAAGAACAACCAACATAATGCCATGTATTGGGTTTTGAAACCTTTCTCTTCAAGGTTATGGGATTTATCTCATCATATGCTAGATGTTTAGAGAGGACACATCTACAACAGAGCTAGTCAACCCGGGCAATAGAAAGAAACAGATCTTTTTCATGTGTAATTCATTTTACCTATTTTAGTTGTGTCCTCCTTAGGAAGAGATGAACTGTGTCTTGAAGTTACATGTATTGGGATCACTAAACCCAAAACAACATGCTCTCACTGGGGTGTGATCATTAAAGCACTTCAGTGTACTCAGAAAATATCCTTCAAAAGAGTCCTGTATCATCTGGAAACTTCTCAGCTATACTGGTCTGAGAAAAAGCAATAGTGTAAGAGAAATAATGGGACTTTGGATATGAATCCCATATCCTATAATTCCGTTGGATTTCATATAGCTTCCATTATGCATCTCACAATGGCCTGGGGAAAAAATCTTCCAGTTTGTGGGATCATTCTGGAGAAAGCACCATGATACCTGAATTCTATGTGTTTCTTAAGGAGCAAGTCCCCATGTTGCAGAAACATTGATACGGAACATCCACCATAGATAATTCAGTAATAGTTAATGTTGCTCAGTTTACTTGCAAATAAAAACTCCAGTTCCCCTTCAGCAAACTCTGTGTAACTTGGTGGGCTGCTGTGCTTCTACTAGGAATGTAGTTGGCCTGTTTGAAACATGCCTTTACGTTAGCTTGGAATTTATAGGAATTTTGTTGGCATTGGTATCAAACCTCATATTGTGATCAATGGAAACAGAATTAAACGTTGATTCCCTACAATGATTTCCTCTAAGAGGAGAAGACCATAAGATCATTTGGTTTGACCTCCTGTGTAATGCAATTAATTCATTTTCATCCAATACACACGTATTTTCAGCATGATGATTTTTGTTAGATTAAAGCACTTACATCTTCAGGGATAACAGTTGCATGCTACAGGCACAGAATAGAAAGAACGAACTGTGGTGTCAAGTATGTGTGAAGCCCCAGCAATGATGGAAAATTTATTAAATTGGACATGCCTAATTAATTGCAATTAGTGAAAGTAATACCTTCTCCCATCTTTTAACCAGTTTCTTGCCAATTTGACCTGAGAAAATCTTTCCAGTTTTAAAACTGCCAATCTGTATGATTCTGTATATAAGCCAGAAATGCTAACAAGATAACATTTTCCTCTTTCTGTTCAAAACACAGACACAGTTTGATATCTTCTTATCAGTTATGGTTAATCATTAATTCTGAAAGAAAAAAGGCAAATAAACAAAAATTCCCAAACCTCAAAACATCTCTATTTGGCCAATTGTGCATGAGAGAAAGGGAGAATCCTTGCTGATATGATGTGTGGGCTATGAACGTCGTTGTTACCTTAATATGTTTTGAGTACAACCAAACATTGAGCACACAAGTAGTACAATTTACTTCTGAGTATGATTTAAACCACATCTTTCAAGAAGGTATTTGCTATCACCTTAAAACCTCCAGCCAATAGTGGGACCTCCACCTTTAATGATAATCTTTTGCAGTATTTAATTAGTCTGTCTGCCAGAAAATTACGTCTAGTTTCGAGGCTGAATTTGTCTAGCTTCAACTTTCAGTCATTCAATCTTATTCAAGATTTTGTCAACAAGACTGAAAGCCCATTAGGTGTCTTCTCCACCAGTAAATACCTATATAAATTGATAAAGTCATTTCGTAACTTACCTGAAGCTCAGCTTCTAAAAAGGTACTTCCCAACTCTTGTTCTTCCCACATCTTTCTGGCAGAGCTTCTTTTCTTCCATACGGTGCACATTTAGAAAGCAACACTCTCTTCTTTATGGAGAAAGAGAAAGAAGTTTGCAAAGCAGTGCCTCTGTCCTAGACCACATCTGACATAAATCAGTCAAGTTCCAATGAAGTAATTTCCTCAAAAAAGGTCAATAGAGCTATAGCATTTTTTATCAAATGCTTACAAAGAGGATGCCTGAACATTGGCAGATAATACTGGTGAAACACTGGTTGAAAGCAGAGAAAGCCTGTAAGATCCTGTATGATCTGTATCCTTAATTCTCCTGCCTTCAGTAAAAATATAGAGCCCTGGAGAATGGAGTCACAGCAAAATGACAGAAGACTCCAACCAATTAACTTAGCAAGTCTTTACTAAACATAAAGGTGCAACAAAAATTTCACTATCTATCTTCTGCTCATAAATCTAGTTTCTCACCCTATCTGTCCAGTTATTCATATATTTAATTACTGTTTAACTTCTATGAGAGATGTACCAATCTAGGTCAAAATCAAAAATTATCACTTGTCAGCATTGTAGTTTCTATGCGTGTCCTACAGGGGTAAGTTCTGCAGGAGTGATTTATTGCAAACATCTTCATTTTCTTTTTCTCAGAATGAAGCAAATGGTTTAAATTACAGCTATAAAACAGAAAGAGAATTTAACTAAAGCACAAATGTGAGTCATGAAAATGTTTGTGCCTTATTTTCAGGGTAATAACTGAACACCTGTTAAATTACATTTTAAAAAATTACCCAGTATTTCACAGTGTGTTTTATCTTTTGTTTGTTATTGTCTTGCTTAAGCCCCACTCTTGATCCTTGATCTGTGTGGGAAGATTGTCTCATCCACGCAGAGCTCCCAAAACTCAGCAAAGCTCTGCGTGTACCAATGCTCTGCCCTTGTGGGACTGATTACAGGACAAGGTCTGAGGTTTGTGCAACAGCGACAGCACCGTACTCTGTGTTTAGGCAGACATAGCACTGGCAGAACTCTGTGTGCACTAACACAACTCAAGAAAAGAGATTATTACACAGAAAAAAACAGTTGTTGAAAGCTTGTGCAACTGAAATAAAGAATACCATTAAAAGTGACTCATCCGTGTTGATTCTGTCTAACCTTTACCCTCCCACATGTTACTGTTTTCCTCTGTTAGTAACTTCAGGACAGTAAAAGAGCCTCACTGGGGAGGAGAATCCGGTAGATTGGCATTATCTTCCCTAAGTTGTGGGGTGTATTCAGTTACCATGCCTCTTGGGAACACGGTGGAGGGCACATGCTCCGTTGTCTGTTTTGCTTTTTATGTTTTCTTTGGTTGTTTTTCACTCTGGCACTGAGTGGGAAGACAAAACTCCTGAACAATCTGTAATTATATAGTGTCACAGTTGATGAGGTTACAAAGGAGTAAATATGTAGTTGGTATTAGAGAGGATGTTTTTAACAATACTCACTCTACATCTAATGATGTGCATCTGTGTCCTCTGTGGGCACTCTGCCTTGGATAAGATAAAAGGAGAGCAACGGGAAAGAGAGAAGCATAGTAATAATATATGCATGGTCTTCAGCAGAATCAATTTCTGCAAATACACCCTTGGCATTTGAACTCTTTCATACCAGTGCTACTCCTATCGATGTCAGTGGCATCTTTGCCCTTGAATAGGAATAGGGTTGAATTCTGACTGTTGAAACGCCTATGAGAGAGAGGTGGAAGTTACCCAGTGTGATCTGATTACCACAGTCAAAGAGAAGAGTTTTACTAGACTGTTGCACCAGTAATTCTTGACCTGGGGTCAGGATTGCATCTCAGAGAGGTGCAACCATTCTCCCTTCTTTTTGGCTTGTGGGGAGAGAACAATAATCTGATATGTTTTTTTTTTGTGACTTGGGTCACAATACAAAATAGAATAAAATCATTTCATCTCCCTGCCTCTGCTGGGTTGCTACCTGCTGTGTTTCCACTTCTGCTAGCCAGATTTTGGCATATCAGTGGTACAGAACAGCGTGCCCTGGACAGTAGCACATCTAAAGTCAAGCAATCATACTGTATTCATACCACTCAGAACTGAGGGAAATAATCTGTTAAAAATGTCAAGGGCCAATTTTATTTTACGATGACAATGTAAAAAGACCTATTTAAATGGCCATTGAATACTGAGGCTTGACGTTCTGTGGCTGAAGCGGTTACTAGACATGTTCTTCATCATCTTTATTAATTATTTGTATTCCAACAGCACCCATAAATTCATTTATCTTGTCCAAACATATAGAATGACATTACTGGAAAGATCATAATTTCCAACTCTCGGGGCAGGCATGAGAGTAACTGCACTGACTCTCCTGAAACAATGTCAGTTTGCCTCAGCCATTGATCTAATAACCTGAGGATGTGACTCAGGCTGTTGGGAACATCTCCCTGCCTCTCAGCTTGAATATTCAAAGTATTCCAAACCTACTGATCTTCAGGAATGACACACCTCTCGGTTGGACTCCCCTGTGCAGGGGAATATTCCCCGACTAATAAAGTGGCAATAAAGGAAATAGCACTTTGTTTACACCTTTAAGAAAATAGAAAAAAAATAGAGAAAAGGCAGCAAAAACCTCCCTTTATCAAAACCTGGACAGATGTGCAGACCTGCATTTTTTTTCTAAAACCATTTGATGAATTCCTGATGAAATTGCTCATCATTTGTTTTCGTTTTCCTTGCCATGCTCCGTCTCTTTCTTCCTCAAATCGTGATGGCTTTCGGCATCTGACAGTAGCACCACCTACGCAATACAGCCGAAGTGATCAGGCAGTGAGGGGAGTGGTTAGCTGAGCTGCTGCTTCTTGAGCAGCCGGCTAAGAGCCATCCTCTGTATGAATGAGCGAAGCCAGACAGCCAGATCTTGTCTTTTTTTTTTTTTTTTTGTTTGTTTGTTTGTTTGTTTTTACTCTTTCCACTGGCCACAGGAGTGGACTGAAGTAAACTAACTCGATCTCCTAGGGGTGTTGTGGTGTGGAGGGATGGAGGGGTTCTCTCTTCGCGGAGCATGAAGGGGTGACCTGTCATTTTTTTTTTAAATGTGCCTGCCATTCGCTCCGTTTTCCTTCTTTGGAGGGTTTCCCTCTTTCAGTTAAATAGTGTTTCCCTTCTAAGTAGGAGGATGCACAAGGCACAGCAGAGCTGGGCCTGTCCTCATATGAAAGGCCAAAGGAAAACACTCCTTTAGTTTTTAGCGTAGTTTGTGAAATCCCTGCCTGACCCACACTATAATTATTCCCCTTCTTTGCCGCTGCTCTGCCCTTGGGCTGTCCATTCAAATGTTCCTCCTTCTACTATTTCCTCCCTTGTCATTTAAAACTTGGATGTTCAGGCAGTGACTGCCATCTCATCTCCTTCTCTTTGCTCATATTTTGTGAGGTGAATGAAGCTATTAACAACAGCAGGAGGAGATAAGAAATCCCCCAAAGAAATATCACAGCTTCTTAAAATAATTTGGAGCAAAAATCCCTGCAGGTTTTTTTGAAAACACCTCCCTCCTGCCCTCTTCCCAACACACACGGATTTATTTATCTGCTTTCCTACATTTTGCTTACGTCAAGAGCTGGATGGCTTGTGTGCAGCCCTCTCGCCAGGCAGATAATTGCTTCACGTCCTTTTGTATTGCTGCCACCACCTCCACCATCCTGTGCTTTCTCAAACCGTCGCCCGCACAGCCTCGGAGCAATCTATCTCCCTCCAGACACTAGGATAACAGCACTTTGATATTAGGGGTCTCCCAGGAGCCGGGCAGAGTCTTTCCTCTATTCTTGAAAATCAAATGAAGTAAATATGGCGCCTTTCTCCTTCCTTTTCCAGATCATTAGCAAAGATGTTAAATAAAACTGGGCTATCTCCATGACAGCTCCATCCCCATCTCGATGGTATCTCGTTGGCCATCACTTCCATGTAGACAGACCAACCTGATGCGGTGTCATATATCATTACCTTTTGTTTACAGCCGCTCAGCCAGTTGTCACTCTGTGTGACAATGCCCATATTCAAGCCAATATGAATTTATTTCTCGAGGAAGAATCCTGGAGTGTAAAGCTCAGATGCTTCACTAAGGATCCAGCTACGTTGCTTTAGTGGCAAGAACTTTTTTCCTCCACCATCACCCATTATATTTCTGATTCAACAAAATGTAGCATAGCCTGGCCTTTCTGTGCTTGCTGTTTACTGCTCAGGGTTTCTTCTAGATACCCATGCTTAACTTTTCAGCTGGATATTCGTTTAATTGCATTACTATGCATTTAGGTAGTAGTAGTTTTCAGGTTTTTAGTTGATTCACCCCGCCTACAGGTCTAAAGGGTAGTTTCCTCTTTTGGGAGTAGCCACAGACCCTGCTTTTTGTCCTGGTAGGAGGGTGCCTCTGACAAACATAGCATCAGTTTGTGCAAGATAAACAGGTTTTTGGTGGTCATTGCTGGGTGAACGTGGGAGGAGAAGTGGCAGCTGCAGCAGAGCACCTGCCATGGTGAGCTGGGCCTGCGCTGCCCACACAGCTGCAGGTAACGTGCTCCTTGCCATGGCAATGGATAGCTGCGGGAGGATGCACTAGCTGCTGATGTTGTTGAGTCATCTTGTAGGCATTAAATAAAGCAAAAGTGGACGGAGAAAAACCAGGAGTGACCTCTTGGCCATGATGCATGTCAGAAGCATGTTCAGCAAGACAAAATTTGCTGCACTGTGGACAAGTAGCAACTGTCCTTCCACTTTTTTCCCGTTGTTAATACAGTCATTGGCAAAGCAACTATTTCATCTCTCACTACTAATACAGCCTGAGTACATTTTTTCATGTATGTATTCCCTCCCCTACTCTCTCCTGCCCAACAGCAAACTTGGTGATATAATTGCACACAAGAGATAGAGGGACTAAGGACATACCTTCAGCTTCCTCCAAACTGTCTGCAACTTGGAAATTACAATATGGAGCAGATGCTGACCTCAGAAGACAGAAGCAGATGAACTATATTATGTGAAACTTTTGATGAACTAGGAAGAGTCCGTGACACTAAATCTTCAGTTCAAGACAGATTTTATTTCACTTAGGTTTTTCTTTTTGAATTTCATGGAAAGGTTGCTTCTTTTGAATACTATCAGTTCTAATTTTTTATCTAAAAATATTTCTAACTTAGAAACTACAAAAAATAATTTCAGAAAAGTTTAAATTGCTTGCTTGAAATGAAAATGTATTATTTGGGTAGATGAAACATATTGTTTTACCTGATACGATGGTTTCAAAAATATTTCTGTGTACTGTTAATTAGCAAACAATTGAAGAATGAGACGAGATCATTTCAATGACATTTTTTGAGAGTTACTGGTGAGCTAAAAAATCCATTATCTGCAAAGCTCAGAGTGGATGGTTTAATAAACAGTGTGTTTAAAATGTCCTTGATCTTTAGATGATAGGTACTGTCTGCTCATGTAAATGTTTGTGTGTGTGTGCATGTGTGTGTATATATAGATATATGCATGTGTGAATGTGCATCTTTATATCTGTAAACTGCAAATAAACTGTGCGATAGCAGTTTTTGTTCCTCAAATACAGTAACAGAATATAACTTCTGGAGGGGAGTGCAGTCTACATTATTACGGATAGTATTTCTCTATAGCTTTGGACTCATTTCAATATTTAAGCACATACTTAGGTTTATCAGTAATTGCACTGAGCTTTGCTGGAAAGTTTTTCTTAGAAATCTTTCCTAAATCTTCCATAAATGCACAGTAAAGGATTTTGTTAATAACCCTTTAAATAGTCCCCCAAATTCCTCATTTTCTTGTGTTTTTGAAACCACAACAGCCCTGCCACTGGAATGTGGATGTAGCTTAGCCTTGTGTGCTGTGCGTGATAAGCACGTATTTGGGCCCCAACTTTTCTTGAACTGCAGTGTGCTGTAGCACTCCAGCCGTCATGGTCCAGACACCCATTGCCAAAGCCTGGGAGAGCAGATCTGATAGTGCTGCTGGCAGTGTCTAAAGTGTTTAGGACAGTAGCTACTTTCTGGGGTGAGTGAGATGGCTCTTCAAGTAGATGCACTTGCCTCCATTCCTGGCAATATCCAAATCAGCAAATTCAGCTCACCAAGGCACTCCCTCTTCCTCTTCCTCCTTCTGTGGCAGGCACAAATCCAATAACCTGTCCCTGAGCCTTCATCCTCAAGGCAGCAAATTCTGTTTTTGCCTGCTTACCCTTTGAGATAGATTTAGCAAGTTTTACTTTGAGATATATCTATCATATGAAGAGTATAAGGCACAACCATACCAGTGCAGACTACTCAGCAACGCTTAATCGATGCGATCCAGCAGAGCTCAGACACCACCTCACTCTCTAGGTGGCCTGAAGAGAACCAGCTCTGCCTTTGCAGAAGACCACAGATCCGCACCCTGGTGCGCGGCTCCCCTGGAGCTGTCTGGTGGACAGAAACGCTTCGTGGAGGCAGTGTAGCGTAGCTTGTTTGATGCTGAGTTATGTTAATGCATACTGGAGAGCCATTAACAAGATCTTAGAATTAAAATACAATGAACCACACAATTCAATGTTTTGTAGCAGTGTGTACTCTGAAGTCATAAACATGCAATTTTTTATCAAGTTTCATCCCTAAGCAAATTTTCACAGCTAAGTAGCTCACTAATCAATCTATCCACAAATATATAAATTTCTTTTTAATAAAATTTATTAATATTTGCCAGACATATAATGGCACTGTTATTTTTAGCCAGGATGCATACCTATTAAATGTTATAAAATCTTTCTAAAACCAAATAAAGCAAAATAATTAGCACCAATCCATTGAATGTAGGCACTGTTTTTAAAATATAGATGTTTTCAAACACTAGAGTGAATAGAAAAATGTTGCTGCCTTGACTGTCAGATTACATTGCTTTGCTATTGAAGCTAAGTGGGTTAAATTAAGTGATTAATTAACTATGCATCTGCACAATTAGGTGGGCATTTTTATTCCATTTAACTTCGATACTTATTTCTAGGTTGAGAAGAAAGGAACGATAACATGACAAAAGGAAGAACGTCTTCCAGAATTAGGGATTCCCAATAGCACTATCGTATTATAAATTTTATGATCATTTCCATCGTAGCATTGTCAGTTCATTGGGTTTATAACTCAGGCGTGAATACCTGCTCTGTGTTGAAACATCTCAGAGGAAATTTGGCTAAATTTTATTTATTGTAGTTTTTAGGCTAGAAATATTGTAACAATGTTTACTAAAAATAACAGTCTTTGTTACAGGCTAACTGACTTGGCCTAGACTGTCATTCAGGTGCTATTTCCCAAAGGTAACCTGATCGATACCAGTGCTTTGGTCTGTGGTATGTGCAGGCAGGTAAAGGCTGATGCTGCTTCACAGCTAAGAAAATCCCCAGCTCACCCAGCAAGAGGCTCCCCTCTCCTTTCGCTTGCTCCGGACGTGGACCTGCCGCCCCGCACAGGTGCCACGGGCGGCGAGCCTGCTGCAGGACGTGGAGAGGAGCTGCCTTCCTCGTCGCCGCGCTGTCCGCCCTAATTGCAGCTGGGTGCAGCCTCGTGCTGGATTTCTAGAAGAACTCCCTCAAATAGCGAAAACACGAGTACTTTTCAGCACTTGCCGTTCACCTAACGTTCTTTCGGAGATCATTTTTATCTCGGTCCCTGCCAGAATCCTGGTAGCTGTCGAGTACAAATGCTGTAAATGGACTAATGTGGGCCCAGCAAGCGCCAGGCCTACTGCTTTGAGCAGCGTCTTTGAAAATAATGAACCGGATTGTCACAGCCCTCGGTCAGCAATGCAAGAGAATAAGAACCCTGCTGCTTCCCGCTCCGCTTGCGACTCCAGCTGCCGGCAGTGGCAGCCATTCAGCTGAAATTCCCCCCGGTGAGAAAGGTCTCTGGCAACATGGAAATGTTTTTTCTTTTTTCCTCCTCCTCGTAACTTTTGTTTTTTGGCATTAGCTGCCTTGTGTCCTCATACAGAAGTGCTTTTCTTTTCTTTTTCCTTTTTTTAAACTGACATTTTGATTCTGCTTTAATTAAACTACTTTGGAAGCAGCGTAACTCTGTTTTGGATTGAGTTGCGCTGGTACAAGTTTTGTGTGGAGGCATCTCCGCTTCAGAGTGCCTATATCCCTTCTGACAGTCCTCCCACAGCGAGCCCTCCTTGCCTTGCTTCAGATTTTTTTTTTTTACCTGCTCCCTACTGCTCAGCGAGCATCCTGACCGGATGTCGCAGGGTAGTTTATATGCAGAGAGGCAACCAGCTTCACTCCTTTGCTCTGCTGCTTCCTGAAGCTATTTGTGCTCCTTTCCCCCTCCTCATCTCTTCCAGTTACTGACCCACTGGGGATGCCGTGCCCTAGCATTGCTCAGGGTTGTCTTCTCTCTCGGGAGAAGAGCATCTCCAGCCTGTACCGAATTGTAGTCAGTGCAATGTCATGACCTACCTGTAGCATAGGCAGGACATGCTGGAGGAAAGTAATTGCAAGGACAGGGCCAGCACTCCACCAAATCCAGGGATCGCTGGTGGCATTACTAGAATACAAGTCTACTCTGTTACTGCTCCCTCTACCTGAAGGTCTGCACCTGATTTTTGCAGGTCTGCACCTGTCCTACCCCTATGGTGCTGCTACAGCTTTAAACTTTTAACAGGTTTGTTTTGTTTGAAGTACCTAGTTCCATGGTTGTTGGCCAAATGTCACAGCTTTTTCTTGTGTCCACGTGCTTTGACTTTCTCTGTCATGCCTATTCAATCAACATTACCCTCTTTCCCTCTCTCTGCACAGCACAGCAGGCACTGAAGTATCAATATTTAGCATGGAGTGTTTACAAGGCTACAAGAAATTCTGACGCACGAGACCATGAGTGAGCACTCCCTTGTTTTTTAACTCCACTTATACCAAAGGAGGTAAATTGCCAGAATTAAACCATGAAGGCATTACAAAAATCCATGGTGATGATAAGGCAGGAATTCCTAGACATTCTCTCTTGCAAAGCTATTTCTAGGCTCATGACCTCATCCCCGCTGAATTTCCCATTTTGGGTGAGTACCCCAGTCTGGAAACCACCGTTACTATGAAGTTCTTGACTATTTTTATTCAGATCCTTGAAACTTTTAACAATTCAGGTTCAAACATATTATTACATAATATACTTGTTCTGCAGTGCACTTTTTATGATTGAGAAACATACAGAAGAGGATTTAAGCAGAGAATTATTGCTCAATGTCAACGCATAGATTGTAGGTTAGTATAGAGCCTCCTCAGGGCTGTGTTTGCTCAGTGTTTCCTTCCTACTCCAGCAAGACTTTTGTGCGCACTAGTCTGGTGCATGCCACCAGTGGAAGGGTAATCCATAGAGAGGAAGACATAATTACAAATCTATGTAAAACTATTAAAATTACAAATATTTTTAACCTATGCTGTTGATTAGTGATTTGAAAATTGGGCCCATTTGGATGAGTTAAATATAATATGGGAGGAAGAGTATGGGGAAGTGATTGGCCGATCCCGAAATCCTGTAGGTTTTGACGTACTTCTTCTAGTGTGCTCTGAGGAACTTTACCGCATCCCCAGACCCAAGCGGCCAAGGCTGTATCATAGGGTATTTTCCTAGGACATTACACAGTTATTCTGAAAAAAATCCAAGATTGCAAAAAACATGAGAGGCATCTAAAACTGTCATTAAAAAATTTCCCTGAATATGCTTAATATAAATCTTACATCAGATAAACTTTCCTAGGCTTGATGCTTAAGTGGATAGAAAGACAGCAGGCAGGATGAGTTAAACTAGAGTTCTGGCTCCAAGCAAGAGCAAGAGTTCTTACTCTCATAGAAGAAAGAGAAAAGAAGTACTTTACTTCCAGGAAAAGAAGTGCAGCAACAATTTCTTCTCTAGGCAAGCAAAGAGCAGGCAGGAAGCTGCGATCTCTGCTCTGCCCTGCTCCGGGACAGCTACGAGCTGTCTCCTCATCGGGGCAGACAGCGAAATTACAGCCTGCCGTAGCGGCCTAGTGGGATTCCTCGCAGCCACAGCAGCTCTGTTTAGTGGTGGGTATTTTCAGAATCGGGCCTCTGGGCTGTGACCCAGGTCATGCAGCACCTGGCTGGCAGATGCCTGCGTGCACAGCAAGGCTTTGAGGGATTGGTAGCGCAGCGCTGAAGATATTTTAAAGTGGCTATTTTGATCATACTGTCTTTACTCCAGAATTGAATTTCTAACTACATCTGCAGTTCTGGGTTGGCAAGGAGCTGTAATTCACATGTAAAAACAATCTAATCTTTAATGCTATAAAAATGGCGAGATCTTTAAAAATCTGTCAGATCATTAATAAATAATAATCACATGCCAAATTGTCCTGAAATTATGAGTAGATAAAATCTGATGTTGATGATAGCTAAATGAATTTTAGACCATTCAAGGTGGCTTTTTAAAACCTTGTTTTCATTTATGTTTTCTTGTATATGTTTATATCAATTTAATATCTAAAGAAACATGTCCACAATCTGCATCTGGCTGAATTCCTCTGAATAGTTCCCTCTTTCAGAGCACTATTGGCATAGCTTATTGGTTCAGTGATCAGCATGATTTCTGAATCAATGTAACACAGGAGAGAGTTTACATTACTGCTGCCACAAAATGTAATCAACTGCCTAGCATATTTGTCTGAAGAATTATTAAAGCATAGAATGCGGAGTGGCAGAAATAGAAGTATAATTCTGCTAAAATCATCAAAGGATGCAATAACTGAGTTAGAAAATGCAGTGACAGATCTAATTAACGAACTAAATTACAATTCAGCCCCAAAATAATTGTCATTAGAAGTAAAATCACATTTCTGTCTGAAGCATCTCAGCATGTTTGCTGTAGTGATTGGTAAAACTAGAAAGAAAGCCACTCTCATTATTTTTTTTAATGCAATTATTACACACAAAAATCAGTCATGAAATCGAATATGCCAGTTTAGCAAAGCATTCTCGGGTAAGAACCTTCCCCCTCACACAGCAGCGTAGGGGCTGAGGCTGAGCTGCTTGCTTACAACACTGCCCTTTTGTGCTCGTGTCAGAGGCAACGTTATTTTCTGACTGACTCATTCCTCCCAAAGACTTCTTCATTTTCTGCATTAAACAACAGATCAATTAGTTTTAATATCGATGTAATTGTGCACCTAAGTGAGTTGAGAGGCTGTCTAACAAAAGGAAGGCACTGATAGGACATGTGCCAAAGGCAGTTTAAGTTGGGCTGCTTCTAATATAAGCTGGAGATCTTTTGTATTAACCTCTAACAATGGGTAACATCAGCTGCTGAGCTGATTACATAGGCAACTTCTGGATACATTCACACAACAAATTTGAATTCAAAGTATTTTGCATACTGTTTCCACCTATATCATTGTCCACTGGCCCTTATCATTATTTATTATGCAAAACTGAGGTTTATTTGAAGCATGAAGAAAGAAGTAATTTAGGGTGCAAACAGTTAAAACTCTCATGTGGATTCCGATTTCATGTGTGTTGATAAATTCAGTTACGATGACTGACAGTGCGAGATTTTTTGGGGTCATATTGGTCACTCTTTCCATGACACTGATGAAAATGATAAACTAAATGCCAGAAGTGTCCCTGGCACATCATAGGATGAAATGTGTAAAATGTCAGTGTCTAGCCGGTGTCTATTAATAACTAAATATGATTGCATGTAATGAGCAGAGATTTTCATGTTGATTGAAGTATGATTTCTTTTGATCTTCCAGATGTTGCTGCTTAGAAATTCATATTGCTCTTTTGCTGTTAAATGCATAATGACCTTTTAAAACCTTTTAACTGTTAAAACCCTATTATTTTCAACAACGAAGTCAAGCTTTGAGCTTTTTAAATGATGATTTGAAGATTCTCTGTGTTCATCTCCTCACCTTCCTTTCTGTCTTTCTCCAGTCTCCTCTTCCTCTCTCTCCTTTCTGCACCTCTTTTCCTCTAATGCATTTCTCTAGCAAAGTTATTGACAACAACATACTGACTCCTTTCCTTAGAGGGGCAGATGGCATAAGACATCTTGACCCCGTCTTTGCTTATGTTAGTGCTACTCCCTTATAGTCCCCAGGAGTTAAACAGCATTGGTGGGAAATTTGGCCCAGCACTGCAACCAAAGTGTTTCTAGCCCTGAGCAACTGACCTAGGTCTCATGCAAAAACACTGGTCACCTCACTTCTGAGGTAAGAAAGAAACAAAGGTAGATGTCAGAAATAAAGAAACTTGTAGTTGATGTTAATAGAGGGGTTATCTGCTCCAAAGAAAGGAATCCCAGAGCATTGTAAGCCTTTTGCATGAATAATGCATTTGTGTCGCTCATTTTTGGGCTTAGTCACACCCTGCCTTCCACATTTGGCCCTTCTATAGTTGCACCTGTGCATGAATGGAAACTGGCTGAGAGCTTGCGAGAACAAAATAAGTCCTCTAGTACGGGCAGCAGCAGCGTAAGCTTCCCTTCATTATTCAGCTTTTGTGACTGTCACGCGCTAACAGAAGGCTGTCACTGGCCTTTATGGCTCAACCATGTTAATGCAGGAGCTGTTTCTGTACTGTGAAGCTGTTTTAAGCTCTTCGCTGATTCAGTTATTGGCCACTGTGTGAAGATGGCAAAGAAGAGTCTCTTTACTGCTTGTGCTTTTGCCAATATGAGTTTTAGGACATTTCAGGGTTATTGAACTGGCTTCATGGGGCGCAGATTTCTTCATCTGTACACAGTCATGGAATCGTTCACACTGAAAAGGGCCTATGGAGATCATCTAGTTCAAACTCCCTCTTGAAGCAGAATCAGCATGGCCTTCAGACTTACTATGCCCAACCCATTTAAAGAATTCTGGATGGGTCTGGAAGAAGAATTATGTCTGAAAGAATCTGGCATGTTATTTTTGGTATAGTATGTACTCAATGGGTTAAGGGCCAGATCCTCTTCATAGTCTTAATCGAAGCAGACACAGTAACTTCAAGCAGTCTTTACTCCTATGAATAACACAAGCACAAATCTGCTTGGAACAGGTTGTCCAGCTCACTGGAAAAGGCCTGTCCTATCTAGTTAGTTCCAAACCATCCTTTGGCCCACATCTGTCCAAAGAGGGAATAGATTCAGTGTTTCTTATTGCTTGGATGTTGCTAAATGACGGGGAGGAACAAAGGGTCATCCTAAGATATGCCTCTGAAATGGAAGTGTGGCTCATGGGTCTGTTTTAACTGTTGTATAACAGGGCAGGAAAATGTACCTCTCCTGGACAGACAATATCTCACAAGTTTTTACACTTAGATTTATTCCTGGAATCATTGAACATAAAGCAAAAGTTTCTATTCTTATCACAAACTCTGTGGCAAAGATGGCACAGTAAGCCGAACTCCAGAAGGCCCTTGTTGAGGACCAGGCTAGAGACTACCATGGTACAGGCAAAAAGTAACTCGATTTTGCTCCAGTGATTCACGTCCGAGATTTTACCATTTTTTTTTTTGTGTTCACAGGTGAGAAAATGCTGTTCACCATATGATATCTTTGCAATGCTTTTCTGAAAATGGCCACCTCCTTTACTAACTTCTGTGTGGATCTATTTGTCCCTAGTGCAATAGTGACAGTCCTGGGATCCTTTTGCTAACAGCTACTTCTGCTTTCTGTGCAATGTTCTGTATCATTCATTATATATGCTGGTCCCATCTGGTCTGAGAAGGCTTCTCCGTCCCCAGAAGTGATTACAAAAAATAACAATGACAAAACCCAGAGAATTTTTGCTTTATTTTGAAATTGATTGTTTTGTGTTGCATGATGGCACTTCCTGCATATCTCCTGGGTCACCTGGCAACGATTTACTAGCCCCTGCTGCTGGACCCATATCAAGCAAGGGCATCTGGAAGCTCATTTGAGAAGGGCGCTGTTCCCCTTTCCATCCCTGCTAGCTTTCTGTGGGCTGAGGTGAGGCTACTGTGCATGCTATGGATTCATGACCATTATTGTGAGAGAGGCTATTTAAACATATTGTAGCAATTTCATTTGTGGGCTGCCAAAATATTAAAAGAAAAGCTGATGCTAATACTGTATCAACCACCAACACTGCATAATTAAGCATACATTATTTGCAGTTGATGTTTGTCTGTTTAATAGAATTAAGGCTAATTAAGAGAAAACAGTGAGAAGATATCGTTGCACAATATGACAATCCACCACAGAAAGAGAAACAGCAAAATCCATGTCTCTGAGTAGGATTGTTTACTCTGTGTGTTGTTTGCTCCCTAATTTCCTTAATGGGTCACGTAATAATAAAAGAAATTATGCATATATATACTGAAGTAGATTAAGTATATTAAGTGACAGAGAATGATTGGAGAACATTAAGATTTTGACACTTCTGCCTAAAGGGGACACTAGAATCTTGAGAGTGTAGCAGCATTCACCACAAAGACCTAAGATAGACACATCCCAGGTTTCCCTCAGCTGACGTCCTTTCCTTTTGGTTATACTGAAATGCCCTATGATGTTCCTGTCTGATCACATTCCTCAGTCTCTTCACTCTGAAGCCAACGTCTCTGAACAGACTGGAAAAGGTCCAAAGGACGCAATTAAATACTTGTTTGAGCAGTGGGTTTTGCTGTGGGAGTAGAAGTGGCCGAATGGTTTGTGCAGATCTGTACCTTAGTTCTTTTGTTCTTTTGTTGTCCTATCTTGGTGCTAAACTTCCTCCCTAGCTGTAGTATCTCAGTTATAAATCACCTTTCTGTACACAAGTGAGTACATCTCTTTGCTCTAAGGGTCTGTTCCTTTAATCAAAAGCAGAAGGGACACCAGGGAGAATGTGTGGCTAAGGATGTATTTACTTGAAACATCCAGATCTCTGAATCTATCACCAACTTGGGCCAGAACGGCCAGGCTTCAGCTTTGTTCAACAAATATGTTTCACCCAGTACTTCACTCTTACGTTTCTGTATCAGTAGAAATAATTCAATGTATCTTGTTAATTCTGTTAAGATAGACTCACTATTCCCCCACCTCTGATTCAATAGTAATTGGGTTGATATTACCTGCAGGTATCTTTGTAAGAAGATGCTGTTAATGTCACTGCTCCAAAAGCTTTATCAGTATATTAATTGGTGCTAGAAAATTGACAGTCTGCCCTTATGAGTATCTGGCTTTAAGCAAACTGAAACTTAAATTATTATTTGAAATTATTTTGGTTTGGCAGGTAATGCACTACAGAGGGACAGTAAGAGGCACCATCCTAGGATGGCACTCCCATTTGATGAATAGATACGTAATGTAATTAGTATTGTTATTTTTTCCTGTAGCAAAAGTGCACCCAAGGGCTTTGGAGAGGATTAGGGCCTCTGTGCTCAGTAGCATGTACAAACAGCTTGCAATCGAAGGTAGATTCATATATAAGAAAATGAAACCAGCCATTGCCTTTCAGAAAAATTGAATTCCCTTCCCAACAGATCAATAATGCAAGCTCAGATGGTGGTGGTTGAAAAGGATAGCTGCCACAGCACATCGTGGTGTTTCTTTAGGAAGGTGTCATGCTTTCATAAGGCTCCAGCAAGACAAATCTCTGCACTAACACAGAGCTCTGGGGAAAGATCAAGCTCCAGGATAGAAATTCACCCTACTGTCTTTATTCCTCCAGAGCCACCTTTACAGACAGGCACAGCTGGGGCTGCAGACTGCTGGGGCTGGTAGACTGCTTTGCTTTGCACACCAGCTATTTGAACAAGGTGCGTGGCATAACATTGATCCCAGTCTGTATCTGCATAGCAGCTGGGATAGACAGTAGGAGACACTGATTACTGCTTCAGGCACCAGCTCTCCTCTTTCCTGTCCTTCAGGAACAACTGATGTAGCAAGCCCAGCTGTCCTCCCATCTCTCTTACATGGCCCAGCATCTCCTCTTCTCCACTCTTGCAACCATCATGTGGATAGCCCAGTAGCCCAGAGAGAATACAGAAGAGCAATCTTTCCTCACCCTGGTCTATCCTACATCCTTCTTCTAAACCTCCTTTTTGCTGTTGCAGAATTGAATTTTACCTGTATTAAGGATCAGCCTCTAGCTGGCTCTGTGCTCCTCAGCTCTGCTGAGAGCTGATCCTGAAATTCACCTTTCTGCCTGGAATTTGAACAACTCTATGGGGGCTTGTCCCTCTGGTGTAGCTTGAAAAGCAAAATCTGATGGGATAACCTCAAAGGGATAATAATTACTCACAGGGAACTGAATCCAGTTGGGTCTAATTTATAAGTATCACTGAAATTTTAGGGACCTGAGCCTAGGAAGATGGAAAAGGAGAAGGATACCTCCAGCTAACATGGCCACATAAGTCTCTTGACAGTTAGCGTAAAGGCATAAGCGACTACAAAGACTTGTAGAAGGTGGTCTTGTCTCCCTTATTTGTGAAGTATAAGGAAAGTAGATGGAATCAGTGGAAATATTCATTGTCTTCACACCTTCAAAACACTCCTCATTGCCCTCTTCAAAAGACAGGAATCTAGTACTGGATGATACTCTCCTATGTTTTAAATTATCTGTTATATTATTAGAGCACTGACGTAGGATGGGTAATATCTAGCTGTCAGCTCTTCTCAGTCTGAGGTGAACATTTTCCACATTTCCAGGAAAACTTATCAATACTTCTTTTCAAGCCAAACCATGGTGTAGCCAGGCCATCAAGAGTCACATGGGAGACAGCAAACAGAAGGGAACAAGAAAGCAGCCTAACAATGTGGAATTCATCTGGCATGCTAGAGCAGTGTGGGGATTTGGCATGGTTTAGCACTGTTTTTCATCCAGCAGTGCTTAACTGCATTGGTACCCCAGTGCCTGCACCCACAACCGCAACAGGGCGATGACAACACCACCTTGCTGATGTCAGAGGAAGTCCTGACTCATCTTCTGGAAACTGAGGCAGAGTTTAGGCACATGTTTGGCTACACTTAAGTTGCTTTAGAATAGATATCCCCAGTCGAGCCACTTGTAGCAATGACTGCAGCAAAGAGCTTGGAGAGTGTTCAGGCTAAGCTGGGAAGCACTGAATGGATTTAGATGTCAATGTCCAAATACGTGATTGTTACAGAGGATCTGTTTTGAAGAATGGGATCAAGGTTTGATATTTGAAAACCAGAGTGCATGTGTTTTCATATTTGTTCACAGTATTCTCCAGCATTCCAGCTCTAGATTGGTGTGAGGATAATTCCTTGGAAAATAATAACTGTTAGGCATCTCTGAATCTATGAATTGTTTGCTTCCTTATATCATTAATACTACTCCTGTAGGAAGAAAGAGAGTTGAAAATAATTAGCACTCCTTCATTAATATTCTGAAGACTATGCCAGAAAACGCAAGATATGATTGCTAGGTGTGGTGGACCCTTGAAAAACATAGCTTCTGTCCAGTGTTTTGGTCCACATTCAGGTCTTTTCTCATCACCATAATAAAGAAGTTGTATCTATCATTGAACAAGCCTCAGTTTGCCTTTTTTCTAGCATACTGACTCAGTTCTCTATTCCTCTGTTTAAATATCTGCATATACAATATTTAGAAAACATGCCTTTTTTAATCTGTTAGGCATGCATATCAGTACTGTACTTAGCTGAAAAATCACCCTTGAACATTGGTCGGTGGTGGAGCTGATGGTTCAGTAGGTGGCACTATTTCCTCTTGATTTAGGACCAAACTAAAGTGCCAGCATTACATGTGGGGAGACTATGAGGCTGAAAGTGCCATGTTTAAGTCCATTATCAGGGTTGGGTTTTGCTGTACAAAATGTGAAGCTGCATTTTTCTTCTCAGATGGGAGGACGACTAACCTTGGCATCCTAGTTAAAATTCATTTGAGTAATTTCATTCTGATTCTGTAAATCCCTTTTGCACATTCAGCTGGGTATTGCATTGTTTTTTAGTTCCTAGCCTAAAAACTACTGCCTGGTATTTAATATATTGCACCAAGTCTCTTAAATCAGTTATTATTGTCTACCCCTGAGATGGCTGCATTCCTATAGTGGAAAAGAAATGTGTCCCTATACATTCCTCCTCTCACAATGTTGAATCTTAATTAATTGCCACTTATAAAGTGCTTTGAGATCCCAAGAGGAAAAAAACTGTATGGAAGTGCAAAGTATTGTTAATTGTTATTTTAGCATTTTAAAAGCATGAACCTGGCCCTGAAAACTAGCCACAAAAATACTCTTAATTCCAAATTCTGCATGAGAAAACTCGAGGCCACAGGGGAATTTGAAAGGTTCCTAATTAGGAGAATTCACAAGGCAGACAAAAACTGGAAGACAAAGGTTAGACAAAAGAGGCAAGAATATATTTCCTATGAATCCAAAAGAGAGGCAGAGAAATGCAGTGACAGACAGATACTTATCTAGACAACAGGCCAAATGCAGATTCACCCAGAGAGATACAAGCACATTAGCCTGTTCTGCACTATTAAATGTAGTGGGCAAACTCCTGCCTGAGGTAGCTCTAGCCAGTTTCTTGGACTGACACCGGGAATCTGCTTGGCCCCTTTTGTTTAGCTGGTTTTGCAGCTGCAGCCGCAGGATTAGACTGACACTGATGACCTCCTGCAGTACAGGCAGGGAGGGAATGAGCATTTGTGTCTTGCTGACTCTGCCCCATTGGGTGTCTGCATCTTGCTTCCTCCCCCCCTTATTATTATTATTATTATTTTTAGAAATTCTGGAGAGAGGGAGTGAGCGATTAAAAACATTAACTCAGAATCACAAATGAGCAGCAGACCTGGGGCTAGATTTGCAAGGGTAGCTTAGGATACTAACAGTCATTTTATGTTCTGAGTCCAAACTATAACTCTTCTAACCCTCTCCCCTTCTCCCTCCTCAGAGGGAACATTTAATTCCCTAAATACCAAAGTTTCCATCAGTAAAGTTTGCCAGCTGCAATGGCATTGGTCTGGTATATGTAGATATTCAATGGCAATTGGCTCTGAGTGATGGCTCTGAGCTGCTTGATATCCGTGTCACTGATAAATTTTCCCTGTTACCTAGAGAAGGGGATCCTGTAGCCGCATCTGGAGCATGCCTGCTCCTACCTCCCTGCATCTTCTCCACAAAACACAGCCCAACTCCTCCCTGCTACACATCTTTTTACCGATTCTTCTTTCAATAGAGTGGGAACACCTCGAGTCAAATCCCTGTGCTGCCTATTTTGGGGCAGAAACTCACACCCAAATCTCCCCTCTTTCTGGAGAATAGCTATCCAGTGGGGTACTGAGGATGAAGCTGTCTCAATTAATCCCATAACAATTATTTCCAATTTCATAAGAGTCATTCCGTTTGCGTACATAATTCAGGATTCACAGAATAAGGGTCCCAGCCCTAACTCACACCCCCTGCGAGTCAGGATCCAGCCCACAAGGCTGCAGAATGAACTCTTTACAGCTTCTTGTTCCCTATGACTTAATGAATATTTATGTCTTTATTGCAGCATGGAATAGCTCAGGTCCCATGAGCATGGCAAGCAGGGGAATGTTTGATTTGTGAGCCTGAGATGGGGAGCAGCAGCAGCTGAGATTTAGGTGCCATGGGGACTTCTGTAGGGGAGGGGAGAGCCCAGGCAGCTATGTAATTTAGGCATCTAAGAGGTTTGGAGGATAGTTATTCTGGAAGTTAGCACACAGAACAGCAGTTAGACACCTTCAGCACCCTGGTGAATCTAGTTCCAGAGGCTCCAGCATGATTTGTAATCCATATTCACATATTTTGGTTATTCAGAAAGAGTTTTATCTTCTCCCAAAATTAAGCACAAAGGGCCTAATTCCAGTTGCTGCAGTAATGTAATTCCAAATAAGTATCACTAAAATCAGTCCACAAAACTGAGTTTCACGTTTGCCTAGCTTTGCTCTTTAACTAACCAGATAATAGTGGACACCCTCAGTCATCTGTCAGAAAGTCACTTCATTAGGATGAAATTGAGTGATTTTATTTCTGAAATTTCACTAACTGTGATACAGAAACTTCTGTTCTTTGCTCTGTTCGTATGTCCTTGAAGACCAAACACAACATGGATTGCCCAAACAGCAGAAGATTTTTCAGTCTCACATCATTCTGGGCTTACACTAGAGTCCTCCATCTTTTCTTGAACACAGTTGACTAACAGCCTTACCCTTGTTGCATTTTCACAGATTTGGGCCTTTGTTCATCATATTCCTATAGGTGATTCCACTTCTATTTACTACTTGACTCCATAGTTTTGATTTGAATGGCAAGTTGCCTATTCCTTTATTTTTGCACATTCCTTTTGTTTAACAAAGAATCCCCTATTAATCCCTCAAATTTGCCCACGATTCTTTCATATATTCAAAAAAAAAAAAAAAAGGGGGGGGGGTACAGATCTCTCAGGAGCAGGACAAACAAGAGTATCAAGAGTAATGTCAGTGCTAAATACTCTTGTTTATCCATACACTCCAAATGAATTTATAGATTACAGAATGAAGATGAGTATTGTTAATTCAGCATACTTCATATGTTCTTACAGAAGCTTGTGCGATTGTGTATTAAACTAACAGATAATTTCCTTCCCTTGATTGTTTATGTAATTGGTGGGAAAAAATTAGTGATGAACAAAACTCTATGGGTCAGCCTATGATCACTCTAATTTGAAGTTAGGAGAAGAAAAAATGTCTCAGGTAGCCAATATCCTGCAAAAGAGATCTGCAGAGACATTGACAGGGAGCTGCCAGTGAGTTATCACAGTAGGCTTCCCTGGTTATTAGTTGTCTTTCATTCTGTGCATCATCTGGTCTTTTGCCCCTGAATTACTAGCTTAGGCTCCCCGACATGCAAGACGTGCCTAATTTGTGGACATCACCAGGAGTCATGTCTAAAATAGACTCTGAACTGCTCAGACCTTTTAAAATGCAGGATCTTTTGGGCACATACAGAAATACAACATTAGTTGACTTGGGGACACTAACAGTGGAGACTATGATGTCTACAGATTTCTAGGAGCCACCGGGTTTAGTGAAGCTATGAGTTGGGGGGGTACCACTTTTGAGAACTTAACTTTCAACACATTGTTGTGTGGGCCCCAAAGTCCTTTTGTGAATTGAGCCTTGTCTGTCTAGTGGCCAGCAATGAGCAGAGTCCCTCAGGGTTTGATACTAGGACCTGTGTTGTTCTGTATCTTCAACAACAGCCTAGACACGGAGTGGACCCTTAGTGAATTTGGAGATAACACAAAATGTAAGACTGACCCAATGAATGGCAAAGCCTCAATCCAGAGGGCTATCAGTCACCTGGAAGCCTGAGCCAACAGAAGTTTATTTAGGAGAAGTGTGAAGTCCTGTACCTCAGACAGAATAAGCCCAGGCACAGATACAAGCTGGGAACTGACTGGCTGAGCAGTAGCCCTGCTGAAAATGCCCTGGGGATGACGGTGCCCATGGAATATGTGCCAGTAATGAGCTCTCACTATAAATTAAAGTTATTAATTTAGTGGGATATGTTAAGAGGAGCATGGTCAGCAGATCCAAGGAAGCCATAATCCCTCTGTAGTCAGCTCTGCTGAGATCTCATCGAGAATACTGTGTCTGATATGGGCCCTCAGCTGAAGAGAGATATAGAGAAACCAGAGAGAGACTAATGGAGGGCTCTCAAAATGGCCTGAGGCCAGGAGTGTATAGCTTACAAGAAGAGGCTGAGGGAGTTGGACTTGTTCTGCATTTGTGAAGAGGCTAAGGAGCACGCTAACAGAAACCTAAAATGGCTTGACAGGAAGCTGCAAAGATGGCAGAGCTGAACCCTTTGTGATAGTCCCAGACAATAGAAAAAGGGCAAGAGCCACAATATGCAATTTAGGATTTCAGTTTGGACATGAAGAGGAAGTGCTTCAGTAGTAGGGTGGGGCAGCCGTGGAACAGCTCACCGGAGAGGCTGTGAAACCTCCATCTTTGGAGGTTTGCAGGCCTCAGCTAGACAAAGCCATGTACCTGGTCCAGTGTTGGCTGAGTAGGAGGATGGACTAGAGACCTCAAGAGGTTGGTTCCAATGGACATTTCTATGATGCTGTGATTTAGACAATTCTGGCCATTTTTGTAGCTATTATCTATACAGCAAATGCAGTTCCAGCCTTCTGAAATGAGAGTGAGTCAGACCTGAAGACGAGAACCGAAAAATCTGAGAGCAAAGGTTTTGCTCTAAAAACAAATATGCCAGAGACTGGAAGAATTTTATCCATATCCTGGTATAAGATGAAGAGTTTCATGTTCACCATTACATATGAATGGACAGACTGTCGAACTGTGAGTCTCCTATCATGGCACAAAGAATCAGGGATAATTTCTGAAGGAGCCTACTGGAGTGAGACTCTGCATGCTGCCATGGTGAAAAGCTGCCTCTCAACTGACAGCAGAACAAAGTCTTTTATGCTCTAAAATGATTCTTATAGAGACCTCAATGTGCTCTGGATTAAAACATTAGGAGAAGAGAAGGAGATACCCTGAGGAAAGAAATATGCATTAATTTTACTGTTACTGTTACTGGGGTTGGGAGTGAATAATATGGAAATCTCAGACTTGCAGTCATCCCTCTAAAAACAGTCCCTAAATCAGTCTGCAGTAAAAGTCTGCTGTCGACACACACTACGCTATCTTTCAAATACCTACTAGAGCTGCTTACCTGTTATTCCCTATGTGATTAGCACATTACTAAAGAGGGCGCAAAAGTAGCGGTTCCAGTTTTCGCTGTACTACAAGTCTTTGACATGTGGGCTGGCTGCAGCATGGAGAACAAACAGCTCTCTGCCGTTTCACCTCCTGCCACGTACCCAGCCAAAGAAGCAGACTGAATCTATGGTAGGCACATATCAGTGTGCATGGATATGAAACCTAAAAAAGAAATAAGGTTGTCGATCTCAATGGATCTGTTTAAATACAGTATTTTATTCCATCCCATGTAGCTTTTTATGCAGTTCTCATCACCATAGCAACAAAGGTCCAGCTCTTCAAAAGGTATTTAGATATCCTTCAGCACCCAAATCTACCAACTGGGTGCTTTGCAGTCTCAGAAACCCCGTTAAGCTTCCACGCACTCCTGCATGTATGTAAGATGCCTGAGTACAGATGTGCCCAGGACTGAGAAGCTGCCAAAGGCTCTAGCTCAAGCCAAAACAGGACCTGAAACCAGTTCCTTTGAGCAAGTATTTCCTCACCTAAACCTGCTGTGCTCTGGAAGCACACTAGGAGCATGGTTCTTAGTGGAGCATAGTGGAGCCACACTAGGGAGCTGTGGCTCTTGCAGCCCAGGGACAAAAGTGTCCATGTGTTCCTTTCTACACATGCCAGTCTGGCTATCCTGTCCCAGGGTAGCCTGGTGGCTAAAGCTCTGATGTGGAAAGACAGGTTAAGTCTTCACTCTGAATCATTTGCAGCAGAGGTGTGCACCTCCTCCTCCCACATCCTCCCATAACCCTACATCCAGCTTCCCCTGTTTGAATGACTATGTACAGGCTGGAACAAAAATATTTCCTCTGCAGAACACCTTCCCACAAGCCTGGGTTCAGGTTTTTGCCTCATATGAAGGAAAGACCAGGGATTGAACCATAGTTTCCTGCAGCACAAGATTAACAGTCATCTGTCATGGTTTTGATCTGTTATCTTCTTTGCAAAGGGAGATATGTGTGCAGGGGGATTTTAAAATATACATATTTCTCTGCATATAAATTGTATACTTCTTTGCATCTTTCTGTTTAGATAATGTATGTGTACTTAGCAGCATTGTACAGAAATTGTATGAGTAAAGGTTGCTGTGTACATTTTTTAATTTTCCCTTTTCTAAGTACCTTAATATATATTCAACACAGTGATGTTTATGATCAGACTGCGCAAAGCTGTGGATGCACATGTTCTGTTTGATGGGGGAAGGGGATCTCCTTGGCACAATACTTATTAGTATCATCAATCATCAGGGGTGTCATTTCCAAATTCCCTTTCCCTTACCTAATTTGCTAAACCTAATTCTTTATAACACTACAAAATCCAGCATGAGAGATGGAAGTGATAATGAGAGATGGCTTGCTCATCCATGCTCTACTGTACAGAGGCAATGTCAGCCTGGTAACTTCTAGAGAGAGATTTAATGTTTCTTCTTCCTTTTGCCTAGTCTGATCAGTATCCACTCAACCCACTGCGATTAGCAGCCCATCACATCCCTCTGCAATGTGCCTTTATGTACCTCTGGCTCTCCTCTGGGTTCTGCAGTGGCTTGAGAATGCCTAAGTCAGACGTCTCACACTGCTGCCTGCTGATGTTCTCTTGGCTTAGGTACATTTGTGAATGCATCCAGTTCTGGACATTTCCAAAATGTTTATTAATTGCTTTTAACAACCTAAGGTTATAGATTTTTTTCCAGGTCTAGTATGACATTAACAAAAGACTTATATCAAAAATTTGCTCTATTGAATTTGCTGAGGATTGTCCTGCACACAGATGCCTAACGGAAGTAATGGATCTGCATCCTGCCCGCACAGATTACACGGCTGGATTGGGGGCCTGATATTGTTCATGAACGTGGCTTTGTTTCACTAAGACACCTTTGAAATGTGCAGTTTCTTGGCAGTACAGCCCTCTCTCGCTTGTTATGAAGAGGAAACCCTAGGAAGAAAGCAGAAACAAATGAAGATAGTAATAAGGCAGGCCAAGAGCCCAGCAGGAGGAGGCCTTCTAAATCCCGTGCACCTTAAGGAAAAAAAATACGAGCTCTGTTTTTCATAAGAAGAGGAATGTACATCCAATATGTAACATTTTTAACACCAACACAGAGAGTCAGCGAAGCCTGACTTCTACTTGATGAGGAATGAGTAAGACTCAGAATACAAAGACGTCACCAATTAGCAGCATCTCAGCTAGAAGTGTGAATATTTTTAGAAAATGGAAAGAATGGGAGATTTATTTTTAAACAAAGAACAGATTTTAATCAGACTGAGAAACATATTATATTATGAGGAATATTTCACAGATATCCCTTGGGAATTTGATTGCCTAGTGCCAGGACGTATGGTATCTAACTCTTTTTTTCTTTCACTTTGGACATCTATTTTCCCGAAGTGACAACACAATCTTGCAAGTTAGCCCATTTGGGACTCTGTCTCTGTTCAGACACAGATGCAATGACTTCAGGCTTTGTAGGAGCACAGGAAATAACTTTGTGGATCAAGGCACACACTACTGAAGTTTCAGAAAAATCAGAATCTTTATAAGTCCAGGAAAACAGACCACTTTTGTAAGGAGCTCCAAAAAGGTGAAAAGTCACTTCAGTAGCTCAGGCCGACAGCAGTCAGGATTTATCAGAAAATTGGAAGAGAACGTTTCTGACACAGGAGTCGTGATAACAAGAAATGTATAGCAAACACCCTAGCTTTGATAACTGGATTCACAGTGATGCACCTTGCCTCCCCCAAGTGTCCCCTGAGGCAGGCAGTGAGATGCTCAGGAAGAGGTATGTCAGTCAGCTGCCCTGTATGCAGCAGTAAGAATCCCAGCCATGAGTTCAGCTACTTACTCTGACATCCTGAGCCCCAAAGATTACTTTTCCTCAACAGAGTAGGTGCCTGCTTGCTTAGCTTCCTGGCTGAAAGCCATATTCAGACAGCTGCAAGTATAAATAAGGCTTAAACAATGCTGTTTGAGACACCTTGAGATTTGAAAATCTCTTCTGAGGAGGGATTGACCTCTGTAAAATAAATGATAAGTATATTCTGCATGAAAAGTATAAAAAGTTTAAAGGCTAGAAATTTGCTTTATTCCTGTATGAGAAGTAGGAAGCTTCAGGGAGAATCTGGTGCATGCTACAGCCTAGACCTGTATTGTAAATTGTACTCTGATTGAGTCGTTTCCTTTCCAAAGGGATCATGACAGTGCCAATGTCCAAGGAAAGGGATCAGACTCTTTGAAAGCCCTGTGTCCCATGGGATGTCCCCTAAAAAGAATGAACTTCCGTGGTCAAATCTGCTTTCCTGCTAGCTCTAAGTACCTTATGGAAATAACTTTCAGCATAAGGAAGCTATAAGAAATAAGATAAGACTTTGCCACTGAAATCACATGAAATCACATACTGATTGATGGCTGTTGGTCCTCTCAGTGTCAGAGTGCAGATTCTCTCCCACAATAAATGCTCCAATATTCAGTTTTTCTTAGGAGTATGAATACTTTGTTAGCCATTTTTAGGAGATTTATAGAGAAAGGAATCATAAAGTAAAGTGTAAGCATTAAATTAAATACAACTAGACATACACAATGACAGTCATCAGAACTCTGGCCGTAAGCCTTAATTCCTGAATATTGAAATATTCCCTGCATGCTTGGAGAAGAAATCCATTTCCTCCCTTAACACTACAAAGCTGCCTCTTGGCTGTGTCCAGCCAAGTGTCTCACTGACAAATGTCCTACAGTGACCCACTAGGAAATCTGAAGAACTTACAGCTTGAGCTCACAGGGTCTGGCAGCCCAAGTTATCTCTATTAGAGTGTGGCATGGATAGTACCTTCCATGCACGAACAAGATAATCATCTTTCTGATGAAAAGTCATCTGGTTACTATGACATGTGTTTTGTTTTCATGCCATTTTGAGATTAATGTATACTTCTTGTACCAGCAGACAGGGAGGTATCAGTCAATATTTGTTTTATGCTTCACATCTAGAAGGACCTCCTTGAATAGGTAAGCTGTTCCATTGCAACTAAAATTTCTATGGATCCTACCAGTAAGGCATGTGAGCACTGCTCTCCTGAAGATATCCTGCCCACCAACAGCATCAGGCAAATGATCTCCTATAGGACAGCATTTAAGAACATTTTACTGAGCTCCGTGGCCATTTTCTGTCATACTATTGCACATCTGAGGGGAAGAAATAGTCCCTATGCAGATGACCAGCTCAAGAGCTACTTAATTTAATTTAAACCAGAAAAAATAAGTTCAAAGGTGGATAAAGCTCTATCTTTAGATAGAGCTCTATACTTTAAGGTAAGCACTATCTTACCTCTAGTGGCTAGGTTTTCACTCCAGTGAGGTAAGTGGAAGCTGGGACAGATCTTGATTCTTTACCAGTGCCTCATAAATTTTCTCAACAAGTCTGCAAGATTAAATGCTTCTACTGTTGTATCCAGATAGCTGCCACAGCTGCCTACAAATGGATGGTCCACACTGAGCAAAATCTTATTACTTTTGCAAATCCATCATGTTATGTATTGAAGTACAATGCAAGCTATGATTGTTATGAAGGTGCTTGTTAAAATCTGCCTCCTGCTCAAAGATCTGGGTAAAAATTTTGGCCCAGGAGCCAGCTGTGCATTGGGTTAAAATACCAGCAATTTTCACTTTGGGCTAAGGTTTAGTGGAACTCATTGTTTTTAATTTGCAGTTTTAAGAAGTGTAACCATCTATGTTTTATAGATTTTTCTTTTCCTGTGAGGGAACTCATCAGCTTTGATGTCTGTAACTATTGATTCTCTGTATTAAGGGATTGGTAAAACAGATTAACCACAATTGCATGTTAATTAAGACCATGTTTCAGCCCTCCATCTTTTCAAGCTTTCTTTTTGCAGAGAGCTGATAAGTTGAGTGTCATTAGAAACTATCTGAGCCAAGGACCCAGGAGGTGCAGATCACGAAGGCCAGATAACCAAGACAAAGTTTTGAGACAAAGCAATCCCATTTTCACAATGTTTTGTCTGGGATTGTTGTATCTAATATTTTTGTGGTGCTAGTAGGACACTTCGCATAGATAGAGCTCAGTCAGAGCTTCTGCCAGGTGAGACATGCTGTATGTGCAAATTCTAGGATGAGGGACCTTGTTCCACTGAAAGCTGTTCCATCAAGCAAGCTCATTCTGGCCTATTCAGGTTTTCTGTGTTACCTTCAGAAAAATCAATCATTCGTCTGTTTCTGTCCTTTCCTTTTTTCAACATAGGGGAAAAATACTGTGATACTGTGTTGTCTGTCTTATTCTCCCACCTCAGTGCTCCCAGACCCCACTGAGCTACTCTGGAGAAAGGACCTGCTTCCTGCCTTTTATTCTGGCTTTGCTATGCCTTTCCCCAGTCTCATTTCTGAGTGCACTCTCACTTTTTTTTTTCTTTTTTTTTTTTTCTAGAGGCTGCAAAACCAGTATTGGCTCAGCCTGCATTAATGTCAGAAAAGTATCTCTTGGCAGTTTACAAAAGAGAAAATGGAAAGTCAAGCATTATTTAATGTGAAATGTGGTAGTGTGCCTATGCTGAGCTTCTCTCAGAGGCCTGAGGCTCCAGCTACCTGCAAAAGCTGATAAAAGCTGCTGTCATCCAGTGATTCAGCTTCCGTCTCCCTGCCATGGCTCTAGCCCTGCTCTGCGTGGGCATCTCACAACACACATGAATTCTGTTTTTCATACAAACTTCAAAAGCAGGGCTATTCACCCAAGTTCCTCCTGTGCTAAAGAATTTGTTCGCTTTTCAGCTGCCCAGTGCTCTTTGAAGATGTATGTTCATCCAAGAAAATAGCCTTAGTTTGCTTGCAGATTGCTTTTCAGCTATTTGAATCAGTAGGTAGGAGCTCCCTTATATAAACTATACAGATCTTTTAGAAGAAGCCTTAATTTTATTGTTACGATAATCTCCCAGTTTCAACGTTTTCTGGAGGGGAGGGGGAAATTCAGAAGTTATTTAGGTAGGTCTATTTATTTTGCTGAACTGAATTCATCTCCTGTCCCCAGAAGGTCTTCTTTATAATAACAGCTGTGATTTCTTTCCAAGTGCTGGGGGAGAGGAGTCCAATAAAGATTTCTGGGGTTGCTTCCAGAATTCCAGAATTAAAAAAAAAAAAAAATTGTCTATCATTCAGACCTGGCTTTTCATTAATTCTATTTCAATGTATTTTATATGACCAAGTGTCTGCCTTTGTAACAGCAAGGAATCTCAGTGGGCCAGAGGAGCTTAATCGATCAGCACTCCTGGTCACCCAGAAAGAGTGTTAATTGGCCTCAGCACTTGAAGCATGTGACACTGCCTGACCTAATCATCAGAACTGGAGAAGTCAATAAATTAGAGGAGAAATGCAGATGGATAAAATAAGGACCCAATTCTACGCAACATGCTGTGAACATTATTCCTGAAACCAATAGCACTATATGGAAAAGTTAAGTCAAGCATTTGCTGGATAATGCCCAGGGGAGCTAAGAGCAAGAATAATTTTGTGTCTTCAGAGCTTCACCTTTTAGTCTTCCGTCACGTACATTTGATATGTCTTAGCAATTTATCTGAAAGCTTCTAACTGAGTCTGTGAAAAATTATTCATTCTCCTGCTCTAATAACCCAGCAGCACAGCTTGTCTTGCCCCGGTGAAGCAAGGCTCACTGTCACACTCCCAGGGGAGGGCCACAGGCCAGGGAAGCCAAGGTAAACTGGCACAGGCTTGCCAAGACTCACGTCCCTCTGAAACGAGTGGTATTCTCACAAAATTCAGCCTCTAAACATCAGAAGTAAGTTCTTAGCTTCCTCTATAGGCAATGAATGCACGTTCACCATAGAGTCCAGTGAGAGCACTTACCTCCAGCCATATGCACTAATAATTTTAGGCTGCTAATTTCTGCCTGTAAGTTAGATACATGAAGCAGCTGATGTGAATACTTCCCAAAGTGCCTACAATACTAAACCACCACAAATGCCCACATGAGGGCTGAAGGGACCTGGAGAGTGACTTGCCTTCAGAGTGAGGGCAGTCTCTCTCTACACCCTTGCTAAAAGTGTTCCTGCCCCTGTTCTGCAGATAAAGGACTTCAGTCCCAGGAGCCAGCAGTGGCTACTTTTCAAGTGCTTGCTGCAAAGGAATTACCATGTGCAGGCACATGCTGTCCTGATGAGTGAGCGTAAGGATTACCCTACATGCACAGGCAGAGTTTGAGCACTTAGGTCTTCTGCAGGGAACTAGGTCAGGCAGAGGCTAATAAGACAAAGAAGTCCAATATCCCAACCTGCAACTAAGGCAGAGGGCAGTTCTCCTGTGAAGTATCACTGGACAGGGATAGGACACTTACGTCCCTTTTGAAGGACTAGGTGGTCTCCGTGTTGTATCTGGAGTAATAAAGCTCATTCATAAAGACAGAGAACAACTGTAATGAATTCTAAACCTTCTCTTAAAGACAGAGAAAAAGAAGGAACTAACATAATAAACATGTTTGACAGGTAGTGCACTAAGTGGAGGTTGGTGTAAAGAGTAGCACTTACTGCAGGTTGTGTTCATGGTGAAGCATTAGCACACAAGTAGCACTGGGATGCACAGGTCCCTTCAGAACAGGACCCTGAAAGGGCAAACAGAGCCCTGCCATCAGGCCATCCGGTTCTCACTGGCAGGGCTAAAGTCCCTGCAGCCTTCCCAGTAAGTATGCAATGAGAGCAGCTCTGGACATTACACGTGTGCAGGCTCTGTCCAGAGCCAAGGGCTCTGGTCCTCTCTGCAGCCTGTTACAGAAATGCGGCGGCTTGTCAGTATGCATAACACCCACTGCTGGCCTGCTGTGCTGGAGCTGATGGCCACCAGCCCCAAACTTAACCTCTAGACACAGCCCTTATCCTCAGTAGCTGAGGTGTTGGGATGGCCATCCATCTGGCCATGCATCCTTGAGGCCCCCAGACACAGAGAAGAGGTGGGGAGCATGGAGTTGCTTAAGGCAGTGTGCTGTTACTAGGTTGCAGGATGCCAGCTACATGAGTTGAAGTGTCTAGATGCAGGACAAGGAGGGTATGTTGGGATGCCAGCGTGCCTATGTATAGGGAAGTCTTGGAAATAGAGAGGTAGGGCTGAAGTATTAGTTCTGGCTGAAGTATTAGTTCTAGGGGACAGGGACCATGAGTGAAGATGGAGAGGTTACAGAGCCTGGGGGCTTGGAGCAGGGTGCAGTGGGAAAGAAAAGAGTTATGGACTGGGATTTTAATTTTGAAGGAAGAATGGGCTAGCTAGGAAATCATGGGAAGGTGGTGTTATGGAGGAGAAGCTAGAGAAAGTGGTGAAATGGTGGGAAAAGTAAGTATGAGGACTTGAGTTTTAAGGGGTGATGGTAAAGGTGGAAGGTATAAATGGCTTCATAGCAGTAATTAAAGTCTTTACATTTAACTGAAGAGGAGAGGAAGTTGGGGGCACACTTTTTCCACCAAGTCTGTAAACCAGCCGAGGACCAGGACTTCCAGTACCACCACTGCCAACTGTATACTTAAGTACTTTGAATTTGGAAGCCCTATTATAGATTGATTCAGTAAAGAAGCTGCCATTTCTCCATTGCCAATTTTGTAATGGCATCAAAAATGGCAATGTTTTTTAAAAGAGAAGATGAAATGCTAGCTGAGACTGTCTTGTACTGCTGCTGACTCTTGATATTGTTTCAAGAATGAAGAAAAAACTCAAAATGGGAAGGAGAGAACAGCAGAGGCTGAGGGTGCTGCTATTTAATTGGAAGCTGGAATGAATCTGCACAAAGTCACTAATGAAAAGCATCTTTACTTTTAATACTACTTCAGTGAAGTTGTTTCCAGTTGCAAAATTCTTAAGTTTAAAAAAGCTACTCTAAATTCACTGTTTAAACCCTGAAGTTCTATGTAAAGGTGCGCTTATCCAACCTTGGCTGGACCTGCCAGGAGCCTTCAAAAAGGGAAGCTGTGCTGTGATCCCGTGAGAGCACAGGATTAGAGAAGGATCATTTTACTGATGTCATCCTTAAGTCCTCCCTGTCATATGCTGCATGAGATCAGTTAACAGGGAAGAATACAACAGTGAACACAATCAATAAGGAGCAATACTTGAGTGGGAGTGACATCAGAGCAAGATCATGGTCTCCTGGAATCTGAACATTGCCTTTCCATGTTCATAAGAGCCTTCAGGTTTCTTTGTGACTGATGAACAAATCGCAGGCATGGGGAACACCTGGAGCACCTAGATGCAAGGTCTTTACAAAGAAATTTGCTTAATGATCAAATGTGTCTCAAATTTCCCTCTGAGAGGGTTCAAGATGCTGCACTAAGCCATCTTTTTATCTTTTTCTAGTTGTGGTCATCTTGTACATCAATGCACGTGGGGGACATCCACCTGGTGTGTTTTCTGTTGTTGCAGTCTTCTGGGCTTCAAAATGCACTGACATGACTTCAGTCTCTATGAGACCAAAATTTTCAGGTTTCATCATCAGAAATGTAAGATCACAGACTGCGCACACTTTTGCCCCAAACTCCTCAATGGCACAAAGAGCATCAGACACCCTAAAGCAGAGCTGCTAGTGTCCTGGCCTGTCTGCTGCTCTGGTTGCAAATGTGAGCAACACATGATTCTCTGATGGTGATAAAGGAAGCCAGAGGCCATACTGTCAACTCCAGGCTTTGAACCTTAGGATTGAGGCTCCAAGGCACTTAAAATTATACCTCCCACAACCTTTTGAATGCTCATTTAGGTTCTTAATTACCTCCTTTGTCACTAAGACTAATGGTAGACATATTTTTTGTGACTTTCTTTGTAACTATGAAGTTGAAGATCCTCAAAGGCTAGAGTAAATTTATGATGAAATGCTCTTGAACTTGGTGTTTTTTTTTTTTTTTTTTTTTTCTGCATGGCACTTCATGGCATTCTACCTCATTCTTCTAGCTACAACAAGTGCCAAATTCACAGAATCCAGCCTAAAATTTTATGTGACTAAAAATAAAAATTCATGCCAGTAGTTGTCAGGACTGGGCTAAAATATCAGTCTTGGTAGCCAAACTTTAGTACCTCTGACCCTTCCCTGACCCAGAGGGTACTGAAGTGAAAGTTTCCAGTGAATATTTTTCCATCAAATGTTCAACATGTTTAGGATTTTTTTCAATAGAAGTTTGTCACTATTTGCAGCCAACTCTCAAGTTAGTTGAAAAATGGATAGCTTACATTTTAAAAAAATCCATTTTAATTTTCCTGTTTTTCATAAATTAGCGCTAGGAACCCTTACAACAACTAAAGTATCCTGATTTTGTATTTTGCATCCTAACCCACCGTGTACAGCTATACAAAAGAGAGGGAGAAAGGAACTGCAGATTGTGCCGCTGTCTACATGCACCTCCCAGTACTTAGCCAGATGAGCATCATCGTCCCAATTTTATACATGGAGCAGTACACATACATGCATGTTCATCCTCAAAGTTTCTTGAGGAACTCAGATTTACTGACTTCTGCTTTACAACTTTGTACCTTTTAGTAATTTAAACACATCCAAAACTGCAGCTATGATGAGAGGTGGCTTACTGGGAGGGTTAGTACCAATTAGGACCACCTTGTGTTGGTGGAGTCAGCACAGAGAAATGGTGGGGGAGGGACTGCAGCCATCCAGGCACACAGATGCCGATACAGGCAAAAAGACTCCCAACTCCCAGCAGAGCCAAGATGGTAGCGAAGGGGTGGACATCTCCTACACCAAAAAGCTGTAGATGCCCAGTCATGAGTAAGTGAACATGTGGTTGGTAGGAGTGCTGTGACGCTATTTTATCCAGCACAAATGTCTAGAGGTTCACTTACCATCTGTTGACTATCCACAAAGCTGTGCTCTTGGGGTTTTTTTTCTGTTGTTGTTTATGTATATAATTTATGTATGTGATATATGTATCACAGTTCCAGCAATATTTATGCAGATAAACATCTGTAGCCAAGGTATGGTCTATAGTGGGGGAAAAATATAATGTTAGCAAAGGAGTTTAAAAAAATTTGCAAGCAAAAGTAACAAGTGCAGTTATATTAATTGCAGTTATCCAACTAAATGCATTTTCAAGCATAGGCAAAGCTTAAAAAGAAGGTAGTATCAGGGAAAAAGTTAGTGAGGCATTACAAACTGGCTTTGTTGCCCTTTAAGTACCCGGAGGTGTTCAGAGACAGTGGAGCTATTTATGTTAAGTCAAACACGGAAGGAAAGTAGACCAGATTGTAGTAGCCTGGCAGACAGGAAGGAGGAAAGACATAAGGAATAGGAGCAATAACGTCTCTAGACCAGTCAGGTGAAAAGTGCAAACCTGTCTTATCCTTTGCTTTCCATAGTTCATTTTTTTCCCAGAGCCAACAAAAGTGATCTGTACCACATCCTTTTATCTACTGGCCTTTCAGAGGAGAAGACAGATTTTTAAAATAACAATAATAAAGCTTTCCGTTTGTGTTTTAATAAGGAAACATTCCTTTTTATCAGATTAGTAGGCCTTTCATGATTCACCTCCAAGCCCTTGATTTGGTTAATGAATTTATGTCCCTTCTCTCCAGGGGCAGAACGTCTTGTCATTCACAAAATGATGCCGTTATCAGTATATCTCATGCTGAAGGGAGGCAGGGAAAGAAATCCCTGCCTGGCATAATTTGTGCCAGTTTCTCTTTCTTTCTGTGTTTGGTGTTCCGACAGGGCTGGCAGTTTCTCAGCTCTGAGGTTGCTCTGCTCAAAAGCTGCTCCCCAGCTTGGAGCCTTTAAGGTCAAGATGGACCACAGTAAGCTATGAAAGCCTCTTCCCCTTTCCCGCATTGAGTCCAAAAATGTCCTCCGTTGACTGAATCTGAGTGCAAGCTGAGTGCAATAGTTGTGGTGTGATCTCCTAAACCTCCTGCAGCACTGTCTGTCCCCTGTGGGCCAGGATGCCATGTGCACATTAAAATTGAACTGGTGTCCTTTTTTTTTTTTTTTTTTTTTTTTTTTCCTGAAATGGGGTCAGAATAAGGCTAGTCCTTGGCTTCAGTGGGGCCAGGAGCTGATTCTGTGTCTCTGGAGTGGACAGTGTACTAGTCCATCTGGTCCAGAGACTACAAAATCTGTCCTCCATGGCTCAAAATGTCATGCCATGCATATAAATGTTGAACTGCCAAGAATGAAATCTTAGCCAAAATGTGGTCAAAAGAAGGCTAGACCTTCAGTGAGAACAAAAGGTGACTATGTCTCTGGTGTGGACTTTGTACTAGCCTGTCTGGCCCACAGGCCACAACCTCACTCGGATCACAGAATCACAGATGGTTGAGATTGAAAGGGACCGCTGGAGATCATCTGGTCCAGCCCCCCCCCAGCTCAAGCGCAGTCACTGTGAGCAGATTGCCCACGACTGTGTCCAGACAGCTTTTGAATAGCTCCAAGTAAGGAGATTCCACAACCTCTTTGGACAACCCTCTGCACTGTCACCCTTGCAGAGAAGAATTTTTTCCTTGTATTCAGATAGAACTTCCTGTGTTTCAATTTGGCATTACTTGGTCTATAACTTAATTAAAGGCAAGTTTTCTTTTGTTCCCAACAGCACTGGAACACATTTAACACAAGGTCAGGGCAGCTTTTCGGATCTGGTTAAAGACCCCAGAAGTGCTGACCGCTTGCTGTGCTTCCCATCATGCAGACCTGAGTTTTGGCTATGACAGAAGAGCAAAAAACCCATGTCACAGCACAAGGCCAAGCCCTGCAAGCTGGAACACCATCTTGGTACTGCTCTTACAGTCTCTGGCTAAAAAATAGAAAAATAAAAATCATGTTTTCTTCCCTGCAACTTCAAAGTGCCTGGTATTCATCATTTACACCCAAACTTAGCACATATATGGGCAGTCCTAGCTCTCAGCTTTGTCTGCCTGCAGCCATGTGCCACAGCTCTCTGGGCACATCTGGGAAGGTTTGAGAGCTGGGTCGGGCAGCTGTCTGTTGGTGTCGTCGTGCTTCCCTTCCATGATGCACTTTTCCTGACCATAACTCTGGACATGATGGGAAATGCCAGCTTTCATGGGAGATGTAAAGCTCTTAGCCAGGTGGGAGTCATTCCATGTCTTGTGATGTTTTATTTCTGAGAGAGAGGCTATTTCAGTACCATCCTGCCTACTTACCGCCCAGCCTGTATTTTGCATGGGGAACAGTATTTTTCCACTTTCAGCCCCCAAACAGTTCTGGACTAAATAACTCACAACTGCTTATCTCTTTCTGTTGATCTGGGAGGAAGCCTAAAGAATTAGATGAGACTACCACTTAAATTTTAGGTGGTTGGATTAGGGAAGGCAAATCCCACCCTGTGTGTCTATATTAAAGTGCGAAGGGCTGGGGAACAGATGGGATAGGGAGAGCAAAGTGTTCGTGTGTCCCTGCACAAACGTGACTGCAGGGTATTCTTTGGGTCTGGAGTGAATAAGAACAATTGATAAATTATTTATCTTCTGTGTATAACCTGACAGAGCTTAACTATGCTTTTTAAACATTTCCAAATGAAGGTAGGTAAGAGATGCCTGCATAGAGGCACCAGATATTCCCACTAGCCTGGGTACGGGCAGGAGGAGTTTATTAAGCAGCTGATGTTTCCTCTTCCTCCTGCCCATCCCTCCACATCTCACTGTACATGAAAGGGAAACTCAGACCACTAATTAGATTAATTTTCCCTGACTTAAAAAAAGCTTAATCACAGGCACTGAGCTTTCACAGATGCCAAAAATAAAAACTACAGTGTTTTCAGCCAGCATCATATGTATACTTGCACTGCACAGAAAATGTTTTCTTTCCAGAGTCGTCTTCCTATCTCACCATATTTTTAGATTTTTTCTACTCATTCCTTCAACCTTAGAGAAAAATAAAAAAGGTGACTTAAACTAACAGACATAACCTAAAGGTTTCCCCAAACCTTTAGCAGGTTAACTGCTAAAGACCATAGTCTGGCTAGGTTGCCTTTATCATGGGTTCACAGTGGAGGTATATATGATGGGCAGAAATAATTCATTTCACACGAAGCCTAGTAGATCCAAACTTGTTATTGAGCCCTATAAAATACTTTTTTTTTTCAAGAAAAGTCTCTACTATAGTAAACAACAGAAGAGACAAGATAGGGAGTCAGTGGTAAAGACCTTTTCTGGAAGGAGCAGCTTGATGAATCAGGCTCACTTAGCAGTCTCCTTCAACCATGGCTAAATACACCAGATGTTAATTTATTCTCCTTCTTCAAAAAAAGATGAGTATTCCTACTCATGGAAGCAAATCTATAACCAATCAAAGAGGAATTCTGGAAAAAAATGGTGCTTTGTTTTTCCTCTGCAGCCATCCACAAGGACACTGGTTTTCTTTTCAGTCTCAGCAATGCTTTTATCAAGATTGCAAAGCTGAAGCTCCTCTTTGGCTTCTGCCCAATGGATTAGGTGTAACATAGTAACACAGCAAGAACTAGTCTTGCTCATGTTCATGCCACACCTAAATATCTGTATGCAGGAATAAACATTTCTAACTAACTTGGACATCACCAGTGAAATCTGCTGGAAAATGGAGCAGATTTCCTGTGCGAGGAAATGGATACCACATTTAGAAACAAGTGCTACTAGAACGCTGCTCTTCAATTTGTTTACATGAGCTCAAAAGTCTAAATACCATGTTTCTGGCCACTTTTCCCCTCTGGTGCTGGAAAGCAACAGTGCCTATGCTCCCACACGACGCCGTCCCCGCCTGCGAGGTGCACAAAGCCGTGAAGTGTTACTCAGCAGAAGGGCTGCCCTCCAGTTGTGCCTCTGCTGCAGTCAGCGCAGCACCTCCTGCCCAGGCTTGGCATATGCTCAAGCAGTACTGTCGGCTGCAGGAGTCGTCGCTTGGCCCTGAATCCACTACTGATGGATGTTCAGACAAGCAGACACCTGCCATAATAAGGGTTTTCTAAAGGTGTTGAGGGTTTGGGAGACACCTCCAGAGATTTAAGCCATCAGCACAAGGCTGTCAGACCAATACAAGTTTCCTGACCCTCCACCTTTCTGACCTGAGCACTGGAGGCCAGGCAGGTCCCCAGAGCATCTACAGTGGCATCAAACACATACAAGCAGCAGACCCATGACCATGGGGTAGCATTCAGATTAAGGCACTTAGATATAAATGTCTTCATGTGAGCTACACGTCTGAGTGCCCATTAAAGTAAATGACAATCTTGCCAGGGAAGCCTAGAGAGGGATTCAGCTAACCAAATGTAGGTGCCTCCTTTTGGGGAGCTGATTAGCTCTCAAGCTGCATCAAGGGAAATTCCTATTAGGTCTTAAAAAATGCTTTTCATAAAGAGATCCCAGAGAGATTGTGGAGATATATGCTTGGAGGTATTCAAAACTCAACTGGAAAAGACCATGAGCAGTGGGCTCTAAGTGAGGCCCGTTTTGAGTGGGCAGTTGGGCTAGCTGACCTATAGAAGTCTTTTCCAGCCTAAGTAATCTTTGTGTGACTTTTAGAGCCTGTTCTCTAGTGCTCCAAGGCAATCAAAGCCATTTTAGTTTTGGCATCATACTATATAAGCTGCATCCACCCCCTCATGTCTAGATCCTGTATAACTGATGACATAAAAAGAATGAGAAGCAACACAGCTTTTGCACAGGGAAGTCACAGCTCAAAAGCTTCCTAGAAGTCTTTGAAGCGATGAGTGAGTGTGCTGATATGGGTGAGGCACTTGGTATTGTGTATTCGGCTTTCCCAAAAGCTTTTGACAAAGGCTGTGTCATGGAAGGTGCTTAAAGAAATGGAGCCACAGTGGGATGGGGGGGGGAGTTCTTTGGTGAATTAATGACTGCTTAAAAGATAAAAAACAGAGGTTGGGAAGAAATGATCAGTTTTTGCAGTGGAGGCAACTCCCCGGTATAAACAATGTGAAAAAGGAGGAGATGGGAGTGAGATGACAGAGTGTGCATGATACAAATTACCCAGGGTAGTAAAAACAAAAGTAGCTGTGAAGTGTCATGGAAAGATCTTGTGATAACGCGTGGCTCTGTGAAGACGGCAGATGAAATCACTGTTGATAAACAGAAAGCAATGCACATCACAACAACAGCCCTAGCAATAGCGACACAGTGGTGACCTCCGGCTGAGCTGCTGCCAGGAAGAAAGGGAAGTTTAGTATTACTATGAATGAAAATGGCCTGGGAGCACCAGCTCAGTGCTCAGCAGTCAAGAAGAGGAACGGAGCGTCAGAAATTCCAAAGAAAAGAATAAAGATAAAAAAGCCATCAGTATGTGACAGTGCAGCGCAGCCTGAATGCTGTGTGCGGGTCTGGGCCCCATGCAGCTCAGAGCAAGGATAGTGGAAAAGATAAGGTGAGAGGTGGCAAAGATGATCAAAGGCACAGAACGACTTCTGTAAGAGCAGAAACGAGTCTTCAGAGTGGAACGGGAAAAACTGAGGAGAAATGGCATAAGGATCCTTACAGTCATGAATGGTCTATAAAGCCAGAAATGACGTCACTTTTTCTCACAAGTGTATCCAAAGAGGTTGCGAGGGAATAGGTTTACAGCACCAAAAGGAAATGCTTTTCCATCCAATGCATAATTAAGCCTTGGAACTCACTGTTTCAGGATATAGGGGGAATAGCATGATTCACTTTGTGCTAAAGTAGCCATCCAAGCTGGGTCAGATAAAGCACATCCTAAAAATGTCTGTCTCGCTCATACAAAAAGGATGCTTGTGATGAGTCGCTCATCTGTAGATGTTGTTGCAGAAGCTACCCAAAGGTTGGTAGGATGAATCTCACCGCTAACCTCCACTGAAAGTGCTGGAGAAAGGCATTCCCACATCTTTGAGAATCCTGGCCAAAGCTCCTGCAGGAAAAAAATCTGATGCAGGGCAACAACTTTTGTCATATATCCTCAAGGTTAGGCTCATCTGTATCTCTTAAGAGGCTCTTCTATGTACAGCCTCTTTCTTGTATTGCTGATTTACCTGTTGTTGGGGGGGGGAGGGGGGATAATTGGTGTCTTCTCAAGGGGAGAAATTAATTTTTGGCTTAACTGCACTGCAGTCACAAGAATTACCCCAGGGATTCAGTTGTTTCAAGCACACGATGTCTCAGTACATCTCTTAGTACTAAACTAAGGACAGCCCTCCTAGTTACACGTGGCATTCTTGTATTTATTAAGCATGCAACACAAAAATACCCAATTCCATCAGCCCTGAAATTTTGCAGGTTCTAAAACCAACCCCGCAGTAGATCTGGGGGTAATGAGAAAAGTTTCTGTTATTTAGACTGCATAAAGGATTGCAGTAGCTGGGTCCCTGCCTTTTGCTCTGCCCCGAGCAGTGCAGCAGAGGGGCAGCTCCTCCCTCCTCCCGCGCCGGCTGGCGCAGTGCCCTGCATCCCTGCACGCTTGTGTGCAGCCTGCCCCCCCCCGCACCGAACGGAGGCCCGGTTACAGCAGCAGGGGCTGTGCAACAGGATCAACGCACGGCACGGACGCGGGACGTGGAAGCCGTCGGTGCTGGAGGGGGTCACTCCGCTGGCCGCGTGGTGGGGCGGCAGCAGGAGCAGGGCTGTGCCCCGGCTCCTGTGTCTCATACGTGGCGATTCACAGTCTGCAGTTCCTGCTAGTTGAAGCCAGTACCCACTATACCATTTTGTTTCTGAGCTGGAGCCATCACCCGTAAAAACAAGAATAACAGCGACAAGGTGATGCTCCTTTGCAGCACGACCCAGCACGAGAGCGCCCAGGAGGGAGCAGGGCAACGCGTGTCCAGGCAGCGTACAGCAAAATGTTCATGCTACGGATGCCGTGTTTGCCTAGAAGATAACATAATACTGCAGTAGTTACACAACTAAATGTATTTCTCTTTTTGTCCTCCACCTGATGTTACCAGAGGCTTCAGAAAACCATCTTGTAGATGAAAGACCTCTTAAATTACACTACCAGGAAAATAGCTATAATGGTGCATATATTTTGCTTGCAAGATGAAAGTCACCTTCTTACACAGAGAAAGCCACAGACGTTAAAACACGCAACTACATAAACAAGGTTAAAGAATGTAAAATATGGTTCTTTCGATGGGAAGGGAGTGAGCTGGACCAGGGAGGCTTCTGCCTTTCTGTTTATTTTCATTTTTCTAGTTATTTTCGGGGAAGCAGCAAAGACTGTTTTGAGTCTTCTTCAAACACAAGTGAAGTTTCGGCACACAATACTGGACCAGGAAAATTGCCACACCAGGGCTGTCTGGTTCTAAAGACTGCCTCTGATAACAGCTAACAACAGCTTATTTCTTGGAAAGATATAAACCTTCATATAAAGGACAATGCTTATAGTAAAATTACTTCCTAGCCCCAGGAAAAAGCCTGGCTATTTTTATGCTGTGCTAGTGATCCTCAGACTTTATTCCTCTTAACCTTATTTAATGTAATAGTGAATATTTTTTCCATTACCCATTCAAATCCTTCTGTGAATCCTGCCACTATCTGAACAGCAGCACCCATTACGCGATGCTCTACCCCACCAACCTTCCCTCCCCCAAAAGCATTTTCCTACCTTTAATTTTTCTAAAAGGAGGCATCCCCTTTCCGCCCGCCAGCCCCACAGGGGCCCCCTCCAAAATGAGAGCAAAGCACCAGCGCGCACTGCTGCATTCACAACACCACACGCCACGGCCAATGCGACTTTATTCACAAATATGATTTATACAGAGGTAGAACAAAATACTTTGTATAATCTTTTTCTTTTTAACTATATACATATAAAGAATATAATAGAATGACAACAAAGAAAACGTGAACAAAACAATGTTAGGCCATCAAATACAGTACAAAGAGCATGCAAGAACAGCTTCAAATGAAATCTTGCTGGTGTAACGTTATCTTATTTCTAATGTAGTAAATGAAGAGTAGTAAAGAGTCATGCTCTAATTGGATTGAGTATGCCACAGCTCTGCAATTATGTTTTAATTCTTTTTTTTTTCTTACAATAAACCAACAGGATAGCTTTCTTTACACTGTGGTGGGGAATGCTTTTGTAATGCCCAATGTAATCTTAACAGAAAAAATATAATAATCAAATCTACAAAGTGTGCTCTCATTTAAAAAGCAAACTCATAGAAACTGTACAGTCTTAAAAAGTGAATTATCACAACTGCTTCTTGAGAGAGTTTTCTAACCAAAGAATAAAATATGCAGAATAGAAATTAGGAGAGTTATTGTTCTGTAACAAAGCTAATCAAATGCTTGTTTTCTATTCCAATAAACAGTTTTTTAATTAATAACTATTCCGGAAATTATGAAGTGGGTTGGGTCATATTGATGTTTCACTTGATTAAGAAAGCGTGAGCTCCTTACTGGTATTACAGCTATCATTTCCCTGGGGACAGGTGACACTGTTTTCCCGTGCATGCTAAAGAGAAGAAGAAGTTTTAGTCATAGGTGTACATTTAAATATATATTTTTAATCAATAGCACTATATATATATATATATATATATATATATATATATATATATATAAATCCTACTTGCTTTGCTACCGAATTGAGATTTGCCTATGGGAGCTTGGGTTGAAATTCATTGTTGGCTCCCATTAGTGCCAAGGATTCCCACTGGATGTTAGCAGATGATGGTCAGGAGCAACGTCAGAGCTGGCGCCTGGAATAGGTGAGTTAACGGCAACCCCCACGCAGCCACATCCCAAGGATTGGGGCAGTGGGGACCTGCACTGTCCTGCCCTCCGCCCCACCAAATCCCGAAGGCTGGGCAGGGCAGCCGTGCCATTACAGCTGCAAACTGCAGCGCCAGCGACAAGCCCTGTCCTGCCTCGGCTGTGGACTTTGGGCGGTGAGGAAGGAAGCGCTGGGAGAGGGGGCTCAGCCTCCCGCCTGCAGTTCCCCCCCCCGACCCTGAATGTCGTTTCAAGACTCAAACGCACGAGCAGCGCCAGCAGACTCAGTTTGTCTCCATCAGGAACACGAGGACGGTCAATACTAGACACGTGCTGCTTACAGCAAGGAGTCAGGCACTAGCCAATATTTCACTGGCAATCAGTTTACTAAAGATCAGGCAGAATATTGGAAAAGGAAGGACTGTGGGTCTCCTTTGATCCTGGTTTCCAGGAAGACGCCTTCCTCAACTCAGAACGCCAGTGAGTATGGGGCAGGTACCATGGCCCGGGTAGAAGACTGGCCGGGGCAGCATGACTACCACCCCTTGCTAAATTGCAAGGAGTAAGTGAACAGTGGAAAGGGTAAAGAAACACCTCCCAGGTTGAGAATTCATCTCCTTCTCACTGTGGCTTTGCCAGGTTTACACTTCCGTGGTTCGGCATCTCCCTGGGAAAGGGACTGTCGTGGTGCAGCGGACCCATGCGTCCCCCCAGCAGGCCCTGCATCAGGTAGGCACCCCCAGAAACAGGGCACTGCCTGGACGCAACGCGCTCTGTGACGGGCTGCAGTCAACAGAAAAAGCCTGGCCCCTCGTCGTGGAAGAACCGCGCAGAGCACAGCTGAAACCAGCAGGCTGGCGAAAGCCTTGCAGCACGCAAAAGTCCAACCTGCTGGGGCCAGGCGCATCCTCGCATTGCTCAAAGCACTCCCCATGTATGAATAAAACAACACATCCCTGCCCCATTAGCCTGGCAGGAGATTAATGCCCTCTAATCTACACTAAATAAACTCCTAAGCATGAAGACCAATAGTTTAGTCTTACACTCAGCTGCTTGTGAATTAATAGGGATCACCCTGAAATTGCTATTATGAAATGCAAATATTTGCAAAAGAACAATTAAAAAATATTCCTGAAGTGCAAACGACAGACTTATCGGCCACGTTCGTCGTGTGCCTGGGAGAGCTGGAAGGCAAAACTGCATGAATCACGGGGCAAGAACCTGTGCTAAAACCCCCTTATTTCTTTGGCAGCTGGGAATGGCACAGCAACTTGCACTGCAAAGCAATTTCACCTGATCATAGGAAGGTTTAGGATGACCTGATTTTGATTCCTTCGCCAGCTCATTTGGATAGAGCTACCTGTCTTTTCAGAAAGCTGCTGCATACGGCTGGCAGTAAATCTACTTCAAACACTTGCTGATACTGCTCAGACTGATCTCATCTGCCCTGATCTGCAATTTTGTGTTAGCTAAGGTAATAAAAGAATCCTGTTAAACCTAAATTATCAAATGAAAAAGGCAATTTTCTCATTCATACTCCATTAGTTTTTTTAGTTATTGCTAGGAAAGCTCTAAAATGCTTTGGCCATAAAATAAACATGTGGCTTAATGTACAGTATGTGTACTTAAGAGGATGATGGCATCTGCAGTTACTGCTCTGCACTGCCATGGTAATAAGATGCACAAATTAAGCAACAGTGTATACCAAATAGCGCATACAAAAATGTATGGAGAAAAGTAACAAGTCTTCTGCTTTCTTTTTTTTTAATAACTCTTTAATTGCTAAAAAGAAAAAAAATCACCAATATCCACGCCTACAACACAAATTTGCAACATGGTTGATTTCAGTAGGTGCCAGTTAGCTGTTCCAGCAGAACTCTGCAATATTGGCTCTTTAACATTTCACTGAATAGAAGTTTATAAAAGCTTCCCCCTCCCAAATTAAAAACAATTATATGGTTTCCAATGCTGAAGTCAAATAATTAACCTGGCATGGTTTCAAGCATACACTACCATTAAGATTTTGGGGAAAAAAACACCCAGAAACCTTAAATCACAGAGATGTTAGATAACATGAAAAAGTGCTCATGTCCCATTTTCAAGAGGAAAGTAGACATTTAGTATCTTAGATGTAATTCAAATTCACTTTTGAAAATGGAATTAGGAGCTTAGATCACGTAAGCACATTTTACCTGTAGGCCCTTCAATCGAACAAACCAGAGTCCTGTCTGTCAGAAGTTGCCATCCCTCCAGAAGAGTACCACAACTGAAACTGTAACTTCATGTAAGCAAAATTGCATAACCAAACCATTTACGTACATATTTTAGCATCACTTTGCAACAGTAGGCATTAGGCTTTTTAGAACACAATAACCTCTGCGATTGAACCCGTGCACTTCTTTATCCCGTAATAATTAGTTAAAACATATCATTCAGAACAAGGCAAGAGCCTCTGCAGAGAGATGCAACAAATGTCTGGATCAGACAAACTCCATGTGAATCATAAAATGCAGACTGGAGACTTTTTCTTCAGCCAGGCATGTATAGAAATATACTTCCTGGTCCAAAAAGGATGGCATGGCACAGTTTTTACAGAAAGAAATGCAAAAATATAGAGAGGAGAGTCCATTCTTTTCCCCAGTAATCTCATAAAATCAACAGTCTGTTTCCGTAACAGCTCCGTAACGTTTACCTGGCTGCTGACAAGGCCTTTGCTTGTCACTTTGGGTTAGATTACTCTCTCCTACTCTGCTGTGTCCGTGGTAGGTGCCCAGGAAGAGCTGTTGTGCTCATTATCCCCCGGCTCCCCATTAATGTGACCAACTCGTTCTCCCCAGTTGCAACGACCGCGCAGGCCTATTTACTTATAGCTGAGATTTTCTTCCATTCATGGCACAAAGCTGAAAAGTAAACAACAGTTAAGAAAACATTTGCTTGCCAAAGCCCAGCATGAAAAGGTGCAAGCGCTCTTTTGCCGGAGCCTGGACCTGTGTTTACCGACCCCCGCGGCGTCGGTTCGGGCTCTTGCTTGGCATTGTATCGGAACAATCACCATCCCTTTCAGGCCCCCGCTCTCAGTCAGCCTTTGAGAAGTTACAAAATATAACAGAGCACTGTTTTCTGAGACGATATTGACTGCACTAATTACCCACAATACTGTATATTTGCTATTAAGAATACGAATGTGTGCTTTCAAAGTGTGACATTCAGGGCTTCGAGGATGTGAAAGGAATTGGATGGACTGTTCTGATGCTTAATCCGAGGCTTCAGTGTACCTTGTAAAATTTATTTAGCTTCCCCCCAAAAAAAAACAGAATACACATTTTAACTGTTGAACTTTTTTACCAGCTAAAGAAGTTTGTAAGGACCCTATCACTATGTGGTTACAACAGAAGATACACAGTTAAGGTCAGGTCACGGTTTCCAAGAACATTCACAGGGACTGAGGATAAGGAAAAGAGGGCTGGATCCTCAGGGAGCCTTTAGGAGCCTGGGCCGGTCACTGTGGAAGTGCCTTGAGTATTGCATTCACTTCCTCTGCAACTGCTGTCAAAGCAAACTCAAACTGCTCCTGCGGAGAGAACAAACACACACCCTGAATAATAAACACCACACTTCCAGAAAGCGGGGTGCACTACTCTGCAGCAAAGCATCCGCAAGACATTGCTAAAAATATGAATACTCAAGGCAGACGGTACACTCCAATGGCAAGGAACAAAATGTTCGGTGACTATTGATGTCATATACCATGTTTGACAGCATCTTCAAGCTAGAGTCATTTTAATGGAGAAAAATGTTGGTAGGAGAAACCAAGCTATTGGGACACATGATACATTGCAACTGCTTGGTCAGAAAGGCTTGGGAGTAGCTGATCACTAGTCATTTCCTTCCAACACACAGATGGAAATGTATTAGCATAATTGAGATATGAAATAGGTGAGATACTGCAAAAGAGAGCCTTCGGCTTCTCTCAGAAGTGTTTCTAGCTGAAATCAGCTGGAATAAATATTTCCTCACACTTTATCTATTATACAAAACAGTATCTGCTCTTTGCTTTACTCATCTTTTCTTTTTTTTTTCAGCTGCCCTTTAAACTGCTTTTTCTGCACCCAACTATTACCTAACAATATTTAGATTGCTCTCTTGCCATTTAAGAAATACTTGAGAAAATTTTTGTTTGTTACTGATTTTCTGTAAGCATAAAAGCAAAACTACTAACAGATTTCTGTGCTGGGTCAGCAGAGGTGTAAAGGACAGGCATGAATGCCCACCTCACCTAAGCACAACCCTAACATGTTCCAGAACTGCCTAGTCTTACATAAGGAGTTTTACTTCCTCAAGGCTAACACGTGGTATTTTCTAAGTAAGGAATTTTTCTCAGAAATTTAGCTTACTGAAAGATCTGACAGGCCGATTTTGAATTTGCTTCTTTTCAGATCAAAAAAGACAAGTTTAGTCATAGTATAAGCAATTGAAGGACATGAGTCAAGGACTGTGCTGAAGTGTCTGGATTTTCTACAAGTATTCTGGCAGTTTAAGCCAACAGCAGTCAAGAGCTGTGAAAGGACTGACTTTGAGAGAGGATGTCTGAGATGTACCCTGAAAAGTATCCTGAGATCACTGAAGAGCCACTATCTCTGCCTATGGGCTTGGAGATCGGTGCTCTAGTAGGTATCTTCAGACCTTCAGTTCACGCTAGCTGTCTGGAGCTGTGCAGCACGGGTGAAGGTATGTACGCAGCAACAACATGTGGGTGCAGAATTCAGTCATCCCCTAAAGGCAATTACTGGACTAACAGTGTTTATTTATGTTGCATTTTTCAGTGTTTCACTTTACTGTGGAAATCTGCAGGAAGGATGAAAGGACAAATTACTGATGTACAAGTCATAGTTCAGAAAGTTGGGTGACCAGTAACTCCTCAATTCAGTGTCAGTCTTCTCTGCCTTGTCCTGCCCTGCTGCAGAGTCATCTCCTACATGGATATGCCACAGAGACAAGAAATGATGGGCACAGTTGTTGGACACGAACAGATGAAAAGAAGTCAGACTGAATTCTTAGAGACACCTTATGTTCAAGAATTTTTCTATCTGCTTGCCTGTCAAAGTGGCATCCTTGTACATTTGCTGGATGGCATCCAGTAACTTTTAGTCAGACATCAATTCACCCTAAAGAGTAAGGACTCAGCCTCATTAGGCACTGAAAATGGTGTATATGCCTGCCTCTCCCTCCCTCCACTCCCCAAGGTCTCCGCATTTAAAGAAGAGTCTGGAAGTGCTGGTGGCCACCTCGAAGCAGCTGCATTTCATGACAGAGCATACGGAGAGTAGCTGGAGGGCAGACGAGGCAGAGAGGGCATTCATCTGGACACACAGCATCAGAACAAAACCAGGTGCTTGTACCTGCTAAAAATGCTTCGGGGCGCTGGGACAACATGCGAGAGGCATTAGGCTCTGAGGAAAAGAGACTCAGTGGGGAGAATGAGTAGCCACCCGACCTTATCAGTGCAGCCTCCAGAGTCTGTTGAATGAGGCAAAAGACCTTAGTGACTACCCAAAGAGGCTTGAAAGCTGTTCCCGAGACCCAGGCATGACGTGAAACCCTCCCACTTGAGCTGACAGGAGATGGGCAGAGCAGACGCTGTGCTGCTGGGACATCGACAGCGGGGATCTCTATTGCTCCAGCCACCCGACGCGAGCACTGCCGCCGGTCCCCAGGCCTTGGAGCATGGTGAACATAACAACAACGAGGCTGATCTGAGCGAGCACGGGGCTGACACGGTGATCCAGCCGAATTTCAGAGATGATGAGATGTCTCTTCCAAGATGTAGGCGTCAGTTCAGAAGAAGAGAAGCTGCCATCTCCTGTAGTAACGAGGCTAGCTAATGTACTCTTCATCTGAACATTTTGCAGTGAGGAAAAGCTCATAAAATCAGGAACTACAATACTTAAATACCAGCTCCATAGCTGAAAGTACCTTAAATCACCCTCCATTTATTCACTGAGCAAATCTGCCCTTAAACCTTGCCAGTCCAACACGTGTTCACCTTACTGTGAACAGCTGCCAAACTGGGGAACCCTCTGAGCTACGAGTGTCTTCAGCCCTCGCAGCGGCAAACACAAGCAGAGAGTGCGATGCTGCCAGCAGAGGAAACCCTACCTCTCTCACCCAAGAACCTTAGATGGATCAGCATGAAAACTAAAGTTCAGATATAGATTTTGGAGATGAGATTTGGGATTTTTTGAGCAGAGACCGCCAACTTGCACTGGCTGTGACCCTAAGTTACTGAGGCAAAACAACTTACAAAGCATAATCTTCACTGTCAGAGCTCCTAACTGGCTGTGAAGTGCTGCAAAAAGGGAGAGCAGAGCAGATGCATGGGATTTGCAAGGACTCTGCCTTCCTGGGACTGGCAGCTGAGGGCCCACCCCCTTCCTTCGGGTAATATGCACAGGAGAAATCCGAATAGCTGAGCTTCCACTGCTCTGCGTTACTACTCTTCAAAGAAAAGCCTTAACACGCCTCCCACACCTTTACAGGAAAACACCAACAATTGGATGAAATTAGTTTCAATAGTTCTTAAAGGAGCTCGGGTTGTTATTTCATATGGCTATACTATTATTTATATGTGCTATTCACATATGCAAGACTATCTGGGGATGAACTTAAATATCTAAATTTGTCTAGAAAATAGAAGTGGACAGGCATTTTGTGGTGACAGTCCACCTAAAACACAGAGGCAATATAAATATATATAGAAAAACAATAGCAAGCTCTGCTTTTGTTCAGACTTCAAAAAAATGCCAAGAAAATCAATATATGCATCATATACAACAGAATGAAAAAACTACATGTAGATGCAGAAGGAGAGGGGGAAAAAAAGGAAATAAATTCTTCTCAGAGAATACTCTTCCTCTTTCACTACTTTTTCCTTTCATATGTGGCATATCAACTCTGTTTTATGATTCCCCTGCAAAAAAATTGCAAAACCACAAACCCTTTATTCTGTTTCTCAGAAATTCAGGATGTTGTTATGATAATTTTATTAACATTTATTATATACAGTGCTCTTGAATTAAAGATTCCTTCCAGAAGACAAAACGTTGCAAACAAATCCTTCACATGGTTATTGAAAATGTGGAGCATTGCCTGCTGGAAACACAATAACATTGCTAAAGTAAGTTGGTGTTTATTTTGCCTGGGGATATTCTGTAATTGGCATTTCTAACCTGACTTTTAATCCATTGTTTTAAATTACTCCAAGAGTCTAATATTCCTCATTTGTATTCAGTGGGGAAAGCACAGGGATTTGTTTAAATCCATCAGAAAAATTCTCCAGGGATAGCGCATTGCTAGCATGTAACCAGATATTTATAATTTGCAAGACATCAGCTCGAATAAGTGATTTGGGTGGTTTCAAGAAAACGACAATGATGGAAGAAGGAGCAAGTCAAGAGATAAACAATATCCTAAGAAAATTTTTCATTCTGGATGAAAACAGTGGATACATTTTCTTTCTGGAATGCTTCCAAATAAATGTTTGGAGGGCAAAAACACAATGTCTTGAGTGAGATTTTCATGGTGCCCTGGTAAATATTTCTGAGTTAACTTAGAGAAGTTGTTTGCATAACCTTATTCTTCGGTGCTGGAGCTATGTTTTTTCTTTTGCTGGAGGTAAGAAACTACAATTTCTCCAAACAGAGAGAAACTAGAATCAGAGCTCTGTATTTCTACAGAGCTACCATGTAAATGGGCTGCATTTACAGAGTAGTTTAGGACTTGCATCTCCCCTCAGAGTTAATACACGTAATACTGAATATTGGATGCTCTATGTATTTTTTCCCAGTCTGAATAACCAAAGTAGAGAAAGATTTGTTCATTTTTGTGTCCTACATGGAGAAAAAGATTAGCTAGCTTTGGTTGGCTAATCATTTTTCATACACTTACGTAACTGGTAAATAATAATTAACCCTCCCCAACTGTTCTGCAGCACCACTTCTAGTATTAATGGGAAGATAAAATGATTAGGAAGAGATTCAGGAGAAGTTATGAGCCAATGATTGCTGCAGGACACATTTGTTTCACCATTGTCCCTCAGCAATTTCAACTCCCTAAATGCTGCAGACATTTCTGCTAGTTCCTGCCTGCCCAAGACTGAGTGCTGCCCCATTGCATTTTACTCAGTTTGGGGCAGGATCTCTCATTCAATAACTTGCAATGAACTTACAATTCATTTAGTCTCTGTGAACTACTTTCTCTAATGTTTTCTTTGCAGCTCTTAATACCCCAAAATATCATTCTATGCATCACTGAAAATAACAACCACAGAGAGATTAATTTCTAGTTTAAGGCATGATAATTACTCTATTGTCTATCTTTAAAAGTTATTTTCAAAAACTGTTACGGCTGACAGTAATTACAGAGTAAGATATTCACCTTACCAAAGGGTACAAACGTAGTCACTGTGCTACATCCATCAAGGACATTGCTTTAGGCTATTCCCTTCAAAGTTACTATATATGACTTGATTTTTTCCTAAACTATTTCCTTTAAGTCAAAACTTTTTTCAAAAAAAAGTAAATCAAATTTACTCTTTAATAAGTTGAAGCCTTTTTAAAAATATTACATGCATAGTTAACCAAAGCTACTCTGAAAAAGTAATCCGTATTTTGAGGATTAAAGTAACAACATTCTTTTAAGCACACATTTTCTTTAGTAGGCTATAGATTGTTGTCTTGACTGCCCTTCATATATGGTAATCAAGATAGATGTTAGAGATGGTACAAAAAAGAGCAGTAAACACCAAAGAAAGTAGCCTAGATAAATCTTCAGCATAAATAAACCTCACTTGGTAAGGAGCCAAACAGAGTAATCAGCAAGCGACCTGCATTAAATTAGGTCATACCCTCTCTCTTCTGTCATGAAAACAACTACTGTGAAAGACCTTTAATGTATTTAAAATCCCAGTGGATTTATTGACAGTACCTTTGTCTGGACCATGCCTGGTCTCTGGTCCCTCAAGTGCTCCAGGGTAGCAGCAATATCAATCTCTTTAGCACCTGCAACAAACCACAAATTGGGCTGAGTTCAGAGCACAAGATAATCCATGCTGCATCTGTCAATCTCTTGCTATCGGGTTCCCTTTGGGCTACCAGTCCAATTGAAAATTATTACATCCATCTCTCAGCAGACTTGGCAGGCAGCTGCAATTTTTGTGTTCATATAGAAAAAGAAGAGGTTGGGGCAGCTTTTATTAACATTAATTCAAGAAAAGGCAGAGAAAAGCAAATTCTTAAAAATGCCTCTGCACCTAGAGCAAGAATGTATTTGCCACAGTGTAGGGGTCCTGCCTGGCCATGCCACCAAGTGTCCCTTTGTCACCACTGCGAGTACACACTGAATTAAGGGTTGGACCCACACAAAGATTTATGTCATTAAAACGAGATTTAGGTAAACTTCTTTCCCCTACAACTGAGATTTGGAAAACCTGCCTATGGCTTCCTAGTTTAGAATCTGTCAGAGCATCTTGCCGTGTGATCCCTGTTTGAGCCGGCAAATCTGCGACATTTACTTTAGGTTATATGTTGAGTGCATGGACACAGCTACATGCACTGATCAGCAACATCAGCATGCAGAGAACAGGCGAGCTGAGCCCCACTCCTCTGAGGACCAGCTCCCTTCCTCAGTGCAAATGTAGATGCTGTCCTTTGAAAACAAGATGAGTGGAGAGCAAAGCAAGTCCTAGTGCCTCTCACCTACCCTGTAATGCCCTAGGGCCTAGAGACCTGAAGGGGACTAGGAGGTGCTGATTTCTCCCTCAATTTCCTCTTCAGTCAGAGGTATTTCAAAACCATCGTCCTCACTTTCCTTAAGTGCCTAACCAGATATACATTATTTGAGGGGACTAAGAGGAAATCAAGATTCTAGTCCCTCCAGTGAGTCCTTACATGTTTCCCAAGGGTGGAAGCCCAGCTGGAAGCTCCTGGAGCTAAAGGCTTTCTCTGAAGCTGAGGAAGATACTCAACTCAGGTCTTCCCCTCTTGTACAGATGCTTTATTTGTTAAGACAGTTTATTAATGATAGGCATCGGCTAAGTTCTGCAATGTGCTCCATCGTTTTGGAGGATACTCCTAGGTGTGCTCTGAAGAGGACTAGGGACGTACAGTTTGGTAACCATTTCCCACTGCGTGGCCCTAGGAACCTCACATCCCAGCATACGTATATTTGAGACTGCCTTCTGGAGGCATTTAAACCTCCCCAAGTGTTCACGGGAAGCCTAGGTGCCTAGCTCTTGGGGCCAGATAGCTAACCTACTTCAGGGGACCAGACACCTAAAATGCAGTGGCTGCAATAGCTCACTTGTAGAAGTCTAGAACAAACATTGGTGTAGTTCCCAGGACTGAATTTGCAGGATTAGGCCTACCGCTTACCATTCTAGTGAGCTCCAAAAAAGCATTTATTGTAAATCAAATGAGGTGTCGGAATTTAAAGCCTTAAGGCTAGCTGTAATAAAGTTTATTCAATGTAAACATCATGCACCTCCTCATTTACTCAACACAATTTCATAACTCAGCACCATCTTTTCAAAAATTCAGAAAGGCAACTAAAAGTAAACGATTAAATTTAAATTAATTTGATAAAAGACGTGAGAAAATCTTTAAAAATAGCATCAACTTTAGAAGAGTAATCGATTTGTAAAGATCTTCTTAAAAATATGTTCTTGATTGTTTCAGAATTCATTCAGGAAGCGTAACAGTGACAACTTAGAAAGTTGCGAATTACCATGGGATTGGGGCATTGTGTGACTTCCGCTGCTTTTTTCCACACATATGTATGGGAATTTACATGGAGAACGTTTTGACAAAATAGAGGGCTTTACTGTAAAAGCAAAAATAAAGCTCTACAACTGAGCAGAGCAATGCCCAGCTCATAGGTTGTAGGTCAGACAGCAAGGACAGCACTAATAATTACACCCTAGGTCAGTGCAGTTTTTACAGGGGCCGTTTATCCAAAAGCATCAGTAGAAGTGTGCCTTGTGCTTCCAGGAGTGCAAAGAGTAGCAGTGGCAGCACATGGTAGCTCATTTCAGGGTTCAGTCTCGCACACCCACATACAGGCAGGTAGGAGCTTCCGTGCTGTGCCACGAGGAGGACGGCAGCGACCCTCCCAGCCCAGCGGTCCCCCTGCGTGCCGCGCGGGCTTCCCCACGGCCCGCAACGTGCACGTCCACCCCGTCCTGCGAGGGACGCCCTTTGGTTGAACCTGCTCCAGCCCCAGGAGAATACACTAACATACTAGATGCAGGAAAAGGATTCCTGATAAGACCCAACAACCCTTTCTAATGGTCAGACACGCTTCTGTGTCTACCTTTGGAAGAGTTAATCCCTTCCTTTTTGGGGGGCAAGTTACAGGCACTTACTAGTGAACTGATGCTTGCTTTTTTATCATCGTTAGAGGAATGACATGCCTAATAGTATGAACAATGTCTGATCATAAAATCCTGATTTAGCAAAACACCAGAGCATAAGCATATGCTTACACTGGAATGTATGAATAGCCCTAGTGGGCCAGTATGCTTAATGATAAGCTTCTTTTGAAGTCTTTTGCCAGTAGAAGTCACCAAAACTGCAAGTTTTACTGGTCAGTGTCCCCAACACATGGGATCAGCATATCACCCACAAACCCTTCTGATGTATTTACATAGGTAATTAAAAAGCAATGGAAAGCAAAATTATGATTTTGCCCAAAGCGTGTATCTTGCTGCGAGGGTAAGGAGCACCATCACAGGCAGTCTGCAGGGTCCGCAGCACCACAAAGCACAGATTTGTTGACAGAAGAAGGAATTTAATGAAGCAAAAGCCTTTCTGAGGATGTTTTTCACTCATTCTCTCTCCAGCTACACAGTCAGTTAAGCTATACAGAAAGGCAAGGGAAAGCAAGGGAAGAGACAGCTTTGCTACCCATTTTTAACATTTCTGAATGCTTCTGACACTATGGTGACAGCAACTACCTAAGTGCCTAGAGAGGCTGATAAGCAAAACATAGTGCTGCAAAGATGGGCAGCTGCTTTGAAGGAAAGCTCTTGGAACAAGAAAATTCAGAGGAAATAGGATGAAATCTATGGCACAGGAAAAAGCCAGCATGACTTTGTTTTCTCTTTGCACAAGGAAACCTCTCTTCCTTCCCTGCATCCACCGCTACCTATTTTGCAGTATTCTCTTACCGTGCTTAAAACAAATGTGCTTAAATATATACATATATATTGCTAGTCCACTATTAAAACCCATTTTGTGACTAGGGCTTTTTTCTATTCACATGCATGCTGGCTTGCTTTTACATCACGTAAATTCAGCTCACTCCCACTGATATGTGTGACAGTCTGCAGAAAGCTCGCCAGCGACGGGGCCAGGCAATGGAGGAGCCTTCGAAGGCTCGAAGGGCAGCTTGAACCCAGCCGGCATTTGCAGGTGATCAGAGCTCAGTGTTCAACTGCAGTGTGAACTTTCGACTCCCTCTAATTGTTTTGTTGGAATATGACACCAAATCTTCAGCAGCACGCTGAGGCTTTCTCCTTATATAAAGAGAACTTAACAATAATGCGATTGTTCATGCATACATGTATACATGCATACATGTATATGAATATAACAGAGTGGCATAGCAACACATTCTCATTCTATGGTGGCCCAAAGCACTTTATTTATGCTTTTGAGCTATTTCAGGTGAAAAAAGAACACAGTATACGTTACACGGCACTAGGAGAGAAGGAAATTACATGTAAGGACATCAGGGTCAAATCATGCTCTTACTTAGATGGCCACAAAGTGCCACACACTGCTAAGATGTTTTAAAGATCGCTTAGCTGGAAAGCTCACATACAAATTAAATTTCACAAAAAAGTTTGGAAGAAAAGCTGGAGGAGCTTGACCCTCCGATTCCAAGGATATTTTGTATTGGAAACATTTTGCTCAAGCAACTGAACTATCACGCCCAATAGTAACAGTTAGAGATGTCAATTTATTGTCATACAACAAATAACCTAGAGGAAGGATTAAAAATACTAGACTGAGGAGCACTGAAGAGAACTGGAAAAGAAAACATAACATGTCAAAAAAGAAAGATTTTCTGTCTTTTCTTTCCCTGTTTAACATTGCTTCCTGTTTCAGGAACTAAAAGGAAAGAAGCAGCATCTAAAGAATAAAGAAAAATTCAGCTCTGACTGTATTTTATCCTATAGGGAATAAATTTGGTTTCTGTTCGTCAGAGATTCATACCAAATTTCATTGCTTGTTTTAAATGAACATAAGAATGTAACTTAGGGTGAGACTGAGCTGATGTAGTACCAGCAGTAATGCGAAGTGACTGTGCAGTGCTTTTTTTTTCTTTAGCAGAACATGCATTTGCAATAATTCCTTGTGAGCCAGACTACACGCATCTTCCCCCACCCTGAGCAGCTCTGTGAGCTAGTCGAGTAAATATGCCCTCAAACGCTTCCGCGTCAGTGCAAGGCAGATTTCTGACTTCAGTAATTAACTACCATGTTTCTAAGGGCTCAAAGTGTTTACAGCAAATGCCCAACAATCCACACCAGAAACGGAATAAACCGAGAGAAGACGCGAACCGAATTATATTTTGCTGCCAGGGAGCGAAGCTGCTGCTGAAGGGTCGTTTCCTTTCCAGCCCCCCTCTCCCCGCAGGCACCCGCGCGGAAAGCGCGCTGGCACTTAGCAGCCGCTGCTCCGGATTAGCGGCTCGCAAGGGGTTAAAGGGTTTGGCCGCAGAGAGGCACATAAGCAGAATATCCAGCACGTCATAAAAAACACGGGTAAAAGCCAAAAAAATAACGAGCTAGCCAAATTCTGCTGCGATGGGGCTCCACAATGGCACCGGCGGCAGCTTGCGATATTTAAAGTTGCCTGAATGCTAATGTTAGTTTAATTACTGCGTTAACGAAACCCTCCCTCTCTGGTGCTGCCCCCAAACGGGGGGACGTGACGTGACGGGGGACCTGTAACGACAGGCACACACGCACGCGACGAACGGCCCGCGCAGGGCAGCGCTGTCCACGCCGCAGTGAGTGCGACGGTGCAAGAATACAGAAACCACGGTTCGCAGGGAAGGGTAAAACGTTCTCCGGTATCAGCTGGGAAGAAATGGTGAAGGCACAGATTGAAGAAATAGATTTCAAATTCAACAATCTACGGAGCCCGCGCAACTGAAAACTTGCTGTTTATCCAGTTATAGTAACAATCTGCAGTCGCTACATGAATGTTTGAAAACATTTGAGATCTTATTTTTATGCAATAGGCTCGAACAGACTTGCTCTCAAAGCAAAGTCAAAAATCCTGTTTTATTCATTACTAATGAAAAGTGCAGGGCAGATTCTGTGAGACTGACAGAATTTTATATTAAAGCACTATATTAAAAGGAATATTTTAGGTTCTAGATGCTCTGAATTTTCTGTATATTTATAAAAATAAAAATGATCTTTAAATACTTCATCAAAGTAGTTATTTGTGGGGAGTTTCTTTTTAAATAACTCAAACCGAAGGGTTTTTTTGGTGAACGTTTCACAAATATATGTTACTCATAAATAGTATATTAAAATGGATTTTTCTAGCAGGGAACAATTTCCAGATCTATCAGCATATATCCTCAAAAAGATTAGATTATAATTCTGCAGAATGACTATGAATTCGTTACTCTGAGCACTAAAGGATGGCTTAGCCATTAGGGTACTATGTTTAGATATACATTTGAATTATCTTCCGGACTGAGGCATTTGCCCACATCATTAAATTCACCCTATGTTTCACACCATCATTTATAAAATAAACAAATTTTCCTTCTTCATAGGTTGTTATAAAGGTGAATCCATTAATGGTTACAAGGTACTTGGACAGTAGAGAGGTAAGGACCGAAATGGATACTCTATTTTTTTTCAAGAGCCTCTGCACCTTTTTCAGCCCTCCTTCTGTTCCCCTTGACCATAAAGTGATCATGAAGCTGAATATATGATGTTGGAGTTATGTGGAGAGGTCGTGAATGGAGGATTATTAGGACTTTTACCATTTCTCCTTGAGGAGCTGATGATGCTCTGTGTGGGAACAAGCATCTATCCCAACAGCAAGAAAAAGAGAGGAATATGAAGGGACTACAGAAATGACCTGTCAAGTGCTTTTCTTTTTCTAGCAGTAGGCATTCAGCTTTGTTCTAGTCAGATATTTCCTGTTTAATGCATCTTTTTTATTTTTATTGTATTTTACAGATTGTGAATTAGGCCTTGAAGGGCAAAGAGACTTGTTAGGTCAGATTAAAAACTAGCTTGTTAAAATCTCTACGGAAGAGTCCTTAATACAGTTCTTTCCGCTGATGATGCTAGCAGCTGAAAAAGATCCAATTAATATTTGCAAGATGCTGCTGATTGGCAGCCTTTTAGCCTCAGAGTCAGGCACTGCACACTATTTGCAGGCTGTCGAGAGTGCCACGGAAGAATCACGTCTGCCTAGCACAGGCTATATATTATGAAAAAGCAAAAATACACAAGGAGAAGTTAGGGGCCAAAACACAGTGTCAGCAAGGCCAATCAGCTGTCTCATCACAGCGTGTCTGTATTTAGGATGACTACAAGTGTTTTTCATGTTCTGGTGATGACTGCTTTACTTGCACTTGAAAGAGCAGTGATGCTCCGTGGTTAAACCAACCTCACACACACAGCAGCTTTATACAACCTTTACGCTTTCCCCCTGTCAGAAATAGGCTTTCTTGGCTTTAGCAGAAGGCTTAAGGCTTTGTCTCTCGACCGCTTTCCTGCACTCAGCGTTGCCTTAGCAAGGAGGCAGGCAGCGAACTGGGGATAGCAAGGAGATGGGAGGACAGAAGCCTCCTGGAGAAGGAGAGACTGAAACCGGCGCCTGGTCTGCCAGAAGCCTAACACACAAAAAGGGCACGTCTGCAGTGGGAGCTCCATTTGGGAAGCAGCTTCTCTGCACAGTTAGCAGGCTAAATTAGCACTCATGGAGTATGACGTTGCCACAACTGTCCTGTTTCCAAGCTGGCTAGACATAAGCCCAGATATGCCATAGATTTGCAATGCCCTCGAAGCCCCAGACGCCGCCAGCTTCCCAGCGACAACTTTGCAAGGACTGCTCACGTCGCAGCTCTAGCGTTGCCCCATCAAGTACTTAATGTTGCAGGGAAACATTTAATCACGTCTTATGAGGGACAAACTCAATCTGATTAAAGAAGAAAGGGTCATAACTAGGGGGAATGTAACACCACTTCTTCACTGACCATTAGTTTTAATGACATACCAGTAATATTTACTAACTAGCTTAGTCTCAAAGGCCCAGCCTCATCTCATCTACTCCAGTCATCCTTGAAGCTAGAAGCTGAGTTAGTCATCTAGCCTCCCGACAGCCAACGGAGAGAGGAAGCTCTGGAAGGTAATTTATTCATCGTGAGAACTACCCTCCAGAGGCACATATCATTCTCCAACGACTACTGAGAAGACCTAGACAACTAGATTAGGCTACATTCTTAATGCTAGATGCTTTATATTGCTAAAGCTAGCTGAAACAACCAGGGTTTAACAGAAATGAGTTTTTGTACTGCAACACTGGGCCAAAGAAGATGAGAGTATTTCATGGTCCGTTCCATGAATGCTATAATCTGCTAAATCTAAGAGGGGTTTGAGATCTTCATGTATGTGAGATGGACACTGTAATGTCGTGAATGCTGTATGTCTGTAACCTCAGTCAAAATACGCAACTGCTTCTATAAACCTAAAAACTAACCCAAATTAACATTTAACTAGCTTTACTAAAAAACAAACAAACAAACAAACAAAAAAAAGCAGGTAAAACAAGCATGCAAATGGAGAAGGGAATAAATAATAAAAGGAAAGTAATGAATTTTGACATTCACACACGTGCACAGTATACACTACATAATTTACTGTAGTTTATAGATTTTACATTGATCCTTGAAAACTGCAATTGCATATTGCACGTACATATAAATAAATGAAAGCCCTATGACTTTATCACTATGCAATTCAAAGTAAATTGATACCAAAGATGGAGTATCTAGGAACTGCCTGATTTTTTTAGAACTGATACAGTCAAAAACCGTATCTGAGCTTATACCGATTTTGACAGTCTTGCAGCGACAGAAATTCACTATTGTTACATCAGTTCCTCAGCTAATATCCTCTGTCAGCGCAGAAAGAAACGGTAACCGGAGAGATGCATTTATTGTCAATTCTACAACTTCTGCTAAAGCAAACTGGAGACCCATAGGAACACGCAGGAAGCACACACTGTAACTGAAGCAAATGGATGCTAATTTGAGGCCCCACTCGCATTTCCACTGTGCCTGCGAATACTTCACTTTGTATAGGAATTGTCTCTCTTTTACATCTAGATTTTCCCCCAGCCTGCCCAGGAGTTAAAAGTGCACAGTTTTTTAAACAAGAATATGCCTAAACTATTACATTTAAGAAATAGAAGATAATTTCACATCGGATAAAATATCCCATATTCACTTACAGTCATTGTAGAAAATACTAGTATGCACACCTAGATTTAACCTACACACACATACAAACACACACAAAGGGTAATGATGCTCCGAAAGAATTGTGGCTGTGTTGCTGCTGCCTACATACATTCCCTAATATCAGCTCCTGTATACTACAGATACGCAATGTGCTTCTTTTAGCACCTTTTCCAGAAACTACAAGCTAACTACTTCAAAGGCAGTTCATCTCCACGTGCTGAATCAAACACAAATAAGGTTAGGATGCTGATTTCAAAATCACACTTCTGAAAATGTTCCTCAGTTTGCCCTAAAAAAATCTGAAGAGTTCCCTTTGGAAAAAGTGAATTTACCTTGCAGGGGGTGCAGAAGCAGCTCGCCCACGTGAATCTATTAAACTGTAAGAACTACATTTTATGTTACTCTAATTTTATGTTGCATGTAGGTGGCAGTGATTTCACAAGACAGTACAAAGATCTAGCTGAATAAAAGATGCAACTATTACAGATTCATTCTTTAATAGAGTTTACGTATAAAAGTGACAGAACTGGTCCAGCTATAGAAGTTGTGGAATAATTACATTTTAGTTTGCTAATATATATTGTATCCTTAACAGCCAGAAGACTACCATCTGGTCAAATAAACTCTTCTCATCAAATCTCTTCTCTTCAATCCCTCTATGGACTGCTGCATAAGATTAACTACAAAAAAAGTAGTTCTCCAGTCTGTATATAAACCTCCTTTTCCAAACATTTGCCCAGCTGCTTCTTGAACTGATAGCACAGTATTTCTATGACCAGCTTTTCCACTTTTCCACAATCTAACCTACCCATTGTGTGAAAAAATGCTGCCCAAATTCCTTATCTACTTGTCTCCTCCTGAGTTTCAGTCAATGACCTCTTGTTTTCAAATTAGTCACTATCTCAAGCTGCTTATTGACATCAATACATTCCTTTCAGGGTCCTCTAACGCTCTATGGGGACCCCCCTTCGTGCTCCTTTTCCCAAGGAATAGTCCATGTCTGCTCAGTCTTTCTTCGCAATTCATTTGCCCCAAACTCTGAATAATGAGGTTTGCTTTCTACCATACTTTCCTAGTCCCAATTCTTTTCTAATAAAATCCCCAAAACTGCAAAACAGTGAAAAAATGTGTTTCTTTTAGAGTAATCTCTGTCAGTATATGCACTAAACTATTTAAAAAAGAAAAAAAAATTACATCAATAACTTGCTTGCTTTTTGTTTAAACCTCTACAGACCATATAGGAAACCACCTAAAAACTCAGTCCACACAAAACACACTAGAAAACACCAAACAACACCACCTTTGCAGTGGTCACCAATTCATTTTACCACAGAAGCTTGTCAAATACGCTAGGTGTTTTTATAGATGTTCATTTGATGAACTGCGAACTGATGACTCTATAATGTCAATAGCTTTAAAGCTCTATGCATCAAAATGTGTTTTGCAAAGGCAATAACTGAATACTGTTTTTTAAACAGTTTGTTCTAAACAGTGAGGGCTCCCTGATCATCACAGGTTCTACCGCAAAAAACTGTCCTATACATTCACTACCCACTTTTGCTGAAGCTGGGGGCCCAGCTCTCACTGTGATTAATTATCTTCTGGGAAAGCCTGCAAGAACGAGCACTATTTGCCTAATTGTGTTTCCAGGGTAACTCATTACATAAAAGTTACAATACATAAATGCAGCTCATTTGAAAAACTGCCCTTACAACATATGATATGTTTGCCTAGACACAAAGAACTTTTTTTCAGGAACTGAAATAGGAACATTTCAGGAATTACATGGTGAACATTACTGCTAAGATTTGAGGCTATCTTGTGGAGGGCACAGTAGTGCACAAACCAACTTTGGGCTTCCCTGGCCTGCATTTTTCCCCTAGAGTAATCATCTAAATCTAGCTCTCCAAATTGCCAGGATTAGCATTGCACAGATTCAAACTTAGCAAATGAAAATAAACACATACTAGGAACTTTTCTACCATAAAGTTTCTCCAAGAATTCCAGCTATTTCTGTTTCTACTTCTTAACTCTTAACATTAACGTTTTTTAAAAAAACTAATCTCTTTTACACTATATATTCTCTTAGCTACTGTGAGAAGCATATAGTATGTTAAATTTTACTTTCACCGAAGAAACCGGACCCTGGGTTCCAATAATATTCCCTCATTTACCCGGAGTATGTTAGAAATAAATGATGTCCAGGAAGTTGCTCCAGGCTTATATCAGTACAATTGAAAAATAGAATTTCCCAAGTCTTTGAGTCAAGACTCAAAAAATAGCAGATTGAATCCATTTTAACTCTAATATGGCAAGCATTTGCTTTCATAAAATCCTTTTAGAGTGGCGCTTGCCCTACAACTTCATTATGATTGTTCAATCCACGTAGCAGATGAGCAAAACCTCAGCAAGGCTTCAGATTAGCCAAAATCATTTGATTGTGATGAGTCAGAAGGCGAATTAAAGAATCTTTTGTTTTGCCTTAAAATGTCATGCTATACCGTGCATCTGCTCAGGAGCTGACTCACAGACCCTCACACAATAGCGTGGTGGGGACAAGGAAAAGGACCAGGGGAGGGACCTCCTCAGCCAGCCCAGGCCACCGCGTGCATACTCATCCGTTATAATCCATGCTTTTGAATGTGGGAGAAGAAACCACTGGATCGCCTTTGCTAAATCAAATCTTTTTTTGCTGGATTTTGCAATTCTGAAATCAATACTTTACAAGGCATTTAGAATTCATGTTTGCCTTCGCTTCGTCTCATCTCACTCCAACTACTTCAAACACAAAAAAATGGGTGGTCAGCAAACCTCAAACAGCTGGTAGCTGGATTAGTATCTAAAAATCAAACTATTACCTACACTATCCAAGCCTCACAGTTCAGAAAAATGAAAGTGGGAAGACCCATAAACTCATTCTTCTCTTTGTCATGCTCAATAACAATGTCTTGTAATATATCAAACTTTTAGTCTTTACAATAAGGCTGCAGGAAAGATGAGAAGGAAGAAAATGTTCAAGATTTTTCTAGACCACAAAAGAAGGGGAAAAAGCTGATCAGCTCAGAGTTACTGTGAGTTTGGAGTGAGGAAGGAATATCAAGTAAACGAATCTAAATTAGTTTATCCTCCATAGTAAGAAAGGATAAAACTTGTTAATACATCAAGAATGTTAAAATTTTTAGCAGAAATCAGCCGCAGAAAAAGTCTGCGTCAAAAGTGCAGCAAGCATTGCTATACAGAAAAATATTTATACAGAAAAACAATGCATTTGTCATTTTCAGTCCTTATCCAAATCATGAAGCACACATAGAGTTAAAAGAAATCTTCTCACTTGAACACTAAAGTGTGTCTTAAGCTGTCTGCAAGGGAAATTAGAGGTGACTTTGGTAACTGTCTTAAAATTTTAACATTCATTAGGAAGTAGTATCAATATTTAAACATGTTCCTGTAAGGTCACACTCTGCACTGCTCAGTTTTCATTACTGCTTTGAGGGGTAGAGGATCAGGGCTGCAGAGCTCCTCCGCACATGGAGTATGGTATTAAAAATAATGACAGCAATACACTACGTGATAAATAATAGAGCAATGGTCCTGGCACAACTGGACAGAAGGACACGCTCACACTGGACACCTCCCACCGACACGATACCGAAGTGACCGCAGTGACCAGCCATCGCTGCTCTGGAGCCACCGCTCCAGCATCCAGTAACACCACGCGGTGCGGCCAGCTGGAGCGCGCGCGCAGAGGCGGCCGTTAGGGCTCTCGCACGGAGGGTACCGAAACTCGTCAAAAACTCGACCCCACAGGCAATCGTTCAGGAGGCCGGGCAGAGCCGGGGCGCTGGGGCCTCCTCCACGGGCCGCGCGCGGGGCACGCGGCGCCTGCGGGCGCCCCTGCTGCCGCCGGCAGGCTCTACCGACGGCCTCCTTGCTGGTTGATTTTTGGCCTAAAAAATGATAGGAGACGTGGCTACAGGCACGACTGTAGAAAATATGAATTTCTATAATAAATGCTAGCACTAATTCAATGAGCACTGGGAGAAAAAATCGCTAATGACAAAGGCATTTACAGTTAACTGTCTACGAGAACGTAGGAAAGTAAATCATTACATGAAAAGGGAGCTCCTTTTCTAAATCTGCCCTATTAAAAAACCCACTAAAGAGCCAAAGCATTTATTGATTGCTTTCTACTTTCCCACTGCCGAAACTAAGTACTCCTCTATTTACTTTGATTTAAAAATGCATTATTGTCTACTTTCTAATAAACCAGGCAGTGGAACAAGAAACTCAAATTATTCTAAGTTTTTTTTTTTTTTTTTTTTGAAAGACTGAAGGCCTTAATCCTTAAAAGCCTTTTTGAAAGAAATGTTACTAGATGCTGGCCTTGCAGCTGGGCCCAGATTGAAAGTGCACTTACATTTTTCTGTTCAGAACTGAAGGACTCTGAAGTTAGTCCTCGCACTTCACATAAAAGCTTTGGAAATGGCATTCTTTGCTGCTCGTGCAATTCATTCTTTAAGAAAAGGAAATGGAAAGAAAGATTTCATGTCCAGGGCTCCGGGCCCCTTTGATCATTTGACGAACACTGGATCCTCAACCTGGGCCTCCAGCTTCTCAGGGCAGACAAAGAGGGCCCCGGCCGCCCAGGCCGGGCCGCGGCTCCCGCCGGAACAAAGCCGCGGGCGGCCGCGCAGCGTGACAGCCTGGGAAAGGCCCACCTCGGCGCGGCCGCGGGCCCGCTCCGCCCTTTGATCTTCCCTGTAAAGCCCAGCCGGAGCCCCAGGTCAGGGGATTTCCAGCGGCCCGGCCCCGGCGGCGGAGGGGAGCGGGTCGGGAGCGGAACGGGGGCGGCCGCTGGGCGAGAGCCCCGCGACGCCTTTCTCCGGCCGGTTTCACATGACTTGTCGCGCATTGTGAACCGCTAAGCCCGCACTTAAAGTGGAATTTGACATTACATGGTACAATGGAGGCAATAAATGGCATTCTTCAGTGCTTTTACAGCAAAGTCAACCCTTCCTTAAGTGGCTGAAAGCCCAAAGCTGGAAAATGCTTCGCGTTTGCTTCTTTCTGCAAGTAAACTGCACGCACTTTAAACCTGGTTTGCGTTGCGGCTTGTCGTCGCTGCAGACCGAGATGAGCCGAACGAATAGCTAACAAAAGCGAACGATAATTTTACTAGGTACCATCGCCTGCATTTTTAGAGACTGCGCAGTCGCGAGACACACGCCAAGGATCTGAAACAGCCCCGATGAAAACCTATTTTCCAATGAGAATGAAAATTTTATTCCACTAGAAAATTTTCAGGACAGTGCTGAGGAGAAGACGGGCACGCAACTTCTTCTACGATCAGTAGCGAGCTCCACGCGCCCTGTTATGCCTGTGTTTGACGAGACATACAAAAAGTCAGAATAAGGGCAGGAAAAAAAATGCTGAACTCCTCTGTGCAGAGGAACAACACGTCGCCGCCCCCCAACCCGGGATACACAAGTTTCGGGAAGCAACAGATGACTGAAGAACATGGAGCGTGTTTTAAACTATCTGCGTCCAAGTTAAAAGCTTCAAATAACAGTTGTAAAGTGATTGGAAGATGAATAACTAAATGTTATTATAAATATTATTTCTCTATATAAACTAATATATGTTATTGCAATTAATTCTTCTTTTCCTCTAATGCAAACACTGGCATCATGCCAGATCTAGGTAGCGTTAAGAATTAAGCTTAGGAATTAAGCAAGACAAGTGATTATTTTTTGCTTATTTCCAACCACACAAGATTTCTCTTTCTCTGGAAATGCATTCCTATGACACTGTGGTACATAGCCAAAGGCATGCGGGAAGGTACAATCTACAAATAAAATTGTCCATGGTATCTTTAATATATGTTGAGGTTAACACATCTACTTCTACCCTCCTCCCTTTTGAAAGCAGCAGTCAGTATTTATGTGCAGCAATCAGTATGTTGCTTATTTCTCAGATATAAGGATTATTTCACAGTCTCTTACGTACTTCCCACTTTGAACAATCTACTAGTCAATAAAAAGCAAGGTCTCATTCTCAGAGAATCTGTAGATTTTTCTTTTTAAGAAGGAATAGCATATATTTATGCTGAGGAAGACAATTTCACACTTCATAAAAGTACATCTCGCAAATTAGGAAACTGAGGCACAAAAAATTAGATGAGTTGTCCAACACCGAGCGGAGCTGGGAGCAGAGCCCTGGCCAAATTATTTTCAGTTTTCTGCTCTATTCACCGCAGCCTTTTTGCTCTGAAAGACAAATTTGTGCAGCACCTGGCACATCGGACCCTCACCTAGGATCAGATCTTCTAGGCACTGTGGTAGCAATGGACAACTGTGGAAAGGTAAGTAACAGTATTTGGCTGTTGTTGCTGTGGAGGTGACAGCTGACTGTGTAACAGTCACGAAGCAGCCCAGGAACTAACTCAGATAACTGCTGAACAACGATTACATAGCCACAAGGTGTCTTTTCTCCTTAATTGCAAAACCTATTTTAAATAATACAGTTAAAATGCAAATACTCCTCGACAGCACAAACACATCTGCTCATTCATAAAGCGTTTGCTTTTGGTGTCGTCTTTCGAAATCACTACGAGCGTGAAAATACAACTTCAGGAACGAGCACAATTTGTCTCTAATTTATTCGGAGGCTTTCTGGGACTATCGCTCCCCGGGTTGTCATGGCAACGCAGCCACATCTCTCAGGACGGAGAACGTACAAGGCTTTGGATTCTCACCTTTGGCCATTTTGTTGAGAACCATGTCAATTAGAATGTAGGTTCCACTTCTTCCTGCACCGTCACTGCCAACAGAAAGGGAAAAAGAGAAATAAAGGCCATCAGCGTGCATCCAGGCTCAGCCAAAGGTCCCTGCCGCTGGCGTTATACCGCATTGCACAAGGCGAGGAGGACAGAACGAGGGGGGAAAGCAGGGCACTGAGAGGGGCAGAGAAAGCTTGCACTTAATTTTAATGGCAGATTCATGTGAGATTCGCTATTAGTCTGCATGGATAACAGGGATCTGTTTTGATTTTTAAACCGAGTTGTGTTTATGTAATGAAAATATTTGAAAGAGCAGTGGAAAAGCCACTAATCTTACAACAGGACACCATTTCTATGCATGAAGTGTATATATAATGAGCTTATAGTCACTTGGATATGAGATGAATAAGCATCAAATAAGCTAGCTGCAAGGGAACTGAAGAAGAAAGAGCACACAGAACCATCCCGAAAGCTGCAGATTGCACTTGAACACAGCTGTCAGAGGCAACCCATGCACAGCCCTGCCCAAGAACTGAACACTCGATTACCAAGGCACCGTAGTCTTTCTTCATTGTAAAATGGGATATGAACCTTCTGAACTTGAAAAATTAGGAGCGATTTGTTTCTAATTTTTACCCGTTCCTTTTATTCTTCCTCAGTTGCAATGAACAGAAAAAAAAATATTATCATGCAATTCCTGAGAAACTGCTCTAACTCTTGGGTAGCATCGGTCCTTCCTCAGAGCAAGCCTGGGAGGAGGAAAGCTCCCTAATCTGGATGCAGCTTGTGTCCCTCTCAGAGAGGGCTCGTAATTGCCAGCATGATGCTCTTTTAGAGCTGCTGTTAGCAAACATAATTAAGATTTTAAGTAAAAGCTTTTTTTTTCCTTCCCGCCCCAAAATTTTTATCAAGGTGCGTGTGTGACCAATTAGACTGGCATGCAGTTCTATTAATTAAGCCATTATTTTTATTGATAGCTCAACTTGTCTACAAGAGTTAACGAAAAGAAAAATAATACAACAGTGTGACACGTTATTGTGTTCCATTTATAGGTAGGCTAGGAAACTTGATTTTTGTTAAGACTCTATAGACAGAGGGTTTTTTTTATTTATCAGTTACTAGAGCACTTCTTACAGAGAAGGAAGCAATAGTAATATTTCTCTTTTTTCCTCCCCACTTGCAGAGCGCCTCCTCGCAGACGGTGGTGGGTGGCCCTGCTTCTCGCTTGCGGGAACAGAAGTGAGGAAATGCTTCCCGCACTCCCAAAAGAGAAAAGTGGAGTACCACATGTTAAGCAACTTTCCTCTTAATCATATTAATTTTTTTTTATGTTCCTTATCCCCAAGAGTCTCTTAGATAGGTAAGTGCAACACTGCTTGTATCTCAGAATCTCCAACAGCAAAAACAATTATTAACATTATTATTGTAAAGTTTTATATCAACCTGTCCAATAGCTTTCATTTACTTCCATCAGACTGTCAGGCCTAAAGGTAACCTATGCTTAAAGGATTACTCAATCCCTGGGTACTTTTCCATTCCCTGACATTGCCCCGTTCTTATCAGAAATAAAACACAATTGAGTGTTAATAAAAATAAAAGGCTAAATTGGCAATGCATGGGACCACCATAATTTTGAAGTAAATTTATGAAATTAAATTGCTTGTATATTTGGAAGGGTGGCTGTAGATTGTAATTTGTGAAACAACATCTACAAAATCATAGTAAAGGGTAATTTTATTATGAAAATGGACCCTAAGCATTAATCAGCATTAAAAACAGATGAATTATATGTAATATCTTTGCCGTACTTTACTATATGCTTAGTGATTCATCTAAGGCTTTAATTTCCCATTTTCATTATATTTATATTATATTCTTACACATAAAATTCTCTCTGAAGCTATTTTAGAAATTGTACTTGCCTGCAATGAACAACTACTGGACAAGAGCGACCCCTGTAGCACTTGTTTACTTTTCTGCAATAAAACAGACACAAAAAATTAATGAAATATATTATGCAACTGTTTCTTTAACTGTCAAAAATAAGCAATAAAAAAGTAAATATTGCATTCTTTAAAGAAATAGGTTGATCATTTCCTAACATAATAAGCAATTTTTATATATGAAATCTTGTTCGAAGTTTGTTTCTGTTTTCCTATTGTAAAAATTCCCCAAACTATCTCTTTGCAACTATTAGCTAGGCAAAATAAATAATCTCTTCTCACAAATATCTCATATGTTACTTCCAAACTAAAATTATCATGGGATACTTTGATTTTAGAGGTTAACTTTGAGCTCATGAGCTTGCCCAAAGAAACACCTGAGGAGCATCAAACTGAATCCAAAATTAAAAATGGGCATTCCAGTATACTTTGTATAATGTGTGCTTATTTGTACAACAAATTTTCTCCAGAACAGCAAATAACAAACCTTCAGAAAAGCTTCTCACAAATTTCTAAAATGTATTTTATTCAGTGTAAAAATAACTAAAACCATCAATAGGCTTTACTGCTTGGATTTGAGTGTAAAGGTCTTAGACTTAACATCTACATATTATTGTCTTCTCCAGCTTCCTGGTTCAAGATCACCGTGGCAAGAGGATGCCCCTGAAGCCAAAGGCTTCAGAACAGACCTGCTGCTACCTGCACTCAGTGAAGGAATAACTAGCACTGAAGCAAATCAAGATACTCGGTCTAAGATTCTGAACATAGCCCACAAAATTGGTTTAAATCTACCTAAATTGCCTTACAAAACCCCAGTCCCAAACCTTCTCTTCTGCTCTGGAGTGTTTCACATGTGAAGTACGTTACATGCCCCAAGACATAAAACATGCACACACTTGTTAACAAGGCAAGCTGAATAAAGGGTAAGAGGGGAGAGCATTTCTTCAGGAAATCAAAACCTTTCACGTTTCTTGGTTAGATATTTGAATTTACTGGAGCTAGACGGTCTCCAACAAAACTGTTCCATATCCGGGCGATGCCCAGATGCTCTTAGAGGCACCAGCTTGGCGTGAGTGTTGCAGAGCGTCCTGACTGCTGCGCTGACCCAGTGGGCTCTTCGAATGCCGCAACTGTGGTATTACGTTATTATGAATTTTAAAGCATAGCTAACCTAATGAATCATTTAGTTCTTGGCTGTTCATCCATTCAGTAACATCTGTGCTGTGAAAACATGCATATATCTTTAAATATTGCATACAATATAGCCTGAAGAGATCTAAACTTCTAATCCGAAAGGGAGCCTGTATGGATACCTAGAACTCAACTCAAACAGGCTACGGAGATGTTGGTTATGTCCTAAGAATCCATACTTTTATATTCTGCTTTTTATCGTTTAAGATTCTCAGCACACTTGATAACAGCACTAAGCTCCTGTAATGATTCATTTCAAATATTAGAATTCAGGATTTTTCACAATTCTTGCTCATTCCCTCACATATGTAAATCACACAGTCAGAAACTCTCTGTGTCTCTGTTTCTTTCTATGTAAGTAATTAATGTGAGAGAACAACTTAGTTCACATGAAATAGGTGATAAGCCATTGAGAAGTACCTGATGTTCGAAACTGAATGGCCCATTTATATGTCCACAAATAAATATCTATGCAGACAGTACCAAGCAAAACTTATACCTTCTATATAATTTATATTTTTTATTCTTTTAAATTACATATTTATATAATTTTAAAGCTGCAGTAGGGCTCATGAACAAATCATTTAATTCTTGATGGTCATATCTGAGGATCAACTCTTTGTATATAATATAAAATCTGATACCTATTTTCTTCTATTGTGCAGTAAATTATATTTGAAATGTCTGAAACACCACCTGATACAATAAGTCTGCATTCTCCCACGTGCAGCTGGTCACCCCCTCTCCCCTGCTTCTTGTGCTCTGGTAGAGAGTAGCTTCTGCATTTAAAGTATTACATAAAAGCTAATAACTAGAGAAGGGCATTTACCATTTCTTTTTCTGCTTGTGTGGTTCCTTTGTTCGTTGCGTGGCACCACTAATATGGCATTAGCATGTTGTGACTAGCCTCCTACTAAAGCCCTAATATAGCTCCAAGGAAAAAATTGAACTAAGCCTATCAGCAAATCAGACACAGCCAGAGACGCATGTTAGAGAGAGACACCGTATGTTTGTCAGTTTTATTAAAGGCATTTCAAACATTTTCATTATCACACATTTCAGAAAACACATTAAAACAAAGAGTTGCAATCCAGCTGGTTCATAGCTTTGTCTATATATAGCTTAGGAAAATATTTAGAAGTGCAGCAACATCGCGTTTCATTCTTAGCTGCGGCTAATTAGAGGGAGCTGAAAATTCACCAGTTAGCAAAGGTCCCGAATGTTTAAGAGAATATATATTATATATATATAAATATATACATATACAGGAAGAATTAACTCAGAAAGAATGATTAGTAATACAAACCAACCCTTGGCTCATTGAGTGAAAAAGAAATCGTCATGCAAACCATCAGCAAGCAAAAGTCAGAGGTCGTTAGAGGCTCAGAAAAGGGGCTTCCCACATTGTCCCTGCAGCAGAGTCACAGTTTCCAATGATCACTTTTGTGACTATGCAACTGGGCTCATATTACTAGCTGCAACATCACAAAAATGACACTGGCAACCGCTAATTAGCTGGCAAAATAAGAATTTGTCCGTTTTTAAAGTGAGCAGTGTTAGTAAATGCCATTGCACACAGCAAGAAGTGATAGCATAATAGATATATATTTTAAGCAAAGCCCTCACATGTGATGCTAATTATCTTTTAGCTTAGCAGTCCCTCTTTAAAGTGTAAATGTGCTCCCTCTGGGCTCAAGAAATATTTAATTACACATATCAGTGCATGACTAACAAGCTAGTCCAGAGCAATAATGATTGGTCTATTGTTCAAAATGAAATTAGGACTCCAGAAGCAGTTAAAACTGACCAGTGGTTTCTGTAGTAGCCTCGCCTCTCAGGGACTGTATTTTGTACAGATTTTTAAAAAATATGTAGAATAATCTCTTTTTGGCAATTTATACCTACATTGTTAAGGTATGATAGAGTATTCCTCTAGGTTTAAGGAGTCTGCTAAATGCAAAATCATCTAAAACACTGTCTGATACATAGTAAGAGAAATGTAATCTTTCAGTTTTCAAGGAGACTTGCAAAATTTACTTTAATAAAAACGAGAAGGTCTGTATTTCCACCGACTCTGGGCAAGGTAATTTTGGGAATCCAATTTTTCTTGGTGATGAATTATAAAAAAATAGAGGGTTGGTTATGTATATGCTTAATTTCATATATGTATGTGAATATATAAATATACACACATATGCATATATATATATACAAACACACTGAATGCACATAAAAACATAGATACTAAAAGAAATGAGAGGAGCCCCTTCCTAGCACTACCTTACTATGAGTATGGTAGTACTCTGTCAGACATTCATTCTGGGGGCTTTATCACTCAGTTGTCGTAATTCAGCAGAGGTTAGACTTTAAAAACGAAGCTTCGGGTGCAAAACATTTACTCTATAAAGGAATTTCAAATACATTATTTCAGCAGTAATGCATTAGCTTTGTCATTAAAAAAAGAGCAATATCAGATGACCAAGAAAACTGAGATTCATAGACCAGCTCTTGTGCATGCCAAAATTCCTTTCCAGAAGGAATTTTATTATGCATTCAGTATTACAAGATCACAGTACAAAATCTGCACTTAGGAAATGATTATGGTACCCTCAACCGGACTGTAATGAACACTCAGGATTCAATTAAGTCTTAATAGTTTCATTCCCATACTTGCCTCAAATAGGAAGAATGTCATCTGAACTATTTTCCTACCTAGTTATGATTTTGCCTTTCCAAACACTGCGCAACACTTCTGCAGCACGGCCAGTTAATCCTTGCAGAAGTTCATCCTAGCCTGTGTTTTCTCGGCGATGTGGACTATGACTTAGTGCACACCCAATCCTGTGGTCCCCGCAGGGACCGTGACTCTTACTGAAGCCAACAAGACGAGGTGCTCAGCATGTGAGGAGACCTGGCTGTACAGGCTCGTTCTTACTCTAGTTACAACGAAGAGCAAATTCCCCGCTAACTTCCAAAGGGCAAAATCGGATGCTGTGTTTGATCAGCGCTGCAGACCTTCACGGCTTAATAGAATCAATTCCAAATTTCCTCTACAGAAAGCCACTATAGGCAGCTTCTGCAGTACCACGGCAAAGGAAAAATCAACCTATAAAAATCACATTGAAGTCTGTATTTGAACCCAGAGAAGAAAATCTTGAAAATTCAATTAGTTTCAACTCCATCCTTATGCCAGTGCTTCCTTCCTCCCCTATCACTTTTGTACTGAAACACATCCTTATACTCTTACCTAGCCACAGCCCATACAGATTCAGTAGCTGCACTCCGTTATTTGACTTGCAAAGTGTGATTTCCCTCTGCTTTGAAATCCTTGTAATATGCAAGAGAATACTGACGGATGAAGGATGGCATTTAGCCCTTAGTTTTAAGGGCAAAAATTGGCCAGCAGACAAGCGTGTGCCCCGTTCCAGGTGGACATAAGGCAGCCCGTCCCCTCAGGTGCATCTGCGCCACTCCGACTGGCAGCAGTCCGAGCTACGAGTGCTTATAGAAAGACCAAGTTTGGACCTTAGGAGCCCCTTATAATCGCTTCAGGGGTTTGCAGGTAATATTGCAGCACAGGGAGGAATACCATGCGATCCCCCAGGCCGCTGGCGGATTCGGACCCAGCCTCCCAGACCTCTCCGAGATGCTTTTCGTTAGGCGTAAGCGCAGCGCTGTGCATTAGCTGATATGTGTTAACACCTACACACACTGCACTGGGCGCCATCTGCAATCAAATGAAGATTATTCCATGCCAATATTTATCAGGTGCAGCTTTAATTTTCAAATTAAAATATAGATAAACAGAGCAAACATTAGAAGGTGGTAGGGACTCTCTCTCTCTTCTTTTTTTTGCCTATGTGTATTTATATTTAAAGCCCTGTTCACTTTCCTAACAATTCCAGAGGGTGTACTTTGTTGATATTTTCACGTGCTTCCTCAAATTTGCACCTTCCTTCACCCACAGAAAGTCTAGTGTCCTGACCGTTCGATCCTTGCGAGCCAACGCTCCCACTGGAAAGCCGTCGCTGCCATATGACTTGATTGCGCTTAGGTTTTTCTTTACTGTGTTCATACTACTGAATTTATTTGTGAGATTCCCGCAACAAGGATCGTCGAGGAGCCACACAAAATGCCTTGGAGTTGCAGATCAGGTAAATATTTGTAGAACAGAGAAATACAGAAGCACAGAAAAACTGTACAAAGGGAGTAAGTGCATCGATCTCTAGATGGGAAAGGAGTACGTCTTAAAACCAAGCAACAGGTTTTTGTGAGACAACACTAAAAATCAACCTATATGCTGCAGATTGCTCGCCAGTTTTCTGTTACTGTATCATTGTGGCATCAGACCCTTTCAAAACAGAAATAATTAAAGGACAATTAGAAGCAAAGCTACTTCGGTTCCTCAAACTGCCGTTATCTGAAATAAACTGTTACACTTTGCATTTTACCTGCGAAAATCCAGAAGTGATCTTGTAGAAGCAGGAACTTTCTGATCATTCCAGCTAAGGAAATGGAACTGCGTCACTGTCCGGGTCTCGTTCGTCTGCAGGTTTTTCAGGTAGAAGCTCCTCACGAGGAAATCCTCGCACCAGATGTGTTCAGAGACCAGGTTCACCTACAGCACACAGGAAGGAGCAAACGCAAGTCAGGAATTTCTGTTGCAAGCAGCATCTTCAAAATCAAATGGATGTCTAGAAGGAAGGAATCGCAATAAAGCTGTATTTTTATTAGCAAATGGGCCACTGCTATAGAAATAATTTGTTATTTAGCAATTGTAGTTGCTTTCAAGAAGGGTTTAGTTGCCATTGCTATTTTCTTGAGAAACATTAAAAAATTCTTGGCAGTTTTACTGCAAACTGAAAAATCACTATAATGAACTTTTATAGCTAAATCTAAATCTAAATCTAAAAGACACAATGCCTGAGAATATGTTAAGCTGCCAGTCACCTTCTACTTGAAATGCTCACAGTGCATGCTCAGGACAATCTGAGTGGTCTTAAAAATTACATTCAACAATTCAATTCACATGAGAAGTCAATTTTTTTGCTATGTAGAAAACTAAGCATAAAATATGCAGCTCATTTGCATGGTTAATCTTTTAAGAAAATTAATTTTTTTTCATATGTTCTTATAAATAACTATAATTCTTCACATTTAGTTTTTCTTTATATTGGGCCATTGTGGTATTTTTTTCCTCATCTATTCAGCTAGACAACTGGAAAAATATGACACCATTGTCAACGTTACATTTCAATAAAACTGCATGATATGATATTTTGGGCTAGATTCATAAAGCAAGAAATAAATATATATGTATATTTTCGTTGCAACTGAGGCATAAGGTAAAAATCAATAGCACCAATTACTAAAGCTACATATTGGCCTTTGAATGAACATATACATATAGCTTTCCTAAGGCCAAATTCACTAGTCATAAACACACTATTTTCCTATAGTACAAATAAATGCTTCCATATTTTAATCACGAGCACAGCCATTTTAAAGACAAAGTTATTGTCTCTCCTTTTTTCACTGTAACACTTGGCTCATTATTGACTACATGTTATCCAATGCAAACTCTCTTGCTACTAAAATTACGCCAAATTTCCCTCAAATCTAAAACGACTTGAGGGTACACCGAGGGCATTTAAGGGGCCTCAGCTCACTTTACAGGTTAGATCGGCTTAAGCAATATTTTGCCCTGTATGAAATCAATCCACGCACTTACTGTCACATTGACAAGCAGAGATTTTGCCTAAGTACCTCGTAGATGTGGTAGAGATTTGACCCTTCATCTGGCCAATAGTGGTAGCACTGTTTGATGCCATTTTCTGTAAGGGGTGTCAGCATGACAATAACGACACAGCCGTTCTCCCAGACCATCTGCAGACAAAGAAAGACACCGTGGCCACATTGTGACTGCCTAATTACTGCGTGACATGTATAATTACTGCACTCAGACACACAATCAAAATTTATTCCATTCACAGGAAATTTATTTCATTTTCATTAGACACTTTTACTCTGCAGCTGCTTTCGAATCCCTGAATAAACTGGCACCATATTTTGCACGCTTCCATGAAATATTAAAGAATTTCCAACAAATTCAATCCATGTTTTTTTACAAAATCTCTCCTCACTCCCAGTAGTGCGTTCAGCTGCTTTTCTTTCAAACTTCCAGATCCACAAAGGAAACACTGAGCAATGCTTTCAAAAGACACAGCTACTTGGTGTTTGATATTTAATACTAAAGCAGCGTGGACACACGTCGTTAGCAACATATCGACCCCTAAAGGAGCACGGGCTGGACGCGGTTTGTCTCCTCAGCCGCCTTCTTGCCGCAGTTTGTCACGCAGCAAAAGCTGCCCGGCCGCGGAAACCACCGAACTACCTGGAACAGCCGGGAAAGTTGCAGCTGAACAACAGCGAGAAGGAAAAGGCAGAACAAAACCACAACTGAAACGATTCTTCCAGAAACATGTCTGACAGAGAAATCTTTCTTCCAAAAAGGAAAGGCTTTTTGCAGATGGGTATTACTTCTTTCTGTCCTTCTTTGTTCGTTTCTCTTTCCCTTCTTTCATTTCATTTCTCTTTCATTTCTTCCTTGTTTCCTCTTTTCTCTTTTCCTTTTCTCTTTTCTTTTCTTTTTTCTTTTCTTTTCTCTTTTCTTTTCTTTTCTTTTCTTTTCTTTTCTTTTCTTTTCTTTTCTTTTCTTTTCTTTTCTTTTCTGTTTTCCCTTTCCTCTCCTTTCCTTTCCTTTTTCTTCTCTTCTCTTCGCTTCTCTTCTCTCTTCTCTTCTTTTTTCTTTTGCCTTTTCTTTTTATTCCTTTCCTTTCCTTTCTTTTTTTCTCTTTTCTTCTTCTCTTTTCTCTTCTTTTCTTTCTCGCCCTTCATTCCTTTTTCTTTCCTCCTCCCTTCCACCCTTTCTTTCTTTCCTTCCTTTCTTCTTCCTCTCTCTCTCCCTCCCTTTTTTGCGCTAGAGGTAGAAGGAAGCAGTGCACCCCACCCTGCAGACTGCGCGCTCTCCGAGCACAGGTACAGCAGCAACAGAGGAAAATCACGGCTCTTGGCCAGCAGCGTGATCTGCTAATAATCCAGCCCGGCCACCGAGCGGGTGCAGGAAGCCAGGGCACCTCCTCAGCCCCAGGATTTGGGGACGTTTCCCCCCAAAAGCAGAACAGGCAGAATTCGCTCGGGCGAATCTGTGTTCCAAACGCAGCTCACGGCTGAACAAAAAGCCTCCTAGGAATTAATACCATGCCGCATAATCACTAAAAACTGTTATTATTATGCTGTACATTGATGTTATATTTGCATACAACTTTCATTGTCTTTTTGCTAGCCTATAAAATTACTGAATGAAGAATAAACTGTTCTTTTTGTGGAGGGTTATGTTTATTTCACAGAAATATTTATAAGCAACTGTATTGACATGTAAATTTTGTAAACAGAAAAGGCCTTTGTCTAAACTGTGCAAAGATGAGATGATACATTCAATACAAGGATTATTTTTTTCAATTATGTATCAAATCAAAAGGTTCTCCATTCATGGATAATGATGTTGTCTTCTCTTTTAAGAACAGCTTGCATATATAGAAACAAAAAAATATTTTTCTTCTTTTTCATTACGCAATATAATTAAAACATCTTTTAAAACCAGCTTAGAATTCTTTATAGAAATGAAGCTAGGGTTTGCACAAAGTAGGGCTATTTATAATTTGGGACAGAATCGGGAGGAAACAAATTACAGTTGAATGTAAGGAACAAAAAATAATCTTTCTTCTTTTCTTTTTGTTCCTTAAAAGGATTTTTTAATCAAAACCTCTGTAATCCACCCATACTCTTGTAAAAGGCTCTCAATGCCACAAAAACAGCAAAAATGCTTTTATTTGATATGTAATTCATTTTATATACAGATAAAGATTTATAGTTTATCTCTTTTTTTTGCTTTTGAACTTGTTTTAGGTCACAGCTGGAAATCTTCTCTGTATGTAAAGAAGATGATACAGATTTCATTCATTCCAACACAGTTTCACTTTTTTTTTTAAAGTCTGCAATCAGACGAAGATAAGAATTCAAAACATGTATCTTACTTTCAAACTAGCCCCACTAAATCAGTACTTTCATCACATAACGATTTAATGTGCCTCTAGAAGGTATAGAAGCTCATTGAAGCCATTACGAAAATGAGGAGAAACACAGTTTTTATGAGTGTAATAAAAATACAATGATCTAGACCATAAACTAATCATCTAGCACTCTGCTTGTGCCACCCAAGTGTAACATTATAAAAGCCCACTCGTTTAGAGAGGAATCCTTACAGTTTGGCAACCCTGTTCATTGGTTCAAAGAGCCAGCATTTCATTACAGAGGAGCTGTCTGCATCTCTGAAGATTTCATTAAGCATAAATCCAAATGAAAGTTAATTTAAACAAACAATTTCAAAGTTACTCTGGGGTATAATATTTCTTTTAGGTCATTGTGTGAAAATGTAGAAGTCAAATCTACTAAATCAAGAAGGCAATACAGTCGAGTGCCACCAGCCCTGTTACAAGCAATTGTAACTGCATCTCCTGCGCTTACCATTTATATGGCTATTCACTAAGACTCAGAGACTGTGACTTGAGGACTACAGTATTTTCTTTGTTTCCTTAGTAACTTAAATATTAGACCATGAGGCTGTTATCTGGATTTCTTTCCAAATATAGGAGAAGAGGGTTAAGTGAAAGGCAGTCCACCCAGTTTATCCTGTGGCCTGTTGATCACCTGAGGTTCAATGTGGTGACGTGATTTTCAGCACCTACAGCTGGCAGCACATAACACCCTACTGTGCTCAGGGAGGCTACAGGGCCAGATGCTAGAAAGAAGCTCCAAGGACTGTGTATCCTCACTGAAGGAACAGGTAGCACAAACGTGGTCTGCACAATGCTGGGATGTCCTTTCAGGAAGTGCCTCTAGTTAGCAAGATGTATTTCAACTGGGCTCAGAAAACAGAGAAGGAGATTCAGTTGCAAACGTACACTAAATCACATAATTCTGAACTCTGTAGACTTGCAACAATAGTGGGTAAACCCATACATGGGACACAAGAATAAGGAGAACGCAGCATCCTCAGGTAGAGGCTTTTCTTTTTATGTATTTGCAAGAAGCCCAGCCAAACTAAGCCTTGGACTCTGCTGTTACACAAAAACTAAACTTAGATCACTTAATCATAGGTAGTTTCATGTTTGCAGTAACATGTTTGGGACAGCAAGAAACGTTGAATGGAGTATTATATAAATATTCAAAGTGACCAAGTCGGAGTTACCTACTGGAGCTCGCTACAGAGTTCTGCAGTGCAGCCTCTGCTGAAAAGGGAAGGCTGTATCACTCTGTGGGACATTTCCACCTTCAACTTACATGCTTGGAGAATAATGAGCTAATGATCTTTAATGAGATTCCACTGCATGCATCATTCTCAAAACTTTTCTTAGGCACGAATAACACCACAATTTCAATGTATTACAAATTAAAGGCTGAATTCTCCAACTTACAGATGATATTTTGTGTATTTGACACCTGCAGGACTTCTTGCCTATGATATTCGCCATGTTCAGAGAACTTGCACTGTGGCTATCTAGCATGCCAGTCCCATATGGAGGACTTCTACATAGGACTGAGTTATTTTTGGTATAAATTACTTGCACGGGGGCACAGAATTGTTTTTTTTTCAAGTAAAGAGGAAAACAAAGCCATAAATAGGAGAATCAGTGCTACAGTACTCTTACAAATCCAACAAAACCTCCATTTTGGAAAGCTTAGAAGTATACTTTACACTTAAAAATCTACATTGGGGGATATGGCTTTTTTTTTTTTCCAACCAGAACTTCACAATGTATGCCATTCAAAAATCAGCCTTTTTGCTAAACATTTTGGTTGAAAATGGCTTATCATTTTGATATGGGTCTAATGGGTTGAACCTGGCAAAGTGAGAGTTGACATTTACACAGTCGCAGCTGTGCCTGACAACTAAGCAAATCTGTGCTTTGAAAAATTGAACTACTAAATGATCAAGAATCTATGCTTAATTTAAAAGATTATTTGACTCTTACAGTTGCAAAGATGCTTTTTAGAACATGAAGTGAATGAAAATCCTTCCATAGGACATGAGAAGACATTACTCCAAGGGTATGTTTGAGCTGAATTCAGAAGCTACATCTCCGAGCTTTTCCCACAGCGTCCGGCAATGGTTTCAGGGAAGACTGTACCTGTGTGGCAGTCAGGTTGGCTCTATATGTCCCTGCTGTTGCACTTGTTGAGAACCAAAGAGACAGGCAAACTGAGGATGACTGTATGTGTTGCAGTAGCGTCTGCTGACTAAGAAAGGTGTGAACTCCTCTTATTCTTCTTGGTAGATTGATAAATCAAGCCTTATTATTAAGTAATTTAAAAACAAATGCTGTTCAGTATTTCACTACTGACAAAAACACCTCAAAGAGGGACAATCTCACCACAGATGCCAGCACTTAGCTTTGCACTTCAGCATTGGGAAGATGAGCCTGATAATGGACAGAGTATTAGAAAGGACCACCGCTACGTGCTTTCTCTGATCTGAGCCATAATCAGAAATGAGCATGGTAAGCTCACACTCCTTTACTGAATGACTATGGAATTCCTAACACTACATTTATTTCACGTGACTTGACAGGCTACCAGAGCTCTAGGGGCTGCTGTTCTGTGCTCGTCTCTCCCTTGCCGTTTTTCTTTAGTTAAATTAAAATATGCATATTTTACACATTGAACTGTTCTTCCTCTCTTTTGATGTGCTTCTCTTTCTGAAGGTGAAAACTGATTAGACATGCAGGAAGCTCCATTCCATGCAAGGAAAATAAAACTTGTGATTCAAGACCCCCCGAAAGTGTTGTTTTCTGCACAGAAGAACAAAATGCAGAAAAAGTGATTTTGGCTGTAAAACAATTTTAGCACTCACAAGACGTGCTGAACTGGGAGCACCTGGGACAGACCTTGGCAATTAGAGCAGAGAAAGGTTCAGTGCAGTTGGTTTTACTCAACTGTGGCCTTGGAGCACCCAATCTGCAGGGAGAATTGTTCAGTTACAGGGACACAGTCTCCTGCTCACTGGGATTTACGCTTGGAGACCACTGATCACTAATTCTTTTTACATGGGAAACAATGATCTGACATTCAGATTTCTTTTGCTAAATTCCAAAACTGGAAGAGAAAAACAAGTGTTGCCGGACATGCTAAGATATATAACGTCCTCAAGACTACAATTCAAGATTTGGGTTCTTAATATGTTGATGTGACCTAGGAGGAAAACAATAGTTAATTTTTGAACTGACTCTGATAATATACTGCTGAATCTGAATCGAAAAAAATTCTAAAAATAGCTTTAAATTAAGAAATGCGTGGTCGGGGATAATGCAAAGCAAATGGTAACCTAACTCCATGGCTCGGATCAGAGACTCTTTGTGCACTTTACATTTTACAGTCTGGGGATAAAAATAAAAAAAAAATAAAAGGAGCAAACATGAGGCCTCCCCACTTCCTAATCAGAATTGTTTAAAATCTTCTCCAGGGAGCTTTCCTTTTGCTTTGTTGGGAATAGATGCCCAGCTTCACCAAGAAGGCTGAAGAGTATTCTCAGCTTCAAGAGCATCTCATATGTTGGTGATTAGTTGAAGACAGTTGGGATAACTAAAACATGGGCTTGATTCAAAATGTGTAGGATGAGGAGGATATGTCCTAGAGGAGCATCCTAACCATAAAGGCATGATTCCTGTTACTTGAAACCTACCTTCTGTGTCCTGTGCCGGACTCAGTGCTGTTCATGTGTGGTAAGTCTGCACTGATCATCCCTGCCTGACTGGACCCCAGCAGGGATTAAGGCAGCTGAGGAACTATCTAGCCTGAGCTATAGATCTGTTCTGATAAAGGCCAGAGAGTAATTTTTTGGTTTGAATCACAGGTGTTGGCTGGATTTAATCTCACGCACTACTGCTGTAGGAGTTTTGAACCTTACTGAACCTTTGCAAAATGTAGAAAATTCTATTTCCCTATTTCACCTCTAAACATTATAGGACGTTCATCTATTTTATTAATTATATTGGTCATAGAGAGAGAAAATCACAGAAGGATAAAAATTTCTTACATAATTATATATCATGTATAATTTAGTTTCCGAAGGCAACAAAGAGGTGTAGTTTCAACCACCTGGCAGGAAGCACCTCACTCCTCCTTCTCTTTTACCTAATATGGTAAAATAGAAAAGGGTGAGTGTCCTTCCCTCCAAAAAGTGGAGGGGTAAACAAAACATGACATTATGTGGGGTAGTAATGCTTCTGAAAGGAGAATCAGACAGAATTTTCCCAACGTAAAGACTATTGTTTCCAAAAGAAATCTCCATATGGAAGCAAAGAATCTTAGTAGCACTCAATTTCTAAAACAAGTATAATTAGTAACATTTTTTCAGTGCAAGGACACTTGGTTCTAAATATCCTAACTCTTAAGACTAGCTTCTTGCACTATTGGTCTTCTTAAAACACTTTATAAGTTAAAGCATGTACTTCATGTCAAGTATTTCATAGAATTATAACCCAGCACATACGGAAAATAATAAAATTTTATGCCTCCAGAATTATTCACAATATAGAACTCCTGCTGTGATAACTTGTTATAGATCAGAGATGTTTCTTTTGAGTTATATTCAAAGACATGTTGAATTTTAATAGTGTTATGTGAAAGAACTGAGTAAAATCTCACTGAAGCTCCTGGACTAAATCATCATCCTTCATTCATATAAATGTTAAAAAAAAAAAGTAAACTCTTTTTTGAAACCTGATAACTGAAATTGTAAAAGTTATCACAAAAGTAAAAGAGACGTGAAGCATGTGGACCCATGAGTTTTTCTAGAACCTGGTATGCTTAAGGCAGAGAGAGACATTAACCAAGGTAGGTTGATTAATCAAGATAAAATCTGTAAAAACATGTAAAAGGAATAAAGAAGCCATGAACATATTTTCACAAACTCTAGTATTGTGATCCTGGAAGAAGAAAAGCTGAGAGAGAGCCTGGGGATAAAATCCTGGGTATATGAGGTTTGGAAAACAGAAGTCATTGCCTCTTACTTGATTCTGACTCTGTTCAAAGCAACACAACTCTGTGCTTTCTTTGTAAATAAAATGGAAGTATATCAAAGCAAAATCCTGTCCTCATGATGAATTCACTTTCCAGCTGAGAAGAAAACAACCCACAGACCTAGCAAATTGTTTAACCACTCAGGAAAAAATGGATTACTACCACATGAGAAGAGACATCCAGTTTTCCAGCAAGGAAATTGTGAGGTGGAATTCCCACTGAACCAAAATAGAATCGATGAAGGAAGTATCTCTCAGCAACAGTAATTGGTAAAAAGAGATGAAAACAAGAACAGATGAAATTAAAAGAAGACCTAAATCAGCTGGAGGCTTTTCAAAATTAATTGGAGTAGTGGCTGGAAAATTTCCAGAGCAGTCTAAGAGACGACATGCAGGCAGAGATGAAATCTCTGTTTGAGCTGCAAACATAGAGTATCCAGACAGATTAGGAAGCCCTGTAGCAAAACAGATCAATGAGGTGACGGACAACATAACTGCTGCAGGTGAGAAAGTTTTCAAAGAAGCAGGTTAGCCCAAGAAACCTGGAACTAACATGGACCTTGCCAGCTGAGAGAAGCAACGGTAAGGATATAAGGAGTTTGAGAAGTAAATTAGAGGGACAGACAACCATGGAAGTCTGATGCTTTGAAGTGGTCATATCCTACAGATATGCAGAAATGCATGCCAACGTCTGCTGGCTAGCTTCAGCAACCCAAGTTGGAAGGTACTGAAGAAAAATACCTGCCCTTCTTCCTCACCTTACTGAAGGACATCACCTTTCAAAGAGGAAGTGATCGCTATGAAAAGATTGAAGCTGGTCCCCCTGCATAATGACACTACGCAGGGACCTGCTCCTCGGGAGCAGAGAGCCCTGTGAAGGCTGCTCTCTGCCTGACATCCACAACAGCAAAGAAAATTCCAAACTGGTTGGAGATCTTTCAAAATGACTAGAACTGATGAATTCTGTGAAATAGGAAAAACTGACAACAATGAAAATTTTGAGTGTCACTATTGGGAAAAGAAACAAAAATCCCTAAACAAGACAAGCATGGACAAAGCATCATCAGTGTTTTATGAAAACGCTTTGCCCAATCTCAGAATGAGAAGACGCTAAGCTGACTATGATGTTTGTGCAGGTCTGGACAACTTGAAAACTGTAAGTGGGAGTTTAACTGCTAAGTATCACTTGCACAAAAATACTGAGTACTGGATCAGCATAACAAGTCTTACAGGGTCTGCCAATAAAACTAGGAAAAAGTAGTATCCAGAACTAAATCAGCTGTTTGGTTTCAAATAAAGGTAACAGAAATGTCTACATGGTCATGTAGATTACACAGACATGAAGAATAGCACATTGCAGAACAGCCCTCATTCAAGAATTATATTTCTTTCAGATGCAAGTGAACTGGAAGAGAAGCTTCAGAAGTACTCTTAAATTGCTCCCGCTGCCAACAGGCAAAATTTGGTTCACTGTACCACAGCAGATCTGCTCTAAAGTAAAACCCACAAATGAGTACAGCATGATGCTCAACAAATCTGCTCCTACTGAGCTGCACTGCCTGCTAATGTAGGCATAGTTACTGATGAGAGAAAGAACATCAATGCAAAATTCAGGAAAACTAGGAAATTGGGCCTCTGCAATTCGAGCATGAAAGCTAGATAATCAAGACCGAATCAGAGTAGTTTGGAATTTATTACAGGTATCAGCTGTGCAATAACACTAAGAAAGTTGTCTCACACATTCAGACAAAACAAAACCACTGTAGACATTTTTTTTATTTTTGCAGAAAACAGCTTGAATTGCCTTTAGGTGTGGAAACAATTATAACAGCTACATGCTGGGGAAGCCCTTCAGCCAAGGAAAAACAAGGTGGTGGATGCCTACCATGCAACTAGGATCTTGGGACACTTAGCAGTTACATTTCTGGTTGTCTGCAAAAATATGAAGCAATAAATCTAATAAGTCTTGGCATATGAGATAGTGCTAAACTACAGGAGTTTCTGTTAGGCTTGCTAAAGTGTGACACTGAGCATTTAGACAAGTAGCAGCAGATAGTCCAGGTCTTTCTGCTTTGGAATAGGACACTGTTCTCAGGTAGAAAACTCCATGTGAACATGCAAAAGGGGAAAAAAGCAACACAGCTCAGCATCAGATAGTACTGAGTGGAGGAGCGTGAGGGAGGAGAACCACTGAGATTTATCAGAAATGAATAATTGAATCTTTAACTAATCCCTGGTGGCAGCACCATGACTGCTATAACCTACAGAAAACTGTATTCAAGTAAACATCAAAGGATTCTGCTCTATAAGGAGTTAATACTCTATATTCAAGTTCAAGTTTTCCATGCTTATAATAGGTACTGGTAGGTGAAAAACAGATATAGACTTTGCTCCTGCATCTGGCCATAAATAGCAAAATCTTCAAGCCACAGCTTTTGATATGCATAATGTACCTATACCTACTACATTTCAGAGGTTAGAGACAGAGGAGTCTACTCTGCAGAGTTAATCCCTCCCAGGCTGTTTATCACACCTGGTTGATATCCTGGGCCATGTAAAAAGCTTAGAACACAAACTAGCACATTGTCAAGTAATCTGCAGGAAGTTCAAGGCAGCAAAAATGAGAAAGAACCAAAGAAATGTGATGATGAACCAATCTGACATAGGTAGGCATTATGTTGAAGCAACAGAGACAATGAAAATAAACACAAAGAATCAAACTTTCCAATGGAACCAAAAAGAAGACACAATAAAATAACTATTACGTAAAAAAGAGAGGGAGAGCCACACTTGAGCAGGAGCTGAACCACTGTTACCAAATGGCTTTCTTGGAAGTGTACACAGCAAATTTGGTGGGACTATGGAGTCATCATTCACAGACAGATAACTGGGAGGAGAAATAGCTAAAAAGAGAACAAGGAAAGTGAAGGGAAGCGAAGAATCACCAGCCACAAATAGCATAAAGGAAAAGAGTCAAGAAACAGACCTTCTGACTGTGGAGCTGGATGGAAGAAGCTTGGATTACAGGACAAAGAAATAACTTTTCTGTTCTAGTCACTCTGGGTCTGGGGAAATCTGGGGCTCTGTTCACACTTATTAAACAAATCAAAGAAATTTAAATTTAATTTAATCAAAGAAATACTTGATTCCACACTGATTTTCCCTCTTATATCAGGACCACCAAAACTGCCTAACTACTTAAATAGAAGAATAGAATATATATCCGTTATTATATCTTGCTATGATTAATTCTGATTTCTGTGTCAGCAGCAACACTTATGAAGAACGTGTTCTTTAAATGCCTGTTTTAGAAATGGGACATAAATTTTTGCAACATGTAAAGGGGAAGTTAAAGGTAAAAAAAAATGCAAAATATAAACATAAAACATATATATATAGCAAAATGCAAAAATATACATTAAACAAATCTTATGTTTAACTTAAGAAACAAATTTTTAAACATGATGCCGGAAATAAGGAATCATTCACTAAGGCAAAAAAAAGAGACTTCCCAACTATATCTAATACCACATACTAGAGACAAAAATTACCAGTTACCAGAAAATTTAAGCCAAAACAACAGCTCAAATTATTTCAGACAAAAACTATCTGCTCTGTGCTTCTAAAAACAAGTCCAAAATACCTCCGCTTGAGCATCTAAATATCCAAGCACCCCAAATCCAGAAAACTTCTTGAAAATGTCCTGATTCTTCATTTATCAGAGAAACAGTAGGAAATTGTGATCGGAAAAGCATATGAAATTACCTTTAATAGTGATCAGTCGATCCTTTATAATCACAGACTAAGTGAAGCAGATTAACAGCTTCTAAAATACAATGGTGCGTCTGAAATTTTTACTTCTACATTCTCTATTTTCAGCACAAAGGTCTCTAAATTCATAATTCAAAATAACAAACAGAAACATGTGCTGCTGCTGGTAATAAGCCTCAGCTGGTTGTACCACTGACCCAACAAACAGCTTCAGTAAGCTTTCCGGCAACACTTTCACATTTAAAAAGGAATACCTAATGCAGCATATCCATCATATAAATGCACGGAGCGCTAGGTATGCACACACCCAGCCTACTGGTGTGTGTATGTCAAAATCTGAGAGCTGCACGAGCATGTAAAAAGCCTGAGTTCAAAGCAAGCTCATATTTGCGCATCAGTGAAAACTGTCTTGAGCCTTGATTCCAGAAAAATTTATGCACCTACTTAACTTGACGCAGTAGAGTCACAACGTAGCTTTTGATTCAACTATCCGTGGTAGGGCAAATGCCTAAGAATTTAAGCATTTGGGGGAACTGGGTTCTATGAGAAGTAGATTTCAACAGAAAAATTCACAGCACATAGTGTTAGGTCCTTTGTGATTTGGAGAAAGCCAGCTAATTCCAACGACGCTCTTAAGAAGGTCTTAAGCCGCTCTGAAAATCCGCAGGCTAATTATGGAGACCTGTTCTAAAACGTGGGACTCAAACTTGAATACTTTGGTTTGGGGTTTTCCGTGGAGTTTCTAGATCAACTATTCTTTAGCAGGGTTTTTCATATAAGTAGATGGCTTTAATATCCATACACTAGATTTTTAAAAGACATTCAAAAAAAGGTTTTTCCAACAATTACATTACAAACTGACTAGAGCACAATGGATTTTATACACTGTACAGAAATGCACAGAAAGGTACTTGACATAAATTCAGCTTTCAAAGAGATGCTTAACTTACCTGCCAGAAGTCAGCACCAGTAGCAGGAAGAGGGCCCTGGGTGGCAATATATGCAGGGTTTCGGGGGTCATGGTCCATCTGGAATATGGGAAGAGAACACAGATTGGATCTAGTAAAGGAAAACCTTGCTATGTTAGAGACAGAAAGGATGCCAGGGCAGTAACAAGGACAGACAAGTCCCTCTCCCCTTTACTGGCAAGCAAAGAATTTTATTTCTATTTATAAGCTCAGAGGAGATCTTTTTCCACAAAAGACTGATGTTACCAGATAAATATCTGCCCATATGATGAGCAACATCCTATGTTCTCAATATGCAGTGTAAGATCATTTATGGTGGCTGACAAAAGCAATTCTTTAAGATCAGCACTCATGGTTTCATAGCAACCTAGGAGCCATTTGAAACATGCTTCGACACTGAGGGCTAAGAATGCCGGGCACATCTAAGTACGTTCTCCATTTCCACCATGCCAGTCAAGGGCATATGCAACTAAAAAAAAGCAAAAATGGGGAACAAATACAGTTTCTGGCTTTCTCTGGTTAGCTGATTTGTCTAAATGCACAGATTTGGCCTCAATAGAAGAAGTTCTGCTTAAAGACCTTAATTATAACATTTAATTCACGGAGCAGAAAATTCACTGAGCAGAAAAAATAAAGAATGTGAGAAACAAAGCCATCAAGAGTAAATAGGATTAGTGAGTTACAATGAACGTTTTCGATCTGATGGGTGGTTTTCTTGGTTCTAAATCTTAGGAGCCATCCTCCTGAAAACGAAGATCTGCTGATGGGATTAAAAACCCGCAAACACGTTCTAACCCTGAACTAGGCAAGACAAAACTTTCAACGTAAATTAAAAAGGCCCAGTTCAGCTCTTGTGTGGGTGGGACTCACTGACGGGGAAGTCAGCGAGAGTTAAGTTACATCCATGTAGCTGTAGCTGAAGGCAGAATTTGTCTCAATACATGATTCTGCTCTATAAGTAAAGATCTGAATAAGAATGAATGTGAGTCACATTTGCATTAACAGGCATCTACTGAATTTATTCATAGCATCAAAATTTTTGGTGATGGTAGATGTCAGTATAAAAGAAGGCACCTCATAATTATGTGCAACATAAAAGAGGGAAGCACCATAAAAGAACAGATGTAAGTTATTCTAACAGAACAACAATATGATGAATGTCGCAAAAAGGAGGAGAATCCTGTTACGCCTCTAATTTTCTGGTGTATAATTAAACCAGACTTAATATTAAAATTCTCCATGCCAACACAACACAGGTAAAACTAAGTCACTGAATCCATTTAGAATAAAAGCTTACTTCTAAAGCAGCACCCATGGATATATGAAACCTTGACCAGAATACCTATAATACCATATTTTATAGTTTTGAGTGCATGTTTCATTTAGATGCTTCTTTTGTCAGCAAACAACTCTTCACAGAAAATAATTGCTCAGAACAAATTCCAACCTTGCTTGACAGCAGTACATTAACTACTGCAGCTATCACATAAAAACTACAGATCCCAAAAAAATGGCTTTTCTCAGAAAGACACGTTAGCAGAAAAACTTGGGAATCATTTCAAAGGAGCCAATTTTCTCTTGCTTTTGTTTAGAATTGAGATACCAAACTAAACAACGGCTGGAATCAGCAGAGAACATGATTAAGCAAAAGTCACATTTAAAGTTTTGGGTTGCTCCATTACTGCTGAAATAATTTCCCTCACTGTTTTGTTTTGAACCCCACAGCAATCCATAGCATTTAAATATCTTCTTATACTGTCTTCTTATACTGAAAGTAACTACTGTAGCTTAGGAAAAGCAACCTGCACCGCGGAGGGCTTGCTGCTGCCAGTGGAAACTACTTGAAAATGGTGCTGCTTGTCTACCTGTGAGTTCAGCAGCTTAGATTTGAAATCTAACCATCAGGGAATACACTAAATTTTATAAAAATAATAATTTACTTTGAATTTCTTCTTAAACTGAATTCTTTTGTATGTAGACAAGCCAGAAAACAAAGGCAGAAGAAATCAAGGCTGATGTAAATAGCACTGTCACAGAGGAAATGCTTCTAAATATTCAGCTGATAAATCAGGAATAGGCCGTTCTTGGCATTTCAGCATTAATCAACCTCTGTCACAAAGGTGCTGTTGGAACGTGGCAAACATTACAATAAGTACAGAGCAGTGAAGTGTAGCCGCAGTTTAACAATAATTCAAAAGACAATTACAATTATTACATTCCAAGCACACTGTGTTGCACAAAAAACAATTATGAGCAGAAACATTGCTTGCTCGGAGCAAATAGAAGATGGCAGAAAGCCCTATCACACTATTAGATGATCTTCAACTTAGCAAAAATAAGAGCAAAGATTAAACTAATTAAATGAAATTTCTAGTTTCATCAACTTTCTAAAATATGCACTGTTTTAAAGGCCAAGAAAAAATTGAAAAATCACTATTTTGGTCACATTCAATTTAAAGTGATTAAGTGACTGCAAGGTTCTTGAATGTTTTTATTTTTTTATTTTTTTTAAATTCTCTCAAGGTCACCCAGAGCACCAAGGGCATCTTAATCTATCAAACAGCAAAAGTTTGAATACGAAATAAAGCCAGAAATTGGTTTTGAACCGATCAAGGGCAAAGTAAAAGGCTTTTTCATGTCAGTAGTCATTATGTTCTTTCAGGGATCCCTCAGATTTCTCACTTCACCAAAATTAAACAGAAAATTCAGAGAATCTTCTCCTCTTCCAGAGAAGAATGGAGAACAGCAGACTCCATACTATCAAAAAGTACTAACTAACATTTTGTTGACTAACATTTTACACAGAAACAATCATCAGAAATCACTGTCACAGTAATTGTTCAGTAAGAACAAGATTTTTTTCCTCTCGGAAAAAAATCCATGGTGGGACATCCCTGTCAAAGCATAAAGTTCACATGAATTATATCAGAACGAGATGGATCAGCCATTTTTGGAAAGAAAAGGTTGCAATTGTTAAACTTGCTCTACTACAGTGGAATTCTATTTTTTTTTGCTGCAATATTGTAAGGGCAAGGTCAGGTGATAATGTATCAACCTATTTTTCTGTGATTTAGAATTAGAGAGAAAAAAGTGGATCAAGGGTTACTCAACTGACCATGAAATTTTAGTGGTTTAGTGATTTTGGTCACTATCACTATCAAAAGCAAATGAAAAAGAAAGGATGAGTAAAAATAACCTCAGAAGAGCTTTCTGTCCCATGTGGACTTACTGTCCACAGTAATGCTATACAGTAAGGAATGCTATAGAAGATTGACTCAAACAGTTCCTAAACATTAGACAGGTTAGAGGCATGACTCGTGCTTTTCTAAGGTAGGAACACATACAATGAACACAGTATCACAATTAGTTGGACCCGACGTTCATTAAATGAGTATTGGGCCACAATTCCACTTTTGATTTCCTAGAGAATCAAAGCTACTGCCTGAATTTTTCCTGTAAAAGTGGCACTACCCCATTGCTCCATTCTACAGCTTTGCGAGGTCTCCCTGAAGAATTCTGGATTTTGTTGATTTTCTTCAGAGACTGTGTGTTGCATATGATTTAGCTGATAAGGCTCATGAAATGCAACAGAATGAATACATGCTGGGAGTAAATTCTCAAATTTCCTGTATTTACACTTAAAGAGTGGTACATACAGATTCTTGTTAAGAACTTTTCATAAAACTGCAAACTGAAGTGAAAGCAGAAGTGTCAATAGGCATCAATGACCATCTTGAAATCTTACGTAAACGATACACTGATTCATTCCTGCCCTTTACCTTCTCCCTCAGCTTGTCAGATCCGTGCTTTCCATAAACAGAAGAATGCTGGGTGAGATGTGATCTCAGTCACACTGTATTTACCTTAGTTTCTTACTCCTAGCCTCTGACTCCAGCTGATACATTCCTAAATCATATGAGATCAGAATGAGATCCAGCACAAACTAACTATAATGGAAAGAAAGCTGAACTCTGATTAATGCCTTAAAAATTTGGGATCAAGTAACTGGGTAGTTTTCAGGTTTATTGTGTTTACAAAAGCAATAAAATCTACTTTCACATATCTATTTATTAAACAGAGCATAGATAATCTATAAAAGTAAAGTTACATTTGTTTCTGGAAAAGAAAGTACATCCAGCAAATGCAGATGAATTTTGTAATCACATTCATCTCAACATTAAAATTAAAAAGGTAGACTAGTCCTCATCTTTATGTTTGAATTAAAATTTAAAACAAATTTTAAATCCTTCTTTTAAAATCCCTAATGGAATGAAAGAAGTAAATCTGGTTGCAAATGCCATTATGAATTTCAGAGTCTATTCTTGGTGATAAAATTTGTATGCTGTGTTTGAACAAACTGTCATGTTAATGACATTCCTCAGTCTGGTGTCTTCAATAATAAGCAAACTGAGTTTTTAAATGTAGTTGATGGGATTCTTTTCTCTCTCAGACACCCTATGAGGAAAAACAGAATTCCCATTTACTTTCATGACCTCTGATTTAAAAGCAAAGATTGCACATTATTTACCACCCGATTTTGATTTGACTAAGGACAAATATGACAGACGTAATTATCACAGTTTTATTCTGCACAGTCAGGGTCTCCTTGTGCTGTAATTGCAAGCTTTTCATTCAGCTGCCAATAGCAGAGTTATTATCATAGTACTTTATGTTATTGCAGAGAGGAGGGAAACAGATTTCTACCCCACTTTTACCCAGTAAATTCTTCTGAGAAGCCTTTTTGCCTGGCCTCATGCTACAGGGAAACGAAGGGGCTAAGGAAAGGACTTGCACTAGATCTCTCTGCTGAGTCTCCTCATCCACTGCCGACCATGGTGCGGCCGTGAATCAAACGCCGGTTTCCATAGCCAGCTGGAAGGAAAGAAGGTCTTGAGGGGGTAGTGTTTTTCAAAAGGAAGAAAGGTGGGCAGGTGGCCAGCTCATTGCCTAGTGCATTTTTTTTTTTTTACGGTGTACTGTGGCACTCATTTAGACTTAAGTCAAGGCTGAGTGAGCCTCAGCTGGAGACCACACCACTGACCCAGAAGCTGGAGATACCCAGCAACATATACGCGACTGGAAGCCTCCTTTTCTGAAGCTCAAATATAATTACTTTGTTTTGCACTCTTCCCTCACCAGAGAGCTCACACGCGCAAGGAGAAAAAATCCTCCTCTCGTCAGCTCAGACTGTCCTGATCCGGTGTTATCAACACCTCTCTTGCAATTCACTACAACTCTCACTCTCAACCCAGGTGTTGCAAGGTGCAAATACATCAGGAACGTGGCTGCACTGATGTGATAATTACTGAGGTTATTTAAGTTGAAAGGCAGCTGTCTCATGAAAAAAAAAAAAAGAAAAAAAGAGAGATTTTTGCAAGAGTGAATACAGGTAGACTCACTGGTATTCCAAATCCACTGTACACTTACAAAGACATTGATCACGTGTGTCTGCTAACAGAAAATATCTCAAATAAACAGCAGGAGTAATAGTATATTTGTCAAGCTCAAGTTGCAATAGTTACACAGTCAGAGTAAACACTGCAGAATCAAGTGCCCAGTATAATATTCCAGTAGGCTTCTGAAGTGGGAAGGACTGAAAGCCTCTGTCACTCCTATATTCTGCTTCATTTTAAGAAAACAAGCACCAGATGAACAAATGCATTTGCAGTAACCTGAAGATGTTTAATTTGTCTTGAAATGAAACAGTTTGCAGGAAATCTTTCCAAACTACGGACTTGCAAAATAGCGACTTTTGCTAGCAACCTCCCACTGCATCACCTTCAGGAAACACACATTCTAGCTACGGCTTTAAAACCAGCCCTGATTAGTGAAGTGGGTGTGGAGCACCTCCTTCCTTGGAATAACACAGATCTAAATAAACCTGGGCTGTGGCCTTCCTTTCCACTTGACAGTATCCCTAACCCTGCCCTGAAGAAGAGGAGCTCAGAGTTCCCCTTTGCAGTTTTCTATGACCTGCCTGCTTGTCTCAACCCAGTGAAAAGCTTGTGTACCCCCTTACCTCTGAGCATGCAAGTATTAGAGACACAGAGATAACTCACAGGTTTGCAAGAGAACACAACCGGAAGAATTTTGCTTCATCGGTCTGCAGTGCAGTATTTTATTGGACAAATCTCTGAGTCTGGAAAAGCCACAAAACAGAAATTCCTTGTGGAAGGAAATATCCGTAAGTGCTGGATGGAAAGTCTATGCAAAACCATTAGGGTTAAAGCTACTAAAGCAGAGACTCTGCCTGCATTAGCTTGACGCATCCTGACAAAGCAGATCTGTTCCCAGCTATGTCCATAGGATACCTTGCTCCTGCCTCTCTATTCCCTAACACTACTTAATCTAATACTTTGCTCATCAGTGTAATTAAGGGAATGAAGGCAAAAGGTGTACTGAAGCCCCAGAGCTAGGTCTCTGTGCATAATTTCATAAGGAAGATACATCTATAGAGCTCTAAGTCACACTGATGAGCTTCTGATCCTGGGGCCACCTAGACCTTGGTCCAGTCAGAGACACAGAGTAGTGTAAAACATGCTCCCCTGGTCCTGTAAAATGGCAAATGGCAATCCCCTAAGCCAAAGACAGTGGTGTCTCCTACATGGGATACTTCTATGTAGCAAAAATACTCAGTCACATCTATCAGCTTTAGAAGATAATGTTCCCCAGCACAAAAGCCTTGACCAAAATAACACACAACTGCATCCTGAAGCTTTTGGTTGGATTCTACATACGTTTTAAATCTTTGAAAAAAAACATTTCTATATATACTGCAAGAAATCAGGCTTTTAAACTTTGCTGAAAATAACAAATACAAAGCTCACAGAACAGTTTCTATGGTTTGGGGATTTTTTTAATAAAAAAGTATTGTCAACAAAATTGAAAGGAAGTAGTCTGTAAGTTCAGGTTATTGCAAATTGTTAGCTGCCTTGCCTACACAAAGTGATTTAACTGGGGGAGTGATACTCCCCAGGAAAACGAGCCATAACAGCACACACAGCCCACTACAGTGAATTTTCGTTCTCCATCCTAAATTCTTGCTCCTAACAGATTCCTTATAATAACTTTCCAGTACCTAAGTAATGTGAATGTAACCCTTTGCCACTTCCATTGACACTATGAGGAGGCAACACTATCGGTTCTATCATACCTGTTTTGTGTCTAAAAATAAGAGGCCCTTTTTTCTCTACCACCTTTCACAGATGAGAAAGGTTTCACATTCAGCTTCTGTAGGGTGAGAAAGGGCAGCTGGACCATGTTGGAGTATTTGGAAGCAAAAAATGCATTGAGCTATTTTGGAGTTTGAATGAATATCCAAGTGGTAAGGGATTTTGTTCTTGCTTTCAAAACAGCAAGATTGGAGAAGGACTAAGAAAGCTACAGAGATACACAACTAGGCATTAGGAGGGCAACAGATGAAGAAAGGCAAGAAGAAATGTCACTTCTTGCTTGAGAAGCAGTTCAGAAGCCTGTGGAGCTCAGTTCTCCACAGCTACAGAAACCGTTCTTCGTAAGCTATTAGGACAAGTTAAAAACGAACAAACATTTAAAGAGTAACAACAAGCAAGCTTTACCTCCTCAGAGAAGGAAAAGCTACACTTAGCTAAGGATATACTGTTGCATTTAGTGACTGATAAGTTATTAATATCAAGCACAGAAAACCTGACAGTATGATGATGAAATAGAAGAATGACCATTTAGTGATTTTGTTTTCTTAGCGTCTTCTTAGTATCTTTTGTTAGTAAACTTCAAGGGCATTGTAAAAAGCACATGCAAGACATTTATCTCTCTTCACTTTCAAGGGATAGCCTGAGACATTCATATTGTCTTTGCAGTGAGGTGTCTCAAGTCAGCATATTTTTATGATGGGGAAAGACAAAGGCTGATTATTTGGATTATTTCTCATGGGGTTTTGTACTTACAATTGGGCTAGCATTGATGTAGTCTGAATTGTCATGGCTATTTTCAGCTTTCAAACATATCCTGGAATGATCATCTGCAAAGGCAAAATAAAGAAAAGAAAGTTGCTATATATGTTGTCTACCCATTTTAGGTTAAACAAATCAACATCAGATTAATGAGCATTTCAAGACAGGCAAACTGTAAATATCAGACAGTACTTCTCCTTACTCCTAACTTAGCATAGACTTCAGACAGTCACAGAGTTGTATCTTTACTCAGGAAAGAAGCTCTTTGAGATATTTCAGAGGTGGATTATCAGAAACTGTGTTCTCATGAGATGTCCCATAATATGTTGCAACTACTCACAGGAAGAAGGGGAATCTCTATTGCTCAGAGAGTTTAAGATTTAAACTAGGAAAATCACTAGAAGGTATTATAGCGAATACTCCTCTGCTCGGAGGGTCATAAAGAAATTAAACTGATGAACTTTCTCCATCTGGCTTCTCTATAAAACAAATAGCAGAAACATCAAAGTACATTTTAGAGCTATAGAGTAAGATAATCTGTCCTGATCAAAGAATAGTTCTTCACAGTGCTGTTCCTTTGACATCGGAGAAACAGTATGATTTGGAGATGCTCCTGGGAATCATAAAACGTAGATAATATCTGCATTTAAAAGCATGACTGGAGCACATACAGACATTCCTCTAAACTATCAGCAATGTAGCTAGTTCAGACACCATTAGTAAAGAAAACAGAGCATTTCTGGAAAGAGGAGGTGTACCCTTTTTTTTTATTGGCATTTTTACCATGCTGGCTCAATTACATTTACTACATGTGCACCCAAAACTCTGCAGTCCTTTCTTTGACTGCAGAATACATATAATGGGTGTATTTTATTAATCTGTATTTAGACAGCAACAATGCAGATGTCTGCATCTGTTCCAGTCATTTAGACTCACTTTTTGCCAACAGAGAAAAAAAACACTCTTAGGTCATGCGTCCTCTCACTCTAATTTAGCTATCTAAAACAAGCCGGAAGAATTGCACTCTAGAAGTGCCCATTTCTCTCCACTGACTTTAAAAAGAATCCAGATAACCAGACCATATGCAGATAATTTATGCAAGAGATATCAAAATCTTAACAAATGAATCTCAAGTAGCTGGTATCTGATACATAACTACTGCAGTTTATATTTCTCAGTCAGCCTACCCTGCACTGCATATTCTGCAGAGAGGCCTTTGGAGCTGCCCTTTCTGTAACAGACATAGACACAGACATGCTATACCACATAGAACTGCATATTCTATGATTTATAAAGTGTTATTTGTAATCACTCGATCCCATCAGCAAAATATAACCCACGAATGTGAGTGTGCTGGAGTAAGATTAGAGATGCCCAAGTCATGTTAAGCGAATGAAGAATCATTCTTTACTGTTCATGTAAAATTATTCCTCTGGTAAAGTTTCAATAGGAGGACCAAGAAGTCAAGAAAAGGAACACATACATCCACATTATTTGCTTCCAGCTTCACTTGGGCCCCACAGCACAAAAAAAAATCCAAAACATAAAAAGAACTGGTGACATCTGAGATCTTGGATCTCCCAGGATTGTTTACAGTAAGCTCTACAGTAAGAACTGCCAGAGCGCCTGAAGAAGGACTATACCTCTGAAACCTTCGGGTATAGTATACACGCAGTTTAAACATGCTAAATGTGGTCTGCTGACAACTCTTACATCTCTTACGGTATGTAAGCACTTAAGAGAAGCTCTGTCCACTGGACAGCAAAATTCTTTGAATGAGCTAAACAGCAAAGAGAACATGGTAAAACATTTTCAAGTAATGGCAGAGGGAGCAGACAGAGATTCATCACTGTTCAGCAAACAGATGATAGCTTAATTCCCCAGTAAAAAGTGTCAGATCAGTAAGTTCAGGAATCAGTTCCTTAAAACATAATGTTTTATCCCAATCCTCCATTTTAGTGTACTTTATCATTATCCTAGCATCTTGGTGGGTTTATCAGAGGGTGAGACATGTTAAGACTCTAGCACTGAAAATGTGGTGAGACTTTGTATTTGCTCTCAGAAAAAAACATGCAAAAAAAAAGGCTGTACATGTGTTTTCTGTATATAACAAGAATTTGCACCCATGTGTGCTTAAGTTGCTGCACTGAGTGTTCATATTGACAACGAACAGCTTGTGCTTGTCTATGCCTGTTACCACCTCAAAGCTCCTTGGAACCAGCATAATAGCTCTTCAGAAACAGGGAAAAAAATGGGGACACCAGTTTGTTACATTAACAATAAGCAGCAGTGGAGAAAATGCTGGATGTACAAGACTCCTTTGTAAACTGCATATTGATCATGCTCCAAGCAGGCAAAAATGAGCAGGAGAAGTAGCAAATAAAAAGAGGAAGGAAGAGCATGAGAGAAAAGGAAGAAATCTAAGATCAATCTAAAAAGCGAGCTAGGAAGATGAATAAAGAAATAGGGCAGGAGAAGGAAGGTAATAAGGAAATAAGAGAAAAGGCAGATGCTGTTACCAGCCATTGTAATCTGGGCAAGCTACAACTAGCCATCATTTCAAATAAGTGCAACAGGTACTGCAGACTGCTGAACTGCCTTGCGTTTGCTATTGGCCCAGCCAAACCAAAACTGTCTCTGCTCTTTTTCAGATGAGGATTGAAGGCTTGGAAAAATAAACCTCACACCTTATCTGATTTCCTCTGTCTGCTGTTTCCTGTTAACTAGATCGGTTCAGTTCCTTCTGTTCTGAAGGAACAGACCCAACGAACGGAAATATCAGACACAGCAGCATGGGAGACTACGGTTGTCTGAATCCAGGCCTCACACAGCAGGACAAATCTCCCAGCTATCAAGCTGGCACATGTCGCCTGGACCATCCTTCTCCTCCTCTCAGGTTTAGACTGATTTATTTTTTCACACGCGCACAGACGCACACACCAAACTGCTATAGAGAACTACACTGAAGTGAGCAAGAACTAGAGGAGTAAAAGTGAAGCAGTCTGAAGACTGTGAAGATTCATAATTTTCTGATCGTAGTTACTTTCTCACAGAGAAACTCTTCTTAGATCTGTACTGAAATCTGGTTCACTCACTCCAGAGCGCTGCCTGTATGGATAAGGCACATACGCAGAGCAAGGACTCCTCGCTCGGGCGCTCCGGTCCCCGGGCGCACGCGAGCCTCGGAGCGGCGTGGGCACTCTGCCCCCCAGTGCTCTGCCTTCCTTTCAGGAAAATCAAAGCACAGAGGTAAGCAGGTCGCTCTAATACACAACAAATCCAGCGGACATAGCTAGAGCGGACAACTGATAGAAATCACTGTTTTTCTAGACATCAGCTGCAAAACGGTGTTTGCAAAATTAGCTGTTTAAAGCATATTTATATAAATATATGTATAGAGTATACATGTGTACACACACATATAAGAGCATAGAGTATTGACCCTACTGAGATGTTTTTACTTTGCAGAAATGCAAGCCAGAAAAATTATGTTTAAAAAGCCTTTTTTGACATCAGCAAACTGAACTGTCAATGTGTTCCTACAGAAAAGGTTATCCCATAACCCTAAGCTATACCAACCTGTTTGATGCTTGGATAAAAAGTTGTGGTTTTGTTGACCTAAAATGTCTGTCACTAGAACTATTAGAATTTTTTTAATTAGCAATTAATTAAGTGTAATGTCAAGGTGCTCCGCCACCAAGTATTTTAGAAGATGTGTTTAAGAACAGAAGATAAGTATAAGCTATGATGAAATTGTGAGCTTGAAGGTACTATTAATATCGAAATGACATCAGTTGTGTAATCAGTAAAAATTAATATTCTAATATTTTAAGACTAGTTAAGAAAGGAAAATATAAACTAGACACAAAATGATATTAAAGCCTCTCTGAAGCCTTTCTAAAATTAAGTCTTTTCCAATGGTGATCTTCTTTTACCTTGTCAAGGTGATTACAAATATGAAATGGGTAACAAAATGCTACCAAGGCCATACTCTCCAAAAATACCTTGAACGTAGCATATCAACTCTGCAATATATCAAAAGCATATCAGCTTTGTTTCTTAATTTATGCTGAAGTAAACCTGTGACTTTTTGCTATAGTTTTAATGTCAAATCTAATTAAAAAAAAAAAAAGTGAGTTAACTGGGCTCTTTCTCATCTCATTCTAAGCTTAGAGTCTATAATAACCTCCATCTTACCAAAATTTAATGTTGTTTAAACTTTATGTCATACTTCTTCACCCAACATCAAAGTAGTTTTAGAGTATAACATGACAGCTGCTTACCCGTGCATAGTAACTTAGGAAAGTAAGAACAGCAATTTTGTGCAATTCAGTCAAAAAAAAGAAAATTCCAAGTGCACTAACAGCCATAACAGAATTTTCCACACTGCAAAAAAGCCATTTTTACTCTTATAAAGTATTAAAGGATTTTAAATGTGCCAAAATATTTCTAATTAAAGCTTCAGATAAATTGCAGCCACCTCGGCCGTGTCCAAATGCCTTCAGGAGCAGTACTCATCCAGTTTAGCCTTGGCGGAAAGGGCAGACATACCGATATACCGTGCAATGAGCCAAGGGCAGAGGCTGAAGGCAATGTTGGCTGAGTCATCCACATGGTACCAAGCCATGAAGAGAGACAGACTATGTTAGCCCCCAAAACAGTTCAGCACTGTAGTGTGGCATGTCCCCCAAGCTAAAAATCTCTGCTCGATTGCACTGCCACACAGAGCTGGCATGGTCTAGGCTGAGGGTCCCTGCATCACCGCTCATCATAACATGTAGAAACAACTACTGCTCGGACAGAGAACACCAGCATCACCTTTGGCAAAACCTACCCCAGTGCAGCAGCCAGGAACAATCTGGTTTAATTTACGACCATAGACTTCGAACAGCTTAAGATGTTCTGACTGTAAGTTTACATTGACAAAAACCCTTTAAGCAGGAAGATCAATTTGGATCAACAGACATTATGATGGAGCAATTTTCATTTTCTATTTTGTATGTAGGCATTATTTTCTCAGGCTAGGAAAAAATGCAGAAATCTGTCACTTACTTTTTTAGAACTTTTCAACAGATCTGATAACAAAACCTACCGAAGTCAACAAAATGTTGCTCTTTACTCCAATAGAGTAATGGCCCAATAATGGCCCAGAGCCATATTTTCTCTGGAGAATTTACATCACCCAAGTATTCTACTCTTCTCCAAAGCTACACAGTGCTGGAAAAAGAACCTCTATATTAACAAGACAGCCAAATCCTACTGAACCAAATATGCAAGCATTGATGGGATCAGTTAAATAATCATGTAGTTCCAAACAGTGTTCACTCTAAATCTGGCTCTGACATTGACTTAACGTATCACCTGTCATTTCCCCATTTCTAAAAGAGGAATAGCACTTACTCAAGGCTCTCATAGGGAAAATTAATGTTTTCAGGGCACTTTAAAAATTAAAATAGCTATATATTTTTGCCAAGCTACCCAGCTGGATTGTGGGCACATTGATTGAGAACATTTTTGTTGCTGTGATCTGTGCATATATTCTCAGTTTCAGTTTTGTTTCATTGGTTGCTTAATAAAATGTGTGGCCCATACCAATGTAATCTATGCAATACATATATTTGCATAGCGAAAATATGTTGCTTTATTTCAGGCTCACAAAGGTGGCTGCTTACAGAAGAGAGCAGATTCTAGGAATACAAATATTGGCTGCATTATTTTTCTCTTTTCATCCAAAGCCTAGCAGAGAGAGAAGCCAGTTTGCAAGCTTATCCACTGAAGCTTAAAGGGGCAGATTCAGTACAGCTGAGTATCTGATAAACAGATCGTCTAGCTCTGATTATAGACTGCTGGTACTACTGTTGGATGGACATGATACCAACTTGTCTAAACCCATGCCAAACTTATTTCTACTGAATGGCTACAGATGCCACCCTTATACAGCAACTATATTCCAATGTTGAAAAGCACTTTGGCCATTGAATTTTGTGAGACAGTGCAGCTGCAGCAGCACTACTATGTGACACAGTTACGCATTTCATAACACATATGCAACTTATAAGGATATAAAACCGTGTTTGATATGACAACAGGACATGTAGTCCACCAATATTTATAGCGATGATATTACAGTACACACATGTAATATTCTGTACAGTGTTTGCCTCTCAACTGTTGCTCTCAAAGTACTGTGCAAAGAATATTGAGGAAAATGTCACAAACGTAAATGCAACCTCCCAAATTAAAGTGTACATACATGGTACTACAGCCTGTGAGCGATTCTTCTGAGTATTTTCCGACCGCTGTGCAATGGTGGTGGCATTGGGTTCAGCCTGATAAGCACAAAGAGCTTCCCACTCTTTCTCCAGACGATTCTTATTTTTCAGATGATCTTCCATGTAGGACTGGAATTAAAAGAACAACATATTAAGCACTGACCTATCCAGACTCAAAGCTAAGCTGAAAGGATACGTATCAGGATAGAAAGCAGAGATGGGAAGAACTAATGTGTAATTCAGGGCTTCTATAAATAAGTACTTGCTCAGAACTTGTTTCCAGCTTTCCAAACTGTCAAAAACTCAGATATTTTATCCTAAAGAGAAGGAAGAATGAATGTCAGAGCATGGGGATGCTGAGTCTTGGGGACAAAACACACCCAAACTTATTGTTAAATGATTGATTTAAGTGAGTTTATTTCAAGCTCATTTTTGTCATATAAATTAAGAGTTCTAATATGTAAAGATGCTGAGAGGAAATGCTTGAAACTCTCAGCCGCAGAGCTTCAGGAGCAAGCTATTTCTTTGCTATTTCTTCTTCAGTATCTAAAAAACGGAAGCACAACTGCCCTTTTCATCAAGTGATGAAAAGAGGCAAAGGTCCATTGGTATGAATTACTCATCAATACAATAAAAGCTTAGGTCTGGCTTTTAAAACTGAAGTCCAAGGACTTCAGTTATAACTTATACAAGTTATAAGAAACCTGAACCATCAACAACATAGCTAATGACAAGAACTAAAAATTTGTTAAATGGATAATATTTTCCTGATACAAAACAAAACAAGCCTTCTTCCACTATGTGGGAGATCAATGGGCTGAGGGAAGAGGGAAAAAATCCTAAAAGGACTTGGGGACTAGTTCTTTGTGCTCTTTTGGAGATGGGGGAAAGGGTAAGTTCTCTCTAGCTTGTTTCTCCTCCATCCAAACACAGCGGAGGGCAGGGAAGCTGAGGAAGGGATGCTGAGGAGCGCAGAAGCGCGTTCATCTTTCAGCCATCTGTAGGGTGGTTCAGAGCAGTGGAGGGGGTAGCTGGGTTCAAGGGGGGCAACCACTGCTTCTCTTTCCTTTGGCTGCTTCCTCCTTTTCAACGAGTGGGTATCAGAGCAGATTTAAGGACTGCAACAGGTCTGGCCATACGGATTTTTCAGATAAGGAAAAATGTTCTCCGCTTGTGCACGTTTGTTGGGGTGCAGGGCTGGAGGTGGAAAAGTGTCAAATCGCTCCTGGACACCTTGTCAGTTTTGCCCAAGTCTCCTTTTGGCCTTGGCCTGCAGGGTCGGACTGTAACAGGCTATCTCTTGGCTGGCAGATGACTTCTAAAATTAAAAGTTTTCATTGCTCTGGTTAAAGATGAAGTGTCATGGCTCTACTACTGGGTCATTAACTCATATTGCGCATGGACTGGCACAGAGAGGAGCCTGAACTGAGAAGATGGTGTTAATTAGTTAATTTAATCGTCAGTCCCAGGAATGACGGACCATCAGAGTATATTGTTTTTGTAGCTCTCATAAGGCTGAGGATTTGGTACAGCACTGAATCAGGCATTTGGCTCCAAAGGCTGCCAAAAAAAGTGAAATAACCCCCTGCTCCATCATCCCATGGCCCTGAAAATTGTAGCAAGTGCGTGAGGGGACGAGAGTAGAAAGCAGGAAAGGCAGGGAAGAACAGAAATCTTCCACTAACTTTAACATTAAAATTTAGAAAATGATCACCTGATACTTAAGTCTATTTGTACAGTAAAATTACCTTTCCTACCAGACACAGCAAGAGAATAATCTTACATTACCCACAGTTAATATTTGTAAAATAAATGGCATACTATTTTTATAAGGTAGGTTGAAGTTAACATCCTTAAACAGATTCAAGAAAGGACAAACTGGTTGGGGGACCAGGTCTGGAAGGAAGTGGATAGCAGGGCTGCAGATCCAGGGTACTTTAGGCCCGAGCAGCAGAACTGTTTTCAGTTAAAACTCCTTGGCCAAAGCTGCTCCTTTTGAAGCTCTTACTGGCACAGTTAATTCTTTAGTAATACTTGTCTGGAAAATAACTCCTGGAAAGGATTCACTGCGAAGTATAAAAGGCAGTTTAACTTCTTTTGGAAACCCTTTTACATAGACTAACTCCATTACCTCAAATTGTTGTTCCCAAACACGTTTTAAAGATGGGCTGCCGTGCTCTACCAGCAGGTTTCTCAGAAGGTAGCAAAAGCTTTAAGCTTGCCTTCTGCCAAATGTAAGCTCTGCTAAACCTGTCACTTCTTTGCGCTTCCCACCAAACGAGCGAAGCCGGGTACTGTTTTCTCTTGCAGATGGAATGTATTTTTAAGTTTAGCAAGAGCCTCTGATGCATAGCTTTGTTTTGTGCACGGTTTGTCGTGTGTCTGCATCTTTACTCGAGATTTGCACATCAAACCTGCTACGGAAAAGCAATGCAAGAAGTGACGTTTCTGGAGCGGGGGGAAGAATGTTTCTTTAAGGACACTGAAGTTTATTGGATTAGAAGAAAGGTTTCTAAGTGATGTAAAAAATAGTGGTGGACTAGATACAATCAAAACACCTGCAGTGTAATTGCTCAGGTTCCAAAATAAAGGCAAAAGCCTTGGGCAGGGCCCTGACCTGGCTGACAGGGAGCTGGGAGAGCTGCGGAGCCGGCACAGCCCGGCCGTGTGCCAGGGGAGCGGGTCAGCTGGAGCACGCTCAGCCCTTGACCTAATGGATGGAAACCGTCCTCTGCTCATTTGCTTGCTGCTGCCAACCAGCAGTCGCTATCAGGGAAGGGAGGGAGGCTAAAGAGTCCTCTCTCTCCTCCTAGCAAATCTGCACCTGGGCATGTATGTTGAACATAATCAAAAAAATATAATCTCTCCTAAGTAGAGAACAGTTGGCGTATACAGATTTTTTTATGAGGAAATGGGGGGGGGGGGGGAGAACCCATTGAAATCTTGCAAAACTACTGAACCAAGATTCCCAGCTTCATAAAAGCTGTTTAGCATGTGACAGCCAGAGATCAGGCAGCCAAGGACCAACCTGCAGTGTCTTCCCATCTGAAGCCACAGTTATATAATCTTATCCATTTTGGCCTGCCCATCACCAATGTCCCATAGACTTCAAGAATATCTTTGAAGCTATATGGGTCTCCCTATACTGAAGCTCTCTAGAATACCATGAGGTCCATGACACTGTACAAAAAGCTCCATGGACACCAGATTCCTAAAGCTGGGCTCTAAGTAGTAAGGAGCTTCCTGGCTGGCTCCAGCTTGTCTATTTGATGATCTCAAGCACTGCATCTTAAAATTAAAATTTTGGTTTTAATTGCTAAACATGATGTAGGCAAAGTGTTCTGACTGCATATGAATTTTTAAATATCTCTCTTTTTAGAAAGGAAGTATTTTAATTTTTACCTTACTTTTTCAGGGACTATTAAGTGTAAGTACAAATGAAAAGACACTGCAATCTTAGCTTTGACCATACAACCACTTTTCACGTAATGTCAACACCTAAGGGACATGGATCAGATCAACAGGACACTTCCTGATAGAACTTGAGGAGGTGTTTGGCTACTTGCATGGACCTGTGGAAAGCTCTGTTCAGCATGAACATCTGCTTTCCACACATGTTTAAACAGCTACTGAGAAAGAAGCTTCCTTGAAAACATTCACAAGTCAGACCGTTATGCAATCTTTCACTTACATTACTTCAGAGCCCCTACTCTCATGCCCACTTTGCTAAACAGGAGCTTAGTGATTTTGAAATACTCTCATGGGAGCAGCTGGCCGTACATTAAATTGAGTGGAACTTCTGATATTTTAGAGATTGTATGTCTACTGAAATCCACTCCTTAATTAGGATGTTTCCACGAGACATTCTGCTGCGTTTGCCTGGTACAAAAGAAATTCATTACCAGCATGTCAAACAGATGAATTTCACTGTCCCACAGCAGCAGGCCAAATAAATGGAGGTTGTCACTAGTCTTACTGTAATGCTCCGCAGAGCTGTGCAGAAGGCAGAGCTTTGGCCTCACCAAGGTGTCCTCAGCTAGATCTGCCCTCAGCACAGAGCCGGTAACCCTGAGCACACGCTGCTGCTTAGACAAACACCGTCCGCTAGGCCAGATCTCCCCAGGTACCCTGACTCTCATTAAATCTTCATTTTCCTTCAGCAGAGCCTCACTTACAGAGAACAGTTGGTAGCCCAGGTTAGACTTTCTCTTGTACGCACAGATGAGACAGTCTGGCTACCAAACATTCCAAGGGGAAAAGGAGCATGCAAAGTCACCCTCTCTCCTATCAGTGTATGTCGAGAGGGAGATGTGTTTTAAAATCTGTTATTTTCTCAGTAAAGATTCACATGTAAACCCTGTGAGACATGCTAGTTTTACAGCAAAAGAGGAACTTTCAGCCAGAGGATGAAAAACTGGGACAGGGACAAAGAATCTCTGTCCAAGAGAAGTGGTACCAATAGCAAATATAAGGGCAGATTCAGCATGGATCTGGTAAAGAATTGTGAGAGCTCAGCTGATGTTGTAATTTGATGCCCAATTGCTTGTTTTTCTATACTCAAGGAATGGCATCCAGTGCACGTTCTGTGGATAAATTAAAGTTGACAAATATCAAAATTAAATTTTAATTGTCTTGTCAATCTCCAAGTACCTTCTTCAGAGAGACTATGAATTGCATCTGCCAAGATATTTGCTTTAAAAACACCTGTTTTATTAGCTGATGGTCAGCTATTACAAAAAGCAATTATTTTTGATAACGCACTTCCAATATGGTGCCTGATTAGAAACTCTTTTAATGGCTTTGGATGTCTCTTTCAATGAAAAGAGAGGCAACTCTTACACTGACAGACCTCAACAGGCTTAATCTAATCTCAAATGTCAGCTTAAGAAGCGGATGGGACATGATCTTAATCCTTGTGAGCAGTGACCACTCAAATCCACACCTTACACCTAACAACATGAAAGCCATTGCTTTCCAGCAGCTGCTGCTTTTTCCAAAGGTGCAGTGAGGAAATCGAAACAAGAACCTGATGTAGCAGAGCCTGATGCTGCTGCTCTCTGCCATCCTGCTCCAGGCTGCTAGGTACCTAGTTTTCTATTTCTCTGACAAAGAAAATTAGGTCTAGTTCATAAACTCCAGTTGCTCCCTAAACTCGATGGTCTTCATGCTCAGGCTCTGCTCCTTCTGCTCTGTCTACCCTGGTCACTGCTGAAAAGGAGTGCTGCCCCAAGTACAGCGAGGGTGGGAGAAGTTTTGTATGCTCTCTTGGCATTACACTTCCAGAAGAAATTAGTTCCTCCAATACACACATTCTTAGCAAACCTCTGCCAGTCTTTTCTCTCCTATTTTCCCCACTTGTATCTCCAGAACTGCCCAGCACTTTCTGCAGCCTCCGGAGAGACAGAAAGCCAAACCTGCGTTGTGGCATTGAGATGATGAAACAGAGAGGACCCTTCATGCCCGAGCACAAGAGCTAGACGCTGCCAGGGTGCCATCATTTGACGTTTCAAAAGCAATTTGGATAGTAGAGAATTGGCCTTAGGCATTACATAGCAACTGCATTTGTGCACTAAATACTAAAAGGCCATTATTGAAATGATTCATTTGTTTTATTATTCTCTCCAATTGACTTAGCGAAAATTTTTTTGGCATTTTGTTTTTTTGTTCTTTACAGGAGGACACACTAGCATTTTTGTTGCTTAAACCTCTTTATCTACTTCAATATTTATCTCATTGACCAAACATAAGAGAAATTCCTTTCTGCGTAAATCCAATTTACTTGCAAGACAGTACATGTTTGTACCCATCCCTTTTCTGGTTTAATATCTGATTACTAGTGGCTTCACAGTGATCAGATATTCACACTTCACACACACACACAGCTGGAAGAGACCCATTTCCAGTCCTGCAAAAAATAGCTTGTTTCCTGTATCTCACTAACCAACTTTGCTAATCTGCTTTTATGCGCTCTGTATCTAAGGCAGAGGCTAAACCACAGTTCACTCAGATTGCTATCAGACAGCTCTCTGTGACAAACCACTTATAACCTCTATTTCTCATAGCTTTTCTTCTTTGTGTTCAGGCAAAGCTTCTTACTCCCCTAAATGGCTTAATTCCTGGCAAATACCTGCTGGTAAGTTTATTCATTACTAGCTAGCCAAGTTCCTCTTTAATCTTTCTTTCACAATTTGATTTCTGTTTTTTGATAATTTCTATTGTTCACTTCTGTCGCAGATTTTAGCTGTTCCTCAGGATTCCTTCTGTTCTGATCCGTACATTGTATTCCTGGAAATACCCCAAAGTTTTATATATCGAATATTAGTCATTATCGGAACCCAATGGGATGGCTTTTGCATAGGGAAGCCAATATTGCTTTTATCTTGCAAACTTAATTAGCTACCCGTTGTCCTCAGTCCGCTTCTTTCAGCCCTACTCCGCTCACGCAGAATATTGCTCCTCTACACCAATTTCCTTTTGAACAGCCTTCACTGCCTTCACTGTGTGGACCCACGAGTCAATGGCTCCATTCAAACCATAGACCGCTCTTCCTGTGACTCTTCACCTTAAAGCTGTGATTATTTGTTGCACACATTTTAAGTCTAACGTTTTCAAACTTTTGGATTACTCCTCTGTCATCACCTCTGCGTAGCACCTTCCAGTATGATACTGCTTGTAAAAGTCATTGGCACTTCCATCTCCTTCCAGATCATTCTTTAAAAACTTAACTACAGCTGTATCTAATACCAGTTCCTGTACTACTCTACCAGACACTTCCATGTATAGCCTTTGATTGCTCCTTTAACCACATTTCAACCGACATTATTGTCTCTAAAAAATGGACATTATTTTTTCAACTAACAATTCATAAGACAGCTTCAAGGCTTTATTAAAACTTGGATATATTACTTCTGTTGTTTTCACTTCTTCTACTGTTTTTGTAATTTCAGTTAAATAAAAACAATCAAATTTGTCCAGGCAAGATTTATTCTTTACCAAATCATGCACTTCCTGACTCACTGTGCAGCTATCCAAGGGAAAGGATGGAGGAGATTAGCGAGCACACAAAGGAAAGATTCTCTGCCCTCTTGAATGAGAGCCTCACACTTACCTCCCTTTTATGCCTTTGAAAATCTCTCCCTAGATAATCAGCAATTTCTTTTTAATATGTGTTCCATTGTTTTCTAGGGCTGGAGTCTGGATTCATGGAATAGTAATAGTAAGGATCATTTCTCTTCTCCTGCTTTCCTTCTCCCCTCCTCTTTTAAAAATTATGATGACTTTATTCTTCTATTTTGCTGCATCAACACTTGTCCAGCACTATTCAAATAAAGCTTCCTGAGGGCGTAAGGGTCACTGTGAGAATCCTGAAAGGTTCATATTCAGAGCACACAGATGTACCTTCATATTTTCTAAACGTTCCCTACACATTGCAACACAGTTCAATTGAGGTACTAATGTTATTTGGGGCTCTTCCTTGGTTACAGAGGGTCAGGGCTTTTGCCCTGAGCAGCCGCTGCATTCGTGCACAGACCAAGGACTGTGAACTCCATGCGCCTCCATGGAGAAACCAGCCAGTGGTGCTCCATGCAGGATAACACGCAGGAGCAGAGCCTAACGATGTCCATAGCTTTCCTACCTTCCTTACCTAAGAAAGCAGACTTTAAATATAGACGATTCAATCACTTAAGAGAGCCCTAGTTTCCTCCAACAGTTGTGATTCTGTCAAGGCACTACTTCGTGGTGCTCTGCCCAAACTGCAATCCCTCAGAGCCCATAGCAGTTACCAAGACCAGCTTCGTGACAGAGATTTCACTCTGCAAATGTGGTTAAAAGCACTAGCTTTGTTTATACCGAGGCAAATAATGAAAGTTTTCAATGTTAACTGCAGGGAAGGTGACTTTATTCGGCTTGTAATATTTAGCTGCAGAAAAATATATCTATTAAAGAAAATCAAAATTTTGTTGTGGTGACTCGTTTTCTGTATCTCACAGAATTTATATCTGGAGGAAATCTCAGTAACTTAACACCTCGCTATAAAGTCTCACAGATTTTCACTACCTGGAGGAACGTTCTGCATCCACTCCTGATGAGGGCACCACTCCTGACTTCACCGGAGCCAGGATTTCGTCATCCCATTAGTCACCCGTTTCACATTGGATTCTCCTTTTTCTTTTTTTTATCTTGTCCCATGCCTTCCCAGATCTCCTGATCTTATCAGACAGAACTGTCTAAGGTAATCCCCAATGAAAACACTCTAGGAATAAAAAGCTGGGGTTTTGTATTTTATGTTTATAAAATATGCTGAGAAATATTTTTTCCTCCTCGGTGTTCAGAGCTATATTATCACAGTAATGTCTTTTGATCTAATTTTTCTGATATTTCTCCATATCTGATTACAACAGTGAAAAGGGTAGGTTTTGAAGCCTTTTCAATTAAGTATCGAAAAACATTATAAAGCTTTACTAGAGCCAGCATAAAACACTACTAGTATTGTACATAATATGGTAGGAGATGATGGAAAAAAAATGGAAGGGGATAATTCTCCAAAGAAGCAACTACTCGACCTGACTGAGAATAATTCCTCTAGATGATTGTGTCAAATAGGTTGCATTATTAGGAAATAACCATTAACTTCCATGGTGGTGCCAGACAACAATAAAAAATTACTTTTTGTAGTTTCAGTTTTATATTTTCGAATGCAAAGATTATTGTCAATGACAAAACATGTATGCAGACAGCACATTCCTGTCTTAAGCATGTCATCTAAAATAATTTAGAAGGATTTCCCTTGAGTTTCTAGAGAAATATCATAGCAGTGCATGACAGTAACCACCAACCTAGACTACAGTGCAACTTATACAAGAATGCTTGCATTTCACAAGGGCATTAAATGGCAATGTATGTTCTGTTTATCTAAATTAATATACCCTGGATGGAGTGTATATCACTGCCTCCCCCTCTCTTAATGCTCTGATAATAGAGTTTTGTAACTTGTAAAAGGATTACTTCAATCCAATCAGCAGGTGCTGGGATCAGTGTGTGTCAGACAAACACTTGCTAATCCCTTTTCTTACAGCTCCCAGCTGCCAAAGGTGCTCAGTGAAATCCCAGTGAAAAGGCTGGATGCAACCTGGTGTGGACTGACGCAGGTCTTCAGCTCTGCTGGAACTCTTGGAAGATACAGGTTACACTAAACCCTGTTAGAGTTGGGAACAGCGGAGGCAGGTATGTTTTTAAAGAAAAGGTAGATAGGAAATTAAATATTAAAAAATAGAATGCTTAATTATGAAATATTTACTCTACCTGGCTATCTCTAAATATAGCAGAAGGTAAGGGAATTCACTCTACAAAGAATCCATTCTCAAGGATTATCAGCTACTTAATGATGTCTTCTAAGCCTTAAAATACAACCACCCCCATCTCCTCCTCCTTACTCTCTTTCTTGAAATCTAAATTATGCCTATGAAGTTTCATCACTGCAATTACTTTGCTTTAAATAAACCTCAACAAAAAGGAGAAGATGATTACCATAAAAGGAATATAATTTTGCTCCCTTACGAGCTCTGTATTTCTATAGCTCCTTCTATCCAACTGTCTGAAAGTACTTCTGCAGGGGAGGCAAGCATTATTGCCATTTCACAGATGGGAAAATGAAAGGGCAGAAATATTGAAGTGAATGCCCCAGTGCCAAATAATACCCTCCCAATGCAATTATTTAGCAGAGATATTCAGAACTCATAGTCATCTTGACCATTGTTTTTTTCCCCTTTTCCATGATCATGTCTATAAAAAGGGCTAAAAGTCATGCAACCATTACAAATACATATGTGATAACATTTTGGCCTTAGGATTTCGAAGTAGAATAGATTTTTGTTTGGGAGGTTTCTTTTCTCTTCTATAGGACCGGGTTTAAGTGGTTGATGAGTACACGGATTTAATTTAAATAGATGTTAGATTTTGTTTTCACAGGATACCTAAACAATAAAGATGTGAAAGATGAATTAGTCAAAATGAGTTTCCAGTCTTCCTATACTTCTACCTAGTAGCTAGAAGTAGCTAGTACTAGTAGCTTTCACAATAAAGATCTGTAACTAATAAACAGCCTTTCAATAAAGGAAGAATTTTCAAAAATTGTGGAGCTAGATCTCTTTGCTAAATATTGCTATTTCACAGCATATGATATATTGTGACTGTGACATGTGTTACTTCCATTTTCATAGGTATTGGCATCTTCTTCTTAAACATTAAATCTTTTTTTTCAGATGATCCCTCTCATTTAATTTTCTTCTACTAACAGTTTGAACCTCATAGCATAAACCAAGACATACTTGTGATTCATTTATATGCCTACTAATGATGTTGTATGTCTGAAATTGAAACTTTAAAAATATACTACCACACACTAATTGCCAAACTGAAAATACAAAACCTAATTCCCTGCCTTCTCCTTCTCCAAGCCTTGCTAACACAATTAAGTATCTAAATTTGGCTTCCCGGTTGGATACCCTATTTGCAAATTTAGATTTTAAGGAATTAAAGTCTGTATTTCTTTTCAGAGCCCTAGTACAGTCATCTTCATCTACTATATATAAAAATTACTGGGAGATAAATACAGTGCTGAAAATGTCATGTTTAAAAATAATCCTCTGTTCAAGCATGGTCAAGTTCTATAAAGATAATGAGACTAGGAAAACCCAGGCAGCCATGACCGAGCACATCCAAGTGATAAGGCACACGATGTGATTCATAGATAGTGGGCCAAATTATGCCCCTACTAGACAGTGGCCATCTTGAGTGTAGAAAAGGAAAAAAATATCACTTCTACACATATAACAATTCTGTTAGAGCATAGGAATAAGCACATACATAGGAGAATAAAAGTGAAATAGTTTCTTTCCAGAAGCAAATCATGACTCGTAAAGGAAGGAAATCCCCGCTTTTAAGAATTTTCTTTCTACAAAGTATCAAAATGAGTAATGAGAATTTGTATATACACACATGCACATAGGTGTGTGGGGAAATTGAGAATCTGCGATACGAGATCTATGAAGTCTTGCCATCCACGCTCTATGCACAGCCTATCTGTATAATATACATCAGCACGAGTGAACATATGGTTGCCTGTGAGAAAAAGTAGGGAAGGAACAGACTGGATAACCAGCCAGTTCCCTAGAAAACTCACATAAGAACCAGAGCCACGAAACGTCAAATTCTATACATCTTCAATGATCAGTTCTTAGCAACCAAGATCATTTTGGAACGATGTCTCACATCTAGGAAGATGCCTTCTTATATCTTAGGAACTTAAGTCTCAGCTGGGAAATGACTGTGCGAGAAGACATTCCCAGCTTCAGTACTCTCTCTTCCATGTCATGCTCCCAGCAGCTGCAGGACCAACATGTAGTAGGAGAATGAACTATGCTGGGCCTGAAAAAGGTGTTGCTGGTTATCAGCTCAGCTTCCAAACCTACAAGAAGTGTCCCATTTTTGTCTAGATTACCTTTCATCTGTGTTCCAAGGTATTTTCAAGAGGCAGGCCTAGCTCAGTGATTCTCATAGCATAGTCACAAAAGCATTCCAAAGGGATGGTGAAGCGATGGTAGAAAAGCTTTAGAAGTACATAAGCTTAAGACATCCTACCCAGTCCTTGGACTGTCTGGCTTGCATGCAGGCATGTGAGCCAGTCAGGAGTCACACTTTAAATAAGTTTGAGGAACCCTGGTCTAGTCTACAAGTGAAAATGAAGCTACAGATGGTATAACAAGAGCGAAGGAAATAAAATGTGAAAGAGGATAGAAAAAGCAGCCAAGAACAGATTGTAGAGGCCAAAAAAGAAGTGAAATGACAAAAGACGACACTGTACTACAGAGATGGAAAATCAGAAAAAAAAAACAGAACACATCAAATAAAGAAAATGGTATGCTAAAAAGAGATTTTTGGTCATAACTGATAACTATTCACATTTCCTCACATACTATTTCTTTTGATTAGAATGTTTCTCTTTGTCCTCTGTATCAAGGAGAAAACAATGAGCGAGTAACAGCAGCAGTTTTGAGTAGACAGTACAAGTACTGCTTACTGCTAAATAGATGGAAAAGCAAAATACAGAACCTAAAATTCAGTGTGTGTGTGTGTGCGTGTGATGGCTGAGGACCTGGTAGATTGGGAATACGCTCCTCAAGAAAAGTAAGTGTTAACAGTTCAGAAGACACCCCAAAATGAGTATATGGCATCCTTCTCTACAACAGAGGTAACTAACTAAAGACTGAACATCATCTGCTTGCTTTCCACAGGCTTTTCCAGTGTGTTTTAAATATCTTACAGCCAGCTCTCCAGATATGTAATAGTTTGCTCTTAGATAATGAGGCCAAAACTAATCTCTCAGAATCAAATCTGGGAACCCCAGGTGCAGAACTCTCCTATGCTTTCATGTTATACTTTCCTGTCCTTAAAAAAAGACTAATGATGGATAAAATACTACCCCTCTACATGATTCTCTGTGTATTAAAGCCAATATGATTAGTTGTAAGAGCAGAGCTCTAGGACATAGGAGAATGGAGGTCCACTCCTGGCTCTACTTCTGACCTGAAGGTTACGGTTGGTCAAGACATCTCACCTACGCCTGAGTTTCCTGGATTAAAAAAACAGGATAATGATATTGACCTTTAGAAAAACCTTTGAATCTACTGATCAAAACGCTATGTAAGAGTTAGCTTATTATTATTTTTGTTACTGAAGTTAGCTGAAAGACTCCCAGTGACTTTACAAAATTTCCCACATAAGGGCCTAGAATCCTACATGAAAGACAAAGTTTCCCCAAATTCAGTTGTTAGGAAACACATACAAGTCAAGGGCCTGTGCGTACCCTCAGACACTACAGTTTCCCTTACTTCACTAGAAGTTTTAATGACACAAAAATAATTTCTGGACTATCAGAAGACATAACGTATTAGGCTCTGGATGGTACAGCATATCCCAGACTATGGCTCACAGGTCACTGAGCTCTCTGCATCCGGTCTGTGAAACACCATCAAGAAATAAAATGTATAATGCTTTCAGTCAAAGTGAGCAAGCAAAGATAACAACATGCAAAAGGAAGCAGCGAGCAAACAAGAACGATGTACTTTTCTCAAGTAGGCATCGTCCATTCCCACTTGAATTCCCACTGGACCTATGCCAGCCTACCATACCGCTACTGCGACTTTCTTTAACTGCTGTGGTCTACCCGGTTTATTACAGTTTTTACAGATTAAGAAGAACCCTGAATGTCCTTCACCGAAAATGTAATTATAACATATACAAAACATGGTCTTACAATGAAAGTGCTTCTTTAGGCACTGTTGTCGTGTGCTGTTTACCACCGCTGTGTTTAAATTAACAATTGTTTGATTCTATCTGATGAATGAAGCAAATACACAATTTATGGAACTTGCTGCTACTGTATCACTGTGTGCAAGACTGTTGCAAATGAACCTTTATAGGACTTGACATACAAGGTTAATTCTGTAACCTTTAATTTTCTGAGCAAACCTAATGAAGATCCTGCAAGTCCACCTACGGGTAAAGCTTACGGAAATCTCATGGCAGATCAGGCACAGGGGGATTTGTTGCGGTGATAGCATCTTTATACAAAGCCATCTATCACACAAATAGCATCTTAATCAAAACATTTTAAAGGATCCCTGACCAGTTTGCCTGTAAGGTTTAATTTGTCACTGGCAAAGGCATGTACTGTCATCTCCTACATAAGCTTTTTTTCTATAATGGGACACATGCAAATTAATAGTGTTCTACATATATCTCCTGTAGTACTTATGTAGCTGAGACCACTGCAAATTAGATTTTGTAAATTATTACTGCTTTGCTTTTCACCATTTATGTCATTACATATTTGCAATTTCCTCATCTTAAGCAATGAAAACAGCCTCGTCAGCTTCGTTTGTACCCTCCTGTAAGAGATGAAAATTGCAAGGAAGTGTTTTAGATTTTAAATGTCAGCTAGTTTTCATTAAAATTTAAAAGACATTTATATTATATATCTACTCACAAATATTTCTCTAAACATATATGAAGATGTCATTGTTGTATATGATATATGTACACAAGCACACATGTTTGTGTAAAGCACCTCCCACCGAACACTCAGCTTAAGGTACATGACACTAATAAAAATATATGAAAACTGAAAATATACCATCATTTCAATGAGTAAGAAGGCCTGTCTAAACATGAAGTAACGTTGTTGCCAAACTTAATTACAGGCTTTTTATGTATCGCATAAAAATATCACCAAGATCTAGGGCCCAATTCTGCCATAGCTCACACCTGCTAATCAGTGGTGTGCAGATACAGCCGAGGGTGTAATTTCTCTTCTCGGATATTGTGCTGTAGATTTTTTCCATTGTTATCTCAGTAGACATCTTTACTTTGGTAAGATGGATATTGCACTGCCTTGCTGCTACACATTCCAGGAAGATGCACACAGCAAGCAGCTCCGCATCAGCTCACACATGAACAGCCTCAGCTCCCATAAAATATTCATTCATTTAAAAAATATCTGCACCCTGCTGTCAAACTTAGACAAATTCATACTGAGCTTCAGAAAATAGCTGTTTTAATGGTAAATGATGTTCCAGAAACCTCTTTCAGGCTAAACACTCTCGTCAAAATTATTTTAATAAGAAAGATTAACAATTTCAACATTAGCTGCTAATCCCCTTTCATTTGAAACTGTGCTGATAAAATTCTTTGCTTGTCATTCAAATAGTAAGTAATAATTATAGATTTGGGGCCTCCATCTCTTGCTTCATTAATAGTAAATTGCATGGAAGTCTGAAGCATAAAGTCAGCTTTGATACATCTCAAAATGCAATTTCCATAGCTCTCCTTAGCTATGTACAATTAATTACAGAGTTAATAAGGGGAATATGTTAATGAAAGGGAAATTACTCACTCAGACCACCTGGCCTTATCAAATTTCTTTAATATGTTTCCTTCTTTCTGTGAATTTGCATGACAGCAGAAACACAACTGATGGCATGCATTACTAATCCTTTAGCATTTTTATTTGCATCCAGCTAGACTCCACTTAAATAAGAGAAAAATTTAAGAACTAGTCATTACTAAATAACTGGCTGTTTATATGTTTTTTTTTTCCCAAGTTCAGTACCTTTTAAATATTGAAATAAAAATGCTCAAACACCTTCATAATGACTGGATTCTCTTCAATGCTCAGAGTGTAAACATAATGCACCCAATAAGGAGACATTCTGTCATTTTTTGTTTGTTTTGTTTGAAGGAATGTGTTGCACATGCAAATATTTAATCAAATCATTATAAGAAACATACTTTAATTCACTTCAGTGTGACAGCTACTGAAGATTAGTTGTGATGTACATTTTACTTATTGGATGTTCATGAGTTACTCCAGCAAGCACAACTAGGTCAGAAGGAGGCAAGCCTTCATATAATTCATCTTAAAAATAATGCAGTTGTGATACATGGTCAGAGAACTATTTTTAAAGGCTTGTCAAATCCAGAAACCAACCATCTTCAACAGGAATTAATGGATTTACTACTAACCACACTAAGGACCTGGACATCAGCCATCATAGTCACTCCAAAAAGAAAAAGCCACAGAATAATTCATGGTGCAATATCAGGTCATGCCTGACGCTTGCGAGCAGTTTGTCACTCTCCCTGCTGTTTGCAGTTTGAGGAAGTGGTGCAGCAAGCAGCCAGAAACCAGAGGCAACTCTTAATTCTCCTCAGCTATGAGTAGGCTTTTTGGCCAGGTGGACAATCTGAATAAGCACCAGTACACGTGGTCAGAAGAAGAGGATGAGGGAGATAGGACAACATGGAGGGAGAGATTACAATTAGAAAAAAAGATAGTGCTCTAGTCTGCAACGAAAGAAGAGTTAAATTAAGGCAAGAAGTTCATAGCAAAAATATGCATCCTCTGAAGACATACTAAGGGGAATGGAGTATTTGATGGTTGTAGCCTTTCAATTTATCTGTTTTTTGACTCAAAAGAAACTAGTCCTCCTTTACAGAAGAGCAAACACTATGTCATCCATAAGTGTACTCTAAAGCTTTACAAATTATTTTAATATTTATCTCCTTATTTAAAAATGTTGCAATAGCTGCATTGTGGTGTAAATGCAAAATTTGAGCTCTATCACAGCAGCATGTTACCAAATACTATGGAAATTGAGATAACTTACTCACACAACACTGTCAAAATGAGGCCTTATCCAGAAAGAGTTTCATGAAACAAAGCATAAAATTTTCAATGTTGTCCTAAATAGGAGCATAAACAGACTTTGCTGAATCAGTGCAGGGACTAGGGTCTTTCCATCTCCTAGCATATCACCTACAGCACTTTCAAGAATTTCTGTTGGTTTAGCCCACATCTAGAGAAGGAGCTCTTCAAAATATCACTGGAATCTTTCTGGGTATCTTAAACTGCAATTTGTATAATTAGTGCAGTAATACAGTGCCAGGATTATGTACCTTTTTAAGTATCATGAAGTAAATTGCAGTTTTATCCTGAACTGCTGCATGTTTTCAGAAGTTCTGAACTTGTAGCCACATTTATTGCTTCTTATTTTTAATCTCAGAGATGCACTATGTCTTGCAGCCTGTATGATCCATTTCTTTATCCCACAGCAAGTCAAAATTCAACTCTGAATCAGCCCTATGAGCCTCTCAGCTACCAGCGCTACTAGCTCAAAAATATGCTGGAACATGCACTATCATCTCAGGCCTCCTGCCCAAGAAGTCCCTCTGAACCATCTCCTTTCTAGTGTCCTTCTTCTTCTAAAGAGCTATTTCCACCTGTTAGATCCCAAATATGATTAACAAGGCACATCTGCTACCATGAGTTATTGACAGCTTACTACCTGATGTTAGTATGTGTAATACAACAAATATATACAAGAGCACTTCATTACATAGGATACAATTTATGAGTCAAAAGAAAAGGCCATGAGCCTCCTGGACAAGTGTTCATCTCTGGCTTCTGCCACTAATTAGGCTTTCAGAAGCAGCTGAGGACTCAGTGAAAACCCTTCTTTTCAAAATGAAGTATCAAAAAATAGATCTTTTCCATTAAATGACCTCATATCATATCCTTTGCTCCTTGCTGCAAATGGTACTGACCTTGCCTTGCCTTTACTTGGACCATCACTAAGAATGGAGAAAAGCTGGGAGAAACAGACACAAAGTTTCAGATAGCCACCAAATTTTAAACTAGTTTTTATTTCAGCTATGCTAAGGAGCCTTTCTGTTTACCTCGCACACAAGCTAGGTGTGTGTCAAAAACTTCTGTTAATGTAGCACTTAAAATTCATGTTCTAGAATACGAATGGAAATGTTTTCTGAATAATTCTAGTAAAAGCCATTTCTCACTATAGAACAGAAAAATATCAGGCGGCCAAAGTGTTCAATCAAAGCAGCTTGAATATAATTGAAATAAGCACCTCACAATCAAGTAGCAGACCAAGATGTAGCCACAGAAAGTTGGCAGTTTATTTCTAATCACAAATACATTTGGGGAAAACAACCAACAGGAAAGAATTCAGGAAAAAAAAATACAATTCTGAAATTAATTTCACACCATATTCAAGAGGAATGCTTTTCTTGGTTTAACACTGGCTCTACAATTGTTATTTCTTAAGGCCCATTCAATAAGATTAATGGAGAAAAATTAGGCAACCGAACACGCAACAGAAAAACTGGAAGAACCAAAGGGTAACTACCTGTGCATGAACATTTTTTCTGAGCTTTATTGAAGAAATCTGTAGCACATACATCCATTTATTAGAGCTACAGCTAGCAGCTAGTACAGCTAATAGAGCAGGTTTTTTTGTGTTCACAGAGACTTTTTGCACTTGCCAGCTATTTTTCATCCCTAAATCTCAAGTCTTGGCTTTAAACAAATAGAGGCAAACGTTTCAGCTTAATTTAAACATTTGTGGAGAAAAAAAATAAAATGAAGGGATAAATACTAGCAGTATCAAATCTTTCAGGATTCAACCAACTCTGCTGGTCCCTAAAAACATGACAACTCAGACAGGAAGAGAAGGGGAAATTTTTTTCCACCCACAGTATTTATGTCTTTTCTGGATATTAGCTATCTTGTCTGCTGCATTAAATCACTGTTCTAATGTGGTGGGCACAACAGCCTTTACCCATTCGACTTCTCTAGTCTCAACAGTCTTGATAAAACAGCCTTTAGGGCCAAACCCTTCTTCTGACTCGCGTTTTGTGGGACTGTTAAAACTAGTTACACTGGCATAGCTGAAAGATAAATTGGGATTTGGATCCACTTAGCACACATGTAAGGAGTTTATGCTTTTAACTAAACTTTGCCACTGACTCTTCTCCCTTCACATGTGAAGGAGGATTTTTTTTTCAGTTGTAAGCTTTTTTAAACAGAGTATTTATAGTCTCTGAATTCATACAGGACTAAGAAGAAAATTGTAGTGGTAGAAGGAAAGAAAAGAAAGAACAGGAAAAAAAAAAACCCAAATGATCAAACACATGAAAATTTTAACAAAAATCTCCCTATGCAGAAAGTCCTTTTGGTTTTGCAGGCATGTTGCCAAGGACAAGTGGATCAAGCAGGCTTACACTTTCTACATTGTGAAGTCTGAGATTTCAGTCTCTAGTTCATTTGCTCCCACTGGTTTGCACAGCACAGTTACAAAACTTCCCACTGAAAGGTATTGTATGCACAGATTATCACAGACTATTATTATTATTTCCAATACATACACTAGTTTCATACTTTCAAGGAGAGGACTACTCAGACTCCCAGCTTAACTACAGAAAAAGATCTTCCTGAAATTCATGCTCTTTCTGAAATTCTAACTTATATAATGCTTAAAATTTTGCATGTCTGTCTCTGCAAGTAAAAAAACCCTTAACACAGAAAATCAATTATACTTCTGCAAATCCCATCTCACGTATGGTATTCAGATAACGACCTCAAATGTTATTGTCAAAAGCATACACTCCTTTCTTGCAGTACAGTTCTTCATTTGAAAATTCATAAAAGATTACAATTATCTTAATCCAACAAGTATGGCAATATATCAAGCAGTTGTTAGCAATCTAACTCACAAGCTGACTTGAGTTTGAGCACCAAAAAAATAGCTTTCTTCATGTAAGTTGCTCCCATTGTCAATGGGATGGTGCAGGCACAAGGAAGCCTCCTAAGAGAAAATCCTATGTCTGCCTAATTATCAGGAGACCTTCATAGCTTCATTTCTTCACTGACTAGAAAGGGAATTATGGACATACTTCAGAAGTGCCACTTAATAAAGTGCCTAAAACACAGATAGATGTAAATTAGGAGCCACAGTCAGGTACACTAGCTCTCTCCTAGACACCTTCAAAACTCCCCAATTCTCTTAGTGAACTATAATGGGAAATGAGGCACCCTATCCGGACTTCTTCTGGCACTTGAAATATAGGTGAACTCATGTAAATAAAGTGGATGGAAAGCTATCCCTGAACTCCTGCTCTTTCCCTTGCTGTACCCTTTTGAAACAACAACCATTTTCTTGAAAAATTAATGCTAACTGAAATTAGGGCAGTTCTTTGCTGTTGTTGTTCATACTGCAATCAGCCATTCAGCGACGTAAATATGACTGCCTAAAACATGCTCCTCTAATTACACTTCCCAAAGTGCTTGGTTAGAAAGGCAGAATCATAAAGTACCATATGGGCCATCCTCCTGCTCTAAATGTGAGGAAAAACAACATGAAAAATGAAAAAACCCTGTATTTTGCTATCGCTGTCCTTCTACGTCACCTGAGTCCGCCCCCCTTTTTATTGCTTATAAACTACCTCATGCTACCGTCTGCAGTGCAGGGACAGCTTTGCTGAATAGCAAAGTGGCAATATGCAGGAGTTTTCTCTTTGAAAGGCTGATTTTTGAAAAAGAATTGCTTTCAGTGCTTTCTACATGACCACATCCAAGTCTAAGATTGCCTCAGAGCCACGTGGTTTTGGGTAATTCCATTTTTCTCCAAATCTCCAATAAAGTAAATGGTGGGACTACCCAGAAACAGCAGCACTCTCAAGCTAACAGTACCTGTGGCTACCCCTGAACTCTAATAAACCCAAAGCTGAGGTGATTTGGACATCATTGCTCAAGTTCCACCAGCTGGCATTTTCCAGCAAATTAAATAGTTTTACAGAAATGGTTCTCGCCAACACTACCCCTGAGAAAGAACTGGGACTAAACAGAGTCATTTAGCAGTTACAAATATATTCCTTCTAAGTTATTTTCATTAAAGATTTACTCTGTTTCTAAGTCAAAATAAACTATTTCCCACTGCCACCTTTTACAGCCATCCATTGTTTACTTTCTCTGGGGCGTTCCTGGCATCTAGGAACAGCAAGGACTGAGGAGCCCCAGCTCAGCTAACTTCTACCTTGTTGCACGCTGTGGAACGGAAAAACACATTGCAGAGCAGTAAGTGCATTTATCCCACAAAGCAGATGGTATTTGCCACTCTTACTAAGGCCCCTGGCTAACATTTCTTGTCACTTTTTTAGGTACTGAGACACCTTTCACAGAAAATACATACGAAAGAATTCACAAGGTAAGAGGATTGCAGTAGCAGGAGAATGGAGGAATTGCAGAACTTTGTGTAGTCCACCTGATCGAAGTGGCACCAAAGCTGTGAAGCCTGCTCCTCTCCGTTTGTCGCTGCAGGCTAAGTGGAAGATAAGCTTACTTCTTGCGAGTCTTTTCTATTGCTGAAGTCAAACAAACCACAGCGTCTCAAGGGAGAGAAAACTTCAGGCAAATAAGGTATTATGGGTCTGCGCATTTATTTTTGAGCGAAACATAAATTAGGTCAGCTCTTCGGATTCACACTGCCTGTCAGTGTGACCCACGGTGACATAAAATATAAGCAATTCTGATTAAGTCCAGTCACCTGCTTCAGAGCTATAACAGCACGATGGTGATCTTCCCATGTAAACTTAACCTAGTTTTGCCATAAGGAGATCTTTAATATACGGTTTAATGACTTCCCTTAAGTAAACCACCCCACTGCCTGGTGACCCTCCTGTTAGGCTTGGCCTGATACTTAAGCTAAATGCATTCTTCTGATTCTAACCTGTGTTTTCTTCCTAATTGTATCATTCATGTTCATTAAGAACATTTTTTCTCCATCCCATATTTCAAAGAACGTACACAGACTTCCATGAACCACTGATTTCTGTTTTTTCAGGTTAGGCTAAACAAATCAACTATTTTTACTCTCCCTCTGTAGATTGTACTCTCCAGCCATTACAGCAGCTCTTTCACCCTTCTTTGAACCCTCACCATCTAAGATATAACATATGCTGTTAGATAGCTAACATATGTATGAGTTCATTCCAGGTTAAACAGGATTGACTGAGTTACAAACACTGAAAACCTAACAGTGCTCCTGAGCAATCTGATTGTTTTTTAAAGCCTAGCTTGCAAATACGTGACTTTTTCATATGACTTTCTTAGAATTTTGAAGAAATCCCCAGACCCAGAATTAATGAAGTGGTTCCCATATGAAACTTTCTCTCCTTTAAATTTGGTTTTATGAGTTTCTCAGATTTTTCTTAATAATTGAAAACAGTTTTGCTTAATTTAAAATAGTTGAAATTGTTCAAAAATCTTAAATACGTATTTCCATTGATGTAGGAAATTTTGTTCTTCTTTTCATACAAAGATATTGTTTTAGAGCCTTATCATATGAATTTGTGGTTATTTTGAGGTTGGGCATCTAGAATCCTTCTTACATTTGTTTCTCAAGTATTTTAGTTAAATGTGGGAGGAAATCAGGTCAGGAAGTTTTAGTTCTGCTTAGGCAAAAGTAGGACAGTAAAAACTGTAATAAATATTATTTTCTGTCATGGCAGCATGTCTTCAAAGGTGCGTGTGTGTATCATTTTTTAAAATAGTATTTAACTAACTCTTTTTTGTGAAGGAAGGAAACGGGAAGAAATATTTACTCAGGAAGATACACTGGGATGAAGCATCTGGTTTCTAAAGCCGTCCTGCTTTTGCTCAGTTTTACAGCCGACCTGACCAAGGCTCTAGGAGGTCAGGAACCTGACTGAGGTCAAATCAGCTCTTTAGATTTTGCCTGCCTTCATGTCAGTCTCCATTACGATAGGTGACTTATAAGAACTTGAAAAATATCTGAGAAGATAGTACCTCCAAATATAAATCCAGAAAAAAAGAGAAGGAAAGAGAAAAATTATGATCCAGAAGCATGACATGGTGGAGAGAAACCTCCTTATCAGAAATCCCACTAGTGAGTCTTCTCAGAGGTATATAAATAAAAAAACCAGAGAGCTTTCCAAAAGCACAGCAACACTACCAGCTGGAATGGGTATTTACTGAAGTAGTAGTAAAGTAAAGAAGTAGTAAAGATCAGCCATCCTAATAAATAAAAGTCAAATATAGGAAGGAAAAAAGCAACAGGTAACTCATCATCTTCCCATCACCTACTTTTCCTTAGCCATTTTCAATGCACTCTACAGAGGAAACAAATATCATCACCTCCATTAAAGAAAGCGGAAAATAAGGCACAAAAATGGGGGATTACACCACAGCTGCCCCAGCAGGACCCTAACAGTGAGGGGGGGGAGGGAGGCAGAAACAAGCTGCAACCAGTCCCAACCATTGGACTTGCTTCTTTTTGCACAGCTAAAAACATCATAAATATACACAGATATTCACACATCCAACTTCTACACCAATACTGATCTCAAGTCATGTTTGGAAGTAACTCAAGTTTTCTGACACAGGCTCCATTAACAGGATGCATTTGTATCATTTCATACATAAAAAGAGATTCAACTTGGAAAAAAAAACAACTAAAAACAAAACTCAGGCTAGGTTCAAGATTCAGATCCCTCCCTTTCCAACTGCAATGAAAGAGAAATTGTTAGGTATTACATGGCTTATTTTTTTAAAAGCAAGCACACAAACAATTCCTATGCCCAAGACAGTTCCCCAGAGAGAAAAACACAGAGCATAATGAAAAAGAAATGGAGATAAAATTCCCTTTAATTTTAATTATATAAAGCTGAGATTACTAACAAAGCTCAGGAATATTTTTACACGTGAAAAGACGTCTCCCCTTTAAAAGTTAACTGCTCTTAAAAGCTGAACAGGTACTATGAATTCAGACGACATTTCACATGCCATGGATTAAAAATGCCTTACCAGGATCATGTGACCGGTGGAGATGTCCATGTTGGACTGGACCGGTTCTTCACACCAGGATGACGTGCTGCTCCGAGCCGAGGGGCTGGGAATCGGCCCATCACTAAATTGTGAAGAAACACTATTTATTCGAGAAGCATGCAGGGGCTCTGGGCGATCAGATGTTTTTACTGCCATACGCTGACGGCATAGCTCCTGAAAAGAGAAAGAAACACCCCGGGGTTAATAGTAATTACAGAATAGAGTCTACTAAAGACATACGATTTGCAATATATTTCCAGGGCTGGAAGTGCTTTCCCCGTCACCGCTGTGATCTTTGGGAGGCTGTCTGCTCTGCTCTGTACATTTACTAAAATGCTCAGTGATTTTGAAAGTTTAAGTATGACTATATACACATCTCTTCTTAAGTGAAATAAAATAACATTTTGGAGCTTCATTTCTAAAGCATTGTTTTTTTCTCCCCTAGTATCACTCTGTTTTCTACGAACCCTTTTCTGAACTGTGCAACCCGCTGAAGTTAATGGGGTTGCGCGGGAGTAATCGAGAGCGCTGCTTGGCCCTCAACATGCAAACTCAGCAAGCTCAAGGCGACGGAACGGATGTGCTCTCCAACATAAATTCTAGTTGATAGATGCATCATTTCTCTTCATTAAAATAGCAAAACCACAACACTTCCTCCCTGATGTGGGGCAGGGAGGATGAAGAATGACATTAACAAAGAATAAAACCCCCAATCTGTCACTTGTATTGTTTAAGCGGCTTTGGCAAGGAAGGGAAATTCAAGTCATCGCACACACTAATGCAAGCCATGTTACAACTCCAAAATAGATTGCACCGTGAATACGTATTTTCAGTCACACTCATGCATAGAAGTCACATAAAAATAAAGAATTCTGTTTATGTAACAGAAGATTCTTCTAGGAATAACAACCCTCTAGGTTAAAATATACCTGAGTCTAAGGGGTAAACAGACCAGCAGGTTACAAGGGCATTGTTATAATGCTTTTAGAATCGCTTATGTGCAGTAAAATCTCAGCCTATATAATAAAATTATCATTTTTTAATGTATGTCTTTTTTCCATGAAACATATCTGCATGCCTGTGTTGCACAGCAAGGCTGGTTAGTCTGCAGTGTTTGGACACACTGTGTCCACGGTGTGGTTACACAGTTGTCTCAGATTACTCATTTTACACGGACGAGTACTAAGAGCACAGTCTCTTGCCTCAGGCAAAATAATACAGCTTGAAGAATTCATACAGTGGAAGAGCTGTGGCCTGTTTTCTTATTCACTGATAATACAGCAGCAATCCAAGTGCCATCCATAGGATGATTTGAAAAAAAATCTGGCTATCATGTACAATAAAATCTTATTTTCAGAGAGGAGTCAGAAACCTAACTTCAAGAATAATTTTTTTTTAACGTGTAGAGAGATCCTAATTGTCAGGGCAAAGGAGAACGCTGGAGCCACTGTGCTGAGCCACCCCTTGCCACCAAGAAGCGCTGGCTGCAGACCCTGGCAAGCATCTTCCATTTGCCCGCTTGCTACCAAAGCTTCAGGTGTACTTGGCATCCAAGAGAATTATGTAGAATTTTACTATTTTATGGAGTGAAATATATGAGATACAAATATTCCTGAGTAAATTAAGACACGCTGAAACAAAACTCTTACCATACGTAAAGAAGATATATTTTGTGGGCTCCATCAAAAATAAAAGTCAACAAGTTTGGGAAGGGCAAATTACTCTTTGTATACATCATCTCTTGTTGGAATAGCTGCAGACTGTCCCAAATGAATCTGCTACCCCAATCTATCCACTCTGTGTATTTGTTAATCAGTTCCGTACTGTACAGGAAAATTTTCCGTATTTACAAGGAGCATTTTTTCCACACTTCCACTAGCACGCTTTGTTATTCGTTACCTTAGTTACCTCATACCGTTCTTAACAGGCTATGTATTACGAAAAAATCTAAAATACTTTGAGCCACATATATTAGATAGGTCAGTTAAACGACCAATATTTCTTTGAAGAAAAATGTTAGTGTAAACTTCCTGAAACACAGCTCGCCATGAACAGGAGCGTTTGCTCCCAAAGCCCATCTCGGTCTCCACGTCAACCCGTCCCTGCTGGCAGGAGCCGCCCGCTTCACTGGCTGGCGCCGCGGAAAGCGCCAGAGACCTCCACTAACTAAAAGCGATCAGGAGCGAGCCCACGCCACAGCATCGATACAGCATTTTCATGCAAATAATAACGAGACACGAAATCACCGGGAAGCCGACCGGGTCTGGATTCGATCAACCTCCGACTGAAAAAGTTGCTTGGAGAACGAATGATTTGATGTGCTCTTAACAGATTTTATTTTAAAACTGAACTTAACACGGTCACTGCCTCAAGAAGGAAGGTCAGGTTGAGAAACACAGCACACACAAATAAGCTAAAAAAAAAAGTAGTGTGATCCCAAATATTAACGTATTTCCCCCCTGACGTCTGTAGAACCCAAACAGTTATTCCAGAACTGCTGCAATCGCCACGTTTCTTAAAGCAAAGCGGTCACTCGGTGCAGTAAGAGAAAATGTTGAAGGTAACCAGGAAGGTCAAATCACATCAAAGCCACCACTGGCCCCAGCAACTGCTGCTGCAGGCCCCCGCAACGGCCTTCCCCGAGGGCCAGCAGAAGTCGTTTCGCCTTTGGGTGCCGGCGGCTCATTACAGCCACTCCTGGCTCACGTTTGAGCTCGTGCTGCTCCAATAATCCCTAAAATACGTCCCATAAAGCACCCCTGCAGGGCGACCCTGTGGTTGCCATCATTCCTGAAAAAGTCAGCGTGTGAGGAGTTCGGGGGTGGCGGAGGGCTCCCGCCAGGACACACGGACTGAAGGGGTCGGCCAGAGCACGCAAATGTCCGAGCGTCAAGGTGGGACATGACTTGGTGTGCCTCCAGCAGTGGGACTTGCCTTGGGGTTCACGCCGGAGAAGGTGACCTGGTCCTCTCCACCCCTGGGTGACGCTGCCACCAGCAGCTGCTGCAGCCAGCTCCAGACGGCGCCGGGGGAGGCTCCTGACCCGTCGCTCCCAGGGGAACACCACCCTGGGCGCCTGCGCGGGCAGCCTCGCTTCAACGGCACGAGTAAGAGCCCCGCGAAGGGGATCCCCATCGCCTCCGCGTCTCCGCGCGCTCGGGCGTGCTCTTCCCCGCCCTCCAGAATCGCTCCTGACCCGCACGCGGGAACCCACCGCCTGCCAAGCAATGCCGCCAGCAGCCGGATTTCTGCACCTTCTCAGCACACACCCCATTAAAAATATTTCCTAAGAATGAATTCAATTTATGACTGCACTTCTATATTTAGCAGAGCGGCCGAGGCTGTTTCTACCACGCTGCGACGCAGTAGCGTCTAGCCTTTGTGTACAGTTTGAGTGCCATTCTTCATTTAAAAACATCATTTACGCCTAAAAAAGAAATCATAATGCATACAGTGAAATATGAAGAAATGATCATCCTGACCCTTCAGGCTATGATCTAATGGATGGGTTGCACATAAACATTTATTTAAAAGGTAATTTGAAGTTTATGACATTATTTCCCATCACATGGGAATTGCTATCATACTGAGGCACTTACTCTGTTTTTTATTTCCCAACATTTATTATCAAACTTATGCGGTAGTCACATGTAGTATATAATGGAAAAGTAATATCGCTGTGTGACAAAAACTGTCATAACCAAGATAAATATTCTGTAAATAATGTCCAGTTAAATGAGTTCAAAGTACAGCACAATGATCTTCTGTAGAGAGCTTTTTATTTGAGACATAATTGATAACCTTAAACAAACCATAAACAATATTCTCAGAAAAACCCTGGACCTCTTCCAGGGAGGTTTAAAAGCAGTTCTAATACTTGGATCTCCTGAGAACGATATGGAGAAGCACAAAGCAACAGCTTTCGGTACAGCAAAGGGATTTGTAAATAACATTGCTCACTTGCAGCTGAACCACCTTACACGTAGTACATGCAGTTCATCCAAATTTCAAGAAGGGCTTTAGGACTTGTTGTGCCTAGTGGACCACAGGCCCTCTCTCAGCCCAGGAACGGAGCATCAGGCTTCCGGTGCGGTTTTTTCAGATGGGGTCTCTGAACTTCAAGAGATGAGTGGGAAACTCTGCGTACAGCACCTTCAGAAGCTCTAATGAAGGTTCTCACCACGTGACCAGGGAAACCTGCCTTAGGGGAGTCTCTCCTTAATTAGAAAATGGAACGGACGTGCTCTGGGTGCAGTGCGCATACCCCTTTGGACCTCTGCATTCACCTCGGAAACGAGGAAGCATCAGTGCTACATAAGCGCAACCCAGTAGACTCAAATCTGAAGAAATTTTTATCTTCCCATAAGACCAGCTAATACAGTAGGTACCCAGAAAATCCATTAGGACCATGTGGCTTCCTTAAACGTTTGTTTTTAGAGAGAAACCTATACATATATATACCATGATAAAGAGTAAGGTTATAAGAAAGCATGACACCAAAACAAACTGGAAGCAAGGCTCCAACGGTAAATATCAAATCTCATTCTTGTTTTGTTCAGTTTCCCCAATAGTAGAGCCTAATAGTGGGCTCTGCCAGCAAGGGCACCACAAACAAGCTCATGAAACAAATTCCTGAGCCTGAGGGGTATTTGCTTTACCCACCTCTCACATTCCTTCGTTTCCCTTGAAGGTGAGCTCTTGCCCACTGCCATCCCTCCCCAAAGTGCAGATACTGCTATTTATTACCCATTAATACCCATCCAACGTGACCATACTATGCAGAAGTGTCCAGGTAGTCCTAGCCCAGCTGCAGAATGTGGCACGTGAATCCTCCTCATCTACCTGCTATCAGGCTTATTATAGATAAAATTGCTCAATCTAAAGTAAAGATAAGTAGCTTCGAATATAAAACACTGTTGTTCTTCCCCAGTCCCATTTACCTCAAGTCCACTCAACAGGAATCTAGGATCTGAGGGAACTTCCAACTTTCCAGTTTATTCAAAACAAATATAATTTCAATACTATATATTCAGGAGTATTTTTTTTTAATCTGAGCACCAAATTCACATAATCCTAAAAATAAAGTCCAGGAAACAGGCCTGATAGTTCCACTTAAAAAAAATCTTCTGTTTAACAAATGTGAACTGAAATCATTTGGCCTAGTCCAGAAACATGTGTGGCACAATTACATGGCAGAATTGAAAAAAATGTAAGAGAAAATAAACACTTACATGGTATATTTATTAAGAAAGAGCAGAAACATTAGACAAAGAAAAATACTGTTTATTAAAACTGGTAAATGAGTGTATACCAAACCCTTTCAATCTGACCTGGCTAATATTCTACCAGAAACAAATCTACTTAAGTTGGTATAGTCACAAAAACATAATTTTGTTTCACATGTAAAATAAATACTAAGTTTTATATAAATTCTAAATTAGAAATGCTGAATATTAATTCTAAAAGATTATAGGTTGCTATACATAACAAAATATTCCAAGAAAACTAAGAGCAGATATAACCTTTTAAATACTAGTTATGGAAAAAAAACCAGATATAACCTTTTAAATACTAGGTACGGAAGAAAAGGTCTTTAAATGCTTTTTTTCTTGCTTGTAATACACCTAGTTGAGTATTATCCTCTGTTTAAATGAAGGAGTTGCAATTCACTGGATGAGTTGAAGTCTGCACTTAAAAAAAAGATTAAATCCATGTTGTATGTATAACAAAAATCACAATGCTGTGAGATTTAAAAAGATGAAAAAATAAGGTAAGTTCTTTTTTTTCCCCCACAAATGAATCTAGGACTACAAACATCATTATTCCCTAACTAAATTTGCTTAGTGTTACTACAGGGTGAAGTGAAAGTCATTTAGCAGCCTTTGGTATGCTTTTGCATACTTAATATGCTTGCAGGTGTCATAAATTTAACTTATTTATTGTGTTTGTAGCTTTTGTGATAATTACAGTTTTATCACTCTTTATTTTTGAGTTATTGAAACAGTATCATTTTAAGATACCTTTTGTCCAAGAGAAAAAGAACTGTTTGCATGTTTGGAATATTTATAAACCTATTTTCCATCATTGCTGGAAAAAGGTAAAAGATATTGGAAAATGCTTATACGCCATATTTCAAGAGAACAATCTCTGCCAGAGCATCAAAAAAAAAATCAAAATGTAATGTATTTATTTACTTGTCAGTATAGATTTGGTCCCGACAGTTCAGTTTATTGACTGGACCCTCCTATTGCACCACTATGTATGCAGCTGACGAGTGCTCAGCATAGGGGTTTTGCTTTGTTTTGTTTTCAAATGACTTAAATAGCAGGGCTGCGACTGTTTCTCTTTGACAGCATTGCAGGCAAACACAGGTTTGAGAACCATCTTCCTAACAAACCCTGATTTTGATCATGGTCTATGAAATGAAAATTTTCAATTATTTTGGCATTCCCAGTGTTTCCTGGTGGTGACTCATGCAATTATGATTCCCTTTTCTTCGTGTACACAAAGAAAGTAGAGGTTAGGCAGGAGGGGAAAAGCAAAGAAAAATGGTTATCTTTAAATGGAAAATGATTTCTTCTGTTTGTATTTATCTGTTTCATTCCCTCTCTTTCATTTCAAACATTTGCACAGTCTGATCTTTCGCTCCCCCCCCCCAAAAAAAAAAAAAAAAAAAAAAAAGAAAGAAAGAAGGGGACCCTATTCCATAACGGTCTTGTATACATCAATACGAGTCCCATACATAGGAATATTTCTGATTTTCTCTGAATCAAAGCCATTGGGTATGCAATGCAGTTGAAGGAAATACTTTAATTCTTTCACTGACCTCTCATCAAAGAGGAGAGGCCTCTAAATAGCTCAGGTATGCGAAGGATGGAGAGACCTTTCTCATGGCTCAGATGCAGCCACAGAAGATGTGACAACATAGGCCTAAAGATACGGCATTTCCCTGAAATAAAGGTGCTGTTCTCTCCACTATCCACACCAGCAAAGCACAGGCTTCTTCGGAGACAATACGGCTTCCAGAGGATGAGTGGAATTCGAAGATCATGGGTGGGTTATCGTACTGTTTTCTTTTTCCAATACAAAAATGAAGGCTATCTAAGCAGGACTGAAAGAAGACAGTTTGTATCTTTGATTTCTAAAAGAGTTTCTAGAGCAGTTCTATGAAATAAATGACTGATTTAGTAAGACTCCAGCATAACGGACTGTACAGACAGAAAATATACTAATGCTTCTTTAAAAGATTTAAACTGATACTTTCCATGCATAATAATATCACAGCCAAACTGTGGTGGTTTCTTTCAAATTTTCTTTCAAGATCCGGAACCCTTCAAAGAAACCAGGGACTACCTCCTTCTATCAGGAAACACTTGCAGCCCATAAACCTGTAGAAAGTCACCTGAGATCTCCTCGTATAAAAGCTCTCAGGATTTTATGTGGGTGTCCCTGGGAGTGCCTGAGCATCACTAGTCTTGCAGATCAGACAACTGCAATTCTGGAGACGGCAGGTTATGAGACTTACCTACTGGCCACAAACAATTTAAATATTTTTTGGTGGTTTGATCCAAAGGTGATTTCTAAATTGCAATTCCCATATTACAGGTATGGTTGCACGTAGCATATTACAAATATATGGTGAGTATGAAGTCTGGAGAGGAAAGATATCTTAAGGAGTAACTAGAACATAGGAAAATCAGAGTTCAGCCTCAGCCCTGCTAAGAAACTTTGTACGTTGTGTCTAGCTGCAAGTATTCGGGCATAAAGTGCTACGGTCCCAAATCTGCAGCACTCTGCAAAACCAGCCCTAACTCTCTACAACTGTAATCTTCATCTGCAAAACAAACCTCCCCTTCTCCATATTTTTTTCCATCTTAACTAACTTAAATACATGCTTATGAGGGCACAGCTGTGTCTTAATATGAATTTGCACAGTAAATTCATTGCTAGCACAGTGAGAGCCATGCAGCACAGTATGGGTTACAAATAAACAGTAGTAATGATAGAATTAACCTGAAAGGCCGTGCAGAACCATGTGCAAATTTATCATGTATTTTGACTTTGTCTAATACACCCAAAGCTCGACCAGCTTCCAGCAGATGCCGGTGCTCTAAAAGATAACTGCCACAAATGTTTCCTTTTCCACTCTCAGCGTTTATAGTTGCCTGGGGCCCAAAGCAGGCAAAAAATGCAGTCCCAAGCCAGCTGTAGTTTCTCAGAAAAGATATACATAAAGGCTGTAGAGTCCACTATTTTATTGCCCTGCAGGACTGAAAATGGGAGATCATTTCTGCAAGAAATAAGAATTCCAAGTTCCCCGGCGGGACTCAGCATGCACTTCTAGCTCTGAAAAAAACAAATATATAGCACAACTTTATGTCTAAAATGTTATTTTATTCCACTCCAAGGATTACTATTGCTTCTTCTGCGTAACTGCATTCATGGTAACTGAGGCACTAGAACCAGGTAGAAAATTTGAAAAAGAAGTCCTAAAACCTTCTGAAAAACTCAAATAATTTTTTTCATAGAAGGAGCCTATACACATAAGACACGTAATGCTGGGATAAGGAAATATATATATTGAGGATGGCCATGGATGGATGACAAGATTGTTTCTTATAACGTTACCTGTCATGACAGTTGCAAATGCCTACTGCCTACTCTCTTGATTTGAAAACCAAAGTCATTTTTCTCCTCCCTTCCCCACTGAAAACAAAAATGCAATAACTCTTCTAACTCTGATACCAAGAACAAATGCAAATTTTGAAAGCAAAGTAACAGTGTAAAAAAAATAAAAAGTATCTAAAGTAGAAAGCTGCCTGTATGTTCAAGCATGCTATCATATGCCAAAAATTTCCTAACACAATTAAACTCTACTAGACTCTGAAAAACAGTATGAGTTCCACCGTATGCAGAAGAATAGGTATTTTTCTCTTACTGACCACAAAAGCCTTCAAGAAAAGATTTAGTAATATTGGTCAGTATTTCTACACATTGACTTTATGCATTGCAGGAGGCACTGGAGAAAAGCAGCGAGAGGGACTTTGCACTCAGTCGCAGCATCGCGAGATGCAGGAAAAACATTACATTTCGGAAAAAAAAAAAAGGCAACAAGGACCCACGTTTCCCCTGCTCTCCGCCGCCGGATCGACACGGCGCTCTGGCACTGCCGGCCGGGGGGGGGGCTGCAGCCCTCGCCGGACCCCCGGGCGCGTGCACCACAAACACCCCCAGGAGCCGCCCGCGGGGACCCCCCGCTCTGCCTGTGAAGACGAGAACTTGCACTGCCGCTACCGAAGCTCCTGGGTTTTCAGCTGCCAACTCGCGCGCTCGCCCGCGCAGGGGCTGATACCCCGCCTCACAGCACCGCCCCGGGCGCTCCGCGGTCGTCTGCAAGAAGCACTAAAGCAACAGCACAAGAGAGTATGTACAAGCAGGCACACTCCTAACCGGGTTTCATCTTTAATTTGGACTACTTTAAGTCCTGAGGAATGAATATGCATCTTTTGAAACTTCTTCATCATTAGCTATTTTATTGCCTGGAATATTTTTTCCCCAGTACTTCTTTTATTCTTGTGATTCTTGCTAAGTCCTTGTGTCTCAGTTACATTCTGCAGAAACAATGTTTCATGCTGCAGTTACATGATAGCTTTTCCTTTACTAGTCTTTAATTTTATGAAGTTAGTATCACTGAATGTCTTTGCTACCATGCTAGGTAAAAGCAACAGTACAAGTTTTACTTCTTCTTTAGTATAATGCTTATTATTTTATATACTTTTTACAACTCTACATCCCCATTTCCTTTTTTTTTTTTTTTTTTTTTTTTTTTTACCTTTTTAGGAGATATAATCTCATTTTTTCCAATCTCTCTTCATATGAGTTTTCCACATCCTTGATCATGCCACCCCCTTCTGCCCTCCCTCCTTTCTGTGGTATTCCTTTGGAGACAGCATGACCAGCACTGCACGCAAGGAAGCCTGAATCATCGATTGGTATTTAATTAACTTCTGAGGCTCTCAAACAAACCATCAAGATTATCAGTCAGCAATGCCTGGGGAGCCACTGGCTTGGCTCAGACCTTCAGAAACAAGAATTTACATGCTTACATTCCCCTTTACTGTATATATTCCCCAGAATATAGTGGGAGACTCTGTATGGCATAACCTCACTATATAGCATGAATTTACATATGTAAATTGTTCTTGCTCCCAAAACTGTATCCAGTTCCATCACATTTTCCTTCTGTCATATGTGGATAGCTAAGGTAGCCACTGTCCTCTTTCAGTGTGATGAACTGCAGTGAAACCTCTTTCAGCAAATCACACCTTTTCACTCCAAACGAGGCATTCTCCTTTCACAGGAAGCAAGGAGGAACTCTAATAGTGAAGTTTGAAAAAGGTAAAATGCAAGTTTATTCTCCCCATCCTGTCAGACTACATGAAGAAACAGCATACTCATTTTTTCCTTTTCATCTTTCCCAAGTCCTTCTATTCGTGGTTAGTGGAAAAGATCAGTATTTCTATGACATGTGACTATTCTGCCTAATACATTTTTGAAGCTTAGCGGGATGTTCAGACAAGCAATGTTAGCAAATAGGTAGGGTTGGGAGTTCAGCTATAACACAGCCCACTTCAAATCATAGACCTCTGCTGTTATCAGAAAGCGTGACCAATGAAGAGTCCTTCTTCCAGCCTGCATGAAATACACAAATCTCCAAATTAAATAACATTTGATGAAGTGAAAAGGAGTGATTTTTACCAGCCAAGGTAAACATGTAAACACAACACTGAAAGGAAGTTTTATTATGATAATGATAAGCTGTCCATAATTTGTAGAATAAGGTAAGTCACTTAAGAGATTTAGAAGCTGCCAGAACATAGCTCAGTAAAGCAAAATCAGTATTATGGAGAAGGAAAAAGTGGAAATCATCATGAAGTCTGCAACTATGTTAGCTAGACAGGAACACAGAAAAGAGAAAACTGCACAGAGCAGGAATAGGATTTTTCAATCTGAAATATTAAAAATGTAACAAACTCTTTCCCTATCAAAATCTCTGCTGGTTCAGAATTCAGTCATCCTAGACAAACTTCAGTAAAACATCACTCATTTGTCTTCAGCAAAAACTGCAGAAACTGGTCAGCAAAGCTCAAAGAAAATATAATTTGCCCCTTTGGTTAAACCATGTACACTATAGTTGACTTCTTCCAATTCAAAAGCTGTTCTCTCCGCTCCTCCCAAATCAATTTTGGTTCTTTGAAAGATTTCACTCCTAAGAGTATTCTCTTACAGTCTCCTTCTTCAGCCTTGGCTTGTTTGATAAGTAATGAAAACTGGATCTACCTGCTGAAAGCTGCGACCTGTAACCAATGGAACACGAGCAACCGCATGAACGCCCGAGCTGATCTACATTACAGTGAAATACACTGGTGTCACCGTTAAGGACCTCTAATAGTGCAGCAAAAAATCACACTACAAAGAAATCAATGAGTTTTCTCTGTCCTTCACTGTATCTTGCTGGTATACTTTAAACCTACCAACGTTTTTTAGAGTTTTTTCAATGGCTAGAAAGCATGTAGATCTCTGTTGTGCACTTAAATAAACGTAAAGGAAAGTACCTGGGACAGGAGGTCCTCTACCCCGCAGCTGTACCTTTGTGCTTGTTCAAAGGACTAAGGGAGGCCTCCTGCGCGGTACAAAAGGGCCTAGAGCTCTGCACCCTGGCCATTCATGGTGCCAGTGCACTTGTGTGCCACACATGCTGCTGAAGCTCTTCCACAGCCTCTCCTGCATCTTTGGGAAGATCTGAGAAGCATGTTGGGCAGCAGGACCCTATGAGTGCTCCAGTCCCCTCTTCCCAAACTTCATCTGTTACAGTTTCTATCACAAAGAAAACAGTGAAAACATCATAGTGCCCCCAAAATATTTGCCTTTGCAGCATCTGCTTTTCTCCAAGGCCACAATGTGGTCACAAATAGAGGGTTCAAGATGTACTTATGCTCATGCATCCCACAAAGAACCATGGCCACGTGTGTTTCCTGGGAAAAAGCATCAGATGGCTGCAGCAGCTTCAGACTCTTCACTAAGGCTAGATGCAAACACACAGAGAGGACAAAAGATCCTTGGAGCTGAGAATTCACACGCCTTTCAGCAGGACTGTGGCCAGCACACTACCAAACGCCTCGTTTTCCTTGCCTATACAGGGCTCTGTGCTGATTGAAGGCCAGCACTTGAGGTCCTAACCTAGGCATGGTACCTGAAAGGAAGAAAAAAGGAAGCACTGCTGGGCTCCCTGCTCATGTACTCTCTCACTGGCCCCCAGCATGAGACTGAATGAACAGACAGCCCTAGAAAAAGGTAATAGTAAGAATGCTTTTTTTGTACATTAGGGACTTCAGGAAACAAATTCCAACCTAGTCCTGCTCCCAGGCAACATGGTCCTGCAAGAACCAGCAAGTATCAACTGCAACAGTCCTTTATGTACACCAGATTAACTTCTAATCTCTTCCAGGGAACATGACCTCAGTACAAGTAAATAAAGCCTTCTCAGTCAAAAACTAGAAAAAAAACTAAAAAAGTATTTTTTCTTCTAGTATGGTATTCTGAAGGAATTATATGAAGGGCTCAGAAAGTCACATCACAGTAGTAGCTGCTGAATGTTCACAGAATATACAATAGAAGAGCGTGTCAGATCTGAAACACGATAAAATAGCTGCTCCAAAGAAAAAATAAAATCCTGAAATACAAAAAGGACAGAAGTGTGTAGGAAAGACAGGCCTGATTATCCTTGATATTACACAAAAAAACCCCACCACTGAAGTCACTATAGTTATTCCAGAAAGAAATCAGGATGCTTGAGACGATGTACAGCCTGGGACTGCAGATCAAATACTCTCCAGGCCATTAGGCAAGGCGGGGGTTATCTTTGGCTTCTTCATAATGTACGGGCACTGGCACATAATCAATTTACCGGAGGGAGACGATTCATTGTATTTATCCAGAGAGAGCCCCCACTTAACTGGCAAAGAGCTCGGGCTGGAGAGGTGCAGCGTGGAAGCGGCTCTGAAGGCAGCAGCCTGGACTGTGGCAGTCAAGCACGGTAGGGAAAGCACCCGTAATTCTTACTGCTAAAATAGGGTGCCTGTGGTCAAACCATCTACTAAGAAAAAATGCCTGGCAAATAAATAAATGCATCTTTCTTGGCCTGCACTAAGTGCTAGACTGCACTTAGAAACTCTTTGGGAAGCAGTTGGGTGGCTTGGGCCAAAACAGTGCCAAAACAGTGCCAGGGACAGTCTAACACTTCAACTGTTTAATTTATAAGGCCAGATGCAGTCTTTAAGCCCAGAGAACCTCCAGCACATTTTCTAAGAAAGGCATGTTTGGGTAAGGACTCTGGATTTCCCAATAATTAAAAATGAGTCACTACATTTGCTCTCCTACTATTTTTTTCATAGCAGTTTCACATGTCTGAAACACATGAGAAATTACACTGCAAGATGCTTTTGTCCTGTTTTGTCCTTTTCGTCCACTTGTGTCCTTGTTCCACAAAACACCAAGCCCAAACGTTACATCCTTTAGCTAGGGAAAAATAAAGTCATGTCACGCAGGGAGTTGAAGGGGTCAGCATCGCCTTTTTGCACTACCACTTTGCACTAGTTCAATGCAGATAAGCAGCCAACTACTTGAAAAAGATGTATTATTTTATTCAAACTTAAATCCATGTTTCATTCAACCTGAAGCCTACACGGCAGCTTCTCATCTGAGCAGTGGCAGCAGTTGCATGTATACATTCATTTTCCTTCCATGCCTGCAAAGAGCCTCTCTCTCCATCTGCCCATTCCAATGAAAAGGTTATTTCAATAAAAAGCGTTGCTGCGCTGCCAACACTGCCAGTAGAGCCTAGGAAACTTTACTGTGGTCAGGGCAAGGCATCTCTCTTAACATTTAGAATTTACAAAAGGTATTAAAAAAAAGAAGAAGAAAAAGGAAAGCTCTTGGAGGACAGCTCTTGGGCGCAAGCAGGACGAACGCCTTTCCCACAGCCAACGCTGCTGCGCAGGCTTTGCAACGCTGCCAGAGCCGTCCACGCGGGAGCATTTGGCAGAGCAGCGGAGGCGGCGGGAGGAGAGGACGGCTCTTCACAGGCCGGGAAGACAAGCTCAAATACGTATTTGCTGAAGTGCCCTCTAAATCTGTGTAATCGAGCTTTAGCACTTAAGATGGGCATTTCTCATTAAACAACATTTTGCAGATAATTTTAAATGCTAGGGGTAAAACAGGTATGCTTGACAGATTTTGGCAGATGTATAAATTCATACAGTATCTTTAAATGACATTTTGAATGGTATCATTTAACTCTGTTTTATGGCTGTCATAGGAAGCAAGGGTAAGGAATTGTATAGTTGACTGTACCACAGGAACTGTGGATCCTTCTGAACCCTAATCAGATCGAAGCACATTAAAAGTTAAACCCACATTTTGCGCACCTCTTGTTTTGCCTCATTCTGCTTTGCCATCTACTATCTGAATTCAATGAAATGTTTGAACATAAGGCAAACTCCCTTCTTAGTGGCTTTAAACACTTCCTAATTCATTTTCCTCCTCTATTATTCTCATACATGATTTCTATGTTGAATACACATTTTGTAGACAATACTTTATATAATGATACTGCATACAATGTATTTGTGGGTTCCTAGGAATTTATGTTAAAGCAAAATTCTAATTAAAAATATAGAAAACTGTTTACATAATACACAGTAAGTAGTCTTAAATGGCCTTGAACAACTTTTCTAATGCATATACCTCCTGGTGTACTTTTTATTACAAACAATTACAGTGTGTCCTGTAGCTTTACTCAGTCATGAGAGATTATTATTTTTTTTTTCTTTTTTTAATGAAGACACAGAAAAAGCAAAGATTAAAAATGTGTAATGCCCTTTGTTCTCCCAGAAGGAAACAGAAACAAGCTTTTCACAGAATCTGGCCTTAAGGCTAAATTTTCATCCACCCCAAATCCTCACACAACGTATTCCTTACTGAAAATGTTTACTAAGTGTTTATATGTTGAATACATCTCATCCCTAGTGATATCCTTTTTTGCTTAAGTGTACTGAGGGGCTGTGAAAATGAAACAAGTTTATGGAGGTGTGAGGTAATACTTCAGGCTACTAATTTCCCCAGCTTGTCAGCTTACTGTGGTTGCATCCTACTGTCAGCTTGAATGCTACCAAGAACCTGGTGAATAACAGCAAAATTCTACTTTTTTCCCCCATTTCACTTAAAAATGGAATTTTGTGAACTAAGAAGTTGGTATACAATATTTTTACAATGTTAAAATTTAATAATGTAACATGTTTGCTTATGAAAGTCATAAAGTTTAAAACATGAAGTCATATTAGATAGAACAAATTACCTATATTTAAATATTCAAAAGGGATAGATGGTTAAGCAGGGAACATGTTTCCAGTGGATTCTTTCAGCTGAAGCCTTTTAAAATATTTGAAGTAAAATCTTTATTGCAGTTTTGTAAATACTATTTTCTTAAAAATCTCTCTCCAGTGAAAAATAACAGCAGGATCAGATCTTTAGAACCCACTGAGGATTTTTCATTGGCTTTGAATACAAAGGGATCACGTAATTAAGAAGACTAAGCCTGACAAAGAAATATATAATTTGTATGTATTCAAATACATATAAGAATATGTAACTCAGTATATAGTTTACACTTATATGCCTGCTGGATCAAGTTATTTGAACAAGTTTTTACAACAGCTGCTGATGTAACCCCGCTGCCCTGATGGGGCACTGCTCACGTAACCTTGCGCAACGTCAGGCAGCTTGAGAAGGGCTTCACTGCAAAGGACTTGGTCTTTGTCTCCTCACTGTCTGAGGGAAGTTCTTTTGGCTGGGCTCAAGGAAAATTAAAAAGAACATTACTCGTTTAAAATATTAAAAGGCAAGCTTTCAGTGTATTTTAACCGTTGCACTTAAATTCCATTATGGCCGATGGTTCTGCAGATCGTTAGCAGCGATGCAGAAGATTTTGTTCATGGCAAAGTTTTGTGACTCAAAATATAAAATATGCTGGTGATTTAACATCTCCTCACAAAACGCAGCATTCCCCACCCAGGGGTCAAAAGCCAGGGTTCAGCTGGACTCACAAATACATCACCCTGAATCCAACAGAGCATCCCTAAATAGTAGCAGTCACTAACACACACTCATTACATTAATAAATTGCTCACTAATGGGAGCAGTGACAAGCAAGATGTGCACTTAGTGGCCCTGTTTGCAGCCTGCCCCCAGTGCCTGAATGCCCGTTTTTCTCTGGGTTGTGTTCAAAAGGCATCAAAGTGCATGAAGAAAATCTGCTCAGTGCTGTGAAATCAATCAAAGAGTGTCTGCCGAAAATTCCTCGAACGCTTCTGCCCTAACCGCGGCGGCTCGCGAGCGGGCTCGCAGAATACTAAACTCGCTCTTCAAAGAGGATCAAAGCAACAGGAGCCACAATTAAACGCGTGAGCCGACGTGTGCGCATGTGCGCGCGCGGAAGGCAGGAAGAGCCTCTTTACACTCATCCGTGCATGCTGACACCGACTTATCTAATCATTACACGTGTGACTTGAAAGGACAGCACAAGTGTTTAAAAGGTACACAAAAATAGTCTGTGCCCAAGTGTAAACTGTGTTTTACGCACATGCAACTTTCATCAGTTTTGAAAAGCTCCTTAAGCACAGCCTAATTAAAGCAGCCTGCAATTTCTGTTTTTTTTTTTTTTTTTTTTTTTTTTTTTTTAGTGATTAAAAGACAAGTGAGTTTCAACCGGGCATCGGCCGCCGGCTGTGCCCGCGCGTTGCTTGCTCTCTAAACGCAGCGAGGCCCCCAGACCTCACCGTACCGCTTCAGGGCCGGCTGCCGCCGCCACGTCCCGTCGCGGGCAGCGGGCTCGGAGCCGGGCCGCCGCGGCTCGTATCGGGCCCCGATGCGGCAGCCTAGCAAAGGCGCCCCGGAAACCTCCTTCGCCCGCTGCAACTTCCACACAGCAGCGGCCGTTCTGCCTGCGGCCGGCCCCGTTCGCCCGCGCTCAGCCAAGAAACGCCGGCGCTGGCGCAGAAGCATCGCGGGGGCCTCCTTGGCAGCCCACCCGCTATTTCGCCCACCGTATCAGTTGTCTGCTTCTCCCTTTGCAACCTGGTATTTCTCCACACAAGTAAAAGCCCAAACGCGTCAAAAAACTCTTCAAAGTTCACGGGAAGAGTGGGGGAAAAACCTGAGCGACCTTTGGGGGCTGAATGGTGATTAGAGCAGGAGAGGTTTCTGTCTAGACTTGAGAAGGTGGATCAGTCTTGTTTACGTGAAAACACAAAGGCGCCGACAGTTGGGGGAGTATGTGAATCACAGCGATAGCTCGGTCTTCTCTCTGAGTCACGCCGGATCACCAGGCCCTTTCGCACCGACCGCTTCCCCCCCTTCACATTTAGAAAATTCAGTGGGAATCGTCATTTAAGCTGCAAACAACAGCTTGCTCCTGGAGTATCACTTTTAAAAGCTTAGCGGCAGCAGCTGCTGAAATACTGTGTATTTTTTTAAAAAGCCCTGCAACACCAGTACCTGAGCAGATACTTGGGAAAGAGACTGAACTCGTACCGAAGAGAAAAAGGTTTGCAGAGTTTCCAAAGCTGTCTGCTTTTTTCTTTCCCAGTATTACCACGAGTTACATTATTCCTTGATGAGCATCAGGCAACATCAGGAAAAAAGGTAACTGATGCTTTTTCTGAAACCTAACTGATGTTACCCAAACCACGCATGCTTAAACACACCAGATATCCCCTAGATTTAACGCAACGCGGTGCAAGGTGATTTTGCCTATGAGAAAAGGGCTCAATCCTATTTCTCTCAAAATCCATGCAAATAGTTTATTATACACAGAATCTGGCCTAGTGATTCATTTGGATAAAACGCTACTCAGCAGCATCAAAACTGTCTGAGTATTTCGTCTGACTATCCTGAGGCTTCCTACTGCTGCCACTGAAACAAATGGCAAAATTCCCATTTACTTCCACGGGAGGAGAGCCAAGCCCTTAGAAACCTTTGTACTTAAGGAAAAACATATTTCCTCCTACTCCTGAGAACAGTTTTCCTGAAAAACCAACAGAAGCACTCAAGAAGTCAGGTGGGTAAAACTGGGCCCAAAGCTCAGAAACAACGAATATTACCATAGCCTCACTACTGTAAAACCGAACAGCATCCTGCAAACACTGGTCTTCTTTAAAACCAGAAAATGCCACTCTTAGGCCTTGCTAGGGAAGTTTCAAAATATATATAAATCTGGGAGAAGAAATGAAGCACACATTTCATTTAGTCTCTGGATTACAGATTCTTATTAAACAAACCAGAGCTCATTATAAAATCAATATCAACTTAACCACTATGCTCCCAAGGGAAATGGCAAAAAAGGTCACTCCAAGAAATTCAAACAATTTTCCTGCTGGAAGGGCACGATTTTAATTACAGATACTATTAATTAGAGCTGTCACTAGGAAGATTGTCCTGTTAATTATCACAAATTCAGTTTCAAGTGCAATTTTGGAACGTGGATGATTTCTTTTTTTAAAAATTAAGAATTCTTGTACTCATATTTAAAAAAAGGAAAAGATTACCTATCTCTTCTGTTGTTAAAATAAGTCAGCAGCAAGTTCCCTAATAAAAACAAGCAAACATATTTATAGTCACCCAACAAAATTAATCTAAGAAATTGTTGTTTAGTTCACCCTTATCCTGGAGGACACTGTATTCTTCCATAGGAAGCACTCCTGCTTTCTTTATTGCCTTAGCAGTCATTAAAGTAAAGTTTTAAAGTAAATTTAAAGTTTTTTTTACAGTAACTATTTATGAAAAGTAAAAGCATTCTCTGAAGATACTGTCACAGAAACATTCGCATTTATCATTCTTCAGTGAAAAACTCTCTGGAGCGACGCTGGAGAGAGGGACCAAGTATATTACGTATTTAGCTTTTAAAAGGTACAAAAAGAACCAGACTTTGTGAGGAAATGCGTGTTTGTTCCTGTAAGAGTCCTCGGAGCCAATTTTAATCCATCTCAGCTCCAGAAAGACCCTAACGCCTGATCCTGAGTAGCACAAGCTAAAATAAAACTTGCCGAGGAAATGCCATTAACGGGACCGTATGGGCACCATGGCAGGTCCGTACAGGTGCCACGGCAGGACCACATGGGCGCCATGGCAGGACCATACCGGTGCCATGGCAGGTCCGTACCGGTGCCATGGCAGGACAGGACACCACACCAACAACGTTTACGGGCTCCTGAATCCCTCTTCCCAGCCGCACTCCCAACGCTGTGGGCCGGCCGGCTGGAGGGGCCGCGCGGTACCTGACCGTGGCACACGCATGCACTACCGCACCGATCCTGTACCAAGAAACAACTACCATTACAGAAAACAAACTTCAGGAAGTTGCAGCTCCTCAACCCAACACTTTCGAAACCGAAACGGAAAGCCGGGGGTTTCTGGGCATTTTGGAAAATCCGGGCGCCGCGCTGCCGCGCTCCTGGGAACACATCTGCCACCATTGTTCTGCCGGCAGAGTCCTGCTCTGCCTCCCCATTTATCAGCATTACATTTCATTTTATCTGAATAATGGCAGAAGGTGGCAACAGCGCGGGTCAAAGGCTCTTTTCATATCAGACCTTGAAGAAGTCGATTACTCAAACAGAGAGACATCTTCAGATAACCGTGCAATCCGTTCCTCATAAATGTTAAAGATTTTTGGTTATTAATAGTGGCAGGGGTGACGGATCATGGATATTAATGTTATTTTTCAGTGAATTTCAATGGCGAGTTTCCCCCCCCCCCCTTTTTTTTTATGCTTCTAATCAGGCGCAAATTCACGGCAGCTCCCCGCGCAGCCAAGACGGCGGGCCGCCAGCGGGGGGCTCTTACCTGCGGGGCGGTGCGCGGGCGCGGAGGCGGCGTCGCTCCTTACCTGGTAGGCGGCGGTGGCGTCGGAGCCGGCGTCGGCGCCCAGGGCCGAGAGCTTCGCGGCGAGGCCGCGGTGCGCGCGGTGCCGCAGGCAGTACGCGGCCGCGGCCGCCGCCAGGACGCCGCCGATGCAGGCGAGGGAGAGGAGGGTGAGGAGGAGGAATTTGGCCGACTCTGCCTCTTCCCCGCGCCGCGGCAGCGGCGGGACGGTGCTTTTCTGCAGGGGAGGAGAGAGAGGCAGCGCCTGGTGAGCTGCGCGGTCCCGGCGCTGCGCGGAGCGCGGCCGACGCACGCGCGCGGCAGCCGCGGACGGAGCGCGGCGCGGAGCCGCCGCCGCCGCCGCCCCGCTCGCCACTGGCGGAGGCGGGCGCGCGGGCTGCGCGCAAGTCCCGCGCCCGCCGCCCCGCGCCCGCCCCGCGCCCGCCCCGCCCCGCGGCGGCGCTGCCAGGCGGCGCGAGGGAAAATCCGATTTGCTTTTTCCTCGGAGTGAAAAATAAAGCACGGATCAACCGCTCAAAAAAAGAAAAAAGAAAAGAAAAAAAGAAAAGAAAAAGGAAAAAAGAAAAAGTAGCTGGCGGTCCTTCATTCTGTCTGTTGTAGAGGGAAAAGGATATAAAAAAGCCCGATAGTTCCAAACTCCTCCAGATTACTATTATTTCTGCAGCAATAGGAGAGAATCCTTCTAGTGCATTTCACTTGTCTCCATGCGCTAAAAAGTTGTACAATAATTTCCCCTCATTAGCTTCATTATAAGCTATATTAGCAACAATTAAAAACGCAACACGAAAATGAAAAGACCAGGCGCGCAAATTGCAGCCAGCCTCATTTGGCCTGCATTCCCCCTTTCACAATTACCAGGGAAATGAATTGAAAAGCACGCCCCTGCCTCAGTCCTGGTTGCTACAAGATGAGAACAATTAGCAAACTCCTTTCCACCACCTAATTTCGCGTGGTAACAAAATGGATTTTTCCCCATGAATGCCTAGCCGGCCTATTCATTATCTCTCCTCTATTAGTAATTTTCTGCTCCGTATTCAGCTAGCCAGCTCTTAATTTCCTCCTGTCTTGCAGTGTACACAGTGGCTCTTATGTCAGGCCCGGTCCATTTTTATCTTGTAATCATAAAGGCCACCAAAGCAATTATCGCTGGTCTTGACTGTAAAAGCTTGTCATTAATTAGCCTCCTTGCCTTCAGTGCTGCGGATTAGCCGGCGCTGAGGCTGAGTTAATGGCAATGCAGGTTCAATACGGCTCCCGGATTTTCCTGCCTGGCCGCGCCGCGCGGAGCAGCATCGCCGCGCTGCTGAGCGGCGGGCGCCGGGGGCGGCAGCGCGGCTCGGCGGGGCCTGCGCCGCCCGCCGCCTCCGCACCCGCGCAGCCGCCCCGCCGGCCCCTCCTCCAAATCCCAACAGCCAGCCGGAGCCCGGGGCTGGCCCCCAGCCCCAGCCCGGGGGCGCCTCCCCTCGCCCGCCCCGCCGGGGGAAGCGCCTCGCCCGCGCCCCCCGCCGTCCCTCCTCTCCCGCTCCCTCTGCCGCTCCCGCTCCTCCGCCCCGCGGCGCCCGGGGGGCGCACGGCGGCGCGGCGGGGGCGGCCCCGACGGCGGCGGCGGCCGCCGCCTGCTGCCGGCCCCGGGCCCCGGGGGCCGCCCTGCCATTAGCATTTCAGGGGAAGGACGCCGTCCCCTCGGGGCCGCGGGTCGCAATCTGCATCTCAATGGGCAGCTCCGCACCGGCGCCCGCGCCCCCTCCCCGAGGGCTGCGCCCGGGACCTTAATCCGCCTCGCCGCGCTCGGCGGCCCCGCAGCGGCGGCCCCCGGCGGCCCCCGGCGGCGCGGCCGAGAGCGGGCCGGCCCGGGGGAGGCTCGGCGAGCAGGGCGAGTGGTGCCGCCGCCCGGGCCGCTGCTCCCGCGGGAGCCGCTTTCCCTCCGGCGGCGGCGGGGCAGAGCGCGCTGCCGGCGCCGCCGCCGTCGCGGCCGGCTTAGGGGTGGCTCTGCCCGGCGGGACAGCGGCTGAAAGCCGGCCCGGGCCAGCGGCGTTGCTGCTCGCTGTGTGCACGGCGCTGAGCGCTCTGCACGGGCAGCCCGCGCCTCCGTGCCTCCCGTGGGGGGCTCTCCCCTCCCCACCCGCCAGTCTGGGGGGCCGCGGCTCCACCGGGGCGGTGCCGGGGGGCTCCGTCCTACCTGCTTCGTGCCTCCGCCTTCACCCGCGGGGACCGGCTGGGGGCACCGCCGGCGCCCTCTCCCTGCCGTCGGGAGCGGCAGTGCCCAGCGGCGCCTCCGCGGCCGCCCCCGGGGCTGCTGCGGGCAGCGACCCCGCAGCAACCGGGAAGGGAAGGCGAGGCGAGGCGAGGGGAGGCAAAGCCCCGGGCAGGGGGTGCGGCGCTCCGGGGGCAACGGGGTCCCCCCGCCCCGGGCCCCGTCGGGCGACCCGCAGACAGCAGTCCTAACTTGCGCCAATATACCCACGGCGCTTTAAGCTGCTTCTTGTCCGAGTAAGTCTCAAATTATGAAGCGGGATAAAAATTAATCGGCTGGGTTAGTGGGGTGCGATTCCCTCCTTCCTTGCCTGCCCGCCCCTCTCGCAGCTGGGAGCCCGGCTTCTCCCACCTCGCCAAAAGCCCTGGTCCTTCCCTGAGATCCTGCGGTAGGGCCCCAGGCAGCCCGAAACACGGCCCTGCGTTAATTAGAGGCGTCCTGTCAGGCTTGACTTGGAATTGAAAGAAAAAAAAATGTTTAAATATTTATGAATTTGACATTTACAGTCGGATGTCTTTTAAAGCAGGACACCTCTGCCCGCGCTGGCGCAGGCTGCCGCAGGCCGGCCTGGGCGCGAGGGGAACAATAGCTGTTGCACAACAAGGAAAACAAATCACCTTTTTTTTCCCCCTAAGGCTTCACAAATAAATAGACCACATAAATTACACATAATTAAATATTAAACTCGGCTACATGTAACTATGCATTTTTTAAGCTCTATATAACAGAATATATTGACAGCCCCCTGAAAGATTTCCTCTTTGCAAAATTATGTAGTATCGCAAAGTCCTCGTGAAGGAAAAGCAACTAATTCCTGAGTGGATGGCTTAGGAAGTGACTCTAAGAGGAAGGCTTTGGAGAGCTTCAGTCATTCTTTTCTTGCTTTGAAATGGCCCGGCCTGACTTTAAATGCCAGAAGGCAATGATTCACCCCGTCTCAGAACAACATTACACCTACCACTTACGTTTCCTCGGCGGCACTTTCTTGAACTACACTGGCTATGTGATTTTTTTCCCTTCTTCTTTAAAGAAGGGGAAAATGCTTAGGATCTGATCTCATGGAGGCTCCTGTGGTCCCTTGCTGGAACACCTTTTATATACAACCGCAACCAAATCGGCAAATACAGCAGTGCCAACGCTCGAGTCACAAATCACTTTTCCAAGTGAGGGGCAGCGTCTTGTTGTCCCAGGCTACAGGCTACATTTCAAAAGAATTCCAGGCAAATGCCAGGAAATATTTAATACATGCTTTCATGAAAACAAGTTCTCAGACCCGTGTTGGAGGTGTGGGGCAAAGTGTCCGTAAAAGCAGGCCAGAGCTCCCAGGCAGGGATGCGAACGCTTACTTGGCGGCTACCTCAGCAGCGGGGCAATCCCCATGTCTAGGGCACCGGGCCTGATCCCGCTCCTCACGCACTCCCAACTCTAACTGAAGTTGCTGTTTTTGTTTGCTTTTCTCTAATAAAAGGTGACACAATGGAGTCTGCAAAACTAAAAAGGCATTTCTGAGTGTGGACCCACTTTGCTAGTTACTGCATCCAAGCTGTCTTCCAATTTGTAAAGGCAAAACATTACAATTCATTTTAAAATAACTAGATACTATCTTTGTTGCAATTTTTGCATGCCTTGATTTTTACAGTTGTATTAGACAAGTGTCGTTTCTGAACATTATTAAAAATAAAATCCAGATTACTTAGTAAACAAGAGTAAAAAAGCCAAACTTCAGAACATGGTTTGTTTCAAAATATTAAAACATTTTTAAAAACCGTAAGAGCTGCTATTTTTAATTTGGAATTCACTATAGAATCTAATAAATGAGAGAACTGAGGCGGAAATAATCATGTATTAATTCTGTGCATTACAAAATCTTTTCAGAAGCTATTATCAGAGCAAGAGGCATTGTGGTTTGGATTCAGGGTGGGAGAAATCCTTTGTGCAACTGAAAGCTATTGTTCCTCTGTGCAGATGAAATTGTACTTGCAAATCTGCCATTGAAGGAGGGAAAAGAGTGCCCAGGCAGAAGAAAAGAATTCTACAAGAAAATAATTATTCTTAAAAATAAACTCAACTAAAAATAAGTTTTAGTTCATCATTTTTTTTTTAAGGACTCCTTGGTAATAGTCTCAACTACTGACATTAAAACAAACGATAAAGGATATGCTTATTATTTCCTCAATATAGAAGACAGATATGTGTGGGTGTATTTGTACGTAAAATATGTATATGGCTAGATACATACATATATACATGTGTATGTATGTTCACTTAAATAAACTTAAGTTAAATTTGCTTCTAATAAATTCCCAGTGTAAGGTTATTTGAGATATAGGTATATATACACATTGTTTAAGTTGTGATAGTTTAGTAGATAACCAAGGAAACAGTTTACAGTAGGAGAAACCTCGCTACCCTGAAAACGAGATACTGCCACAAAACCTGCAAACCACGTTTTGCTTTAGTAAAAATAGGAAAGCAAATAAAAGCAAGAGTAATCTCTCCCTCGTTTTGGATTTGCGTTTTCCCCCTCCTCCTCTGTGCTCACCGTCACACTAGACCTGGGCAGCTGGGCCCAGTGATTTTCCCAGTAAGTGCATAAAACGTTTACGGTGTTCAGCTCTGCACTCCCCAGCTGTATAATCCAAGCTACTTGGTGTTTTAAGGCACTATTTGTAGAGTTAGTGAGAGGTGTCTAGGGCACCTGTCCTCTGGCTTGCTCTTTGCACCCTGCTCTGCAAGCTCGCTTGATGCTAGGATCGCTTTCAGCAGATGTCAGTTCATCACCTGAAATGAGGTCAATTTAACGCCTTTGCTCAGGAGGATGAAATCGGATGGGAAGGTACTTTTTGCTTCTTCTGGGGGTTGGAAAGATTAGACAAATCGACAAACACAAAAGGCAGATGGATTTCTGGGAACTGCAGCTTATTCAAATCACTGAGAAAGGTCACTGCAAGAGCCACAGATCTATTCATCTGTAGGGGTACAATGATCTTTCCACAACCTTCAACACCACAAAGCACTCTGGAGCGTCTCTATACCTTTTAGTAGGATTAATACTGCGAACAATGACTGAATACAATCAAGAATTCAGTGAGTTCAAAGATCCCTTGATCAGTGCTAGATATTTTCCTCTGGCTTCCTAAAGGCAAACAAAAGTGAAGTTTCTCGTTAGAGTAAAAAAGAAATTATAGCTGTTATCCTGCATCCCACTCCTAGGGGATGCTGAAATGTCAAAATGTCCAAGTACCCCGAAGAAGTTTGTGGTGTGGAAGGCATACGGTTGCAAAAGAGGAAATGTATAGAGCGTCGAGATTTTCCTGAGGATTTGGGTGGTTTTTTTGAGTCGGCATTCACTTAAAGAGCACGGCACAAAAGCCTACAGCATCCCCAAGACACCATAGGCATCATGCACGACAGGGGAAGCTGGACGGCCACATCCAGGGCTGCGGAGGAGGCAGGCGAGCAGCAGCGCGGCCGGCGGGCCCGGAGCTGCGCTGGGCGCCTGTGGGCTGGCGGCGTGGCGGAGCAGAGGGCGCCGGGACACCGACGTGCAGCAACTTCCATCGCCATCTCTGCCCGCTCGGCCTCACTCAGCAGCAGTCAGGGCAAAGCAAAGCAGCAGAGCGGGAGCGCCAGAAAGCAGATTTATTCCTCACCGCAGGCTTTGTAAGCCCGAGTGAAACAGAGGGAGAGAGCAGATCCCGGTCACAAAGTGCCAAAGCCTGAGCCAAGAGGTGCTCAGCGATAGCTGAGCTTAGAGAAGTATCTTCAGCGAGCAAAAGAAGCACAAGCCGTCGTGCCAGCGCCGGTCCCAGGCCGATCCCCAAGACCCGCGCTTCAGGGCTTGCACGAAGCGCCCGAGTGCTGGCCCGAGGAGCGGCTCTGGGTACGGGCGGCCGGGCCGCGGCCCCGGCAGCCTCGCAGGCGCCAGCGCGGGCCGAGCCGAGCGCTGCGGCCCGCCACAGCCGCGGCCGCCCCGGAGCCGCGGCCTCGGAAGCCGCCCGGCCCCCGGGGCGAAGTGACGAGCCCCGCGGGGAGCGCGGGGGCCCCGCCGGGCCCGGCCCCGCCTTTTGCCCCTCTCCGGTCCGACCGCCCCCGCCGCGGGGCGAGCGCGCAGGGCCCCGCTCACCGCGGCCGCGGGCGGCTCGGGGGCCGCAGCCCGCCGCAGGAGGGCTCCGCGCCGGCCCGACGGCGCCTCCCGCCCGCGCCGCCCCTCGCCGGCAGCCGCGCACCGCCGCGGAGCCGCCCGCCGCCGCCCTTTACCTGCCGCCGCGGGGCCGCGCTCCTCCGCCGCGCTCGGCACCGCTCAGCAGCCTCCGGCGCGGCTCCGCCGCGGCCGCGGCCCGGCCCGCTGCGCCCGCCCGCTGCTCGGCGCAGACAAAGGCGGCGGCGCGGGGGGAGCCGCCTCGCAGCGCGCCCGGGCGCGCAGCCCCCCGCGAGCCGCCGGGCCCCGGCGCGCCGTGCGGCCCCGCGGGGCGCGGCGCGGGCGCGGGCGCGGGCGCGGGCGGAGGATGCCGGCGCGCCCCGGCGCTGCCCTCCTTATATCGGCGGCTCGCAGGCGCTGCCGGCGGCCGCACATGGCCCATCCACCGGTTGCTATAGCGATGCCTCCCTCCACATGTTGCTGGCAGCAATTGGCTGCGCCCGCCTGGGCTGTTCCGAAAGCCCTCGCCGGAGTGAGGCTATGAATGGACACGGGCTGTGTCACTCACCGGGAAAAGCTGCTCGGGGTTTCTGTTGTGGATGTGCGGGGTTTTTATGTTTTGGGTGTGTTTTTCTTTTTTCCCCCCCTTTTTTACATATTCTCTCTCCCCTCCTCCCCCCCCCCTTTTTTTTGGTGCCCCTCTTGCACTCTTGCAAGATGGAAACGGAGGGAGGAACAATGACGGAGAAGCCTCAAAAAAAAAAAAAAAAAAATCAAACAAGGACAGCAAGGAAAAGCTACAGATCATTTGCATGACAATACAGCATAGAAGCTTGCAACGTTTCCTCCTGAAAGGACTTTCCTCCATAAAACACACACTCTCTCTCATACACACACAGAGTAAAACTAAAGGAGATCGAAACTTTCCTCCCTTCCTGCCCTCCTTCCCCAAACAACATGTAAGTTAAAAAAAAGGGGGGGAGAGGCGAAAGAGCAGGCTGGGAAGGGCCATAGGGCAGGGTCTTATCCCGATTAAATAAAGTCATAACGGGAATCGCTCCCAGCAGTGTGAAGCGCAGGCAGGCGACAGGCGCACGGCGGTGCCCGGCGCTGTACACACCCGAGGCCGCACCTGGAGAGCTGCTTTTTCTGCCCACCCTTAACTCTGACGCTGTTTCCCGCGCAGGTGCCCCAAGAAGTAACGACCCTTCCCGAGAAGGCGATGTCGCCCCCTGCCCCCGCCTCCGCGGGCCGCCGCGGGCCCGGTCGCGGCCAGGCTGCCCCCGGGGAAGCGCAATCCCGGGTGCGGAGCGCAGCTCGGGGGCCGGCGGGGTGGCGGGGGCAGGCGAGAGGCTGTGGGCAGGGGGCCGGAGCCCCGTCCCCACGGGGTCCCCTGGCCACGGCGCCTGGGCAGGCAGGAGGGGGCGGCACCGCTGCCTCCCTCCCTCCCTGCCCGGCCCAGCTCCCCCGCCGCGTCGGGCGGCCCCGAGCAAAACCCGCCCGAGCGCAGGGAGGTGCATATTGGGGCGGGGGGAACGGGGGAGCCCCGGCCGGGCCGGGCCGCTGGGCGCCGTCGGGGCCCGTCGGGCTGCAGCGCGCCCCGGCGGCTCCCCGGCCGCGCTCCCGCTTTGCCTCGTGCTTTCCCTCCGCGGGGCCGCTCCAGCCTCCTCGGCAAGCGCAGGGCAGCCGGGGCGCCGGCGCCCCCCTCGTCCCCCATCCTCCCTGCCCACTCCGGAGCGAGCAGGATGCTCTTTGCACGCGCTTTTGGGCAACGGCGCTTGGGGGGAGAGCGGGCACCACCGCGCTCCAGCCCCGCTTCGGCTCGCGGCGCATCCTCCGCGGTGCAGAGACGCAGCGGAGCTCGGCGGCGCCGAGCAGGTGCCGGGCGGCGGCGGGCTCGGGCCCGGCGGCGGCTCCCGGCTCCGCCGCCGCGGCCGCCCGACGGCACCGCGGCTGCTCGCACTGCCCGAGCCCGCCGCGGACGGCATCTGCTCACGAGCCTCAACCGCGGAAGCTGAAAGGCAAATGGGACCTGCCAAGAGATTTCATTAAAAGGACACGTGTGTTTCGCCACTTCCATTAGCCTTGCCGCTCATATTTCTTATTTACAAATATTTTGTTTATAATTTCCTGGGCAAATACTGTATCTTCTCAATGAAACCGAGTCACCAAAAGCATCACGAAACAACAACATGCTACTTAAAATGCCTCCTTTTTTTTTTCAAACAGTGAAGTTTTGAGAAGTTTTGAGTGAAATTCATCAATACATTTCATTTTTACATACTTTTAATTATTTTTATGACTTGCTAACTACAACATTCGATGGGATGGCAAAATATATTTGAGAGTCATGTCATACGGACAAAATTATTTTATGCCAGATCAGTTGATGTGCTAGTCACTTAAAACATAGGACTTTTTGCCAGATATAAGAAATAAAATGATAAATAGTTTAACAAATGAAATCTTTTAAAATCTTTTAAAACTCTTCACAGTACTGTTATTCACAGCTCTTATTTCTGAGCTAAATTATTGTCCCTTGATAAATCTCATTTTCCTCTGAAAAACGTACATTCAAGGGGTCCAAATTCATTTTCTCAAATTATTTGGTGTATTTGTAAACATGACAAAAAAAACTTGGTTTCAGCAACACTTTAATACAGAATTTTAGAAATTTTCATGCAGTTTTCTTGGAAAACATATGAATTTTAAGATAAAAATGAGGCACTTCATTTTTAGCATGTTTAAGTATTGATATTTTGAAAATTCATGTTAATAGTCATCCAAATTCAAGAGCGGTATTTGAATTATGCCTAATCTGGAAATATTCTAGATGTGAAGATTAAAAAGTAAATGATAAAGAAACATAAATCTATATGGCATAGAGCAAATATTCTGTTTTGTAAAACAGCAATATTTCCTAGGACTCCCTAAAAATCTATTTTTCATAATCGAATACCAAAAAACACACTGAGCTTTTTGTCTTGATTTCTAAGACTACGATCTGTCTGTAATGTTTTATTTTAAACTTAGTTACTTCTTTCTGCAAATGCATACACAATGTATAGTATGAAATACATTTGCATTGTTTCGTTGTTTTGAAAGATATGCGATAAAGCTGAAATGTCATTTAATTTCATTACTCTCTTGTTTAAAACTTTTTTTCTAACATCCCTTCAAGCCTTGCCATTTAAATATGTCTCCAACCCTGTTGCACCAAATTTTTCAAATATTTTCCATCCCTGAGGAGCTTAAAATAAAAGTTGATTTTCCTTCTTTCCTATGAACAAAATAATCTTTTCCAAATATTCATTACAGCTTCCTATATGCATGTTTTCAAGTTACCTTAACTTCAGGAATGCATGTTTTAAGAAGCAGATTCTCTCTGGAATGAAAACACTGCACCTTTTTATAAATAAAAACAACATCTAGGATCATCATTTGAAAATGGACTTAGTAGCGTTTGCAGGCACTAAGCTTTCCTGAGTTTACGTCTTGTCTTCCTATGCTCATCTCTGAAGATCAACACCAGACACTTTCTTCCACACAAATTCTAGAGCTCTTAGCTTTATTAAGAAAATGATTTCATTCTGGCTAAGATTTGAATCTAATTAATCTGTCTTGCATTTTTTAAATGATCAACTACATTCAAGCTGCATACTATTCTTCAGAAACAGTTTAAAAATATTGAGTAAAGAGTGCATTTTCCATTTATTTTAATTACATTAATACAGTTTCAATAAATAAAATAGTTCTATGCTTCATCAAATCAAACAAACTTGAATGTAAATTTTTCTATTGATCAGTTCTCTGTTCACATTGGCCCTTTTGACTTTTGTTTTTCAGCAGGAAAAAGATGCAGAAGTGTTGGGGGTTGCCCTTAGAGAAACTGAAGCCCCACGGTCTGAGAAAGGTCAGCTCTGCCTGCTGGTTACACCTCTCGGCTGATACAGCCCTATAAAAGTGGTATTCTAGTATCATATTGTTCGTAAAGACAATCGGAGATACAAAACTAGATGCGCTTTTACAGATACTCTTAAACATTATTTGTCTTATTTTATTATACTTTTCCAGGTAAATACCAAAAAACCTATCAGATCTCTCTGATCCACTTGCACGTAACGCTTACTGAATTGCAGTTAAAATACTACAAAACAAGCAGATAAAACGCGGTTGTAATATTCAGCTTAATTAAAGATGGCATGCTTTGGATCTGCAGGTGAACCCCTTTCCAGAGATAAACCGCAAAGCAAGACAGAGGCAGTCTTGTTAGCAGTTATGGCCAAAAAAGTGTCATTCTATCTAATTCAACGGTAATTCTACCCTTAAATGTTGAAGCAGCATAGCAACTCAAGGAAAACAAAGTACGAGGGGGAAAGTTTCAGAATACCCGGGGATTCAGAGCAGATGTTTTGAAACATGTCCCCGATGCATTTCAGAACAGTTTGAGTCCTTTTGGAATATGGCCCCCATCCTGATCACCTTCATCTGAGAAATTCTTTATAAATCAACAGAGTTTAAACTAGAATCGCAACTGGAACACAACAGTAGATGTTTTCATGGTCAGGCTTTATGATAAGTAAATCAATATTTCATGAAAATGCTTGTAATATTGAAACCTTAATTGCATTATGATTAGGTTAAAATTCACAGAATATAGATAAAATATTAATTTAAATTTGAACATGATAGACTAAATACTGTTATTATAAAAGCCTAATTAAGAAGCTTCTATAAAATGCCAACTCAAAAGCTGTTTAATGGCAAAACATTGTGAGGAACGCATGATTTTACACTGTGATCTTGTTATAACTAAATGTGGCTATCACTGAACTTATACTGAACTTATTTTATGTATCAGTACTGTACATGCCAAGCATTTAGAGAACTGTTAGGTACTGGTTTTCTCTACTGTAACAAAGGCAGATTATTTTTGTGAAGGTGTTACTTTACTGTTGTAGTAAAAGGGGTATTTATTTATTTTTCCTCAAATGGAAACAAACCAGCACGGTTTACACATGAACAAGTATTTTCAGAATAGTAGCCAGTTCTGCAAAAACATATGAGATCAGAAATCAAGATCTGTTCTTTCTGCCTTTGACACAAATATTGTTCTTTCCATCTTACCTTCTAATACTGATTGCCTCAGGACAAACATAGATTACATTTGAAAATTGTTCCTCATTATATTGATCTAAATTCACCTGCAGCCTACCTGAATCTGAGGTCAGAACATTCTTACTGGTTTGAAATTGTTTACATTATAAATTTAGAATAGCAAAATGCTTTTATCAATAGTTTAAAATTCTAAAGCAGATGGTTTCCAAAGTCCTTATGTGCTTCACGAGACCCCGTCTCCTCCTGAGCTTCTGTTAACACTGACCTTCCATTTTTGATGGCAGAGAAATACCATCTTTGTGGAAAACACAGTATTTTTATGAAAATGTATTAAGACAACATTTTAATTGACACATAAAGTAGGTCTAACAATTGTCACCAAGCAGAATTTCATGGCACCGTTAGATCAACTGAAGTTCACCCATCAGATGTATCCCACTTTATTTAAGATCTCTAATTGGTGTTACCATTGCTTTAGGATCCCTAATTAGAGTCTTGATTTTATATTGCGACCCATACAGAAATGGTGGAAGTCAGAACAGCATTCTGGAGGTTCTGGAGCTGGACTTTAACTGGTAACTTGGCAAAGGCAAATTTGCCAGAGATTAAATAAAAGCCACCCTATACTTTCACCATATCTGACGGAGATCCCCCCCCCCCCACATACACCAATTCCTTATTTTAGAAAGCAATTTGCTCTCCTCTTTCTCCTTCTACTGAAATAAAGGACAAGATGTCCCATGGTTTCGATAGGAGCAGAAGCAGGCCCTTGGTTAGTAAAGCAAGCAGACACTTTGTGTGCCATTTTTAATATAACTAGATCCCCTACAGTAAGGACACTTAATAAAAAGAGAAGGAAGACCCTGACACATGTAGGAAGGGAGACAGAGAGCAACTAGGTAACTTCCAGAAAGGCCCATTTCTTTTCTGAGTCACAAAAGCATTGAAGAACATTAAAAAATTATTTTCTGCCTATAGAAAGGGAAAGATAAAACGAATGTTTTACACATTTATTTTTAAAATATGTGCTTTAAATGTATGCCTTTAGATTTCATATGGAGTCATAAATACTGTTAGAAAAGTCCTCATCCTACGTTTTGCATTTTGCATGGAACAAGACTTGCTGATACACACGTTAGATTCTTTCAATGAATTTCCAAACAGAGTTCTGCAGATTTATAATTCTTTCCAAACCAGGAAGACTTGAGAGTTGCTGCTCTGCTGATACAGGTATGCCAATATACACTACATGAAGATATGGTACTGAGGCTTTCAGTTATGCTTAGTCATTTGGTGTTTGACCAACTATCTCTGAAGTCTTTTTAATGGAGGAAGAGGAACATCAGTGCTGATTTACATGCACAGAAACTCTCACCTCAAAAACAGTGGCCTTAGAAGTGGCCCAGAGAACAACTTCCACGTGCCTCTCACTGGGTTCTTGTGGACTTCCTCAGGAGATTTGGAGGGGCAAAGAATGAAGAGATCATGCCTTGATCCCTTCCACACACACTTACAAACTTCTCATGCAAAGCAAATTGTAGAGGGAAAGTCAGAGCATCTAAAAAGATCTGTTGTTTGTATTTTTTTGCATGGTACCTGCATTAATAGGTAAGCCATATAAAATAATAATTAGAGAAATTAGAAAGCAAGCTGGCCCAGAGTCTTTAAACTACTACAGTATTTGAAATAGTATCAGCTGTAGTTTTCTGTTACTCTAAGATAATATGACAAGACTATAATAATTTTCCCATTTGTATACTTGCTTTCTACTTGCAGCCAGGTGCTTGATTCAACTCCAGCTGACCTCAGTGGGAACTCCATGAACCAAGTGATGAATTTGCCTCAGGCTTTCAAAGAAAAAATTGTCTTACCTCTTCCCTCCTTTCAGTGACTCGCTCTGTATATGACACTGTTGTTCAAAGAGCCTTCTAGCAAATCCCAAAGATTTCTCTTGAATTAATATCAAATTTTAAATAGTTCATAATACTAATAATGGGCCATACAACTCCTTCAGATACAGACCTCAGGAACATTATGGGTTCTTGCACAACAACCTCATACTGCATATGGAATTTAGTTTCCACAATGTATTAGACATTCTGAAACAGCTGCTCCTAAGTTTTGCACATTAAATTTCCAGGAGAATTAAAGGGAACTAATCAAAATCAGTACTTTTGAAAAAACTTCCTCTGAAAGTCCTTCCAGCATTCCCCTGACCCTCCTATCCATGGTCCTGAAGGCAGGATGATTCTCTTGGCCCCCATGAAGATGCCAGATTGAGACCTCAGGATAGATTGAGATCTCAGGATGGTCACTAAGCACACCTGGACAAGAGCTGGCAGTGTGGTGCTTGGGTCAATCTCTTTTTTGCCTGAATGTGTCACTCTCCCCTGGATCACCTTGGAGGTCAGGAGAGGGGCGCTACAGTCAAAGCTTGTGCCATTTCATGATAGCCAAGATGGCTTATGGGACAAAAGGATACAAGGACCTGACTTCATGATGAAAAGGAAACTATATCTTAAAGTATTCCCTCGTTCAAAAACATAAATATACTGAAAGAGTTTTAAATTTTATTTATGGCTACATTGATAATAGAAACATTCTGCTTTTCAGCTCTTTGAGTAAATGAAGAAGATGCCTTTGGGAGCAAAGGCATGCTCCAAGGTCTACCTTTTACTATGTCATTATCTCCATTTCACCATTTTTAATAATTTTGTTCCTTCAGCTAAATGGTGACTGTCTTCTGGTTCAGTAAGTTAAATATTGGACCTCTAGCTACCAGGAACTGCTTTGTATGCCAGGTCTTTGCTGTGCCCCCCAAACAAGCTCTACAACATATGTTTGTGTTTTTCACACTGTTTTCTTGCTTCCAAGAAGCCAAGCAAAGCCCATGAACCACCTAAGGCCCCTTAGGCCTTCAGTCAAGGGTGTAAGTGAGATGCAACTGGTCCCCAGGTCTCCTGCTCGTCCAGAGGAGTTCAATAACACAACTCCTTTTCATTTACACTCAATATATTCACTACTCTACAGCTGACACAATTAAAAATCAACTGAAATAAATATCATCCTTTTAGAAAAATCACCATAGAAACAATACCACAGAATTCCCTTAAAAAAATGTGAAGATTTCCCTTGCGTTTAAACACGGACTGCCAGGCATTACTCACGCACTGTTAAAAACTGCAACACATCTAGTGAGTCATTAGTTTAAGAATATACATAAATACACTCTCCTTCAAAGATAGAGGCAGTTTTGCCTCAGTAAACATGTATCACAACATGATCAACTTTTGATTTTATTTTGTCCTGTTTTACAGCTTGTGCTGGAGGAAACTTGAACGCTGTCCTCCCTCATTCAAATACCCCCTGCTTGAGCAGGGGGTTGCACTAGATGATCTCCAGAGGTCCCTTCCAACCTTAACGATTCTATGAGCCTATGAAATACCTGACTGAGAAAGGAGGCAACAAAAATCAAGAGCAACGAAGAAAACAGAAGGTGGAAAATCCCAGTAAAGGCTAGTCAGAGAGACAGAGTAATTTTGAATATATACAGTAGCATAGTAGTAGACAAGATGAATGGAAACAAAAATATCTGAGAGGAGATAGATTACAGAGATTCTCCACAAACAGAGAGAATTTTAATGTCACAGCTTAAAGATTTTTTTTTTAATTGAGAAATTTCCTAATTTAAACGAATCTAACCTATGGTACTCATTTTCTATGAAAATGAGTATATATCAGCTAATTTCCATTTCTTTGTGCCAATCTGCAGGATATTGTTAACCACACATACTCTTCTACTGGATCCTTCTTCTGGGAGACCACTGACAAACTCACACAGATTTCAATGGAGTAGAAGGAGGTCCATCTGCACAACACTCATCATATGGAGGAAGAAGAAAATATGCTGGAGTCAAAGTGGAAGGTGCTCCACAAGTAATAATAATGCAAATTTAAAGAAAATTCAGAATTGGTCACAAAGAGAGCTGATAAATAGTTTATTCATAAACTATTGAATATTTAGGGAAGATAATAATATAAAGGCATTGTGTCTTCCCTTTGCATTACTGGCTCTACTGTAGATAAATAGCATGGCTGAATGGAACCAGATTAATGATAATAGAGACAGTTTTCTCATTCTCTTTGTAGCAGAGCCAACCTGAAAATGAGGTAAAAAAACAAGACTGAACTAATTTGTGTTCTGCAAGCTCTCTCTCTCTCTCTTTTTTTTTTCTTAATGCAAGGAGTTTTAGAAGTTCACTTTTGCATCTTTGTAGTGTAAGTCTTCCTATTGCTGCTTACTTCTATTTCCCTCCTTTTCTTTTTCTTCTTTCTCCATTTTTCCCCCTTTTTGTCACTTACTCAAGCAGAGAAATAAACATGGAAGAACAAATAGAAAAAAATGTTTCTCCCTCCCCACAAAATCAGCTTCTGCTGAAGAGAAATCTCAGTAAAACAACTTATTAAAATTTTTAGTCACTTACAAATTTTTATCATTATCATGCTATTAAGGTGACAATGTACCTTTACCTTTCTCCTATCAAAATTGAATTTTCCTTTCCTACTTCAGCTGAAAGACATGGAAAAGGAGGAATAAACCCAAGGAATGAAACTAGGATTTAGTGAAGTTGAGGAGAGATCTTCTATTAGGACAGACGCATGCAGGGCTGAAGACACCTTCAGAAAAACATATTTTTGAAGCAGCACAATGCTTTAAAAAGTTTTACTTTTTGATTATATATTTTGTGCCTATCACAATGGTAAATGCCTGTAGCTTTTTTCCTCTTAAAAACAGGCCGGGCAACATGTAGTATAGCTGAAGCTGAGATATTTTTTGATATATTGCCCTCATTTAATTTCTGACTATTTCTATAGAGAAATAGTAGATTTTATAAACACACATGCACATGTGCGCATGTGTACACACGCGCTGCTTTTCAGTAGCACTTCACCTTAAAAATCTCACAAAGAGCCATAGCCTGCCCCAGCCACGACAGTGGAAAAATGCTCCGTAGATGTCTAGCAAGAAGCAGAAGCACATAGTCCCAAACAAGGAGTGCAGGGCATCCTCTGCGAGGAGACGTTTAGACATGAAGTACACATATATCACAGCTAGTTTTCAGCTGTGATGCGTATTAAACAAATATGCAAATCTTTGTTGATCACGTTAATATTCAGCACTGTTCACAAGGCTTCACAGAAGCAGACCACTTTTAAAACAGAGTTGTTCAGTTTTGTTCAGATCAGCAAAATGCATTGATCGGTTTATGGATTCAATGGCACAAAATCAGATCGTCCCACTGAAAGCTGGACTTTGCATCCGGATAGTGAAGGCGATTAATGTGCTGCACTCACCTACAGACAGCGAGCTTCCTACTGATTGCACGTCTGAGCATGGGCTACGCAGAATCTTATACTCAGAATAGGATTTGCCAGAGGGTAGTGCCAGTTTCTTTGGTAGACCTCTTCACCTTGTTTCCTCAGTGGGAGGCTTTTAACTACTCTTCCTCTGTGAGAATCACATCATGTTCACCTCTTCAGTCAACTGCTTTTTCAACAGGAACAAACATGAAATGCAAACAAGGACCAACATGAAGTCCTGAGACTGAGGCCTTCTGCAACTGGCCTGTAGCTTTGCCATGTATGAGTGACATAGCTTGTCCTAAACTCATGACGGAGAACTGCATGCCACTTCTCAGCTCCCCTCTCCAAAACACAAGTTGCTGGAGCTGTAACAACTTACACTGGAGAAGATCTCTCCTGGTTTATTTTTATTCACGTGTATGAATCACATTTCATACATCCCAGCTAGAAATAAAACAGTAGTCCACCTCAAAGTTTAAAATTACTTAGGGCTTAATTAAGAGTATGATAGAACAGAAATGAAATTTAAGATGCAGTCAATGGGTAAATTTGTGCAGACACAAGGTTATGTGCCTGCTATATGCCTCAATCTGGTAGTTTCACGTAAAGCAAATGTCCTACTCAATTTTTACCCCCAGACATAACACAGACTAGCATAATAACTATCATTATATGAAAATAAAACAATTCTGAAATTGCAGGGTTTGGAAACATGACTATCATATGTATGACAGTGAAAAATGGTATCTTTCTAGATCAGTTCATCTCACACACAGATGAGGTTTGGATCTTGGCCCACACCAATTGGTTTGCAATGCTCTTCAGTCTTAAAGTAATTGCAAGGCTGGGCTAAGCCGGTGTCTGATCCCCCCCCCTTTTTTTTCATTAAAGGACCAGAAGAGCAGCAGTGTGTACTGATTCCTTCCAGCCTTTATAGAAAGGCCACTTGGTCAGGGTAGCGATATAACAAGGGTGATTAAAACATCAAGCTTCTCTTCTAGAGAGCCTTGTTTTACTTTTAAATAGGGTGACACTGGCTGAGTGGTCTTATCCACGTGGGAAGACCTACGAGACCCGCACACTATTCACATGTTTGAGCATCCACCTGCATGGAAATGAGAGCTGGAGTAAGGCTACAAATTACTTCTCATCCCAGCCGTTTGAGCTGGCAATTTTTCAGTGGGACTCCAAGTTTAAATGGGGCTGTTTTACAAGAAATTTGCCCACTGCACTAGGCTGTTTGCAAAGTATGCAAGGTTAGGCTAAAATGTACTAGATTATCCAGCTGCCCTGATAGTAGTTTGGTTCTGTCAAACTTTTACTCTATATCGCAAGTTTCTTTAGTGGATGGAGCAATAGAGGAGAGATGCTCAGGACCAGGCTGTTCCTCGTTGCCATAATATCAAACATACTCCTAATTTCTCTTTGCAGTCCCCATTCTATCTCAGCAGTTGTATCTCCAGTTGTATCATCTTTGAAACAACATCTCCATACCACTTGGATTTTAGAAGGCCTAAAGAAGGCATTCATCTACCTAAAGGATAATGAGCAGAAAAATAAATAAAGAAATCATCAAGATCATTTTTCATTTTTAATCTGCTTCTCTTCTCTGGGTTTCCCACAAGAGTCCTGACTCTTTTGCACTCTGTTCCTGAGTAGATCAGAATTCAAGGAGAAGACTATGGATCTGAAACCAAGCATGCTCTGTTGCTTTATCCCCCATAACAACACAGAATAAAGAGATTCAAAATACTAGCTTTAGTCTTGTTTTTTTTTAAATCTTGGTGATGATGCAGTAAGAAGAGACTTTCTTAAGAGTATAAGTATTAACAAAATACATTTTTGTTCACATATTTTTTAACATGTTTAACAAAGTAGATGTTAAACCAAATACACTCTACATTTGGCTAGCAAGCTGGACCTCACTGTAATCAAGAGCTAGAGAACAAGGATGCTATAAATTGCTTTCCAGTCACTGAGAAAGGGAATAAATCCAAAGCGTTTTTTGTTGGACAAGAAATCAGGCAACTGTACTGTTTCATATTTACAGTGTAAGTCTTAGGGCTACAATTAAAATTCATTTTTAAGGATGAACCGCCAGAAAACAGGCTGAGCAAACATATCCCTCAGCTGCATGTTAAGGAAACGCGCCTGGACCGAAACTACCGGCGTTGCTACATCAGCTCCAGGAGCTTCTGCATTAGCAGGGTACCTGCTAACTGCAGGTCTAAATAGCAATGCTATGTCACTTTTCCATCGCACTCAGAGTTGTGGGAGCACTTGTTCCTTCCAGCTCTTCCCTCATCATGTTGAAGCTTGGTCCTCAGGCTCACCAACCTGGAGTCGGCAGGGCTCGGCTGCCTCACAGCCCACAGGAGGAACAAGCTCGCCTTGCCTAAGGGAGTGCTCCTTCGATAGCCCAGCTCTGCCTCGTTGCAGAAAAGATCTGCGGACGCCGAAGTGATGCTGTTCACCGAGAGGTGAGTCACAGCTTCTCATTCCAACTCACACATTTGAGATGAACATGTCTCTGCATACGGGAGACAAGCTTGAAGGCAGCATCCCAAGCTTAGGGCATAGCACTCCTTCCCTCCCTGCACACGGAGAAGTGAAGGATCACATGGGCCCCATCCTTCCTGCCTACTGAAGGAAGCTGTGAGTGCAGACTAAGCCCAGAGCTAACTTTTCATCTCATATTCAGGCTCACATGTTGAAAGCTCTGTGGAAGGGTGGGCTGGGGGACCTTGGGCCCGGCTAGCGGTCAGTGTGTGCCCTAGCACACCTCCCGGCTGTAACGCACTGATATGGCCGTGCCTGACTATCGGAGCCCTTCATCGCCTTCTGCCCTGGCAGTGATTGTCCCTGAGCCAGCCAGGAGTTTACTCAGAGAGACCTGATGTGGAGGGGACAGATCTGCCTGGACACTGCAGGCAGCAGAGCAGTAGGGGTTAACATCACCATGGTACAAACGCACAGATCCAGAGAGCATGCTGTGCTCCGGCCTGCCGCAGACACGCTTTCATCAGAAAAGCATGTCCCAAAGCCAGAACCCCAGCTCCGGGGTGCCAGCTGTGAGCCTGGATGCCCTGCTGGGCTCTCTCCACTCATGGACACAGGAGAGACCCAAGTGCCACGCGACCTTCGTAGTCAGATGGAGACTTGCTGATGGTAGGCAATAGCTGCTGGGAAGAGGGGAGGGCAGCTGGATTGCCATTTTGAATTTTGCCACTTCTCCTTCAGGCACCTAAATCCTTTACCAAATTTAGTGCCCAGTTTCAGAGGCAGGAGCTGCTGGCATTACCTATTTTTCCTTAGAGTGTCAGCTCTCGAGCTGCTAAGAGCAAGGACAGCAGATTCGTCATCTGCAGAACTACTGGATTATTTACCATTGAAGAGAATCGAGCACTCTTATTGATACATTAATTGAAAATATTAAGATGAGTCTATTTATCAGCAAAACTGTAAATGATTATGAAGAATGTGTGGTGCAGCAGATTTTACTCAGAGGCACACCAAAGCCTACCTTAATATTTCTTTTGTTGAAATTCCACTATAAACTCTGCGACTGAGATATACTTTGATGTACACACCTCTCCAGTGGCTTGTTGCTTTTCTTTATTAAAATGGATCTCAGTAGAGTATTTTTTTTTCTTGCTACAGGCCACTTTTTGCTCCTTCTACGTGTGCTCACACTAATTTCTTTATACCAGATTATTATTATTATTATTTTTAGTGATGATCAGATCTGAATAACTTATCCTGGCAGAAAGATTTATGCCTCTCATTTCAGTAAGAATAGGCCTCAGATTGATTTGAAAGGAAAAGCATATATTTTTTTTAAACAACAGAAGTAAAAAATGATTACAGAAACCTCTTGAAAAATAAAAGATGTGAGCATTTTATTTCCTTATATTTGCCTAATAACACTGTCAGCACAACAACAACAAAAACAAAATCAAAAAGATTTATTTTAAAGCCTAGAGGATTCTTAACCTAGTTGGTATTGCTGGCTTTTAATGGTAGATGTAGGCTAAAGCTTCAAGCTGGGAGGATCTGGGCAGACGGGGGAAATTGTGGATATTGCTGGCTGATTGGGAGCTCAGAGGAGAAACGAAGGTGCCTGTCTGTGGGGGAGGAAGAGAGCTCCCATCTGCAGAAGGTCAAGGCACTTGTCACTGAAAGCACGGCACAACCTTTAATAGCCTGTCGATATTAGGAAAATCCGCACTGGTGTAAAACCGTCTCACAAGCAACAAATAAATATTTGGGGGTTGTAGTGATAAACTTACTCCACGCTAAGGATAGAGCTGAAAACTTCCATGCCCACAGATTCCTGGTGTTACCTACAAGGTTTCTCAGCCCCCCTTTGAATCCTCCAAAGTGCCTGACCTCAAGTTCAACAATGTATTTGCAGTACAGAAGACTCCCTTTCAGACCACTGTATATTTTTTGGCATGAAATGGAGCAGACAGAGAGATGAGGATGGTGGGAGGAGGATGGGGAAGAAGGGGATGAACTCCAGCTTCAGACTCCTCCAGATCTCATGAGAGCAGAATACAAAGTCCTCCAGAGCTAAATATGACAGCAAAGACTTTTGTTCTATACATTTCCATACAGTTTTGGACTCTGGAAAGGTTAAGTGGTTTCATTACAGGTCACAGAGCCTGGAGTTTATAGTTTTCTTCCACATCTGTCCATGACACTTCGAGCAACCTTTTGCATGTCATTGCCTTTCTCTGGTCCTTATTTGTAAAATGAACATAGTGGAACTGCAGCCCTTCACAAAGGTGTTATAGAGCCAACTCATTAAAATTTATAAGATACATTCAAGTTTTTTAGCCACAAGTTGCTCTATAAATGGCAAAATTTCACCATCAAATCTTGCAGCACCTGTTTCCCTACACAGCTGAAAACAAACCAAGAGAAAAAGTCATGTATTTGGATTTTGTTGTATTGCCACAGCCATCTTCAATCTTCTTTACTGCAAAAACTGAAACGCTGTATGTATACGCAAGTGCCACATCCTTTCTGAATGACATGCAACTCTCATTTGGGACCATCGAAAGGGGCACGCACCTAGACTGCACGGATATCTAGCTAACAGCAATTTTATGAACTTGCTGGCTATGAGGTCAGATGTGGGAGCCAGCTGCAGAACTTCTATATAATACTTCTTACAAGGAGGTGAAAATCAGGTTGGAGACTGAAAAAATACAATTAAACAAGACGTTGAAATATTTTTACCTGGGCTTAAAAATAAGCAAGAGGGGCACAATGCAGTTGATTTAAACGTCACAACTGATAGACAGATGTTCAGACAGATTCCTGTAACAAGTGCTAGAAAGTAGGAATAAACAAGGGTCACTTTGTGAAAAATGCCAAAACTAGAACAGTACAGGACAGTAAATAATGCACCTCTGTGGGAAAAATTGTAACTGGACTTCAAAGTGTCTTACAGCACTCACACCATTATAGTGCCAACACTGCAATTTCATTATCTTTCAGGATCTTATAATATGTAATGGAGAGGAAAAGTCAGACAACCTATCTCACCTCCACCTATAAAACATAAATTATCAAAAGGGCCTCTAGAATTCAAACAGGTTGCTGTCTAGGATAGACAGCAATAACATTATAACATTAAACAGCAATAACAAGAGAAACAGCTTCTTATTTCAATGTAATCCTGGGAAGAAAGAGGGGAAAAAAGATAGGAATTGTTTGGCAAATCCCAAGTACATGAACATCTGGACAGTAGATTTGTTACCTGCAGGCTGGCCGGAGGAATGAAACGCTCACTCGCTACCTAGAGGAGCCTGGAACGTAATGAGGCTGTTACGTTCCAGGATTATGAAAGAGAGAAGTCGAGGACACATTATTTATAATCACTAGCAAATTTAAGTAGGGACCAGGACTCCTAAGCTTTATTGCTAGCTCTTCACTTCTCTTGGGCATGCAATTTAACCTCCCCATGAAAGATTTTTCATAAGCGCCAGAGGGATTCAGAAACACAGGTCTCATTAATTTTCATTAGACTTGTGTAACTCATCCCCCTGGGTCCTTTGAAAATCTCCCTTCCTGTGTTTTTAGTTGACTTCCCTGTTAAGCAGGGATAATAATTACAACTGATCAACCTATTTAAATATTGCAGTTATAATATCACTATTATCTTCATAGATTATATTCAGCACTGAAATAAATGCATCATAATAAATAATGCACAACTTTAACATCTGTTCTGGTTAGTAAATAATTCACAAGTAAATAATTAATTTTCTAGTTGTTCATCTATAATTCATAAATATTTGCCAAATATTCAGAATTTGAAAAATTTTATCTGAACTATTACATGAACTTTTCCTTCTGATTATTACATATTCAATATTTGTATCATTTAGTTTGTCATCTAATTAAAAGATTATTATTCTCTATCCTGACTGAGTGATCGAAATTTTTCAATGCTAGGAAAAAGTCACTGTCAACAGTGAACCATGAATCTTCACTTGGCAAAACTTCCTTGTCCACAAAACATTCTCAATGGTTTGAGGATTCGCTGACGTTTTCAGAAACACCATGGTCCGGTATGATTTGTGGAGCCAATCTCAGAGCATTTATTCAGTGTACATAGACTTGGACTATTTTACTTTTCCTGCCAACTTGCCCACCTCACAGTTGCTCTGTCAGCCAGTTGTCCAGTTTACTCCTAGTGCTCACCTACTTCAATTAATTAACATTTGCAGGATTACTTGGGATTTGATGCTAAAACTAGGGGAGGGGAAAATTTTTTAAAAAGTAATAATTGCATTTATAGAAAAATATACCGCTAAAGTATTCATTCAATCATTTCCCACGACCTTAAACACTTTTCATAACCTTGCCGTGTTAGAAAATGTGACAAAGGCATCTTTGACACATCAGACACTATGGTTGTCTCAAAAAAAAAAAAAAAAATGTTTTCTATTCTGCAAAACATATTTTGCTAAACATTGCAAATAATGATTACCATCAGCAGCAACACAGAAAAAAACCTGAAAGAGTTGAGTTATCCAATCTGAAGCACCTTCCTTGCCTGGTTAAACTGGAGAGTTTCCTCTAGGCTATTGAGTCAACAGAAAGAGGCTCCTCCTGAGGCAGTTCTCACTGCGGGTCAAAATCGTTTCTGGAGATGCTTCTCGCTCTTTCTCCAGTGATTCCACACAGGGCCAGAGCCCCTGTGCTCTTAAGCACCTCACAGAGAAATGGAGGCCTCAACTGCTTACTGGAGATGTTCCTATTGCTCCCAAAGCAAGACCAGTAAATACTCGCCCACTATTTTCCCCCTCAAAACAGATCTCTGCATTCACGAAATATTCCTGATTACATCTCTGAAACACTCAAGAATCAAAATTGATCATTTTAGCCTGGTTCTTCATAGGACTTAAAATATGAAACTAATTTACACCTAGATTTAACTGGCTGTTTGAAATGGTTTTCTATGCACAGACACGGCCAGGCTTGTGCTTGTACAGGTGCATGGGTAAGAATACAGAGGTTAAAAAGGGGCCTTGAAGATCGGTCTAAGGCATAGTTTTCCCTCTACAGCACTGACAGCTGTACCTCTTTCACTAATTAGGCTGCAGTCACACTAAGCAATTATACCATGTACCTAGTCCTGCTGAATGCAATGGGATTACTGCTGAGGCACATGTTTAAAAGTGGTGAGTGATGAGATCAATGGTAACTAGAGCCAGAACCTTCATAGAGCAGCTTAAGTGCAGAGATGTCCTCTCCCATCCATCATTTTCAGGCCTATTGTTCCACCAGAACCATTATACAGTTGTTATAAAGTGAATATCCCTGAAACAGCAAAGTATCATTTTAATGGATTTTTATTTAAGAGTTCATAGCATCCATAAGCCTCTTCATAGCAACACGCAGCCATCAAGCTTTGAAGAGTGAGGTTTCAAGAGTAGAAAAGTAGCACAAAGGTAATTCAATGTTAGCCTCACAAACAGTATCAAAAGACTAACTTTTACATAGATTGTGACATTTACTCTTCAAGCTAAGAAGATTTTTCTTGTTCATATTATTTTCATAAGGTAGCTACACTTGTTACGGATTTTTTTCCATTCAGGCACAGATGAATGAGACAGAATGCCAGATATTTAAAACATTAATATAATGGCCTGGTACATTGTAAATAAAGCTTTGTCAATTATACATTGGCTTTAAGTGGCTCTTTTATTAATCCACCATTTTTAGGTCATCCCTGCAGTTTAATCCAAAATAGCTGTAAAGGGTAGTAGCACTTGAATATAAGCATCACCTCCAGATGCAGGAAGCAGGCAGCAGGCGTGTTCTTTGTGCTTCTCTGCAAGGATCTTCGCAGGTTTTGAAAGTGATTTGGTGCAGCCTCGGAGAGGGCCTTCATTATTACTAATGACAGAATAAATTCAGTGGGCTTTGAAACAATGGAAATACGTAAGGCGATCCCACTGTCAAGGCTGACAAAGGCCCTGCCGCCGGCTACCTCGAACCTGCCAGCCCAGTCACTTGTGTACTTGCGTAGGAACAGATACACGCAGGTTTAACTCTCTCCTCAGCCCAAGAGGGCTCACGGTGACGTACGCCACTGACAAAAGACATAAGAGAGTATTTGCCTTATAGTAGGGTATTTATCTACTATATACAAATTTGCCTACTGTAGACAAATACACTAGCGTATTTGCCTGTGGCTACGGTGACATGCGGCTAGATAAAGTAAGGAACACAACTTCCACTGGTATAAAGGGAAGCACAGCAAGAGGAAGTCTGACTGAGGTCTCCTGGCTAGGTTATTTCCAAGAAAAGGAGGGGGCTTCGATTCTGGTCCCATTTTGGGAGCTATTGATGCACGCTATGATAAAAAGTCACTAATAAAAGTACATAAAAAAATGTGAGAATGGGTACCAGAAACCTGGCCCAGCAACTCCTTCTTCCATCTATGTGTCCAGAATAAAATGTGTCAAGTCACACTCTCTATAAACAATTTAGGTATTGCATCCAAAACTGCATCCAAGAAGTAATTTTGGGCTACAAAAACTAATTTTACTGCATGACTAAACCACAATTGGACTCTCTATTATAGGAAGACAGTCATATCCCTTTTTGTTGCATTTCTTACAGCCTGGTGTAGACCTCTTCCTTTCCATCCCTAGGAAGGTTTGCATGCAGCTGTTACAGATCCCACTGTTTTTCCAGACTGGACCCTAACTTTTCAGAGCTGTATCGTTAAGTGTGGCAAGGTCTAAGTCCTCTTAACGATCAGACATCCAAGTTCTGCATAACTTGCTTTGTAGTCATTTAGAACGTATTTTAGATTCTCAAAAAAAATCCCATTTAGCTGCTTCCTAACTTATGGACTCCAGAGGACCATAAACTGTCAAGTCTTCAGAAGAAACCCCCTTTTATAGCCTTTTAAAGGGTTTTTCTTGGGCTTTTGGGGCTCTCCTAAGTTGCCTAGATCCTAGCAGTGATGAGAATGTGGGTGGCAATGTCTGCTGGGATCTAAAGTCAGCAATGCCTCTGCATATTGGGTAGGTCGCTGCTCCCACAGATACTTAAAATGAAACGGACATTCATTGGCAAAAGGTCTCCCTGCTTCACTGAGGAGAGCATCCTAACCATGGTGTTTCCTTTTTCTATCCCCATAAGTATTTAGTTATTCCATGTAAGATGCAACAACTTTAACAGGGCAGCTTGAAGGAACATATCTGAGAATGGTCTGGTGAGTTAGAGCATGAACCAGGGGATAGACTATGCTGGTATAATTCTCAAAGCATAGAAATTGAACCTGGATGAGCCATAATTTGGTGATCTATAGAATAAAACAAAAGGCACTGGCAAGTGTCATTGTTTCTAGCTGCCGCTGTTTTATTTTTCTTGAAAACTGGTTGATGTAAAAGCTAATAATGGAATAAGGTTCAGGGGTTTAATTCTCATTCTGATCTGATTTTCTGTATTTCCTGAGAGGTTTGTGCCTTAATCCTCTTTGGCCTTCTTAGGCAGGTCCCTGCTGAGCATACTAACCTTATGGAGGCTCTGTTATACACATAAGCCCTTCCACTCACTGGGAATGCCTCTGAGACAGTGGACAGCCAAAAGATGCATCCAGAAACATAGGTGCTAAAGTAGAATTATAGGCTTATGTCCTTCCATAGGATTAGCCTAAACTGACTTTTCTAAGACAGAGCAACACACTGAATTTCAGTCTTGTGAGTACTATGCTAGTACTCTTACCAATGGACTATTCTTCCTTGTCCTTTGGAAACTCCCTACCAACACATCTAGTCTTAATTAATAAATTAGTTGGTAGAACAATGAGATTTTTAACTAATAATGAGTATATAAAACTATTTTCAGAAACTGTGCTTATTCCTCACATCCTCATTATTGTAACCACATTGGTAAGTTAAGGCTGATACAGAACACACCTCATAAAATCCATGCTGCATCCAAAGAAGTAATCTAAATCACAATAGCTCACCTACTCAAAGGCACAAAGTATGATGACTTGATATTTGAAAAGAATGCATGATAAATTTTGAAAATATATGAACACTGATAAAGATGCCTATTTCAGGCAAAAGTGACACAGAACAGATGCAGGCAAGCTGATGACAGGAGCAAAGGAATTCACCACAGAGTTTGCTCAACCTCTTCCTCCCCTTTCACACTACTGGAAATGAGAGCAAGTCCCAAGGTGTGGATTCACAAAGATGTATCAGACTTGTCCAAGTATTTATGAGAATCAAGAAGCATTTTATAGCACACGCTATTGGAAATAATTTCACATACAGTGTCAAGTTCATTCTAAGCATATTTGGTGGTAAGAGTTCCTAATGACTTAAAAGGCTAGTGGAGCACACGGAAAAGGAGACTTACTAATTCTTTGCTGCAATGGGACTAGTATTTTCATTTTCTAAAGCTATGACATTTTGCCATTGGGTGATTTTCTTGGCAAATACTATAGTCTAGTGTCAGAAGGGGAGGAGAAAAAGAGCAACTGTACAATACTTTCTATTATATGCATCACATAGCGTCTTTTGGTTCAACGGACATAAACAACTTTAAAGTTCAAGGCTAATTCAAATTGGATTTTAGAAACACAAAGTCTTAAAACATTTTGCACCAAACTAAGGATTACGCTCTTATCTTACTCTTAGAAAATCTTTTGAAAAAAATATGGTAGCTCAGATTTTAAATTGGGTCTTCAAAACACTCTTGTCTGTAGCTGTGTCACCTGCTTGGCTGCCTATTGTCAAAAGGTAAAATGTCTTACAGAGAGAAGGATTTGCATAAATTGCTATCACCTGCTGGCCAGCCCAGGTTAATGGAAAAAAAAAAAAAAAAAGCCCAAAGCCCATGAGCCTATTCTTTCTTGACTGTTTCTGTGCCAAAACAGAGGAGCAAAATATTACTGTAGTTATCTTCTTAACTTGCAGATCATTTACAACCTGGGCCTAGTCTTGCTATCATTCAAATCTCTATCTTCGCTCACTGAAATCAGTCTTCAGAAGGTAGAGAAACTTTTTTCTAGAACAGATGCTTTCAGCTTTATCTTCCTCCCATGCACTAGAAAAGATGTAGCACAGGATTCTGTGGGAATAAGCTGCACTTAAAAAAAATTACCGTTCAGTGGTCTGAGTAAAGCATACACAGCAAAATGACAGTCAAACTATAAGTAACACAAAACAAAAATAAGCCATTTGCCTGAACAAATACGTTAAGCTGATTATACATTTGGTCAAGAGAAGTGAAAAGGGCAACCTACTAACAGTCTACCACTACCTACAGGTTAGTTACAAAGATGACAGAGCCAAACTCTTTACAATAGTGATAGCTGACATGCCAAGGGGCAGTGGTTACAAAACTGCAGCTGGGAGATGCAGATGACACAGGGGGTTTTATTTACATCAGAAGAACTGATTACAAAATTATAGATGCCTCTCACTTGCAGGTTAATCTCGTTTCAAAAGCAGGCTCCATGCAACACTCTACTGCCTAACAAAGGCTCCCCAATATTTAAACTTTCCCAAGTTGACCCTCTGCAGTGCAGGAGAAGAAAGAGTAGCTTGGTCTGTAGTTGAGAACTTTCAAACATCTGTCAGACTGACCAACGCATCGCCTGAAAATCTCAAAGAAAAAGTCACTGCACATGTGCCAGGCTATCGTTTTACATATATTAACAGATACATTTTAATCTGTATTAAAATACATTGAACTATGAATTATTATAATACTGAAACCGTGAAATAGCTAGTCTATCCATGAGAAAGGCATCTGGTGCACGTCTGAGTTACTGCACGTGGGCAGATCAACCACGCAGTTTTCATATTGCTGGTCAGCTTATCTGACATGCACCCAGCTTGCTGCATGCATGATGCAATACACATTTTTTCAAGGAAATCTCTCATATATCTGTGAGAAACTTATGCCCAGCTCCACAAACGAGCAGAAGAATCAGCCTGGCTGTCCATGCAGTGCAAGGGAGCCTGCAGAAGGCTAATCCATCCTCGGAAGTTGCTAAGTAACGGTACCCAGCGCTCAGGATCACTAATTACCAGACAGCTCATCTCAAAAGGTAACACTGACTTGTGTTTCACTGGCTAAACATCACTACTTCTTGCTAGCCTGTTTGGGCAGCAGGAGTCGAGGGGGAAGGAAGAAAGCACTGAGCTGATTTACATCAGTGGTGAATCTGGCTTTCCCTCACAATTTTGAGGTTTGAATTAACATCTCAGTAAAAATTCCCTAGTTATAAGAAAACTCATTGACTTCTGGATTGTTATATACTATTACGCCAAACGTTATTCACTGCAAAGGCAGTACCACTTTCTCTTCAGAGCGCTCAGAATTCATTAGAAGGCAGCCGAAGTAAATTTGATTTTGCCAAGCTATCATGCGAGTGCAGTGTTACACAGAGAATAGAGAGCACTTATATTTTGCATATCCTAGGTACATTACTTTTGTTTGCTGGAGGCTATTTTCCAGCTGCCAGAGTTTTTTTTTTTTTGCCCCCTTTTCCCCCCCTTTTTAAGAAAGAATCAGTCAAGTCTCCTTTTCTGCCAGCACACAGGGAAATAAATTTGTACCTGCAACAGGATTAAGGTCAAAAACACAGCCAATTTTTTCTTGTAAATATCTAAAATTAAAATTAATGTATTTTTATTAGTTTGGAGAACTCTCTCCAAAATTTGTATGCTTTGATATTTGAACAAAAATAATCTTTCTGCCTCTCATTGAGATATGTGTTTTTGTCAGCAAATACTATAAACATGACTTTAGGAATTAAAAAATCTTCTAGCACACTATTGCATAAATTCAGAACAAGACCAAAGGACCTACATTTGTCTTAGAGATGCCATTCCAGTATTAGAGAGTAACAATGCACAAAAAAGAACATTAGCTAAAGCTTATTTGGTGAAAACATAATGGCTCTTTCAAAAGCATTTAAAAACAATAGGAAAAATAGAACATAACGTGCAATTCCTCGTTCTGAAAGCCGCATTTTATCTGAAACTGAAATAATAATCAATATAATTTGTTGCATAACTTACACATAGCTTTATCCGCTTCTATTCAAATTAATACGTGGGTTTGCAATTTATTTGCCAAGTTTCAGCTCTCAGGGTTTAGAAACAGCTGAGATACACTGCAACATCGAGGTTTATAATAAGAAAATGCTGACAGACTCAAAAGAAATGGCACTGCTGCTACATCAGGTGGGAAACCTGATCCCTGAAATGCTACTGGTTGGGTCTAAATAACCATCCACAGCTTCAGTCCAAAGGGCTGAAGCTTGCTTGGTGGACTTTGCCTAGCCTATGCCTTTGTTTTACTATAACTTACTATAACTAATTTACTACAAATTAGCCACTCCTGGAAAAAGTCTGTGCTATTGGATCACCAGCACAAAGCCCACATGACAGCTGAGCCGGCTTAACACCTTAAAGAAAGGATTAAGCAGGCTCATCAACTCGAGTACTAGGCATGGGCTCATTTTCTCCCCCTCTACACTTCTAGCTCATGACTTAGAGCACCGTGGCCCCTTCTCTGCCCTGATACCCCAAGTGCCCAGCACAACTGTTCGTGGCAACCAGATCCCTGACTGACAGGGACCTCAGTGGGAAAGGACTCTGCCCAAATGCAGCTGTGTGCCGTGGCCTTTCCCCAGGGGCCAGGAGCATGCCGAAGCCATGGCTCTACTCAGGCTCACCCTCTGGGTGAGGGTGTTGTGGCTTTCACCCTGTAAAGCTTCTTGCCCGAGTCATTTTTCAGTGCAAAGTGTTCCTCTCACCTAGGAGCTCTTCTCAGTGAGTCCTGGCCATCCTGGATGGTTGTAAAGGAAAACACCGACAGCCCTCACTACACTTGATCCTCACATCGATCATCAAATTTCACTGTTTCTTCAGACCATAAACAGTGCTCGTGGTGTTCTAGGACTATAAACGTGCATTTTTCTTTCATGGCACATTTCTGCTTCTTACAATACTTCCCCAAAGTACAAAAAGTAGCAAAATAAAAACAATACGTAAGGAAGTAGACACTGAATGCTGCACTAAGCATAAAATTCCCTGAGGTGTGAGGTAATTGCAGCACGTAGCTGTCATGGTAACAGGCACTACCACAATTAATAAAATTTAAAGTGTGCTATCTTTGGAGATGTAGAAGAGGTTAGGAAGAAATCTTCATGAGCCTGTTTGTTTAAGCCACTCCTGCCTTTCCACTTAACCTATCTAAAAACTTACCCGATGCATTGCAGCCACACAGCAAATTTTCTTAGGAGATTTCAAATCTTTGTGCAAACCCCCTGCCAATCCTTCATAAAATGAAGGAGACTAAATTTCTCTACCTGAAGGAATAATACTAAATGCTTATAATATTTGGAGAATGGAGCCTTCAGATTTCTGTAATGTGTGCTCTTGAATACCAGGAACTAATCTAATATTGCGTAAACCTCCTTTCACCCATCGGCTTTACAGCCATCACATCAGCATGGTTTTCTAGCCAATGTAATGCTGCCCTGGAACTGAGAAAATCAATGAAGGTTTAAATCGCACGCATGAAAGCATTGTGTTGATCTGCACTGCCATTAATTTAAACCATTTGGGGAGGCTAAAAAGCAACCCAATTATTTTCTATTTGCAATTCTAGTGTAGAGCTAACACAGAGAGCAATACCTAGTACATAAGGAAATGTAAACCTGTCGGTTTACTGCTAAGTGACCCAGCTTATACCGATGTAATTAGAAAGTTATTAAATCAGAGTCCCTTTAGCCATGGCTTCAACTGAACAGCTCTGCTGCTAATACTATCCATTAAGTTGCCTCCATTTATAGCTTGAGCACTATCACTCTTTAATAGTATTACTCCTAACAACCAACCAGTATATGCTGTTTTGAACGTTAATCCTTGCCTTCCATTGACTACTTCTAAACACAATATCAATTAAAATTAGAAGACCCTTAGCTCTAAGATCCTTGCAAGCTGTGATTAGGAATCACATTGTGTCTTTCAAGTCTGCAGGTGCCGGGTGCCAGACCTGCTCTTGCCCGGGCAGGGCTGGAGAAGCCAAAGGGCCCATGAGCATAGCTGGCCGCTGGCAGCAGGGTCCCCTTGCCCACACGGCATCACATCTCCTTTCAAGGGTCTGTGGCTAAGAAAAAGTGAAACTTAGTAGAAATTGGCCAGGTAACCCTTACACCGAGGTGCAGCCCATTTTTCCTCCTGGGGAATTTCTCGCCCCATGTCCGGCCTTTCTGAACTACACAAACAGCCCAAGGGACCACAGGGAGAGTCTGATTCAAACTGGGAGGTAAGCACAGGGATTTGTGCCACATAACGAAACGTTGAGGCTCCTCCACCTCGTCCCTGAATGGGTTGAATCCTGCCTCTAGGAAATACGTTCTCATTATCCCAGAGACTTCACAGAGCCCTCAGGATACATTTCTGAAATTCACACCTTTACACAGGTCCATACAAGATTTCATTAGATCCACAAAAAAAATCTTCAAATTAGGTTCAAATGGGATGCAAATGAAAGCCTTTGGCAAGAAGATGAATCCCCTCATTTTTAGAGTTTAGTTTAGAGTTTATATTTTCATCCATACTGACTGATTTCCTGTATTAGCATGAGGAACAGCATAATTTCAATTTCAGCTTTTATGAAAATCAGATATTTTGCTAACTTTCTGCTCTATCTGTAGGAATGTACATTTACTAGAGATTAAATCTAGAAGCCTCCAGGCTTCTGAGGTTGCACTGCATGGAATAGCTTAAGTTGATAATGGTACATCAGTATTTTTAGGAGAACTTTCATTTATTACATGGAAGCGATCATAAAAATTGAATGAGCTCTGGAAATAACTTGTTCTTTTCTGAGACTACTGAAAACCTCATCTTTATTTTTAGATTTAAGATCTATCTTAATTTTAAACTGTATAACTATAGTGTATTTAGAACATATATAATTAGAAACGAGAAGTCTAGATTGCTCTAGACCAAGAGATTAAAATTTTTCCCTAAGACTGACAGTTGCACAGAGTGCTGTTTAATATTGAAGACAAAATATTTTTTTAATAGCAAAATGACTTGCTTCTCAAATTCTGTTAGGTACAATCATCCATCAACCAGGTCTGCTGGATCTAACCTTAATTCCACATATATCAAAAGATAGACAGAAATGGAGAAATTCTTCTCCTGTAATATCCTCCATTCTTTTCTCTCAGCCTTTGCTCTTGTAGAGGGATTAGTATTAAACTAAGCTTAAAGCTTATATCAACTATTCATGACCGTACCCATAGGTCCAACACACTGAAAGTCCTGTTCTTCCCACATATCTGTGGAATTTCTTTTCCTTCACTACATACTGTAGAAACTGTAGGTTTCTGATAATACAGGTTCTTTACAGATTTAATCTGAAAGCTTGCTCATTTAGATGTAGGCATTTCTAAAATGAGAGTATTCAGCTCCTTTACCCCCAAAGTGTGAAATACTAAGGTACAAAGATCATCTGTGTTTTGTAAAGCATTTCTAATAAAAGACTGTAAGCTTCATCTGGGACGCTTCCTCAGTATTATGCAATGGTAGATCTCAGAAGTAACAAATCAAAGTTATATAGTGTTAAAATACCAAGAACAGCACCAGAATTGCAGCCCTTGAAGCATAAAGAAATACACGTGCACTTTCTTATTAGAAACATATATGCATATATGAAAAAACTAATGTGGAAAGAATCAGCACAGAAAAAACTCAGAATACAGCAAATCTTGTAACACACTGTCTTTAGCAGTGATGGGGAGCTGGTATTAAACACAGAGGGGAGCGATCTTAATTGCCCTGTTCCTCTAAATACCAGTAAAACTACAGCATAGACAGCAGCATGGCACGATTTTAACCAAGCTGCTTAAAATTCTTGCGTTGTTGGCTCCCCATTGCTCACTCGAGATATGAGGCCTGTTATTAGAAAACTAAATCTTTGTAAGACAAAAGTCTTTTTCTTTTAATTTCTATATCTTAAATAGTGATTGCAGCGGGCACTGAAGATGCTGAATGCCTTGCTAAAGTAGACCTTTTGTGTTTCCTCTGTTCAGCAGTTGACTTATATATATATAAATACTTTATAAAAAAAGAGCACAAAGGATCCTATCAGGAGAGAACTGCAGAGCCTGCACATTACACACTATAACCAATATACGCAGGTCTGACCTGGTGTGTCAGCTTGCTGATACATTGCTGTAAGTAACAACCACGTACACATTGTAATATGGTCAGGTCATCACCAATAAAAGTCAGTTATCTGGCCTCTGACATTTTTAGAAGTCATAAATATCCAGAAATAAGAAAGCTAGATCCTGTTCTCCTAGTTCTGGTCTTTCTAATGATGCTTCCCCCCCCCCCCCCCCGCCTCCAAATTTGTTAACAATCCTGTTTCCAGGAGCAATTCAGCTACATAAAGTCATTGTGCAGATTTCCATTTGCCTAAAATAAATGTACAACTTTCATTGAAGCTCTTTAGCACCAGCTTTTCCCTCTGTGATTTTGATACTTCTGTTTTACTCTCTCATTGTAAAATGAAAATTCTTAGATCATCTGACACAGAACAGTCCAATGTCTGTATGAGACCTGCTCCATCTTTCAGAAACTGCTTGTAACAGCATAAAGCCAAAGCTAGTACAGCAGATCAGAGCTTCTATTCTTTCTTACTGCAGCTAAAACATTGCAAAATAAAAACAAGAAAATATAACAAAAGTGTATTTTCTTAAAGTTTACAAAGTGGAAATGAAAACTACTTATTAAAAGTCCCAAATCTCCTCTGTATTGGCCACACTTTGACATACTCTGTTATAGAGTAGCAATGACTTCAGCCACTGCAACCATGTTCCTAAGTCTCTGTAGATGTCCTATGCAATTGGACTACTGGACAATTTAAATACTCCTGTTCAGCCTTAAGACAGTATCTGTTAAAAGACTGTATTTGGACAATCTAATATTGTTAAATTTAATATATTACAACCCTATAAGTTCTTTGGTTTGGATAAAATCTGTCTCATATACCATAGTTGAAATGTTTAGTTTCAGCAGTTAGATCTCAGCAACCAAATTTACACAAAGGTATTTGAGAGCTCTGATTTAAGGAGCTGATGGGCATATACAACTCCTACCCTGACATATGTGTCAAGGAGTAGTTGGAGAACTATGCCTCTCTAAACGCCTAAACACAAGCCTAGCTGCCTAACTCAATTGCCACAAATATCGGCTTGTATCTGGAAACCCCATTGGCAAGGTCTGGCAAAGGCGCAGCCCAAAAGAGAAAAACGCACTCCAGATCGGTGGGGAATTACTTGAGCATAAAGGCTATGCGTAAGGACTGTGCACAACAATCTATTGCATAGCTGGTGCTGACACATTTTTCTTGGCAACCAGTCACTCATTACCAAGTTATGGAGAGCAAATGTCACTCAAACACAATTTTATCCTGGAAGACAAACACAAAACAAGTCTCTTTGTGAAGACCCCCCTGGGAATTTGTATACTTCTTCCAACCTGGTCATGCCTTGATTCCCACCTTCAGTCACCAGTATATCCTCTTGCACAGTGGCCCTAATCCACTGTCCCTTGTTTTTATTTCTTAGCCCATCTTCTGCTTCTGTCGCCCTCATGCTGCTTGCTGCACTGCCTGCTCTACCTCATTGCAGCATAGCCACCTCTCTTCCCCTACCTGTAGGAATCTGCACTCCTCACTCACACCATGTTCCTGCCTTGCCCCTTGGTCTGACTTTCATGCCTTCTCCAGTTCTTCATCTTGGTTTCTCAAGATTAGGGTCACTAACTTCTGCTCTCATTCTGATTTAGCTGAGTTTAGCCAATGGGCATGACAACCTATGTCCCAGTCATGGCAAACTGAATCAAAGACTACATCTTGCTGCATGGACTTTCACTAAGTTTGAGTGCCCTGACCACTGTAAACATATAATAAAAACAACTTGTTAAGACTGCAAGGCCCTGCTTGGTGTTATTTTTCTATTGAAGGTAACATGATAACTTTGGTGATAGCACATCTGCTCTCCTCCACAATTTCAAGGAAAATGTTCCAAGTAAGTTTGAAGAAGAAAAATGTATCGAAGGCTATTAAACACAGAGATATCATCTGTGGTTCAGGAAGTCCCTGAACTGCAAATCACTGAAAGCTGGGGAAATGTATCAGCAAAATGTCACTATGTATTGGCCCCATTCCATTTTGCTTTTGTCCACAGTTGCAGAAAGACTTACACAGTGCAATACAGATGTTCTTACTTTCTAAAGTCTTAAGGGGAAAATCATCACCAAAGTTAATAATCAACTGTATTTATTGGGGAGAACCTAGAAAACTGAATGTGGGACTTCGATCACCTGCTTAGAAGAGCCACTGCTTCAGGTACCTTAGCAATTGCCTGCATATCAAAGAATGGGCTGATGGCACCAATGGATGTCTCCCAGCCTAACTTCACCTCCGCATAAGCTTTCTTCATCCTCCCCATAAAGTTTTAGGTATTGTCTCTCCAAAAGACCTGCTCTCAGACAGAAAGAAAATGATGGTGGTGAGGAAAGGAAAGGTGCCCTGAGGACAGAGGTGCCCCATTGCCATAGCAATTGGGGAGGAAGAAGGGGAGCGCAGTGCCCACTGTGGTGGCTGCAGGAAGGAGAGAAGGGGACAGCCAGATTGCAACCCTCCTGCCTCTCCCAGCATAAGTGTCTTTTGTGTGGGTTTGAGGGACCGAAGAGCAAGCTGAGCCCAGGCATGAGGGAAAAGCTTGCATTTTAAGGCATCCATAGAAAGCCTGAAAGCACAGAACAGGTGTCTCCAGGAGTCACTGATCCACGCAGTAACCTTGGACTACTGCAGCCACGATGTAGGCAAACCTCCTGGCCCACAGTAGAACTCACTAACTTCTACTTCATGACACATGACCCTTTGAAGCCTCCTGAACAAGGGGATGCAAAATTAAAGGATGTGTTTTGAAGACTTGCCGAAAGACTAAAGAACATTTTTCTGTTTCTGAGCAGCTTGTGGAACACAGAACTAGACTGTGCACTGCTGGAGCAGTAGTGCCTGTTTCGGCACGCAGCAAAGAAGGACAGTGAGAGGATGAGATCAGTCCGGACTCAAGATGGGTTAGCACAACCCCTGAGCTCTAATCCTGCTGGTTCCAAAATCAGATGCATTTCTTTTATCTCCGGGCACTCCGGGCCCAAGGTACCAAGTTGTCAATATGATAGTAGATGCAGACAGATGAATGGACAGTCCTGGCTGCAGGTGAGGCCCACAGCAGCTGGGCTGCACTACGGCGCGGACAACTGACAAACACCCCAAACGCGGGGCTGTCGGCGATAACCGAGCGCCTGGCAAGTCTATTTGCAGCAATGTTTTACACCATTTGTCCACGATATTCTCTTATCCCCCTCCTAGTTACTATGTGTGGAGCCTAGTGGACCCCTAGGAAGAGTCGGGATCCAATGCAATTAACGCAAACATAGGGAAATGTCTCCCTGTCACACAACTCCATATATGGCACAGCTTGAACATGTTTATTCTGTGCAAAGCTTATGAAGAATTTGCATTAGAAAACAAAGACAAATGGAAATGTTGGCTGTAGCTGCCGTTTTTAAGCAAATGTCACCCAAAGAGCTATTTACCTATTATGTAGATTCTGTTGTTGATAATGCTAGCTTCACAATTTGAATTTTTAAAATTTATTTTTAAGCAATATTAAGAAATGCATTTTGCACCATGTAATTATATTAATAAAGAAATTTGTTTGATGTTAAATATTTATTCTTCTCTCATTGTAATCTATTTTTGAGGCTGCATACATTTACAACGCAAAAATGCATTTTCAAATGTCTTCAACCTGGTTTTATGATTATTTGTTAATCATAATTCATTAAAACCTTAAGGTTTTGAGTGGAAGGTTGGTTTGGGGTTTTGGGTGTTTTTTTTTTTTTTTTTTTTTTTTGAATGGTCTGTTTTGCTGTGATTGGCACAGTGAAAAGAAAAGAGTAATTTGGGTTTAGCATGTAGAATTTAACTAAGCTTTATTTATTTTATTGTCAGAAGTAATAAAAGGGAGTAATTTACGTACTTTGAAGATGTGCATTTAGTGGTCTTTGAAGCATAATCCCATTAAGATTAATAATGAATTACATGTGAGAAAGACTATGTCCCTTAATGCTAATGTCTTTTGCAAGGTGGATAAATCACTCAATTTAACAGCAGAGACGAATGTACAGAGGAGCTGTAGTTGTACTGGCTTATTTGATGTTAGAGGAGTTGTTTGGGGGGATTTTTTTTTTCAGTTTTGTTTCTCTCCAGAAGACCCTGAGATTCATGATCATTCAAAACATGGGGGAAAATCATACACAAGCATAAGCAGATCCCCAGAAAGTTACCACTCTCCTCCCAGGACTGCAAACCTTGTCCTTAATAGCTCCACCCTTGTCAAAGACCTCGCTTTTCACAGCAGGTTCTGTGCATGCAAAGCCTGAAGCAGCCAAGGCAGGCTGAGGGGCTAAATGATAAAAAAAGAACATAGATGGCCAATTTCTACTTCAGCTAAATAAACTGCAGTTCTGAGAAGTGTCCCATGAGGTCTTCAACGGGAAACAGTGTTCAGAATACCAGCCTCAAACTTCACTCAGAAATCCTGTCCAGCTGGGATAGATTCTGCCTCTTTGTGCTGGAACTGCAACATTTTTGCAAGCGCGCAACTGTGAAGTTGAAGGTAGATGTAAAGACTGGCCTGGCTCTTTCAGAGCAAGAGAGATCCGCTCACCCAAAGCCTGAAACAGAGCTGCAAAGCAAGGGACTATTTACGACTCAGCCCAGCCAGCCTGCAAGGCGGCAATCTCCTCTGAGCCTCCTTTCAGTCCCCGTGTCCTACCAGAAGTGCTGTGGGACACAGCTCTGGTCCCACTCAGAGAGGAAAAGCATCACTGGTGGGGTAACAGGCACATTCTCGGCAGTACCCAGCTCTTACGTGTATGTCAGTCGACTAAACCCAGATCCTGCTTAGTTTGAGAGCTAAAGGGATCACATTATGCACCGGTACAACTGCAAAATCAGTGCTGTTTTGCCCAACACATAATGGTACATGTTGTTACTGATTATAATTGTTTCAAGTAGGCAACAAACCTCACAATATGTACAGTCTTCAAAGTACCTATTAAAATGCATTTTTCTGTTGTAATTGCTTACTAAGATAGATGCTTTGATTTCTTCTCCTCACATCTGAGAAGCAATTGCACAGACCTATACTCAGAAGAATGCACATAATACACTTTAAAAACTAAGCATGAAGAATCAGTTTAAATTTCATTTAGTGTGAATTTGGGGAGAAAAATTATCCTTCTACCTTCTCACAGCTAATGCAGGAGGGTTTATTTTTGAATGAAGGCAATATGAGCCTAAATTAAATGTCAAATATAATTTAACATTAAGGCATGAAGTGGCTGAGTGTGTGCGTGGAAAAACTAGCAGCTCTTCTGAGTGGTTAATTGCTATCTACAAAATAATAACCTATAAAAAGATCTCTCATTTCAGCAGTGAGTCTTAAATTTACTGCACTGGAATAATTCTAACACAGTAGAGCTGAGAAGCCTTTTTAGTCACCTATGCCACATGAAGACTCCAGTGCCAAATAAAAACATGTACAATGTGGCTGTGTACTTCTCAGGGAGATGTCTAGACTCCTTTTGTAATCAGCAATGAGAAAGAGACACTTCTAGGCTGCAGTTCATCTTGTCCTAAACTAGGTATCTAAAATAGGCCTGAAGAATCGCATCTGAAAAATGCCTGTTTCTCTCCACTGCCTGCAAAGGAAGCCAGGAGTGATTGATTCAGAGGCAGAAAGCTACAATGTGGTGTGTAGTTCTGATCCTTTTCTGCCAATAGGATCAACTGAGCAATGCGGCATTTATTTTTCCTTTTCTTTTCCTCCAACACCTGGTAGGTGATTACTATTACTATTTGCATCAGAAAATGGCTGCTGTATGCAACATGCTACCTACCTGGGGAGGCAATGAAATTCTTGCCAGAAGAAACTCAAAAGTCCAAGATTTCCAAGATTTCAGCTCTTGAGATAAACTTTTGGAAGATAATCAAAGCAACCAAAACAGCTAAAACTGAGCAAAACAGTTCCAAGTGACTTAATCCTAAATGCATTTGTACATCTGTTTAATTCTAGCTCTACAAATAAATGCATAGGTAGATCTAGACAATATTTAAACAAGTTGTTGGTTACCAGTGGGTAAACGTCTGTAATCTGTGGTACATGGGACCAGCTAGAAACCTCCAATAAACTGGGAGAGTTTTCCTGGAATGAAGGGGCAATTTAAATAGGGGCAAAGAAAACAGAAGGAGGAGGACAGCACATGCTTTTTGTATCAGTATGCTTCCCTCTCCATGCTTTTTAGTAGGTGAACTGTTGATATCAGCTTGATTCTCCTAACAGAAACCTTTGGAAGATCCTCATTTTTTTCTCAGAGAATTAAAAGAGAGATTTGGATGGAAATTTTGATATATGTTCTAATGGCCTAAGGGCCAGTTACTGCTTGCCTTTAAGTTATGACATAATTTTCTCATTTTGCAGTATTCCTAAATATATGACAGCATAAATAATACAGAACATCCAGACCCAAATGAATTAGGAACAGCTAGACAAAATCCTGATATGCATAAAGTTAATAGCAAAACTATCATGAACTTAAATTGATTCACAACTTCAATCCTTCAGCATTTGTAACAACTAAAAATCTAAGATTGTTTCCAGAATATGAAATACCAATGCATCAATGTAATAGCTCTCTATGACTATTTCTGCTGCAAAAAGGAGAAAGAGATTTGGGATATGAGAGAACTAATGAAAATTAGAATCAGTTTTGTAAAGATATTATCATTGGGGTTAACGCATATAAAAATAATAACCTAACCTTCATCATGGTTTTCCGATGATGCAAGGTTATATTTGAGACACATAACACAATTGACCAACTTCTATTTGGTGATAGTAGCTTTCTGTGTTCATTTGGGCATGTCCTCTGACACAGAGGTTTTGATATTAAAGTCACAAGGGTCAAGGAAGGCATATGATAAAGAGACTGTGAGTTTTGGCAAATCAGTAAAGTTATCTGAAAATGAAAAATACTTTAAATGCTAAGAACTATTGTAAAATCCGAAAAACATTGGCTTAGAATTCTCAGCTGATAGATGCAATACGGAGGAAGTGATATGGATGAAAGCAAGTCTGGGCAAACAGCCTGGAATCACAAAGGAAAGCTATTCATTTCCAAACTTTTCTATACTAAAATAGCTGCATATAAGCACTAAGAAGCTGCCTTTTTATTTTCAGATGAAAAACTTTTAAATACAAACAAGGATGAGGCCTCATTGAAAGCTGCTGTAGTATTTGGTCTCCTATGTCCCTAAGTCAGCCCTGGCAGCAGACAAGTAGTCATGATGCTAGAGGACGAGGCCAGAGACGGTCAGACTCTATCTACGCAATCACACTGTGAATGGCCACTGCCAAATGTGCAAATCTGCGTGGTAGTTTTACACAGTGGCATGAGCCTCGGGCTTGGTGCTGACATCCCAGACTGCTTGCCAGCTTGGCCACCGCTTGCCTTCCCTGTGGATCGCTGGGTGCCAACCTGAGCTTTTTTGAGCAGATCCAAGCTCTTTCTGCCTGCTGTCTCTGAGACAAGTTGCTGCCCCATTGGCAAGTGCATCTCAGCATCATGAGAACAGCCCTGAATGATGTCAGTCACAGCAGCCGGAGCACAAGTCTTCATTTGTCAAAAAAAAAGTCACTCTTTGTAGCTCAAGAGGTTGCAATGGCCCTATGGAAGGTTCTTCACCTCTTCATATCCTCACTGCATTTCCTGCACCATAACTTCTGGCTACCCTCTGCTATCCTGGCCCATGAAGCAACATGAGGACAACCTGACCTGTCAATAAGAAAGTTTAAATTGCCACCTCAGCAGCTATTGCATGGTTGGAGAACAGACCATCCACTAGACCCAAGATTGCTTTGGAAGCTTTGGCTCCTGTGGCTATGGTAAGTTGCACGTGGAGGGAGGATTACTTATGCAAGCATGTATTGCAGTGGATAAAGAAAGGGTTTAATTCAAATCAAAGCGCAGACAAGGTAGAAAAAAATACCAGCAATGAGGAAGCTATGCTGGGTCAACTGGTGTTAAAAAAAAAAAAAAAAAAAAAAAAAAAAGGAAAGCAATGGGATGCAAGTGTAACTCAGCTTTATATTATCAAAATCTACCAGGACAGGCTGGTGGGATATAACGCCAGGATTGGGGAGAGAGAATAACAGTCTGTTTGGAGGGGTTACAGAGGTCAAGCTTGCTGCTAGTATTTTGGTGACCACTGAGCATGTCTAGGAGCATGGGAAGGCAGGTCAGGAGCAAGCCTGAAGCCTTTGCTCGTGCCAGGGAGACCCTTCTGCTGTGGGTATGCAAAGGGAGAGTGAAAGCATCAGCTATAACTTGCACTGAAAGGAGGACAAGAACATCTATGCACAGTGACTCCAGTGATTAAGTTGTGAGGAGGGAAAGGGGACAGAATAAAAGGTCTATGTGGCAGCTGGGGGAGGAACAGTGAAACTCTGGCATGGGCAAATGTTTCTTAGCCTGGCATAAGGTCTGCTGGCGTCAGTTCAGCCAGAAATAATAGTTATTTATCAGCAATTCTAAACTGGCACAATGTGATTTACAGCAGATTACTGATTTGTGTCACTTAGTTGCTGCATTTTCTACAAAGCACTTAGAGCCCTTATGCCTACGATTCAGCTACAGTCTTAGCTTCTTAGGTTACTTTAGAGACCTAAGAAGATTTTAGCTAATATGTGGTAACCTACTCCTATCAGTGGCACAGTGCTTTGTTAACCTAATTCACTTATCACTAACTCTGCCTTCTGCATTTTGAAGTCATAAAGAATGTTTTAAAATGAGAAATGATCACTTTTCCCACCAAGACAGGATCTGAATACCATATATTACTGGTCATCATATTAAAAATCTAATCACAGTTTTTTTTCCTATGATTTCCTATTCTTCTTATGCAAACTAAACTTTATCACAAATAATTAATATCTTTCTCTGACACCTCAAGAATTGTTGATTTTTCAGAAAAGTTGGGCAGTCACTGAGCTAGAGCTAGTTGAGCTCTAGCAAATTTTTCTGAGATGGTTTAGATGTTGCTGTTTCAAGTTATTTTTCCCATCCTTCTGCCAAAATTACTGGGCAGAACTGGCAAAATAAAATGTGGACCCATAGCTCAGCTAATTCCACATGCAGCCACTTTATCAGTCTGCAAAGCAGCTCACCTGAAGTACAGGTGTCCTGTCCTTTTTGCTGATGCTGCTACAGGGCAGAGCTGAAAGAAAAGCTTCCATCAAAAGCCTTAAAAACAAAAGATGGGAAAACAGATATGGCTCCAAACTACCTCTGTCCCACTGGCCCCCTCACTGAACTCGAGTCACAGCTCTATTTCTCTACAGCTATCCTATCTCTGCTAGCTGCTAATGCTAGCTCGGGTCCTCTATTACAGGGCATGATGAAAAGGAAGTTTTGAGAGGATGACCCACAGCTTAGCTAAACCTTTTATATTTTTAGAGTTCCTCAGTCAGCTCCTCAATATCTTTTCTGGTTTCTATCATATTTCCAGCACACAGAATGGAAATACAAAGTGCCAAATAGATTCAGCTATTTGTAAGAGAAAGCCAAAACCTTCTGTCCTCTCTCAATGATCTCTGACTTTCAGAATCTTGCCTGAACATTCATCAAATATTCCCTTTGTCTGTTGTCATCCCTCTTAAATACATAAAGAACTCATTCATGAATGTATAAACTTTTGTCAGTCTCTAAAGTAAACGGAGTTTTCTTTTCAAATGCCTTATTTAAGTCAAAATCACTCAGTGCATGGTGCTCTGTACTGTTATCCTCCTTTCTTCAGAGAGCGTTTCTGCTTTTGATCCTTTATTCCAGACTTCTTCCCACCACTGATTTCTCTGTCAATTTGGGAGCTAGGTCCTGTGTTAATGTTTAGATGGTATATTTTGATGTTTTTCCTTTCTCATTTTTTAAAAAATATCCCTTTAAAAATTGGTGCTGGTAAAGGTTAAAGAAGCTCAAGGCTAACGTAGTTGAGGTCTTTGTTCTTTCTTCTCCACCCTCCTGACTTTATGTGAAGGAACAGTCAAGTTACCATGCATGGGCCAGAAACTGCATTTGAGCTTCATCGAAGTTTGTACCTATGCAGGTCCCAGACTTTGGTCCATCCTACTACAGAATAAGGTCCCAAGCTCTGAAAGGACTAAAGACTGTAGTCCAGGAAGGAGAAGCGTTCAGTTCCTCTTCAGTGAAGAGAAATCAGGCTCTCAATTTTTCACTTTGAATCTTTCTGCCCCCCATATTACCTGCCAAAGGAACTATGATCTTGCTTTATAAGCCGTTTCTGTCAGGCTCTGCAAGAAAACCACCATTTAGGATTCAGGAGAGGTGTCAACTCTTTCCAAACAACAGTGAATACTGTTTGGCCACTGCTTCACATAATACCTTTTCTGTATTACACGGTTAAACGTTGGTTAACTTATTCTTATTTGTCTAGAGGAGGAGGAGTGGTAACAAGCTGGCAGAGATTGAGCCAACTGTAAGACAGAACATAGGCAAAAAGAGTGAAGAAATCTTTCTCTGGCAGAATTGCAACTTCTATTTATATATATATTTTATAAACTTTGACATTACACTCTCTTGCAGAGATAGAGAAGTCTCTGTAAAGAAGCAGTGGAGAACTCTGAGACAGTAATTGGAAATGTGTCCTTCTGTGGATCCTATCCTCTGCTGGTGTTCAGCAATAAAAAGAGAATTGCAACCATGAATCACAAGCACTACTGTGCTGTCTTAATACTGCCTTTCAAGAACTGAAGAGACAAATACTACTTAGACAAGGAGAAACCCTCATATATCTGATACACCTCCAAATGCTTTGTGATTAATCTTTTTTCTTAAAAACAAACACAACAAAACAAACACTGGTGAACAAAAAAAGTCCTACATTCGACAATCTAGATTTCTAAAGCCTTGATGGAATGAGGCCATTGGTGAGCAACAGTAGAACTTTACATAGAAAAAAAAACCCAAACACTTTACTAAAGCTATCAAAGGAGCTATTCTTTTAGTCAGTTTTGGAGTAAATAAAACAACACTTACTCCGTTAAGTGATTTGTTTGCATTAAATGATTCATTTGCATTTATTTGTCTAATCCAAGAGAGGTTATTGTACTGCAGCATACTCACACATTCAATCAGGCTATTCTTTAAAGCCAAGTACTGCTCCTTCTAAAGTGGGAGTGTATTTTAGTGGGGTTGGAATCCACTACAGAAATTAAAGAGTTTATTATCCTGTATTGTACGTATCATGCTTGCTTGTTGAAACAACATCAACCTTTCACCAGTGGGAAGCGGGTGGCCCTGGGTGTAGGCCTGGGACTGCCAGATGGGATGCTAGATTCACTCCCTGACATGCCCTGTAGCCCTGTGAGAATCACTGTGAGTTGCACTTGCGCAGGCTCTGGTGCTTGCTACTCTTCTTGCTGCTAAGCACTTTTTGAACGGTTTCTGCAAACCTCTTTAGGATTGTGATCCTACCGTGCTAAGCTGGAAGGCAGCGAGAGGTTCAAGTGCAGAAATGTTGTGTAAAGTGAAGCGCCCAAGTTCTCTCGCCTCCTGCTTGCAGGTGAGGCTGGAGTTTGCAGTTAGGCTGACTTTCACTGCATTTCTGCCTACGTGCTTTTGCTGTTTATCTTGTCCTGGCACTGGCCACTGAGCTAGTAGAAAACTATTAAAAAATAGTAAGTGAACAGGTTTTTGTGCTTTTAGCACCCTGAACCGGCTCCCCGTCACTGAGCCAGGAAGGAAATGGGAGCACATGGCTAGTGCAGGACAGCAGATAGTTTTCACACCAATTTAAATATATAGTTAAACCACTCCCTCAATTTACCCATCAATAAATGGGAGTAAAGATCCATCTTTATGCTCAGTGCTTTAGGAGCTGTGGTTGAAAAAAACACTTACGTAAGCGCTAATGCAATCTGAATAAATGGTGGCATTTAGGCAGGGGCAGATGGGGGTGGAGGGAGAGAAGCATTACATAATGTAATTGGAGATTTAGCCAAAGATTTACATTTTGAGTGGGACAAACTGGATGGCCCAGAAACCAGCAGTTAAACAAACACAGAATTTGTAAACCCATTCAGGATTTGTAAAAAGTATTGTTGTTTTACTACTGTTATTTATCTTGATCGCGTTTGTTCTGCTTAGAAGAAATAAAACACAGGCACTTTTTGCTTTAATTGCTGGGCCTATTCTTTAGTAAACAATGAAAAGTGATTAGAGATGTTTTTTGGCATGCACAGTCCAAAACCACCTAGTGAGAGTTCAAAGAACAAAGCAAATGCTTATTGGAAGAAATTACTCAGCTAACTAAACTTGTGTATCTTTGAGTCAGACATTTTTTCAGCATCCTTACCCCATTTATCAATGCACAATTACTGTCACTATTGTGTTGTGTCATTAGGCGTAAGGTTACAAGTGCCAGTCGGAATAAAAAAATTGCAGTAATGTTGGCATAATTTTTCATTATCATCTTCATTAACCACAGCTAGTGGGAGTAAGAGTTTATCCTTGCTGTTGTCATCGTCATGACAACGCTTCCAAAGCTTGTCTGCCGAGGGTCCACCACATACAAAAACCTGAATGTCCTCATTATTCCGCTTCTCACACTCTCACCCATGCCAAGGGTGATCCAAGATGCACAGGGCCCTTGATTTATCCCCTGTGATTTCTCTTGACAGCCTGGTATGGTGTCTCAGCTTAAGGCAATCGGTCTGATTTCACAGTTTAATTACTGCTAATCTGAAGGAGCGTGGCCAATGCTAATGAGCCAGCAGCAATCAAAGCAATAACGGCTAAACTCGCCCCGATTCATTCTTCTGTTTTTAATACAACACCCCTGCCCCAAAATAAGCAGGTAATTTCTCCCTCTCTGCACAACTGTAGTGAAAGAATATACCATGTCTGATGTACAATTTGTTGCTATTTCAAAAGTATACTGAAGGATGGCTTTATATTCTGCACTTAACGCTCTATTTATTGTTAGTTTCTCAACAGCTTTGATTCAAGAAAAGAATCAATAGCTGGATGAGTCACTAGAAAAGACTCATTAGCAGATCACGAGCTTGACTGCAGAATGTCCGTGGTGACACACTGGGGCCAAATTTGGGATGAAGGCCCCCTTCATTTTTGCAGCTGTTCATCTCTGAATTCTGCAGCAAATTAAAGCATCTATCACAGCACTGCAAAAGAGAATCTGGACTACGTAGAAAGGGTTTTATTGTAAAAGAAATTTATTATAAAACTGGATACAATGTACACTGCAAAATGACCAGCGCCCTGAGTTAACACTACACAATGGTGGTGACAAAACATAAAACTAGCATCACAGAAGTTGTCAGAGAGCTCAGAGCATCACCGACCAACACCATGGCTGCCTCATGGGAATGGCTCTCTTTGGAGATCTTGCACAATCTCTCTTTTCCTAAACCTCTCTGCTATCGTTGAAATAGTTGAAGAAAACACATAAAGAAACCTTCAGGACTGATTCCTCTTGTTCACACTAGCACACACATCAGGAGCAACTGCAGGAAAATAAGGAATTACAGCAGCCCGTAGGAGAAGCAGGCCCTGCACGATCTCTCGGCGCCGCTGCGCGCCCGTCAGCTGGCTGACGAGGGCCTGCGGATAAACTTCCCCCGGCGGTTTCCCCCTCAGTGCAGAACCTCCAGTTAAAATATTTACCCAGCTGCACTGCGATGGTTCCAGTAAGATACAAAACCTTTTAGCATTTCTCCGAAGAGAAGATCATGTATTAGAAACAACAGGCCCAACATCAGTGTAAATCGAAGCTATTTCAGGCAAGCTTTGTAGAGCCATTTCCTGTTTCTCCAGTTTTTCCATTCACTGCCTGTACTCCAGTGAGCTGTGAGTAGATTCTGGGCTATTCTTTAGGAATTAGTCAAAATACCCTGTGTTAAAGTGCAACTATGTGTAATTTATGATACATAAATACGAACTGAGGTAGTATTTTGCTTGTTAAATGACACTGGAGGGAGAATGATAGAGAACTCAGCCATAAATAAAAGGTTTTAGAGGAAATTTTGAAGAATATTAACAGGTTCTTGTGTCTGTCTCAAAATTTAATATATCTTTACCTCAAATTTGATGCAACTCAGTTAACCTGAGAGAAAATACATTTTTAAGAACTTACTGGGCACTAAAGAATCCCTGACTAAAGTGCAAAATCTCTTCCTCTTTGCTCATAAAAGTGTTTAATAAAACTGGAAATAGTAGAATGTACCATTTGCTTTTTACAGAAGTGTTATTTAAATGTGTAATATAGCAAAACAATGTCACTTAATAGAATTCAGTATATTATAAATTATCCCATCCATTCATTAAAGAACTGTTCTGTCAATGATTCTTTCACAGTCACAATATTGTGCTGGAAAGCAGAAAAGCTCACACTGTAATGCAACAGGGAGATCTGTTATTTTGCAAGTCCACACATTTTCACCCTCTTTCTGTAAAAGAAAAATAATGCTACGAGTACTCAGAATATGGTGATTTCCATAAGATATATTAGAGAGAGGGTGCCACAAGAGGGGAACATCATTCTAATGATATTTTATACTTCATCATAGCACTGTCAGAAGATGCCAATGGAGACTCCAAGTCATTTTAAAGAACCACTTCATTTACAGGGAAAGAGTTCACTCCTAATTAAGTTGGAAAGCCGCTGGGGCTTTCCCCAGCCTTTGCAATTGTGATTTCCTTGGAGAACTCCTGATAAATCTAAGAGAACCAGAGATTGCAGTGTGATTAAGGCCCTGCTGACATACACATTTAAATGGTGCTAGTCAAACTATGCCATAAACCTTACACAAAAATATCTCTGTCCACAACAGCTCAGGCAAACTGAGCTAGAAGTCTTCTAGTATTGACAGTAATATGCTGCAACTATGAGGCACAAGTGATAACATATAAAAGAAGAAAGAAATCTAGGATTAAGATATTGCTAATCTACAATAGTACACTTCCTCTATATTATTCTGCCTTAGCTGAAGAACTGGGAAATCTTGGTGTAAAATAATAAAAAAAAATCAGTGTAGGGAACTGCAAAATTCAGGCTGTATGAGAGCTACAATTCCCTTATCTTCTACCTTAGAATGTGTCTATACAGTGGAAATGTAATCTGGTGCTACCAAACTGATCTGAGATATCGACATGGCACATCTCAAGCCCTTTAAATAAAACTACCATATGTAAGGCTAAATTCCCTGATATGGTTCACAAACAAGTACATCTGTACACCAGGTAAAAGAGAAGGAGGGAAAGTGGCACAGGTCCTATTTACAGTGAAATTATTACCGAAGTAAATATACGTACAAGTATAAGATGAGAATCAGATGACTTGAATTCCACTTAAACCCCTGTATTAGTTGACTCTGAGCTAATCTGATTATATCTAGCATGACTATCTGTAGGTTGTCCACACAGATGTACTCCAACATACAAAGCAAGAAAATGGAAACTCTCATTTATAGTTCTGACTTGTTTTCCCCCTTTTACTGATCCATCAGAAGATCTAGACTGATAAGTCTTCAGTGAAGAGTAAGCAGTAGACATAGGTTCTTTGGCAGAATTGAGGCCTTGTAAATTTGGGTCAAGGCCCCCGCCACCCCCCAAGTTACATGAGAAAGCTGCACTAGAGGAGGGAATTAATTTTACGTCTTTCTGAATAACAGCAAGTATCACATCCATTGAACTATCCTTCTCTTCCCATAAATGAGAATTTCCAGCACGAGTGTAAAGCCTTTCTTAGTACTGAAGTGATACAGTCATCAAATAGGAGGTGTCATTAACAAATGTGTGGTGTGATGGATCCTGTAACAAAAGGAACATAATGCTGAGTGAGGAAGACTTTTAAAAGACAATACAGAGACACATCAGCTGCATGAAAGTAATGCAAATGAAACAATAGACTGTTCAGAAGTCTGAGCTGATTTCCTTCTGGATGTTGTACATTTGCAGAAATCAGCAGGATGTGGCAAACTGGTCCTCTCTCCCAAGAAGGAATTTCTCAAATAATAGTCTACCAAGCAGCCAGACCCAGTGCTATTGAGCCTGTACTTCTTGCGTAGTTTGAACAGATTCAATTTATAAGCTATAATAAAGCAACAGCCTTCTATTATCCTAAGAGAATGTTGCTGCTGAGATTTTGCAAGAAAGGAGTGGATAGAAGTAGCAGGTCACTGCCATGGAAAGAAGGAACCCGAGAAATCATGCAGAGGAAACAGAAGAGAGGACGTTTGAAGCAAACACAATGAGAGAAAAACAAAATGAATAAAACTGGAGAGACCTTCAAACAGAAACTAACGTCAGAGGCAAAGGAAAATAAAAGAAAGCAAACTTGGTTTGTTTAGCAACCAAGACTAATTCCCCTTCCTGTTAGAAAAGACCTTCATAGATCAAAGTATTTAGAGCGCTCTGAATTCCACTTGGGCAACCAGCGATATCCTGATTAGATTTGTATTTAAACAGAATTCTCATACATTTCAATTATTAGAATCATTGGAGCCAAGTGCTCTTTCAAGTTAGACCTAAATTATCCAATCTCTAACAGAAAGTGAAAAGGCATACAATATTGATACCAAACATTGCTCTGTAGAATCAGATATACTTCTAGCAGTCAGGAGCATAAGTGGAAGCATTTAGTATGCATACAGTTTCACTGGCTAGTAGAAAACTCACTACAGCAAACAAAAAAAAAAGCATGTTCTTCAGTTTTAATTGCTAAAACATTCGAAGTATAGTCTTTCAGGCTAATCTTCAACAAATAATTACTTCTGTGTGCCCCTGGAAACCTCCCAAAAGATACCACAAAAGGGACTGATTTGCAAACGCTAGGGCTAAGCATTTTCTAAAAGCAAGCCCTCTGATAGCATGTCATTTGGGGATGCAAGGACAGATGTACCAGGAGTCTGTTTAAATGATGATGTATAACTGATTGATTTACATATTTGACTATCCCTAGTAGTGGACAAGAATCTCAGGATCTCCATGAGCCAGCAACGTGCCCTTGTGGCCAAGAAGGCCAATGGTCTCCTGGGCTGCATTAGGAAGACTGTTGCCAGCAGGTGGAGGGAGGTGATCCTGCCCCTCTACTCAGCCCTGGGAGGCCTCATCTCGAGTCCTGTGTCCAGTTCTGGGCTCCCCACTACAAGAGAGACATGGAGCTACTGGAGAGAGTCCAGGGTAGGGCTACAAAGATGATCAGAGGGCTGGAGCACCTGCCCTGTGAGGAATGACTGTGAGAGCTGGGCCTCTTCAGCCTGGGAAGGAGAAGACTGAGGGGGGATCTTATCAGTGTGTACAAGTACCTGAAGGGAGGGTGTCAAGGGGACGAGGACAAACTCTTTTCAGTTGTCCCGTGTGACAGGACAAGAGGCAATGGGCAGAAATTGAAGCACAGGAAGTTCCGCCTGAACGTGAGGAGGAATTTCTTCCCTGTGAGAGTGATGGACCACTGGGACAGGTTGCCCAGAGAGGTGGTGGAGTCTCCTTCTCTGGAGATCTTCAAGGCCCGCCTGGATGCAACCCTGTCTAACGTGCTCTAGGCGACCCTGCTGAGCGGGGCAGTTGGACTAGATGATCTCCGGAGGTCCCTTCCAACCTTACTGATTCTATGATCTATTGAGACAATCTTGGGAGATGAGGAGATTCACCCTTTTTGAAAAATAGCTTAATGGGTAATACCACCTAAACACAAGCAAAGTGGTCTGGAAGGTATCTCTATAAGTGTGTGGGAATTAATGGAATTTTTAGTAGTTACTTTAGTGCACAAGAACATATATAAGGACAAAACATTCAGCATTTGCTTAAAACCCATCGAGTTATAAATTCTGTAAATAACTGCTTTTCAGACTTAGTCCTTAGAAGTATCACTTTCATTAGAACTGATACATTTTGAATCCAAGATGTAAAAATACCAAAGATCCTTATATTTTTGTAGCATGCTTCTATTTTCAGAGTAATATTAGAACTACTTAAAAATTATGATTTTCTAATCTATTTTGGTTTCCTTTCAGTACTGTATAAAATTTACTGTTTCAACTTCTGTTTCCTGCTATTCAGCAGACCCTAGGGGTCATGGTATTACTATGTCTTATACTCTCTTTAAAATTAACAAGTGTTTGAAAAATAATGGGGAGAATTCATAAGCACAGGAGATTGTCAGTGAACATCCCTCTACAAAGTTCAGCGAACCAGCCCACTCCTCCTATATCCCAGACTTTTACCACTGAAAGAGATGAAAGCTCTGAATCACAATACAGCAAAATGAACTTCACCAAAGCTTAGTCTTTGCCTGGGCCTCTGATTTGGGACTGCTCCAATCCTCCCTACTCCATCAGTGATCCTTTGCCATGCTTTTTCACAGGGTCCTTCCATGGTACCCATGCAACATCCTACTGCTGCTCCCAGTCCCTTCCTTATTATATCAGTTTTCTCCTAAGAGTGACTCAGCCCATCTCATCTACAAGAAGCAAAAAAAGGAAACAAAAATGTTTTAAAAAAATATTGTGGTCATCTCGCTAAATCTAGATATATCCTTCTGCTGTATTTTCTCAGTCTTCTCAGTGATTCTCTGTTTGTGCAGTACCAAATGCAGTTACCTGGGCAAGAAACTATTTTTTTCCCTATCTTACAAGAGACTTCATATGTCTTCGAAACTCTAAAATAATAACACATAATAATAATAATTAAAGAACAAAGAATACTTGTAATTTTTCCCTTATTTTGACAAAATTCAAGCAAAACAAACCTACTATTTATCTATAAACACAATATCAACAATGTACCTGAATTACTATTTTCTCTTATTTGATAGTTTAAATATTTTTGGAAAAATACTAGGTGTACACCTGCTGTTTCCACCGAATAATTCCTCCAGAAGGTAGGATGAACCTCACTGTTTTCTCGTAGACAGAAAAATAAATAAGAACTGTATTATAAATTTACCAGTCAGGTTCAGGCCTCATTTCAAGCAAGCAAAATGTCTGGGAAAAAATCGTATGTGCAGTAGCTAAAAAGGCACTGGTCTGAAAAATTGATACAAAAACTTAAAAGGGATATAAAAATGCTAATCTATCCCATTTTCTGTCTGCGGGAATTATCATTTTATTCCTTTGAAGGTCTAGCCCATTCTACTAGCCTATATGCTCAAGTGACACAAATTTTAGACATTAATTTAGATACTTGTACCCCTTTAGGTCCTCTGATCTCTTAGGATCCTGCTGAAGCTGATGTAACTGGCTATTATTCATTTCTACCTGACCAGGTAAAATTCTAGAGTCAGTGTCTTACTTTGCTCTCTATCAACCAGAAGGAAAAACAGCCAATGACCTTCTATTGCTAGAGAAGTACACAGTCTTCTTCATCACTAACTGTGGTAACAGCTCAAGGTGGACATGCAGAACCTTTGGAGAGTTGTTATTGCAGTTCTGACAAGCCCAGATGCAAATCTTTTGGGATTATCCAAAGCCCTGCTGTGGAGCACTTCTCCCTTTTAACCTTTCTGTATGAAACATCTATGTCTCTAGAAAGGATTCCCATTTTCCTCCCACACCCGAGGAAATATTCAATATTCACATTGAGGTGCTCTGGGAGGTGGGCCACCAACTGCAGATGCCATATCTGTGTGCTTCCAAAATTCATGCGTTTGCATAATACTTCTATTTTCTACCAATACTGTTGAGTCTGAGCAGTCCCCAAATTCAGCAGGCAGCCACATTTAGCCAGTGAGCTATAAAAATGACAAAAAGCAGGAGCTTCTGACGTGTTTAGAGAGCACCTAGCATGCTGAAGCACTATTCTGAGTAGATGCTTTAGGGCATTAATTAATGACAAATAAATCCTTCCCAAAAGAATATCTATAAAAGTGGAAGACGAAAAAAAAAATCAGTCAAAATTCCCCAGTTCTAAGCAGTTTAATCACTTCTGTTCAAATGATGGGCTAAGTAAAGCCATTTTACCTGCCCCTAGTATTTAAATATCTCACATAACAGCTACTGTGCCATCCTCTACCATAATCTCTGTAGGACAGGAACAAAAACAAACACCTACCTTCCATTTCAAGCTATTTTTAGTGAGATATATGAATCATCTTTGTCAACATGACCCAGAGGATGTTGCAAGCCCTAAGAAAAACTAACACAAGTTACTCTTTTCATTGCATCATTAAACACATTTCAAGAATATTTTAAAATCACGTTCTGTCAATTATTTTTGTGAAAATGTTATTAAGCTTCTTATCATGTTCTTCAGATCAGAAAAGACGTGATTTTTCTTGTGTGTTACTTACAGACAAGAAAAAGGAGAAATATTAGCAATCTTTAGGTTCCCTGTTCGGTATCTTCATACAATTAAGTAAATAAAAAGAGATGCAATGGATATATGCTCTAAATCAGCTTTAGTGATGGCAGAGAATGACTTTTTAGTAAAGAACCAAAATGAATATATCAGTCAGCCTTTATTGTAAAGGCTTGTATGGGAAAGAGAGGGGAAGAAAAAAGGGGAGGGATGATAGTCCATGTTTAGGCCAGATCATTGAGTTTTAACTGCCATAATGAAATGCCGCTGACGAAAGTCTCTCCAGCCACTGAATCCCATCAGGGGCTCAGAGAGCCTGCTGGACTCAGGGTCAGAGCCCCAAAGGGATTTAGATGTGTAACTCTTTCTAAGGTTCCCAACTCTCATAATCCTAAGGGCAGTTCATTGCTTAAATAACCTGGAAGATACGAATCTTCGTGCTCTTTCCCAACCGTACTAAAACACCAGCAACACTGGGTGTAGCAAGTGCTGAGCGCTTCTGTTGAATGCAGCTGCACTATGCAGAGCTACTAATACATCCACCTCTCAGTTAAAGTTCAGCTTAGCAGAGAAAAGTCAACATCATCATAACTGGACATCTGAGTAACTCATCACTGATATGGGGGCGGTTTGCCCCCCTTGTGTTTTATGCTGTCTTCTGACTCAGACTTGTCCTGCTTATCACTTTATTTACCTCCTCATTATCTTTTCAACCATAAAAAGAAGATAATTCTTTTTTATTTAAATGGAAACTCATGATATAACTAAACACTCACTGCAGATAAAAAATTCTGTGGTTTAAGAAGTTTCTATTCTCTCTCACTTTTTGTTATCACCTCTGGGACTCTGTTGAGTCAGCAGGCCACAAGGTATGAGCACTTCTCATTAGCCCTAGGGCGAAGGCAACGGGGTTACTGAAAAAAGGTAAATCTTTCCTCACAGATGACCAAATTAGAGCTGGCATCTTTGGTGTTTCTGACTGAAGCCAGTTTAACTGTTTTCTAGCTCTTGCCTAAGGATAGGCCTATCCCTGCCTCAAGTTGTTTTCAGAAAAACCTTTAACTAACTGAAAGAGTCCAAGAGGGTGTGATAGAAAGAAAACTAAACCAAGCATGTCTGGAAGCCAGAAAGGTGGATGGAGGGGGAATAAAATAAGTGCTCTGTCCACAGCGGGGTTCCCAAAACCTTAAAGCTGCCTTTGCAGTATTTTCAGAAGGACATATGGAAATAATGACAAGATTTGTTTCTGACCAGCAGACAAAATAAAGATGAAATTACTGCATAGGAATATAAGAACAGCAACAGTGTATTCAGTACTCAGTCTCTAAGTGTGGCAAATGGGAAATGCCTGGGAGAAGTGCAGAAACAGCAAAGTATCTACAATATTTCCCTGATGTAATCTTCTAAATTCTGTCAATCCAAGACTTTGGATTTTCCTGAACTGAAAGATGTATCCAGACCATTATATTTAATGAACTTGGATGTATCTTCTGTCCTAAATTAGTCTAATCATTTCTTAAACCCCTTTAAGATTCTGGTATCCAAAACATCTGGTAGCAACAAAGCCCTCAATTTATTATGCATTATGAAGAACAGGGCTTTCCCGCTGCCTGACAATTTCAAGGCGCTCCCTACTTCCTGTTCTATGATAAAAGGGGAAGATCGTCTCCTCTCTGCATCTTCGCTATCATTTAAAATGTCATACACCTTCCTATAACTTTGTTGTTCACAGTACTATGCGCACCTGGAGACCTTCTCATTTCTCCTGAAGAGATTTGGTACATTCAGTCTCTCCTTGTACAGAAGCGGTTCCACTGCTCCGTCCTGCTGTTAGCCTTCTCTGCAGCTCTTGTAGTTCTGGTGGAGACAGAGTAACAAGAACTGCACACACCATTCAAAACACAGGTACATCACGAATTGGGGCCCGGATGGCATTTTCTCTTTTGTTCTATTCCTTTCTTGGTTTCAGTTTGATGAAGTTGTATTTTACAAGCTTCTGGGCTGTATGCCAGCATGATGTGAGATGACTTCATGTTTTCAGGGTTATTTTTCTAAAACGCAGCTTCTCACCAGTCAGCTCCCCAGGAAGGAGGTGAATTGTCCATGCCTGAGGAACCACTACTACCTGTGTGCGAGAAGCCTTTGCTGTAGATTTCATGTGAAAGCAAGTGTTGCTGTGCTGGAAAAGATCTCTTCAAGAGAAGGCAGGTCCACACCGTGGCTGAGCGGCTGCATGAGACTCCACAGTATTCTCATGTAATTAGAAAACAGCTGTGAAGAAACAGTCAATTGTTTTTTGGCAGTCACGGCCAATTTTGCACCAATGGAAATGATGAATTAAATCCTGCAAGTTTACAATATCTGCTGCGAGTGTAATGGCAGAGGCCACGCTAATGATTTTAAATCTCATTTATGCCATTTTTGGCTGATGGAATATTCCCACATCCCCCAGAAGCCTCTGGTGTGAAGGAATTCCCCTACACTTTGCCATAACCCCTACTGGGAAGCAGAGATGGGAGCCAGCAGGTTGGATGCAGAAATCAGACAGCAACCTTTCAGCCACAGACTGGGTATAGTACATTCGTCTTTCCTTCCAAAGCAAAAACTGCCATGCATTACTCAACCTCACCAAATAAACATAAAACTGGCAGGAAAGAATAACACAAAATGCCATTACCACTAGGCTCCATCTCTGTGACTATCAACCCCAGTCCACCGCAATATATTAATACATCAGAAATGTTCAGCTAGGAGAACAAGTGTTATTCCTTTAAGCGTGTCTCTCATCTCAACATATGCAGTTCTACTACGGCTATCAAATACCAGTCTGTGAACTAGCATCTTCTCCTAAGATGTGTACCATTTTACTGTCTGAACAACAAAAACAAGCTCTAGGGCCACATTTTCTTGCTGAGGCTCCCGAAACATCTTCCAAAATTATTACATGGATCAGCTGTGATCGGAAATGCTTCTTAGCAGGATAGATGCTAAAAACATATTTTTGCATTTGTGTTTTGCGTTTTCCTGTTAACAGGAATAATGTGCGATCCAGTTGGCAGTATGTTTGCCTACGTGCAAACTTTGCAGTAGAGATGTTAGAAACAACATTTCAAAATGGCCTTTTGCCCTTCTTGTTCTGACCTGAAAATATCTCTATGCCAGTCTTTAGAAGGAAGTATTTTTGGCTAGATATTCAATAATTTCAATAGAATTAGCATGGGACAGAAATGCCATCCAAAAATGGATTCATGTTTAATCTGGTAATCTGATCCCATATGGCACTGGAGGAGTGGGAGGAATTAGTGTTCACTGCTTAAAGAAATTGCCCAGAAAATGACTGCCGAAGACAGACCAAATAGTATCTCATCAGCATTCAGCGTGAAAAGGGCAAACAACACAGGAACAAGAGAAGTTAAAAGGTAAGCCAGCAAAGAAAGCCAAAATTTGTTCTTGCATTACTGGGAAAGGGATAACAATCAGATGACAAAGGCAACTTCACAAAGTACAGGATATAAATAAAGAGGAATTAGAATACATTGCACAGAAGGGAGGAAGGCAGTATAAAAGCAGAATATAACAATAAGCCAAGCTCTATCCCTAAATACCCATTCACCTTCTATGCAGTTCTGAGAAGGTGTTAAAGCAAAGTTTAGTACCATATTTATCAATCATCCCAAGATAAGGGACCTGAAGGTCTCAGACACACGGCTAATAACGTCTGTGGTTCTGCTACTGGCTACGCTTCAGGTCGTGGTTGCAGGGGCACATTTCTGGGAGGCAAAACAGGCTGAAGTGGTTCTCTCTCCCTGCCCTCATCTCTCAGTTCTGGTGATCCACTTGTCTGTGGGACTTTGTGGTGAACTACATCGGAAACTCTCCTCATATAAACCTAATCCTGAATTAAAGATATACTCAGTCTTTTTTTTTTTTTTTTTTTTTTTTTTTTTTTTTTTTAATTCAGATACAGTCACCCAGTTCATCTGTTGTCCTGCAAAGAGTGGCAGTGGCACAGCAGAGGAGCCACCCCTGGGGTGAACAGTTGGAGATAAATGAATGAACAGATGGAGATGAAAAGGAAGAGAACAGGAACTGCTTATACTGGCTTTGATGCCAGGTGTGATGTCCACAGACCCACAGCCTCAGAGCTCCCATTTTATGCTGTTAGTATCTGCGCAAACACAGTAAACAAGGTTCTCTGTGATAACAAAAAAAGAGAAAAAAAGAAAAAAATATGACCAGAAAGAAGAAGAAGAACTGGCAGATGAGACCATCCAAAGCACTGCAGATTCTGGAGCTCTCACTAATTTCATTACACCTCCACTACGTTCTCTCCCTTCTAGCAAGATGTTCAGTTTCCCTGACCTGCCAGGTCTTCTACTGCCTCACGTTTGAAAACATCCTTTAGGGATATCAGCCTTTCACTTGGCCCATCCCCAAAAATCCCATAAGGTATTAAGAGATCTTCCTGTCACTGAAATAATGGAAGCTGAAGGGCATCAAAACTATGGTCAGGGAAGCCCTGGTGAAACCAAAATATAATTTCATCTGTTTGAGGCTGCAAATCTATTCAATGATTCTTGTGTATGATGATTCTGTGTAACTTGACATAGACACATAGCACAAGTTAAAAAAAAACAAAGAAAAGCTGCTTTCCCCATCCCCCCTTTTCCGGGAAGGGAAGCATTCAGCAGAACAAAGTGCCTGTTGTAAAATGAAATAAGATGTGACTGTTCCCACTATGGAGATTACACAAAATACACCTCTAAAGAATTATTCTGTTGCTTACTTCTGGGGTAAGAATAAAGGATTTATCTGTACAAGCAGCTCAGACTGGGCAGTGCAGTGGCTAATGAAACCCATGCCAATATGTGTCCAAATCCTTCCCTTTGTGTCACCAGTTCAGCACACCAATTTGTGGCAAAGCTGCGAAATGAAAAATCACAGCCCAGTGCACAGAGATAATATAGACAATAACTAAGCTTTTGCTGTGTGCTTATGCACATATGCAACACCCAGCATTCAGCTCAGGCAGAGCTAGGCAGGCTCACCAAAGCCAACACTCCTGAGATAAGAAGTCCAAATTAGGAGCGAAAAAAAAATCTCTCAGGTGTACTCCACAAACACAGCAAAATACGGCACTTTTTGACTGTTATCCTATGGTTCTGAATGAGCACAACTCTTGGGTCTTACACAAGAATCCAGTGACAAGATTAGGGCTATGATATTAGAAGTTTAATGGACATACTCTTTACTCTTAATTCTCCTTTTACTGCCTCCCACTCACCTCCTCTCCTTCTCATCAGACTACTTAAAGATGTCCAAAATCTCAAAAAAATACAGTTTGAGAAAAAAAAAAATAATTGTATCTGTAAAGTTACCCCTTTGTTGAAAAAAAAATCTTTTTTTTTTGTTTTTAGGTGGCAGCTGAGGCACGAGAGGCCGATATCCATTTTTCCTCTAAAAAGAAAATTAAAAAAAAATCCTTGTGAGAGTCCTTAAATTTAAATATATCTTAATTGTCCATGGATAGGCCTAAGAAAAAAGCCATCCAAATAGCCCCAATATCACAGTAACACACATTAGCTCTTCCTTTGCCTGTCCTCACTGCCTGGCCCGGATGGCATAGCAGCATCCACCAGTTCTCTGTGGTATATTAGTATGGATCATTACTTTATCAGGCACTTTTAAAACCTCTTTGATGAGTCAAAAAACCAGCATGTCAAGCTGTATATTCCTCCTTACCTAACTCTCCATATAGTCTGCTGAGCTGCGAGATGCAATGGTGCAGCCTGCTCTTGGTGCCCCTTTTGCTTGTGCACGGCCAGTTCCGGCAGCTCTGTAAGCCCCAGCCTCTTTGCATTAGCTTGATGTTTATTTGGTTTGGTAGTGAGTGCAATTACAGGTTCAGCCTGGAACAATTACAATTTGCCCGGCTAGATGGAGGCAGGCTAGAGGGCTTCCCCAATTAATAGCATCGTCATCATTATCACCAGTGACCCTTTCCAGGCCGTGCTTGATTTCCCTTTTTCCCCTTCCTCCCCTCTAGCAGTCTTGTTTAACTCTTTGCAGGCAGGCAGAATAACATCAGATAGATGAACTAAGGTGACATATAAAGAGTTTCCTTACACCTGCCCTCTTTGTGCTCTGGTCATCTGACATTTCCTTATTTCACATAAGAGAAAAGTGAGGAAGATGTTCCTAAAACCAGCGTTGTGTTTGCACTGCACACTTATGGGTTTTGCCACTACTAGCATGTCTAGCTTGCTAAAAACACAGTAGTCACCTCCCATCAGCTTTTGCAAAAGATTATTTATTGACAGGTCAGAGAGCAAAACGAGCAGATTCAATGAACCTAGAGCAGCTGTAATCCTTTACTGAACCTATCTCAGAAATGTCTTTCAGATTCAGAACTGCAATTAAGATGACGGTGTCAGTAAGTGCTCTGTTTTATAACAGCATTTGGCTAAAATGAGGAAGATACCTTGCCTTTTGATAGCTATACAGTTTTGCTTGGGATCTTTGCATTGTACCTCTTGTTTGTGACCTCTCCAGATTCAGGAGTAACCAGGCCTTTTTGATATGCATGCTCTGCGATGCTTCCTGCAGCAGGTAGGACAAAAGGACCCCGTTTCAGCTCAGCCTAATCACCATGGCTTCAGGATAGATGCTTGAGACAAGTTTAGAAGAGTAATAACTACATTGGACTCAATACTATTATCTAGGTACAAAACAAGTCATGAGTCATGTCACAGACTACTGGAGACTGAAGCTGGCAAGGCAAGGAGGACCCTGCACCCAGCCCTTCAAAGGGTTAGCCAGTGCCTTAATCTTGTACAAGTTCCAGTGACTTTCACTTGATGTATCATCACTTTGCACCCCTGAAAGAAATCATATCCAAAAATCAAGAGGTTAAGCTGTATTTTCTAGAAAGGCCAAATTCTCCTTGTATCCCTCTGATTACAGTGCCTTTACAAGAGTTCACACTGTTACTTAGTATGGAAAGCACAGGCTAGAGATGCGTAAGATGTGTGTCGTGAAGAAAAGCTGGAATTAATGGATGGATCTCATCAATCTCAGCTGGTATTTGTGATGAAGACAGTGCAAAGTGAATATACACCTTAAATAAGAAAGGGAATGTCAAAAACATGACAGTTATAAATCCAAGGTCAACAGTTGCCTTGAAAGAGTTTTCTTAAGCAGCTGTGATAGATTCCCAATTTGCTGAAAGTTTTATGTAAGACAGCTTGACATTTTATTGCCATGGGTTTCATGGCATAAAAATCTCAAGGCTTTCAGCTAACAGCAAATACATCTGAAGGAGATTACAGAACCCTGAACTCATTTATAGTTACTATGTTAGTTAAATCATGAATGGGTTCCCAAGACATACCGGAACGCTAAATTTTGCCAACCAGTGACACTCGCTTCTTTACTTGCATACAACAGCTTAGTCTAAGCCAAAGCCCACAGAAGTCCTATGAATATTAGCAGCGACTTTCAGACAAAAGTCATAGTGTCTTTTTCATCTTGCAGGTATGATACTAGAGCATTCCACTTGGTCACATACTGCTGAAGTTCAGCAGCTTTCAAACTGATAGACAGCAACTACTTAGCAATGTAGAGCAAATCTAGATAACTCTTTGGAAGAAAATGTGAAGTCTACATTAAACAGAATTTCCAAGCAGGTAAAATTTAATCCCTTCGACAGTTAAACAGCATATGTTTTACCTTAAATTGCTATATACTCCCTCAGAGAATGACTGTTCTCTTGCTACTCTGTTAGTCTATCATCAAATCTCTTAACTCCAGATAAGGTCTGTAGCCTTTTGGGAATGACACAGCAGTTCAGGATAGGCTTCCCAGGAAAGACAGCTCTTCTAGCCTGCTCGAATGCAGCATCATGGCTTGCTTCTGCCCCTCTAGTGTCCCCAACTCCATCTTCCAGCCTCCGGTGTTGCAGTAGTAGGTAATCTAGCTCTATCTTTTCTCCTTCCATTGGCTTTTTAGGGCTAACATAAAAGTAAATGGTTTGTCTTTTCTTTGCCTGTCCTTGGCTAAATCTATTCCTTTGCAGCTCTTGTACGGTAGTTCATTCATAGCACATCAGAGGATAGATGGATATATTAGATAGACAGGCAGATAGATGTGAGATTCCTTCCCATCTCCCTCATATTGTGACCAAGATGAGAAATTCATTTCCTCCTCATCATCAGGAATCAGAGCAGGAAAATGGAAATACATTCTGCCTCATTCTGCAGAACTACCAATACAGAAAATATACACTCACACTGTGGCTCTTACTGGCATCAGTTATAGAACAGTATATCCATGCATCGTCTGCCACAGTTTTGTGAAATGTGTCATGGTCTTATCCCTGGCCACAGATGCTTCACTTTACATCTAGTTTGAAAGATAATTTTCATGAGTAATTCACCTCCTCCCACTATGCATTACTTCAGTGTTGATTTCCACTGAAGGAACAAAACTTCTTTTAGTGTGTGGCTATTTTCCTGGATATCTCCCAAGGGGCCTGATCCTTCACTGCCCTGCTGAGACATTTGCGCTTGTGCAGAAGGTACAAAGCTGCAGTTCCTGTTGTGGTACTCGTCCCACTCGCCTCTCCCACTGAACAGGTCACAACGAACACAGAACAGAAATCCTTGCACCTGCACTTGCGTTATAAAAATCTCTGCTGCTCTGTAAAAACAAGCCCAGCTATTGGTATCAACAGCTAAAATCTTAGTAGATATTATTTTAAGAGAAAGTGAAATTAAAACTTTCTTTTAGAGCTGTATAAATGCAAAGGGTCCTGTATATTTTGAGTATTGTTTTGTCTTTGCTGAAATTTGAAAAAAAAAATTACATCTTGGAACATTGTTAGTTTTAGTACAATTTGTCAAATGTTTTCTCTTTCAGGAACATATTTTAGAGTTCTCAAAAAAAGGTATTCTTTCCCAGGTTTACAACTCTCTTCCATAAATTTAATTGTCAGCCAGCTACTATGTTTCTCGCAACCTGTTTGCTTCTCCTTGAACCTCCTAAATGAGCTCTGTACCGTTCCTGGGAAAACGTTTGGTATTTAATGGCAGTCACAGGCAGCAGGGGGAGCTCACACATAGGGTTATTTTGTTGGTCTTGCACACTTTCATTTTCATTCTTACTCTCGGTAATGGCAGAACAGAGACTTTCCATAGCTTGTACTAACCTTTGGAGCCTAAATTTTCCTGATAGACATAAATTATCATAAAAAAAATGTACAAAAATTCAAAATAAAACTATTTCTTGCATTGAGACACTCATCAGTAGATCTTAAAGCACTTTAGAAAGGAGATCAATGTCATCACCATCATTTTGAAATTAGTTTATCAAAAGATCATTATTTATGGTACAATGTGATTGCTATATTAAAGCAGTGTGAGTGCAGTGGCATTTGCCCTTATGCCATAAGCTTAACAGTGTTATCTAAAGACTTTTTAAAGCAAATCAGAGCTAGATAAGCCTATCTGACAAAAAACAAAGGAAAGATTGAAGGAAATAACCAGAAGGAAATCTGACCATTTGACCAAATTAAAAAAAAAAAAAAAAAAAAAAAAAAAAAAAGGTTAACATTATCATACATTTTACTTAATTCCAAACATTGCAGAAAGAGACAAACTCACACAGAAATCTATGCAGAAAATGCAGAACCACATGCACTAGAGAAATGCTTTGCTGCTTGCAGGTTTGCCAGGTTACATGCCCTGTTTCCTATGGCCTCAGTGACATTTCGTGGGAATGCTGGCTGACTATACTGTTACACCGCGCTTAATCTCTCTCAACAGAGAAATAAGAGCTTCAGAGAAATTCATGTTAAAATGCTACCCAGAAAATTGTTGTCTACCATTAGCCATTTGCCTGTGATGCATCCTTGACAGGGTTTAAATGTATTGTATAAAATACCTTGTATTTTGTTTCATAATACACATTTGTCCACTATTATCTGTTTTCCCTTTGGCAATGCAGGCCTGATAGTTTCTGGCCAACCATTACTAACTAATAAGTCTAACTAACATTTTGTCCTCAAGCACTTACTGCAGTAATATGCAAAAATCCAAGTTAGATCTGACTTATACTAAAGCTGTCCCTAAAAGAATGTATTTTGTAGAAGGACTTGGCTGCAGTTACTTATTTCTAACATTTTCCTTTCATCTCTTCTACCTTGCAAGCAGTTATCCTGGCTTGTCTGAGTTTTGCATCACGTTATAACGACATTTGTATTTTAAATAGAAGCAAAATATGCAGATTTTAATAACTTGGCTGTTTGTACCATTCAGGCATCAGCCTTGAGACAAAAAGCACATAAAGCCAGAGAAAGTTCAGTAACCTTTTCAGTATTCTTCATTAGACTCCACCATCCACAGCCCCTAGAGTGAACTGCATCATCAAATCAATTGCACCAAAGCTTCCTCTGATTTATGAAAGGCCTCACCATGGAGTTTTCATATACTAGTTATTTAAGTATTGAAAAGTCTTACCTATAGATCCTCAAGTAATTACACACTGAGAAAGCTCACGCAGAGCAGATTTTCAGCAAAGGGAGGCCACTATAGGAACAAAAGTCTTTACAGCTGAAATCAGGCATGTACTGCAGGTTTGTGTTTTTATAGGACTGCATTAAGCACTAAGCCATGAGACTAGCACAAAATGAGAGCAAAGGGACTTTCCCAGGGATAGATCTGAGGAGATATAAAAGGCATTTCCAGGACCATCACCATGATGAAAGCCTGGTGCAGGTTCTCCCTTTTCAGCTGTCTGATCTGGTAACCTTTTTGCTGCCCTGTGAAGGCACACATGCACTCACACATGCATATAGTAATTCCTAAAAATAATACCACCTTTCTACACCTGCTGTCTTTGCAGAAAAATCATAAAGAAAAAAATTTTTTTTTAGGTCTCATCCCCTTTACCCACTCACCCCCAGCCAGCCCAGCTGTTTGCAGGAGTTGCACCTGCTGCACTCCTGCCGCTGGGATTTGGACAGCGGATCTGCTTGGGTGTTCCCCAGCTCCACAGCGATGGAGCACTCTGTCACGATGTTCTGGTAAGCAACGTTCAGCCAGACAACTTCTCTGAAAACTGACCTTCAAACACAGCAGAAATGGGGCTTTTCAGGGCATTTGAGGTGAAGAATGTCAACCTGGTGTCTTGGTCTTTTCCAGCTAAGTAGGAAATTCCCATTATACAATAGAGTAAAAAGAACAAAATTAATATCAACAGCATCCAACATCTTTCTCTTGGCCAGCAGAGACCTTTCTTAACTCTTTCCTTCCACACTCCTCCCCCCAAAGGTCTCTCTGAAAACTGTCTAACTGAATGACAGAATCAGTGCTCACTGCTTCACAACAAAGTGGAGAGAAAAGACCACATTTATATGATTTATCCTCCATTATTAACATTAATATCCATTTATACATATTTATAATCTCTTAGGAGCAAGGGCAGAGAACTTTGCAAAACCTTTGCTTCAAGCTCAGAGCAACTTATCCCTCTGCTCAAGTTTCAACCACTTCTGTTGGTAGGCTGTAACTTCATTCATATTTTGGGATACCTCTGCCTATTGTGGCTGCAACAGAAATCCAGCTGTCTCCAAAACCAACAGCCAAATTGATCTGCTCATCTTCAGATACCTGAGCTAGCTGCATCTGTTACTGACAAATATTTACACAAAAATATAGAAATATATTTTATATAGGTTAAAATGCTATCAAAATACAGATACAATTTTAATACAGAAAACTGGACAACTCTGTGACTATGATTTTAAATTTGTTACTATCTGAAAAGGGAGAATTTGCAGTAGTAATAATGTAAGAGCCTTTTGCAGACGCTGCTCTATATTGTGCTTTCAGATAAGAACCAGACTCATGTTAGTGTGTTTCTTACATAAAATATTACACAGGCCATTGGTTTAGTCCTTAATTGTGATGTTTATATACAAAGAACTATTCTATGAGTTATAATTTCATTGATAACTCAGTAGCTATATCTGCTTTTGCCAGATGCCCTACAATTTGGATTTCTTTTTTCAAGTATCTACTTTTATGAAAGACTCACTGAGTTGCCGCATCGTAATCATTATCACAAGAAAATTCTGAACTAGACCCACTAACTTAGCTAGAAATAATATAACATCAACTCCTCTAATTTAGGAAACACACAACAATGCATAATGGGGGATTAGGAGGAAAGGAGAACATCAGATGCCCCGCTTAAGAAAGCTCAAAGGTCTAATGCTGTCTACAGGTGGACTTAATTCTTGAGCTATGGCCTGACCGAAGGCAAGAAAAAAGAGCACGCAGTGAGTGTTGAGTGTAGTTAGCAGAGCACCTTTGTTTTATCAAGTCCGAAAATATTCGTATATAATTTGAATTAGGTTGTTTAGTCAAAAGTTAGAGAAGGCCAGAAATAATGTGTCTATCACAATTATAAACCCTTCCTATAAACTGAGAGATGCAGGTATTTTGAAACAGTAAACCACAAATTTGTTCTGCACTCATGCTTCTACAGACCATCTTCATCTGGATCACTCAGCAGATGCGCTGGATGTTTATGATCCCGTCACCTTTTTGAAGTCGAAATTTCCTATAGATTTAGGATAGGATTTTCAAAGGACAGAAGCTCTAACTCCATTTATCTATCTTTTCCATAAACCTTAGTCCTAATAGCTCAAAGGGACAATTCACTGATTGTTGTATCTTTACTATTTTTAAAATATAAAGACAGCAGAGCTGAGACTTGGGCTCATCTAACATAAGAACTCAGAATAAAAATACACATCTAGTCACAGAGATTTGCTCTCAAAAATGACTGATGTTCTGATTTGTTACTGATACAAGTGCAATTTATCTTCCTCAGGGAAATAAGAATGACTCACTGTTTTTCAATAGGTATGACTCATTAACCATTTTCTTCCAATAAACTTTTTGCAGTGAAATTATCATCAGATTTGGCAATGAGTTGCACTAGCTTGCCTGCCACTACGATTCTTACAGTCCTAATGACTTGCGCTTCCATCAGCTCACGCGGAGCGGGGTACCACGAGGCTCCCTGCATCCCGAGGGACTCTGATGTCAGAAAGCGCCGTCTCCAGGGGCCGCAGCATCCATCAGCTGCCACAAGCAAGGGAAGAAAGCAGCTGTTTCCAAATCTTTTTGAAATTATGTGCAATACAGTCAAGTGAACCTCCTCCCTTCCTCTCCCCTGGGATGTATTATAAATATTATGAATTTGTATTATTAATACTGCATGAGTGTTAGAATATTTATTGTAAATGTGGGGCCTTAACATTTGTACAACTCAAGTGTGTCTAGGGATTCTCCTACTAAGTGCTGATATGCAACTACTCCTGGATATGGGTAAATACCACAGAACAAGATTGCACAAGAGTTTAAGACAGAAAGTCAAAAATGTCATACTATCCTACAGGGCTAATACTGGCAAGTATGCAGATGTATTACAGGCATGAAAGAGAGAATTTCGACAGGGTGTTAGGAAACTCGTCTGGCAAAACTGTAATAGGATTGTTAATGAACGAGAGATCAATAGCTTTTTAGTTTCTCCACCTGAAGAAGTGTAAGATGCTCCCTGTGACATGAGGTTTTCCAGGAAAGGATGTCAAACACTCACTAATCAAAACTACTTTCTGCAGCAGTGGTTTGCCACAGAAATCATCCTTTAAGAAACTGTTCCTGATTTACTTGTGAATCAGATTGCACTTGCAGGCCAATGTGGGATTGCTGTAACAGGAGAAAGCAACAAGGAAGGACACCTACTGATCTATTACTTTCCTATTTTATTAGCAGGAACCATGTTAAAGCCAATTAAATTTCATAGAATAGAGTACAGTTGTGCTCTTCTGGAGATTCCTGTGAGGGTCTAAAGCTAAAATTGAGTGTCTCCAACAGAAACTGTTAATTATAATTGTTCTTAATAAAGAGGGAGAATAAATGAAATCAGCACGTGAAATTATTGCTGCTGATTTAGCAGATCTCTTAATAAAGCTTTATTTATTAAAAATGTTCTCAAAACCCATTCTAATGTTCCAGCAGTGCCAAAACTGCTTATCACAAAGAATATTTTTCAATTTTCAATTTACAAAAAAGTATGAAATTTTTATTTAACTACAACATTTCTGTCAAAATGTTACATTTAATTTCTCCAGTTAGCATATGCATTAAGGGGTTAGAAATGGCTGCTGTAGTGTATTTTTCTCATTTTGATGCACAGCAAAGACCACTCTAACGGGTCTTTCACGATTAATTTTGAAATAGGTATAATTTCATCACTCAGTTTTAAGTGTTCAAGCAACTGATCTAATATAGAGAAAATTTAACATAACTTGCTAAAGAAGTAGCTCACTGCTTTAGAAATAACACATTTTAAATTTTTACTTTTAATATAAAAGAAAACTTACTTATTCTGTCTTCAGAAAAAATTCAATAAGCAGTGCAATATCACATTTTCATTTTAAAAAAATTCCTTTGCCAGAGTAATATCTGATCACATTTTTTTAGGACCATCCCAATATAGTTTTCTTGGAAGACTCAAAAAACTGAATAGAAGAAGGAAAAGGTAGACCATCCCTGTTTTATAATCGCCAAGCTGCCTGCAGTCTCACCAGCTGCAGAAGTCTGCCTGTTGACCACACGGAGCCCCACCTTTCAGGTTCAGGGAGCTGCTGCCCACCTTCTCGCACACACAGCACCATCCCATAAAACACTTTGCTTCGGTCCCAACCGCCATCCGTATGACCCTCATTCTGAAAATTCTGCAGCAGGAATTTGCCTCCAGCAGCACCACAGACTCCCATTCCCCCATATTTATCTCCCATCTTTTTCTGATCACTTAGCTCACTAGGCGTCTTTCTTCCTTTGGACACAATTTATATGAACTTATACTCGAGTCTATCAGCCCAGACCAAATAGCCACGTTGATGCCACTCGGACCAACACAGCTTCGTTACTTCCCAGCTCTTTTCTTCTTCAGAGACATTTGCTTCCTTCCTATATATATATATATCTATATATGCAATCTTAATTTCTTTCTCCTTGGGGCTAGCTTATTTATTTTTGTTATTAGTTAACCGTAAATTCTTCCTGCAGATAAGCCTACAGCTTTGCCAGAAGAGTTCTTTGAAACACAAAGAGTTAACACTTTTCATACAAAATGCTATCTGTTTTTATCTTTTTCCCAGAAAAAGATGTTCATAACTAGAAAAATGTTCACGGCAATATTCAGATGTAATTCGTGGTCTAGGATGTCAGTTGGGGTTGTATAGAGATATATAGTTTGCCCTTTCTTCTCAAACTGTCATAATCTTATTTTCCTTACACAAACTATTCACACTGTAGTAGTATGAATGTAGTATGTAGTAGTATGAGCTCTCCAACTGCCACCTTCTGGGAGAATGTATGTAACAACCTGCTTTTAAAACGAGTTATTTTTATACACAGATTTGGCACTTTGAAGCCATGATATATAATTTAATACAAAAATATAAAATCAATAATGATTTCATTCTAACTATAAAACAAGTCTAGCATAGATCAATTTTCATAACACACTTAAAATCATTTAAACACCAACTGATGCCTGACGAAAAATTCTGAGAAACATTCTGCTGGTTCTGACTTTGGGAAACAGATAAATTCTAAGAAATAAAGATGCTGTGTTCAGTAAAATGTGATTCTTCATTCTAGAGCACTCTTCTCCCATCCATTACTGCTGTATTATGATCATCATGCAAGGAGCACTGGATTAGGACTCCACAAAGAATTATTACGCTCTAGCATTTCATGCAAGATTAGCAATTTTCAGTCTCAGCAGCTTTCATAGTGCTATGGTCCTGAACTTAAGAAATCTTAAAAATACAGGATTAGATGGCCCATATAAACCTTGCCAATTAGAATAGCCAGGATTATGGAAATGACAAAAAGGGTTAGCCTTTTCAAGTGCTGCCAAGACCTGAAAACTCCAGATCTTGCACTGCTGAGTTTGGCTCAATAAAACAGAGGCATTTTGGCTACATTCTAGACACACTGGACCTGCCTTCATATGGCTCTCAACCTGTTTGCATGAAAGACGTAATCCTGGTACTAAATATATATGCAATCAAATACACTTTAGAAAGCCTAGTACACTGTTAAGTTCACAGTCAGTGCTGACACAGACCAGCTGGGTCTCTAAGACAAGGCCTCACCTCTCCTTGCTGGATCTGCTGTTCTTAAACTCAAGCCCACTATTTCTAAGCAAGAGAAACATAGCTGTGCTTTCTGCAGTTGGAGCCTCCTTCACATCTCCACTCACACAACCAGCCAAACTCGGTATGTGGAACCAGAAGTAAGGGCAATAGGAGATGTGAGTAAGGCAGCCCAAAACTAGCTTTTCCCCTTTTTGCTGCAAAAGGCAAAAACCTCTGTGCCCCTGAGATAGACAGCTTCGACTTTTACAGCTTTACACTGAATATAAGTGTGATGGGATCCACAAGCAGCCAGAGCCTTGTGAGGAAGTAACCACCTTTTTCTAAGGTGAGCAGTCAGAGATAGCAAAAGGTTCTTATTTTCCAAGACTAAATTCTGCTAGAGCACAAAATACTAAACCTGAATGAAATAACTGGTCTTTATGGAGTATAAACCCAGCAATGGCATAAAGCAAATTTCGGAGATGAAAGCCTCTTGTGTCCTTACAGAGTCTTGTTTTCTATTTCAGCAACTGTCTGCGCCTTACTGGGTCAAAACAACCCCACCACATACCTCTGGATGTGTAAGAAGGTAGGTCACTGGTGGTAAGCAGTCCTCATGCTCTTCCCAAGCATCTCTCCCTCTCTACCCATGCAGGGTGGTTGCCCATTTGCAGTCCCTGAGCCCTGTCTGCTTCACCCCACACTCCCAAAGGCTTTCTAAGGCTCAGTATGTCAGCTCTTCCAGGGGAAGGAGAAATCTCTTTCATCCTCTGGAGAAATTAAAGCAAATGGAAGGTTCTCCTGTTTGCAATTCAGCAACCCCGTTTTTAGTAAATTGTGTAACAATCAATGCATATAGCTGGCAAATAAATAAAATCTTTGCCACAGAAAAACAAACTTCTTTATTACAGTATTTAATTTTTATTTAATATAATAAATAATTAGTTGCCCGAAAAGTTGCTATTCAGGTTTGGATAAATTTGGTGAGTAAGACTAGGTTTAGGTCAAGGAAGGCCAAGCTTTTGCATAAATGAAGTCTTTACTGGAAACTATCACACCACAGCGGAGGAACGCAAGCTGCATGAAGCAGAGCTAGGCTTCTAGGAACAGTGGGAAAGGATGAGTGCAGCCTGAATGTGACTCCTCATACTTTAATTAAAAAATTGGCAGAGCCCCCAATACCCTCAGATCCATGATATTTATCTTTCCCTTGTAAACTGTATTTTGATTTACTCTGGGGACTGTAACACAATCAACAATAGCAGTCATTTCTCTGTTTTGATCTTAAATAAGATTAAGACCTGTAATACCTTTTTAAACTGAGAATTTCAATAGAGAAATGTTGCTTTTGCAGTGATACCTAGTGACACAGATGTTACTTTACATAGACTTGTTTTTATAGAGCAAAAACAAGTATCTCAGTAATACCTAGCTGTCCTAAAGAGGCAGCTCAGCAAGTTATTTTGTTGCTGATGACAAATTGAGTTCTGTATCTTAACACATGAAATTATGTAGAATCAAGCAAAAGCATTATTTTAGACATATTCTCTTTAATAAAGCTTACTTTCATGTTTCCTGTCATCTAAAAGTTCACAAAGTCATTCATAAACTTGAACAAACATGCAAACTAGGGAGAAAAAGATTAATTTCCCTCTGAAACTCAACAGCTGTTTAATAACATGTAACACTAAATATCAAATCATCTTGTTCTATTATAGCTACTTCTGCAAATGGTAGTAAACCATTAATGAATTGAAAAAGATGAATTTGTTAGAGCACAAGGCAAATGTTTAAGCAAGTCTGTTGAAAAATATGGTATCAATTGAAACATCAATACCAGCAAAACCAAAATAATCCGGTCACTAATCTCTTACCAAATTGGATCTGAGAGAATTTGTATCTCCTTGCAAGAGTCATACTCCTCTGATTTAGATGGAAAACAGAAGAAACCTTAAATCTTCAGGATGACATATGTGACATCTGCATTCTCCCACTGAGACTGGGATACCCCAACATATGCCTCTAATGAGTAGCACTCCGAAGAAGAGTGGCAACCCTCTAGGTCTTTCCAAAATGAAGACGGCTGTGAACAGGGAGGGTGAATCAAAGCAAAGCCTGGGCTTGAGGAGGGGTATGGCTCACTTTTCTCTTTCAAAGATCAAAACGGGGATTGACTTTTCCTGGGGCTTGCGAACAACGGATAGCCCAGTACGTGGATTTGGATCAGAAAGCAGTCCCTCGCAGTCCGTAGGTTGCAGGCTCCCAGATCTGGAGTTTCAGGCCATATCTTGCTTCTTCCACCATTTTGGAATTATTTCTGAACTACATGAATTTTCTGCCACATAGTTTTTTCTCTAAATTCAGACAGATCTGCAGTCTTTATTGTGAGTGCTTTTTGATTGTTCTTTTCAGCAGAAGCATCAGTTTCACAGAGGGTGAGTATTTGCTACAGCAAGCTAGATAATTAGTGGTAACACTGGTGCATTTTAACCATTTCTATCCTGAAATAGTTATTTAGAAAGGTATGTTTCTATTCTTTATCAGTTTTATCTTTTTCACTCATTTGACAATACTAAAATTAGAGGGTTTTAGTGTTTCTTGCACTTTTGCAGAATTCAAATTTTGTAAAATAAAGAGGAAACTCACAGAACTAAGTGTTTTAAATCTGTATCAGTGACACTAGCAGCATTTGATTGAATGCCATTACTTTAAGCATGTCTACAAAAATTACTTCAGGAATGTCCACATTTCACTTAGCACATGCCATACAGGAATTAAAAAATGAAATGTAGAGCCAATACTGTCATATAATTTCACTTCCCGAGCATCCATATGACATTTTTCACATCTAACGTAACAACAAAAATTAATCCAAGGGCAGCCTGCTCACAAGGAAGCACAGCTCTCTGGAAGCATTGAAAGATGAGCTATCACTGCAGACAGCAGAAATGTTTTCATTCAAACACTGCGAGTGTAACCCAGACCCTTGACGAGTATCGTAATTCCCTGTGTTTGCAAAGCAGAGAAATGAGAGTGAGCAGCTCGAACGAAGCCCTGTGTCGGGGCGGGCTTGGGAAGCAATACTGCCCAGCTCCTTCCCTTGTTGGGTGCTCGAGCCACACCTCTCTTTCTCCTTGTTCCTTTTATAACTCTCTCGTCAGCATCAGAAATATTCTCCTTGGTCTATTCAAAAAGGAGTTGTCTACTGCTCTCCCACAGCAACAAAATTCACGGCTGACCTTCACACTGCATTTTCAGTATAGCATTGCTTCATTTTACACATAATCCAATTTCATTATACAGGTCTGAATTACTCATAATGAGAAGTTGAACTAATAACAAGGGGCACCACCGATGCCGCTTGTCTCTTCATTAAAAACTGGACTTTAGCTTATTATAAATGGAATTGCAGCCAAATAGACATGCATAGAAATCAATGTGGATTTAAGCTTTTTACATTTTTTACTTCCTCTGTCCTCATTTGCTGAACACAAAGTAATCACTGTGGTTTATTTAGTTTTATTTAGATTGGAAAGAGTATCATTACTCTGTTTTGGTAAGAACGTTACGCTCACAGTACAGCAGCAGCAGCACATTTTTTTTAATGCACAACTCTGCATGAAAACACAACACAAATCCCCAGTTCTCCACCTGCTGTGAAGTGGAATCTGTGGGTGACAAAGTGCAGTCAGAAAAGCACATTTGCTGCCTGCAACAAAACAAATGTTATGATGGAGAAGAGAGTAGGAAAGGAAGCAATTTTTAGAAAGGGTCTAAACCATCATTTACCCTAGTAGGAGAATGTGACTGACTTTCTATTTTATGGCTTTACTGATTAATAAGATTTCAGGATACAGCATAGTAAGAAAAGTTTTTTTTTTTTTTTTTTTTTTTTTTGTTTTTGTTAAATATCTTCAAAAGATGGTACACAGCTATTCAAAGTTTCTCATATTTACTTTGGGATTGAAATGAAGCCTTTGAGCATCAGCAACCCATTCCAGAGGGAGTGAATGATGTATTCTGACTTTTAGACGTGCTATTGTACTTTTAACACATCTTTTGGCAACAATTCAAGTTCTTATTAGTTTAAAATTGGAATGATTTTCTTATCTGCCATTGAACACACCAAAGGAGAAAAGCCACTGTTCCATATTTGCTGCTGTGGGAAATTGGATGTTGAATGTTTCGTAAATACAAAATAAGGCTCCAAACCTGCAACTGACTCCAAGCCTGAAGCCAGCATATATTGCCAGCCAATTGCAAGATCAGAGCATACATGTTATTTAAAATATATAGTGTTTCATTTATTTCCCTGAAAATAGAAGATAATTGTAAATTACTCTAAATTATAACATAAATTATTTTCACACGAAATCTCTGACAATGATCCGATCTAGTCCATGTATATTTGTGTCTAAGAGAAGATTTGATTAACATCTCCGAGATCTGAGTTTCTAACATATAGGTCTAGAAGAAAACAGTTTGGTTTAATTCCACACTAGTTGTAGCAACAAGTATTTTTATGACCGCATTTAGGAAAAGCTAAGTAAGTCTAATGCCACTCCTACTGCTAGTGCTGGGCTGTACAGTCATGCTGGTGTAAAACTGAAGCAAGAGGAAACTCAGACCAATTGAGTTTTTATTTTTTCCAGCTATTTGCAGCTTTACTTATTATTTCTTTTATGTCACAAACTGGAAAGCACTCTCTTTTTCTTCACAACACTTTCATTAAAAGAGAAATAAAAAAATAGCAGTAATTCAAAGCTCAGAAGAAAATAAAGGATGCTAGATTCCAAGAATTAAAGATTTTCCCCCTCTTTCTTTCTAAAAATGTCTTGGTTAAGAGTTCAAAGCACTTTCTTTCCCTTATAAGTCCCCTTATAAGTGGAATAAAATGCCATGCCAGAGATATGAAGAAATACAATTTTTAAAGCACATGTAGAATTGCAATTGGCAACTGCAGAAGAGAAACTGGGTAGCTAAGAAAAATATAAGTTCTTTCAGTGTCCCTCGCACTTTGCAAGTTTGCAGGTTTTTTTCTTTTTCTTTTTTTTTTTAATTAAATGGCTCTTCAGAAATTAAACTGTGATAAATATGCTACACGTCACATCTATTTGTTTTAAAGACACAGACCATGATTTTCAAAATTTTCTTCGAATGCATTCAGGGCTCGATTGAGGCACTGAGGTGCTGATCAGAGTATGTTATATGGAATAAAGGAACTATTATTTCCTTTATTATTATTATTATTATTATTATTATACAGGAAATAATAGTTCCTTTATTCCATATAACATACTCTGATCAGCACCTCAGACGTACGGAATAAAGGCTCTAATGTGGGACTTAGTAACTGCTGGGACATTACCAGTTGTACTATCCTTCTCATTTTACATGAGTAAATGAATGCACACAAGGTTATATTTTTATTGTCATGTTAAGTCTGGGATCAAATCTGCATCCACACATCCTGACTACTCTTACTGCTGATTTTTGGCTTACGGAGAAATGGCACGGGGAAGGGATACCCATGAACTACATGTATTCTCCACACCGAGAACACACCAGTGTGCTCCTAACTTGTTGCTGCCAGCAGGCCGGTCACGATGCTGGGAAGAGAAATAATTTCCCTGTGTCCAGCACAGCATTGCATTCATTAGGCATCACTGAATTCCCATGTATAAGCAGACCTTTTAATATTTCCATTATAGCATAAAAAGTGAATTGAAATACCAAAAAAGTTTGAGAACTTCCCCTGTATTGAAATCAAAATGGGAGCTCATTTCCAGTTTTGCAAGGGGACTACGACTTAACAAAAGTCACCTGTCAAAGAATAGCTGCTGACATGCAGAAGTTTGTTTGTATTAAACTGAGGTGAAATAAAACCATCAGAATGGTTTTATGTCTCTAGGTCATACTACTTGCAAAAATAGATCATTTTATATAGAAAATGATAATTTCTCTATGAAATTTAAAATAATCTATTTATAGCAACTTATTAAGGTCTACACCAAGTTTTAAACAACAGCATTTACAAGAGTCACAGGAAAGGAGCTTCTAAAGGTAGGATTTTTGAAGTAGCCAATCTGTAGCAGCAAGCTTATTAGCTGCTCTATGACATTAAAAGAGTCATTATTTGTAAGAGCCCCCTACAGCCAGCCTTAAAATTTCGACCATTGGTCACTACTGAGTCCTTAGGGCAACACCTTGAGCGGCAAAGATTAATAGAGATTTTTTGAAGCCAGGGATTTGGGTTATGCACTAATTATGAAATTTGGATTTGTTTCTGTATCTAACCATGGAAACAAAGCCCCATGCAGGCTGTGTTATTATGATTCCTACTAGTGGCATACGAGCAATCTGCACATTTGCTCTGACTTTGCAAGCGTTGCATCATGTCATCAAGATCTCTGTGATTTCCCAAAAGATACAAAGGCATCCTACGAGAAACCCTCACAGCTCCAATTCAGTGTTTTCCCCCTGTGCAGTTCATTAGAGCCTTATGTATTCTTGTATACGGAGATGCTCCAGGTGACGAGATGCATTCAGGACTGGTTACTGATTTTTCCCCACGCTGCCACTTCCATAAACAGCTAACTTACAACGTGTACGTGCTTTCAAAGACGCAGCCTGATGTTTTAAAAACATCATCACTTTTACTCTTACACAGTTATATCCCATAAAACTAGGTAAAAGCTTTTGTCTCAGCTGTAATCAGTGGGGCCTGGAAAGATGGTATTTGAGACTCTCCTGGAAAAAAAAAAAAAAACAACTAGGAAAAAACAACCTACCTCGTGTCTCTCCATCCCTACTGTTCTCATCCCTCACCAACTTGGAGATCAGTGATTCAAAATCATTTCTAGGTTCAATAACCATTGTTTGCACTGTAAATGCTGATGAGCAATCAACTACGTAAACTGGCTCTTGTTATATATGGTTATAACTTGTCTCGTTTAGGAGGTTCATTTTGCTTCTTTGGAAATTTGGCTGTTGTGCTGTTAGAAGTCTGTTAATGTATTAAGTAGATTACTGTTGTGCATTAGAGCCACCAAATTTGAGTATCCGAATGTTAAAATAACGAGCATTTTTCTGTTTATTTCATAGCTGATTAGAAATCTGCCTTCTGCAGTGAAGCAGTATTTACAGAGTATTCATGTAGCAGACAGACAGTGTAATCTTCTTTCTCTGCAGCTGACAGCACACAGAGATGTTCAATGTAAAACTCAATGATGTACAAAGAATTTGACTGCTATGAGATAACTGGTCCTTTTCTTAACCCTCTCCTGATGGATTGTGGGAGGCAGACAAAATAAGGATCTGCTACCAGGCTGATAAGTCATTTCTGTTCTCTAGGAAATAGGAAAGCAGGGCCATATTAAAGGTGAAACTGTTTATAAATATAGCCCTGTGTAGAAGGAGATGGACACAAGGTTATACGCGATGTTTAGGTACCCATTAATAGAAGCAGGAATACAAAACTGAGCAGACCAAAATATGTGCTTGTATATGCCTATTAATTTTGAGACTAATTTTTAAGGAATATTAGCCAATATATTCAAGCATGATGAACAAAAATCAGACTAAGTTCACAGTTAAGCACTTAAAGAAATCCCTTTATTTTCAGAAGATATCTGAGAAGCAAATGTAAAATGTAATTGCCTAACTTTAGGCATCTAATCTTGAAATTGCTGACAAAATTTCTAACTCTCAGGAGCCATGAGTCCAAAGGAAAATCAAAGACTTACAGGTAAATATTCATTCACAGAGAATGTTCTTTTTGCATGTTTTTATTTGATGCAATCCATGCTCCAAACTTTTACAAACGATAAATTGCATAATACTGTCTTGGGGACAGCCGTAGCTGTCACGTAGTGATCTGATGGAAAGATTCAACTCTACTTCCACGGTTGCTGCTCCTAATCCCATTATATTTCTTTGTGGAGGATGGTAATATTCTCTCAATTTTCTCCTTTTAGATAAATTTGTAATGCTGATATGTGCTCTTCTCACTAGGGTTTATCAGCATTAATGAGATGCTGTTTTCCCAGAAGTACTTATATTTGCATATACATACATATGTGAGTGTGAGTGTGTGTGTGCACGTGTATACGTATACATGAGAAAGGCCTAGTAAATACTGCAAGATACTGCCTTGAAATAATCCTTGCTTAAAATCACTTAATCCATTAACAAAAGCCTTTGCAACATTTATTTTGACATAACAAAGAAATGAAAGAAAGAACAGGAAGTGAGGGCAGGTGCTCTGGCTGGAGACCTGCTTCTAGGAACTGCTGATAAATTTTCTGGAACCTCTTTGCTACGCTCTTACAGAGGGATGTCTGAAGTACTGTAACAAACAATCACAAAAATGAGGATAGGCCCTGTTCCTAAGTAAAGTACTTTTAGAAAGATACTTTAAAAACCATTACTTCAGCACACATTGTCCTTCTGCATTTCTGTTATCTTCAACTAGAAAGCTACTCTATCATATTTTTTCATTTAATCAATTCTAAGTCACCTTGGCTTCCTGGTTCCTTTGCTCCTCTGTCCATGTTGGTAGCACTGAGAAATAGTCTTCTACAAACTTACTTTCCAATGTAAATCTTATTAAAAAGTCATCGAAACAGTTCTCTGCCATGGATTTTTTACAGAAGCTTGTTCTGACAAAACCTATATATTTTAGATCTAACACTTCTTCTTAGGTGCATTGATTAAAAGGACAAACTTCCTCAAACGCATTTTCTTCTCCACAGGAGCCAGGGTTTGTTTCAGTTTCAAACTTTCCTTGAAGCATCAGACATCAAACCTTTGCCCTAGAAATTACAGGCTGTACAGACAGTTTCTGAAGGACGTGTGGGAATTTTATTTGCATGTTTTCAGTTTCTAGTACTCCATCGGTGCCTTTACTGCAGCTGAAACTGGAGCTGTGAAGATGACATGCAAGCCTGAACAAAGGGGGTTGGGGTGATTCAGACCTGAGAAGACCTTTATTGGATATTTAAAGTCATTCAGCTTATTAGTTAAAATAAATATGCCTACGGCCATCCCACATTTGTTTTCAAAGTGCTTTAAATATTCCTTTTCAGTTCCCCTTTTCTTCATTCCAGTTCTATGTATCACACATACCTCTTCAGATAATTTGCATAAAGCAGCAAAAGATCTAAAACTTTCTGCGACTCGGACCCCTGAAGAAAGCACCTGCTCTTCGCCTTTCGCCAAGGGGAGTATCCCCCACAGGCTGATCTCCTTGGCCGAGTGACAGAAAGGGCACTTTCCGTCGCTGTTCAGCGACCGCAAGCCAAGGAAGCCCCGGAGTCGAAACATGTTCAGAAGGGGAGGGAGCTGTGCTGCTGTTGCCCATCCTGACTGATACACTTCACGCACAGAAGAAATGAATATTAAGATCACAGTGAGAAGTGCTCAAAAATTAGGGAACACCAGAATTCATCCAGCTCATGAATATGCATTTTTGATATTGTCATTAATTACATGATCACAAACCACTTTAACACAAAGTCCTCAGGTGGTGTTCCCTGAATGAGCAACTACTGAATATTTTATCTTCACTATTTAGTTTTTGCCCTGAGCCTCTGGAAGGAAGTGAGAGAGGGACCTTGCATTATCCAGGAAATCAGGGCATTCACGGGAATGATGGCTGTGAAGGAGCTCAACATGCTATTGGTTTGCTAAGTTGCGGTAACTTTTCTATCATCTACCCAGTTAATTGCGTTCTCAGAAAGTATTGCCCAAATAAGTTCACTTATTATTGATAATATTCAGCCTGAATATTTCCTTTGTAAGGAAAAGTTTGGACTGAACAAGTTAAGGATTGATTTATTTATAAGAAAATGCAAAGTAGATCTTATTCTTGGGAGTTTTAGGCAAACATATTGGTAGATTGTGCTGCCAGCTTTCTCTATGCAGTAAATATCTTATAACTTTTGTTTTTATTATTCCCTTCAGTTAAACCCAAGTGCTACAATACAGGCATAGTCCTACAGGCAAGCAAATGAAATTAATTAGTAATTAGTGGATGAATTTTCATCTGGAACCCTTAGACTTTTCAGATGGAAGCATAGCACTTTTCACAATCAATGAACACAGAAAAGAAGTTTTATGTGGTAATGACAAGTTTATAAAACAATCAAAAGTAAAAGAAAAGATAGAATTGAGATGGCTTCAAACTAGTTAACACAGAATGGCTGGTTTGGAAGGCTGAGAATTGTCCTTTTGAATGCCAAAATATTAACCATATAATATTCTAATTCTTATTGCTGAACTAAATATAAGCTACTCATTACGCCAATGAATTACTGGCCCTTTTAGTTAGTGTAAGATCTATTCCCATCAGAGTAGTTAGGGAAGTACAGATTTCACTTCAGTATTGCTGAATTTCTAAAGAAGACTGAGGAGCAGAGGGACTCAGATGGAGTTCAGCTTGATTCACAGTGAGCATGCCATTAGTAAGAAATAAAATAGCATCCTCAATTGCTTTAACTCTTCTCAACACTTGATGCTTTGCTATTGCACACAAAACAGCAGAGCTGAGCTGGAAAGGCCTTCCTGCCTTGCAAAAAAATTAAGAGTTTTCAAAAATTGAATTGTGTTCATCAGATTGAACACAACAATCTGAATTTTCCCTTTTAGCAAAACTTAATAAATTGTTTGGATCATCTTAAACACTTTATTTAAATAAGTTACAGCGATTCATTGCTGTTTTGGCCATTTTTTATTTATAAATATTTCCTTTGAAATTTCAGAAATAAACGGTTGTATAGCTCTGAAAACATTCCCAAAGGTACATCTCAACAATTTCAAAGGTGATTTTAAAACAGTGTTCTAAGGCAAATAATTCTTTCAAACTGACCACTTTCCATTATAAAAGTTTTTAAAATGGTATTTTTCCTACGATCATTTAAGAAGGAAATTCTTGACCAGTCCCCCAAAGCACAGCGCACATGTTGCTTGAACCCACATATTAATTCTAGGTTTTTATTGAGCTTGCAGAGTGAATCTCTGACCATTTTGGAATCCTGCACTTCTACTGGTATATTAGATTTGTAATAAATACTGTATAGAGTAATGCTATTTCCCTCAATGAGTCACAGAAAATTTTTCAGTTATTTCTGGTAAAGCATTCAGAGTGCCTTGCTGGGGCCTCAGCTCACTCCACCGCGTGACAAGCTGCCGTGCGTCAGTCCTTCTACAGAAAGCAGCTCTGCGTCTGCACCCTACCTCTGAGCGAAAGGGAAGTTATTGGAGGAAGCCACACCTGATCCTGTATCACTTCTGCAAGAATCCAAATTACAAAGTACCTGTTTCTTGCAATAAGGATATTGTTCCTGACAGTCTTTTTTTTTTTTTTTTTTTTTTTTTTTTTTTTTTCTACACTGAGAGGTGAGGGAAATTTGCTGCAAGGGGTGAAGATGTAACCATTCCCAGGTGTCTTCTCTGGCCTCCTGTGGTGATTCTCTTGTTGCAAGAGAGAGAAACGTGTCTGCACCTCAGTTGCTTCAGTGCTGAATCCAAAGTTTAAATGCCCGGGAGCAGCTGTTCACATGAACTCTCCAGTTTTGCACTGCGGAGACGTGGTGTGCGTTCCCTCCTGCTGGCTCCTCTGTGCAAACTGTGCCCTTTGGCAAAAAGAGGCAACAGAGACCCTGTGCTTTTCTAAGGGGTCCAAAGTATGGTCTCCCAGTGCTTGTTTCTCAGGACCCATCGTAAAACTAAGCTAGACAGACCTCACAGAAAGGTCAGCCTCTGTAGGTAATACATTAATGTCCTGGTTCAAGCCATGAGATCTTCATTCTCCACATGACTGTTATAATCCAATGGAAGTATATAGAATTTTATCCAAATTGAGAAAATTACTGAAATCCAGAAAAATTGTTCTCCCAGCTTCAGTAAACATTTGCAGATTTGGGTAATTTTAATTTTCAATTAACAGTTTTTGCAGATTCAGGGTTTATAATATCTCAATGTTTTAAACATTGCATTATTTATTGCCTTTCCTTTTCTTCTTCTTTTTATTAATTGCAGTGTTCGAGTTAATGTAATGAACAAGAGCATTAGCATACCAAAGATAATGACAGGGAAACTTCCCTGTGTAGCTGATGCCCGTACAGCCTCAAGCTAATCTCCGCCAAGCACTGACTCTACAGATAATGCCAGTTCTTTCTCTCACACACAAGCACTTCACAACTTGTTGATATTCAAAATAGGAATTAGGGCAGACTATTTTCATTTGTGGCTGCAGATTGAAGCTTGTGAAGCAATTAGCTGTGCCCTACAAGTCTGATTTACTTAAGACTATAGGAATACCCAAGAGCCAAAAAATCTTCTTGTTTAACACAGATCTGTTCTAAAATACCCCTCCAGCAAGTGTATATTCATCAGCCCCTTTAGAAATAAGACTTGCAAAACAGTGTGGACTGCTATATAAAGAACTGTCTTGAGGAGTGCTTTTGTTTGAGAACAGCTCTGTGTGTAAGAAAGATCTGAACTGTGCTATCCCTACAAACATTACCCCGCACAAAAACAATCGAAATATGCACTATAGCGTTACGGCTTTGGCATACAGTCTCTGCTTAATTAACAGTCAGCCCTTCTGCTTTTGTGGGCCACATCTCAGCACTGTCACACATTTCCTTCAGCACGCTTGCTTGCTTTCGGAGAAATAGCCACAAGATTGACAAGTGCATGAAACAAAATTACCCCCCTCAAACCAGAAGAAGGTGTCCTCTCAAGGTCACGTTCAGACAAACGGCATGAGCTGTGTGCTAAGTCTGCAGCAATTTACCTGGCCTCTGGATAAACAGACTCCATCAGTTCCCTCTGAAGCTCTAATGTCAGCTCCTCCTCCTTTTCCTCCTCCATCTCAAGTATCGAATTCATTGCAAAGTTTCAAGGGGGAAAAGTATTCACAGAGGTTACTGTGCAACTCAAATCGAAATGCATTTTTAAACACTGCTGAACTCACTGCAGATGCCATGCACTAGACAAAGAGACACAGAAGGCCCACAATAATGCGCTAATTCTATTGCTAGAAGAAAGAGAGAAGACTTCAATCAATCTTGAAATTAATTTTGCATTTAAAAATGTAACTGCCTCTGCACTGCGTAGAGTGTCAATTCTTTTATCATGATTACTTGTTATGTGTCAAACCATTTAGTCTCACCTCCTGTTGTGCAGTGATTGAGTTCATGGCAGCAAACACACTGGTCATAAAAACAATGAAAGCTTGAATGCTGCCCTAAATATTTGTTTCACAGGAGCTGAATAATCAAATGCACATTATGATTTTTTGTAAGCAAGTTTAATTTAGTTCTGTTTAACTGATTGCCCATGTCTTATCCATTTTTTGCTGTAAAGAAAAGGGTTTCTAGGACAAACAAGATGTAAAGACAATAGGCTTATCTTCCTGTAAATGTAAGAATGGTTGAGAACTTTTTTTATATAAATGCTTGTTCCACAAATCCTTCTTTTTTCTCTCAGGATCCTTTTGCCTGTTTTAAGTTTCTAGATCCAGCTGGTGGCCTCAAACTTTCCAGCTTTGATTCCTAAAACATTTTCATTGAACAAGAAACTGTTCAAAAATTTCAAAGACTTGACTTGCTCATTGCATGTATGAACTTGGTTCTTTCAGACAACTTTTGTGGACAAAAGACTGAAAACTTCCAGACCACTTGGCACTTACCATGGGGTGAGTGTGCCAGTCTATGGGCAGAGTGTCCTGGGGCAGAATCACTCCTCAAAGGGAGTGCAGAAAAAACCAAGGCAAGCTTCAGCTCTTACTCCATCCTAAATAGCACTGGAAAGGGCACATGCAGCCCATGGGTAAAGGATGTCGGAGCACATAGCAAAGGCCATGTTAGTGTATGCTGGTGGACAGGCTGTGAACATCGTATCATGAGTGCTTCTGAGCTCTGCAACAAGAGTGTTCCTGTCCGCTTCCATACTTAGTGCATGCAGAGGGCATAAAAGAAGATTATATCCAGAGGGAAAAGTTCACTAGCCAAAGGGTCAAAATCAACATCATCTTCCTGGACAATCTGATGGTCCAGCACACTGGACCACGCTAGTAATCTACTGATAATTGACATGTCCACAAAAGCAGTACCTGTGGGACCCTGTGAACTAAAATTCTCTCGGGTTTATTTGTTTGACTGTCTTAAAACATTTCTTTTTAAGATGCAGAAGGTTTTAACATTCTTTTGCAACTTTTACAAGAAGTAAACTTTTCAAACAAACCTTTGTTTGAAGTCCTATGTAAAAATTGTTAAAATTTCTTTTTCCAATTAAGGAAACAGTGTGTTGTAGAAATGCAGTAAACTGTTCATGAAATACCAGCTTTATAATAAATATTTTACTCCTTCTATCAAGTTAGGTGCAGATTTCAGTGCAAATTTCAACTCCCTCTGTTACTGCAAAGACATTTTCATCTAGAAATGAAAATGACATTTTAGCCTTGTCATTCCAGTGTGAATATTTGAATACGATTCCATGAATAGATGAAAAAATGCAAAAAGAAGAATATGTAAGGAGGTAAAAAATGAGAATGGGCTGTTTCAGTTGTGGTTAAGAGCAGAAAACAGTGGGGCAACACGCGGTGTCAGAGGGCGTGCATTGTTATTCACTGTGAATTTTGCAGATCATTTTCTCTGCTTCCAACCTTTAAATGCTGGTCCACTTTTTAACCTGCTCCTTGGATTTGAGGGCACTGCAGATCTGTCAATAAAACTACTTTATTAACTGCAAATAATGAGGTAAGTAACACTTCAAATAACAATACATCAGTCAGAAGAACAGGAAGACAAAATGCGTGGCTTGGTTTGGCTTGCTGTTCACCATTGCTCAAGCAATTATAAGGGCTTAAAGCTAAGACTGGCAAAATAAGAGAGAGAGTATTATTTCTCTTCTTTTTCTATTTTTCAAAGAAAACCTTTTTAACAGCGACATGTGTATTTTTTAGCTGAATTTATGTTTTTATTTGTTGGTGGGGGTACATATTTTTGTCTTACAGAGCTGTTGCCTCGGATAGGCAAAGAAGACAAATTCAGCAACTACTAAAGGTAGAAAATTTCCTTTGACTTTTCTGCCTGCTTTGTCCATGCCAGAGCTCTGAACACACAGGCTGGTTGTCATCACTGCTTTCCAAAACGGAGACATTTGGGATGTGACTCTTGCTGGGGTCAAGACTGGCATAAACTAGTGCCACTGTCTCCACACCTGCTCCTCACATCTCACCAGCAACAATTTCACCCCTTTTCCTATGTCTTTGCCTTCATCTCTCTCCATCTCTCTCCTATGCCTTTCCTGTCCCCTGGAATACCAAAATTTGAGTTTTGACTAAACAGCTTCAAGTTTTGACTTAAAGAGGGTTCTGCTTTCTCCATATTAACCCCTGAAGCCCAGAACAGAAGCAACTAGACCATCTGACTTCACGAGTTAGACAATCAGATCTCTAGCTTGCTGTAAGCAAGTAAAAAGGGAGAAATATTTAGTGAAGGAGAAAAAAGTGTGAGAAGAGGAAATGACTACATGAAACTTTTTTTTTACTTTGACTTTTTTTTCAAATAAAAAAAAATGTACGTTCACTCTTTTATTTTGGAAGAAAAATATTGAAACAACTAAGACTGTCCCCAATCATACTGTCCAAACATGAAAAATTCACACAACAGCCATTCTAAAAATACAACATTAATTATATCCAAAGATCTCTAGGCCATCAGAAACCCTGGAAACAATTAATTGGCCTTTAGATCATGCCATATTTCTGATGAAGACAGAGAATATGCTCTTAAAAGGGAAATACAATTAGCTCTTTGAGATTTCACTTATGTTTTTGACACTGCCATTTTCTACCCATCTACATTTATAAATACTGTGGGTCAAAGTCAGACATGATATAAGGTGCAGGGATGATTTTAGCCCATTCACAATTTCGCAACAGAGTCAGCTTAAATTACCTCACTGAAGAAAATTATCCTTCATTCTTTAAAAGGGGAAATGAAAAAAGCTATCCTGTGGTAACTTTCATTGTTTACGTCTCGTTTTCTGTTGTCTTACTTACAGGAGCCATGGGAGTGGCAAGAGAATCCTTTGTTTTCATGTGGTTTTCCTTTTGGAAACCATGACATAATTTACACTGTGCTGCATCCTGATAAGCACATTGACCAGTGACAGTGGTTCCCGTAGCATTAAACTTGCTATTTGGAATGTATACTCTGACATGGCTGGTTAAATATTCCATAGAAAATGTGATTGGCCTTACCCTTCTCATGATCTTCCATGGGGCAAGTGCCCATTACGTGGCACCAGATAACTGTAATAATGAGAAAAACCTCAGATTCCCATTCTTACTCAGTCCTTTACCAACTTTCTTTTTTTTTTTAAAATAAATATCTAGAGAGAAACATAATTCTAGGTGCAAAAAGATTTTGAAACTTCTTTTCTAGGCCCTTAATCACAGCCAGCTACACAAATTATGATACAAAGTGTATCTTATCTGATTACATTAAGGTGTGCAAATGTGCTAGCCAGTAATTGTCACCACCTACCATCAGTCGGAACGGCCTAGAGATGAATGTGAGATGATGTGAGAAAAATAGTAGAAGAACCATAGCAGGCTAGTCAGGTAGGAAGAATTTCCAGCAGATTGATGTTAAAATTGAACAGGCAATATGCTTGTCTTGAAACTAAGGCTACATCTAGTGAAAGACCTGGGAAACTTTCAGGGGAAAACTGAGGATTACCTAGAAATGCACATTGCACTATTGGGACTATTTGAAGAGTAGAGAAGTGTTCAGCCACTAGGAGCTTGATGAAGACTAGTTCTGACCGTATTCTACAGCAGACTCTGCAGAAGACATGATGGAAAGGGGCAGTGGATTCTCTAAGTAATGGAGGAAGCTGGTATGATGCTCACATGACAGTATCGATGCAGGAAAGATTTGTTCCCTTTGTGACTGAGGGACAGGTCTTTCTGAGTTACTTTCATACATTTCAAAAGCGTGAATGCTAAATCCTACCAGTGGAAGCACAGGAACTTCCCTATTAGGCCTTTAACCTATTTATCCTGCAAGTCAGTTTGCAGAGGTCAGACTTGTGGACCATGTAGCTAGACATGCCTGTATTGGGATGCTGGATTTCATCTTCACAGCAGTCATCACATTGCAGCCCAGTCTTTTATCAGTCTTATCTTTTATCACACTTAACTGAAAAAATCTCCAAAGTAAAAAACATACCAGTTATAAGAAAATCTATGGCACAAAGTTGAAGGTCCAATGTGATCTGTCAGGTTGCTAGTGCTTATACAAACAACATGCTTATGAGCTAATGTAGAGACAAGCTATAGGAACAGCATATCTGAAAGCCACTTGCCACCGTATTGGTACTAGTCTGATATTTATCCAGTGGTCAGTAGCTCAGCTTGACAGTTTTGTTATAGAAGTGTACCATCTCTAGTTTCCAGGTCAATTTAAATAGCACCCACAATATGCCTGTCTAGCAATCACATAGAGAATGGTTTACAGTAGCATGCCCTGAGGCTGAAAAAATTTAGTCTCCTAGGTATGTTGATACAGAAAAATCATCTCAAGCACTTAATAGCAGCTGGGGACTGAACAATAACTTTATATTGCAAACTTCAGGCAATGGAAAGTATGGCAGAAAGGGATAGTTATAATCTCTGCTTTCACCCACCTGCTTTTTCAAACCCACTGAGCTTGGCCTAATTTCCACTTAGCTTGACCAAACTGGCCTCTGTATTATGAAGTCAGACTAGAGAATCACAACTATCCTTTTTGGCTTTCTGTCCTACAAGGGCTTTCCCACACTCTCTTTTAGTTCCATGGCCGAAATTCAGTCAAATCCAGAGAGGGACCTGCTGGCAGACCTGGCTGCATCAGAGTAAACAAGAAAATAGCCAGATATCTCCTAACAAGGGAGGAGACTAATAATCACTTCATAGGAATGAATGGGCAAAATAATATCTCTGTTCCCAAAGGGAATAGATGTGCCAGGAAGGTTTCTTTGTCTTTAAAGACATTATTGTGATTAAGTATGTGATCTTTTTGATGCCAGAAGAGAAACTAATTTTGCACAGAGCTTTAGTGCTGGTAACTTCAAGACTATGGGAACCTAAGTATATGCATAGTCATAGTTTGGTTAGTATTCTCAAATGTGTGGCTTAATTTAAGCACCTAATTAAGTGATCTGATTTTCATCTTCTGGGTAGCTGTATTTTTCATTCACTTGCTATTGCTGATGAACTGGCCATTTCCTTAGATTTTTTAACTTAAAACAAATATGTTTGGAAACAGTTGTCTAAGTCTTTAGCAAAATTCATAATCACAGATTTATATCCATAGAAAGGGGCATTTACTGTGAGTTCATAATGCTAAGAAGATCTAAGTAAAACCTGTTTTATTTTAAAATTTGCATTATTATGCTATCCTGCACTAGCCGTGATGTTGGTGGCAATTCCAATACTTTGCTCAAGAGGCCACAAAACTCAACCTAATCATGAAGACAGAAAATACTGCCTGGGAAAAAAAGGACAGCTATAAAAGCAAGCAGCACAGAGGTAAACTTCTCACAAAAAGTGTGTTTTGCATCATCAAGACCATTCTTGACAATCTCCATCTCTGCTCTTTATATACATAGAAAATTAGCATATCATTTGATAATGACCTATCAAAACCTATGCTTTGATTACAAGCAGCTGCTTTTGATTACAATCAATGAATCACTAATTTGTGCTCAACCACAGAACAGTTGGACTCCATCTATTATTCATTCTTGAAATGGAGATCGTATTTAGAACTGAATTCCGAATTTCACTAAAGCTTTTACCCTCTTGGCTATTAATAATTTTGTTTTGAAGTTAGGTCTCTAAGGTTTCACGATGGCCTCTTTTGTTATGCTTAAACTCTGAAATAATATGCTCAGCTGTTGCCCAGATTCGTGCGTCTTTCTCCATGACCGTATGTTTAGAATGGGCCGATTTAAGTGTTCAACCAAATGATATTCTTTTGATTTTCAAAAGCCCTTGCCTTCATGGCCACTATGAACTGAGCCATAGTCACAAGGGACTGATATAATTTGGTCTGTGATTGTGTGACTTGGGATCCATAGGCCTATGAACTTCTTCTCAGTACATATACATATGACATGATAAAAAGATACAGAAATGTCAGATGCCTTCTAAATTCAAAGTATCTAGCCTTAAGTCTTGTATGCAGACTTGTATAATTATGTGCATACAAACACACAAATTCTTCAGATAAATCCAAACCTTTTGAGCTCCAAGATCTTGTGTTCAACAAGGCTTGATTACATTGCTCATTAAAGAGAAGGTTATTGTGGTTTTTTAGATTATCAAAAAGGCTGTTCACAATTTGTGAATAACTTTAACTATAGAAAAAAAAATCCCTACTTTGTATGTAGGTTCCAATATAAGATTGTCTGACTCACAAATCTGTATGGTTCCATCAACCAACATACAGGTGACACCTCATTTGATAAATAGACCATGACTAGACTTAAAATGAAACTAATGATCAAAATGCTTGTTTTCTATCAAAAAAATGTTCACCATCAAGCAAGCAAGTTAATTTACAGTCCAGAAATGTAAAAAATACCCTGCTATTTAATTTGGGTAGTAGGTCTGATGGATGGATGCCTGTAATTTAAGAGGTCTACTCTAAACAACTGTTAAATGCATACAATCTATATGGAAATATTTTCAAAATAGTGTTCACAGAATCTGAATATTGTTCTTAGGCTAAATTTCAAGAACATCATCATCACTTGATGAGGGGGATCACAAACCTCTTTCCCAGCAATATTCCAAGTTCCCTCATTCCCCACAGCCCTTCCTGAAATGCTGCAGAAACTGCCTTTAAAAGGCAGATGAAAACCAGTATCTAGTATCCTGGTGTGCATCCCTCAAACTGTAGTCCAAGGGAAGGAAAATGTAGATAACTTGCTGAAAGTGGGGTAATCCAGAGAGAAAATTGATTTTGACAATAGAAGAAAATGTTTTGCTTGGAAGACCACATTCTCTCTTAAATTCAGTATCAAACTTCATTCTAATTTTTCAGATGAGATCTATGCTCACAATAAAAAGCCAAGAGAAAGAAAGATACCTTGTCAGTTCAGAACTGCGGGCACAGTTCTTTGCAAGTGTGAAGTGATACCCACAAAACACAGGATGCAATTTCAAAATCACATCTCAAACTTGACAAACAGAGTCTCCCAGCAATCTCAGCGCAATGTATGTCTCTAACGAATGCTTCCTGCTCCTCCTATCTCTGCTCATTGACTTTAACATAAATTCTCATTGACTTTAATATAAATTGTGCCTCGTGATATTTTGAACAGCAGAATGCTGTAAGTCTTACTCATGTTATTAAGAACTTAATCATCTCAATAGGATCAAGATACACATTAGGACTGTTCCTGAGAATAAATTACTTCCCATTGAACATAAGGACTCAGGCCTGTATTTATTTACACATTGTATGTGAGATTCACAAAAAGGCTGTGAAAATTCAGCCAGAGGTCTCATTACAGGAGTTGCTGGGAGCCAAGCGCCTTTGACTATCTGGCACATAGAACCAAGCACCTGGCAATCAATCCATAAGGGATAACTTTTGCCCTCAGATGTATGTTACTCCCACTGGAGCCAGCAGGAGTTACACACACTTCACCAGGGAATTTGACCATAATATAGCTGTTAAGACTGACTGGCATTTTAGAGCTTATTTTTAAGTAGGGCAGTTCATTAGAAAAATAGCCATGTAACTAAATGTTTAACCACGAACACATACATTTGAAATGTCAGGAAAGAATAAATGTTTCATTTACAGGTCTTTTTATTTCCCAGGGAAAGGTACATAACTCACTAGGCCCTTTACAAACAAATAAACAAAAAGAGGAAAAGAAATGGCTTCATGCTCTTGAAACACCTCTGGGAAACCGAATGGCTGCACAGAGCAGCATAGCAATTCAGCTATAATGGACAGTAGCTTCAAACAACACAAAGCCTGCATAAATGTCAGATTTCCATTCCTGGCAGCCTGAAATCTTTGCAATAGAGTTGTTTCTATTAAGATTTAACGTCACCGTGTACTGTAATTACTGTTAAAATACCATCTATTATGTCAGAAATCTTTTGATTTATAAACACATCCGCAGCCCAGGGCACAGGTGGATACACGTTGACAGCATACTCTGAAACCAGTATTGGTGGCTAACACCAAAATAAGAGAAGGAGGGAAGAAGACTCACTACAGTGACAAACACTCACTGCCCTCATGCACTGGCCTTACGGATCTGCGGATCAAATCCCCAGCAGGATCACAGCCTCTTGTGCATTGTAGACAATAAGACACTGTCTACAAAGTGAAGTTGAACCTCTACAGCCCCTTACCTAGAGTCAGACTGATGGAATTAAGCTAATACAATCTGCTTGTTGAACAACCTTAGTTTTTTCTACGTATTTTTTTGGCCCGTATGCAATTTAAAGTAAAAATGAGACACTTCTTAAAACTGAAATAAAGGCTCATGGAGTGTTTCACCCTGTTTAACTATATGAATATAAAATACCTGTGGGACTACAAAATTACTTTTCCATGGAGACAAAGCCTAAGGTAAGCCAAGTTTGTATTTATGTGAGAAAAATATTATGAATTATCATCATTTACCATGACCCAGTAATATATATATGATGCTAGAAAATCCACAATCACATAAGAAAGGAAGGTTCGATTCAACACATGTTGAGCCAGGTTCTTCTTTGATTTGTGTGGGCACTAAAGACCTATGGCAGTTTGTGCAAGTGTGAGGCTCTACTACCAGAAGGTATTCCCAAATTGTGCAACACACATTACTCCAGCTTTTGGAAGTAATGTTTGTAATTATTAGGATTTTGGGTTGTAGGGGGCTACACTATTACATTTCTAGGGGCTTGCTGTTGGCTAGATATGGATGCCTCTTCATGCCTCTTCTTTCCTTTTGTTCACTTAGGATGCAGTTTGTTTTGTAAGACAGACACAAATATGTGTCTATACCCATGTTCTCTCTCGGTCAATTTTTTTTTTCCTATTAGCTTTCCTAGGCATGAGCAAAGAGTTCAGAGAGAGTGAAGAAATAACAAAATATGGTAATTAAAAATTCAGTAATTGCTTAGTTTCAAGTACTGCTTCAGAATATGAGTGGAGTGATATTTTAATGCAATTATTAATGAAGAAATCCTTTTGGTAGGAATAGCACAATATGCATCACTGGAAGATGGGTATTTTCAGAGGTAGCAATCATCTGAGGTGGGAATTAAAAAACACCAGTAAAAAGTAGGCAACTTAGTTTTTATGTGGCAGGTATTTGCATCTTCCTTTGATTTCACTGTGAATGTCTGGTGTTCTGGTGTTTTCTTCTGAAAATCAAGTTCATCAAAGTACCAATATGAAAGACAGTCTGTTTTTAAATAGTTTTCTGTTAACTATCATTTTTCTCATGACAGGAAATTTTTTGTGACATGTTACGGTCTTTTCGCTATGGAAATATGGAATTATGAATTGGGAGAGGCAACTGAGAGGAACAAATCACTTTGCAGACTTGTAGGTACTGTCTTGTGATACTCCCAGTACCACTGTGCACCTACAGTGACTCTGGGCAAGTAACATTATCTCTTTATTTCCTATATATCTTTCCCTCTAACTCGAGCTGTCACCCACCTTCTTTATAAAGTTGTTGGAGATGGAGGGATATATCAAACTGTATTTATTATCAGATATTTGGCAAGCATGAAAAAGAGGACCTGATAAATGCTATGAGCAACAAGATGCAGAAGAGCAAAAAGCGAAACGGCAGCAAGCTGCCAGAAAGTATAATCGTCCCTGGAGAAGTGCTTCACTAAACCTTATGTAGTCCACACTATTCTTTCTGCCATCCCTCAGTTTAGTGCTGCCTGGATTTTCTGGTCTTGTATTTACGTTTTCTGGAGTCTTTGAGAATGAAAGGCAGTGCCATACCACAAATAGGACATGTCATTCTGTTTCTAGAGTAAGAAAACTATTCCATGAATATCCAACTAGGTTAGACTGGTTATAACTGAAAAGGATGTAAATTAAAGGTGAATTTTAAAATATTAAGCTTGCAAAACTCTGAACTTGGATAGTAGGTACGATCAAAACAGACAGATATAAAGTCTTCAGGGGTGCTTTTACCAATGGTGTCCTTTTGCCCTTTCTATAGCTTCGCTTAAAGTGTCTGGGAACGCTTTAAAAACATGATTGAGAGCTCTTGCCAATATCTATCAACATTCATTGCTGACAACCCAGGGAGCAAATTGAGTGTAGCTGCAAGAGCAAAAAAGTGGTTGAGCCCTTCTTTCTCTGAAAGTTAGTCTGCAAAGGAAGGTGATCATGGCTCTGTTTCAGGCTTCAGGAACAGTAGATCAGATCCATCCTTCCAAATTTGGCTATGCTAAAAGCTCAATTAAAAGACTATCAGAATTTTCTGTGCTCTTTCCTTTAAAAAATAAGTTGCCTGAATCATAAACTAACCAGGAATCTGGAGTATGCTGATAAATTTTTAAAATCAGCCTATATTTTTAGTGGCTTGAACTAGACTCCAAACTGCCTTCCTTCTGGTTATTTCTGTTTCACTGAGGCAAATGAAAAGCAGAAGGTGTGATTTTTGAGAGAAAAAGAAACAGTAGAAATTACACTTAGTCCTGTGTATTCCACCTGCGATGCCACTATCAGATTACTGCATAAAGGGAATGAAAAGCATGACCTGTAGATTTATTTTTGCTCATGCTTTTCACTGTTCTGTTGTTTTTTATTGGGAGGCTTAATTAAAATTAATAGCAAGTCAGCCTGGCTTCAGGTTGTTTGGAAATGCTACAGAACAATTGTATTGTATCTCCACCTACTGTCAGCATTCAGCTATCTTGAGCAGGGTACATCTAGAGCAATTTAAAATACTGACACGAATGATGCTCTGGGACTCAAACTGAATGGTTCATGAACAAGAAAACAGCAGACTGTGAAATGATGGGGAAAGCTTAGTTTTGGCTAAAACTCATCTGTTATTACTTTTGTAACAGGGCTGTAACTGAGAGCTTTGAGCTTCTAGCCTCTGTCTACTATTTTCTTTCTTGTGTCAATGTCACGTGCACTCATGCAAGAGGAGCAAACAGCTTCTCCACTGATTTCTATATATTACTTTGGCGTTCTTCTCCTCCTTTGTATCCATGGGAAAGTTTCTTGCAAAGCAGGGGCTCTCAGAAACACCAATATACTTTGAAGTACGTAGTTTAAACACACTTCAGAAAAGACTTCTCAGGAGCAACTTTGTATCTTACATTAATGAAAAGCTTTCCTCAGGGATTATGCAGATTTCCCTGCAGCTGCTACCTAACAACATGCAGAGTACATCTTGCCTATCCCTAAATATCTCTTCCTTTTCTTTGGGCTAGAGTAACACTGGGAGTGAGCCAGTGTCACTGCAACAGCTCACTCTCAGGCACCCTGCCCTGAGTGTGTTTCCCAACTCTGAAGTAAGCATTTTGGCGTACTAAGGGGCAAGCTGAAGGGTTCACAACCACCAGCTTGCTGGAATTGCCTGGCCTAGCTAGCAGAAGATGTCAAATATTTGGGTATGACTTCAGCTTTGTCTCATTTGGGGACTTACTAGCACAGAGGCACTGACTTGCATTCAGGGCTCTCAGATAAACATTCTTCTGAAATGGGATAGCTAAACCCTTTCTTTCAAGAAGCAAAGTCTGCTCTTTTCAAAGGACAAGGACAAGATGATAGCATCCCTTTTCATCTCGCAACTCAGTAATTAGAGCAGCTGGTTTGGGCCACCACCTTGATCAAACAAGCTTCTCCACCCAAGGAATTGGGACTTACCCCTCCAGATGGACAGCTGAAGCCACTAGAGCTGGGATTTCCTACTGAGGTCTCCCTCAATATATTTTGCTGAAACTCTTCCTCTTTGCATGGACCAAATAAATATTAATTGGGCCCAAGAGTAAGCACAACACTGTAGCTCAGTAGTTATGGCATTCCACAAGGAGAGAGTCCCACCTTTGCTCTGATGAAGCATTGGGTATAAAGTATTTACTAGAACAAAGACTGGATAGCATGCAGCTCCATGCATAGTCCGGAGGGACAAAACTCATGGGTAAAGTGCTGGTAGGGAGAGGAGAGATTTGAATCTGCATCTTGCTGTCTGGGGTGCAGGAAAGGTCAGGGTATGGTCCCCAGAGGAAGAGCTTTGTTTACACAAGATGTTCCCATCTCATGGGAAATACCTGCTGCTTTCAAATAGAACAGATTTTTCCTGGGAAGCCTTTTTAATTACTGGAGTGAGGTTAGAAAGCTGAGAACTCAGATGTCAGGAAAAGCCAGGATTAAGATTGTCTATTCAACTCAGTCTTGCCTTGTACCTGTATTTTAATTTTGTGTTTTTCCAGAAGACTCCTCTTCAGTCAGGGCACAGAGTGGCCAGTTTACCATTACTGAAGAGTTGTGCAGTGTTTTGCTGTGTACATTCACATTTCGCCATTGGCTTTATTCACTGCACATTATTCAAAACCTTCTCTGATGGCAGACGTCAGCTCTGAGGATAGATTAATAATTTTCAATATTTTGCCTTCCTTCTTTGGTACTCATTATTCTAGTATACAAACACTCCAAAATTTTAATGAATTTCATATCCTGCTTATGAGATGAGTGGGCATTGTTCCCTCTTTAAAGAAGATTTGAGGCACAGAGAGATTTATGTCGAAAAGTACTTATTAATTGTGGCTACACAGTTTGAGATGCCTGTGAGTACTCTGCAGCACTACAAATATTCACTCACACTCTCCAGTTCATACATTTGCTTCATCAGTACTCACCAGCCCTATGGATCAGGCCCTACTCACCAACCCTATCGATCAGGCCCTACATACAGGGACTTGTGTGTCTAGAAAATGAGAAAGAGCATTAATCTCTGACAAAACTGGGGTAAGGGAATTGTCTAACTACATGTAAAGGACTCACCGGTAAAATCAAGAAAGAATTATGCTGTTTTAACTAAGAGACTCTCCTGTCTCATTCACTCCACATTTTCTGACTTAAATAACAAATGAGGTAGTGGCCTCTTAATCATTTGCTTACTGCGGAGTCCTAGTTTATTGCCAGATCTGGCCCTTTGTGCATACGAATGCAGAAGATTCCACCTTAATGCACATAGATAGGTGGGACAAATTAAGAGAGTACAGACAATGTAACTTAGGCATTTTCTAAATTTGAATGTTGAAGTTTGCAGTCATACTGTTCCGGAATAGGAAACTACTTCCACAAGATTTTGGTTTGGAAAAAACAGCCACTGGTCTGAAATTTCAATGTGTTTTCATACGGGCACCAACATCGTTCACCACAGAACTTTAATATCCATCATCTAGAACTCTACTATTGGAATCAACGGAGTAAAGTAATACTGACACAAGAGAGGGGAAATGTTAATGGTGGTTCCACATTACCAGTGCCGATGTAGAAGGACTCTGAGACTCTGACTTGGTTCAGTGCATGCTGTAGATATAGGTACTCTATGCAAATCTTTTTCGAGTGCTCTTCCAAACTGAAACCTGTCTTTTCCCCAGTGTGCTATTCCTCACCTACCCAGTGTTGGACTCCTCTCCTGAGAATTCACACTCCTGGTACCTTGGCAGTATCTTCCCTAACCAGTCCTTATGCAGAACCAGCTGTGCCTCACCTCTGGTTGGCCCTGATGCAGCCTAATTTGGTCAAGTTTATCTGGATTTCCACACGCAGAGCAGAAGGCAAATCTTTCACAGGGTTCCCATCTCCCATCAGCACTAAGCAGAAGTAACAGGGGTAGATCACTAGAACATTTGAAATTTCCAAATGATTAAAATTTGTAGCTGAAATTTATCCTGGCAAATGCCAAGAAACTTTAATGATTGGTAATGCTGTACAGCCTGCCTCTAGTTACAAACTATAAACAAAATATCAAAGAAAGAAATCTGACTATCTGTATATGGGTCATTTCTTCATCATACCTTGAATGAAGACAGTCTGTACATCCATCAGAAGGACCCTTTATCTTCCACACATAAAAACACTTAGCATACAAATGTATCCTCTGTCCGGCTTCCAAAAGCAGAAAAACTTAAAAATGACTTCAAAAAGAAGAGTAAAAACTCAGCATAAGCACATAGGCTAGTTTTGGGACCATATTTTGTATTGTTCGTGTTCAGCTGAATTCACTTAGGAACTGAGATGGTTATAATAATTTTCTGTTAGACTCTCAGGGATGGCAGAGACAGATAGCTTGCAGGTTGACTGGAGTGGGTGTTAGCATTATCCTGCACTTCTCCCAGTCACAGAATAAAGAAGGAATAGTCAAGAGTTTGGGGGGACCCAGATATCAGCCTACTCTTTGCTGTGAATACCATCAGGGAGTGTGATTTATAGTTAAAAATGGGTGCAAACTTTCCTTCCTATTTATTGGTTATGCTTTCTGGGTTGTCTCTTTTAAATTAAGGCTGCGATTAACTTTGATGTGTCTATCACCACTAGATCACAGGCTTACTTATCCAGGACTGCTGGGAAGCTGAAATATACTAATGACAGTCTAGAAATGAGAAAAACATTAAAGGAAAAAAAATTAAGGTCCCACTAAGATAACATAACATAAAAGCCTACTTCTGAGATTCCCATGTACACCTCAAACACCCATTCAAAGACAGAGATGAACCTTAAATATCAGTGTTGCTAAGTAGTCTGTCAGCTATTGATTATCATTTGTATTATGAATATGATGTGGATTGAAATAGTCCAATATTCCAGATCATTACAAAGATTTGATAATGAAGAAACAACCTAATTAAGTATCACATCTTTCAACTTTTTAAGAACTTAACCAAGCAGCAATCTGTAACTTCAAATGATTGTTGTGAGAAATTCAAAAAAGCAACATGGTTCTATAAAAGCCTCTGACTTTCATGGAACATCTATTCCTGGCTGACTGCACTGAAATACAAACTAGGTTAACACAGAGTTATTTTAATAGCCCCAGGAGTCAGTTTTATCCACACACACACACACACACACACAAAAAAAAAAAAAAAAAAAAAAAAAAAAAAAAAAAAAGCTAATACCCCTAGGAAAAGGTATTCAGTGTCTCAAAAGTGATATAAAGATAATGATACGATTATTATTTCTTAAGAGATGATTTTTTTCTACTGCAGTAGCATATCTTGTTATTTTAGTCAGGCAGCCTCATGGAATTTCCCAATATGTAAAGCAGGAGTTTCTCCTCCGCAGCTACCCACCCCAAATCTGATTTAGCACTATGTGCTGGAGCCAGGTGTTTGTGGGAAACATAAGCACTTAAGAAAATCGGCCTTGTTCTCAGGGAAAAAAGCTCTTAAAGAGTCCCTCCCCCAACACTGTAATTGTAATTTCAAATGTGTTTGGAATATCTTCTTTTATGTTTTCCACTGATTGTGCTGATGCTAGCACAAGATGTAGAAGAATGCTGTGTTATTGCAAACAACTTTAATTTTGATGTATATAATTCATTTTTAATAAGGACAACTACATATTTTCTCTTAGAAATGTATTTAAAAGAGCCTGTAATGAACTGTATTCTACAAAGCAAGGCTATTTATAGGCAAAAACAAAAATCCAAGTATGCTGTTTTCAAAGAAATTGCTTAAACAGGTGCATGCTAAAAAACTGAGCTTGTTTGTGCACAAAAGCCTATAGATTTTTACTGGTAATTCAGAAACTTGACGTGTATGTAGGTGGGTTTAAAAGCAGCAAGTATGCAATATTTCCATATCAAACATAAAGATATAAAGAATGCTCCTGCAAAATGTAAAAAAGCAACAACTTTTCCTATAAATAGGGATCTTGTCTTCAGAAACAAGTTTTCAAGATTCTATTACTGAAAACAGAGAAAAGAGACAAAGTATCTCAAATGAGATGCCAAGCTAGAGCAGCTTAGTGACACTTCTGTGCTGCCACTTTGAAGACTGTCCCAGTATTCCCTTGGACTCAACCCCACGCCACATTCAGCTCCAGAGTATATGCTGGGACCTGTACTCATGTTCACAATGTTCACAGAGGCTCCAATGTAGGATACAGTGGATTATGGCATGCAGCAGAGTCCTTCCATTCTTACTGATCCAGAAACCAAAACAATCTTCTTACTTATACTTAAAAATTAATGCTTTAGTTAAAGTATAGACAGTTTGTGCTTTGAGGCTAATAATCTCTCTGTTAATGCCACTGGTATCTGACTGGAGACAGACAGGACACATCATCCCAAAATACAATGGTTGCCTCTATGCAGGCAATCAAAATTAATCTCTGATCTCCATAGAGTATAATGGAGGTGAGAACATAATGGAATCAGAGATACTAGTATGCAGACATCAGAATTTGGGTGTCTTAATCTGAATCTGAAGTCCACCATGAAAGACAATCAACTATAGCCACATCACAACTACCTGACTTACAAGGCCATGAGTGCACGTTGTCTGTAGCCCGAGGAGAGATGGCAGTGTTTTTGCTATTGGGACCATGTGTTGACCAGCACTATGAGAAGAGATTAAGGTGTTGGAATGAGGAGTTTTGTATTATATGCTTCTTTACTAACATGCTGTTAGTGTTCTTGGACAGAGCAGGTATGGTCCAAGGATTTTAGGAATGGAGGTTGATACAGGTAGAAACGTTGTGTTATTGCATATCCACCTTAGATCCCACATGTCACCTCCACTGCTCCTCAGTGATGGTTAGGATCTTATTCTCTCATGAGTATGAAAAATGGAACAAGAACTTGAGGAAAACCAATCCTTTGCGAAGCCACAGGAGGCAGGCTGAGCTAACTTCCTCAGCGGTCTGTTCTTTGCCATGAAAAGAAGAACGTTGCAACAAAAAAAGAGATAGGACTATGATGGAAGAGCAAGCAGGCTGGTCATCTTGCCCATTTTCATAATCAAAGAAATGGGGACTCTCAGACTGATATTTTCATACTACTCATTCTGACCTCCCACATTAGCAACTGTAAAGCATACTCCAGGATCTTCCAGGCTTTGATTGCTATTGTTTGATGCCTGCCCTTGGTCTGCTTCATGCCATGCTTATGGCCAGTTCATTGGCAGGAATACAGTAGATGGCACATGAGGTCAGCTAAAATGGAATGAATTCCTTGAGGGGGCTCTTCGAGTGATAGAAGTAGATGATAGGTCTAAAGTGGTCTTCAGCACCCATTACAACTATATCAGAATATTTGGAATAACAGAATGTCAGAAATAAAATAGTGAATGATGACTACTATGGGTTAAATTCTATTTCTAAAAAAGAAATAATGGACATATTTGACCTATAGCCTAATGTGCATTTTATGTTGTGCTTTCAGAAATAAAAGGATTATTTTTAGGTTGATTGGAGGCAGTTGTATTTTGCAAAGTGGCTTAAACTGTAACTGTACTTTACACCACACTAATGGACTTCTCTGATGCAGCAGTTCTAATCCATTTCGGGTGATATGGATGGCTACATTGCTGCAACCTCGAGATGGTTTTGTTCCAATTCAAACATGGATTTGAATGAACATTACTGGTGGGTGAACTGAAATTCTGGAGGTGCAGTTAGAGAACTTGAACATTTGTTTATTCAAACCTCCTGGGCTTACACAAAGTGGAACTGCAAAAGGCTTTGGAAAAAAAAAAAACTCTCATAAGACTTTCAGCAATTCATGTGTCCAGTGAGCAAAAACTAAATCTACAGAACCAGGAAGTGCAAGAGAATAAAAGTGCACTGTTCAAATGCCTATTTGAATATTACTAAACTTACGTTAAAGTTTTAGGTTATGATCAGTCTGGAAGATGAATGAATATCTGGAATGATTACTGGTTCATACGTTCAGATTTCTATTAATATAAGGCCAAAAGGTCAAATCTGAGCTGAAAAAACTTTGATTCTATCATGATAAGAACAGGAAACACATAGACACAAAGATGCTCCACATATCTCAGGCCTTTGAGCAGTTCTTGACACCCATCATCTCCCATTTGGCATCAGTTATCATGCAGGCTTATTTTTTCCTTTTTTAAGAAATTACTCTTTCTGAAAAAGACTGTTGCTCTGATTTTCAAACCACTAGGGATAATGGCTGACACAGGAAAATATCTGTAATGTATCTTTTTTCTACATGAACCAAATTAGCTTTGATTTATTTTTTCCCCGGGATTTGGTGATGGTCCTTGATGCTTATGAACATTTTTTCCAAAAGTGCTGTGCAGCTGTAACAGGGGTTCTCTAATATTATTTGATTCAAAGCATCAGATGCTGTAAATTATGTAGATCCATTGATTTCTAAACATTTTAATTTAGGAATGAAGGCATACATTTTACTTGGACTGCCTGTAGGATATCCTGTAGGCACTGTCTGCATACAACGAAAGCCTTTGTCAAGGCCACAGCCTTCTGAAAGACTAATGATGATTTGGACCCTTTTGGAAAGAGGAAACAGAATTAATAATAATAATAAAAAAAGTCTTCAAAATGTCGTTTGGGAAAATATTGACTGTCTCTTTAAGAAAACTATGTTTGCCTTTTTGCCAATAAAAGGCTTGTATGAGAGCAAGCCCTACCTGGGGCTTTCCCTCCTGCCTTTGCTTTCTGCCGAATCGCTCACAAATCTTCTTCCTTCAGAAACAGCAGCCAAGTAATTTTTGCCAAAGAGAAGAGACAGCGAAATCTATGCTACTTCTTTTCTCTTTCTTTCCTTTTTTTTTTTTTTCTTTTAAAGTTAACGACAACATTTGTAAGGCCTCACCTCCTTACTTTCTGTAAGCACAACTTTTCCTGAATGGCTGAAAGCAGAGGATTGCAATTACAGAAAATGCAGTTATTAGAAGGAAATATTTAAGCTTTGAGCAGAGTATTCAGTCTGACATGGTCTAGAAAGCAGACTATATGGCACAAAAAGACATTCATCTTTTGGGGTTGGAAAAATATTTCAAATAATTCATATTGTTTATGCAATATAAAAGACAAGTAAAATATACAGATTGTGGCTAAAAAAAGAAAAAGAAAAACCCAAAACAAGAACAACAAAAAAAACCCAACCCACTTCCAATGGCTCCAGGGTAAATTCTTTCAGAAAGATATCTGGTTAGTGAAATCTCTAAAAGTTATAATTAGTAGTAGAAAAAGGAGGTGGCAAATGCTGGACACTCTGAGTCCATTACTAACCTTGTCAGGCCAGTGGCAACTGGCACCCCTGCTCCCAGGGTCTTCGTATTTTCTGGACTGACAGACTTTGCTGCTGTCTCATGTATTATTCAATAAAAATCAAAACAGTGAATGAAACAGCCTCAAAAAATCTTCTAAAAAGGAAAACCACATCGGAAAAATAAAGGTTAATCAGAGAACCTGACATTTTTTCCTACAATTTATAAAAGAAATTGCAGCTTTTATAGAGCTGGAGGTGTCCTTACTTGTTATTACAGGAACTCCTTCAATTTTGCACATTTCTTCATGCTGACTTGCTGTCCACAGGGTGCTTGTAGAACAGCATATGGTACACTGTGGACATTTTTTTCCTACTAGAGAACCATAGTACAGCTTTGGCAAGCAAGCATTTTAAAGTTCAACAGAAAAATTTGGAGTTTATTTTCTGTGGTGGTCCAATTAGAGCTACTCTAAAACTCCTAGCGTCTTTCCATTCTCTGACTTGACATAGCTGTCAGGAAATTGGAAGTGTATACTCATTTAAATCCATACCAGATTGTCTTAAAACATACACACATGCAATATCCTATATACTATACTAGTCTCTGCAAGAAGGTCTATGAGTCATTTTTATGTTTCCTTTACATAAAGGCATTTTTAAAATTAATTTCCATGTAGGCATCTTGTCTGGTGTTGATTATTAAATGCAATTGCTTTTACACTGCACAGATGATGTGGAATATGTGTATGGATTTCACAAAAATATTTGATATACTGAACACACAAATACATCTACAAAGGAAACACATACCAAGATCTACAGCGGTTGTTGAAGTATATGCAATATGGAGACTGAAAAACATTTTTTGCATCTAGCTTTACATTTCTGTGTTTTGTGCAAGCAACACGTGCCTCACTTGATGTGTACAGGCATTAGGGTATTGCTGTTGTGGTTGATAGGAGTCTCAGACGCTGAAAACCAAATGCATATAAAAACAGTTGAGAATTCTTAACATCTGAAGGACTCAAGATACCAGGTAATCGGGATTCAGTTACACTGGGGATTTAGAAATCTAGCTCTATTCAGACTTGTAGTCCCACAGATAAATGCTTTTTTTGCTGAGTCTTTGAGAGCTTGTGCATGCGCATCCCATATGATATATGGGATGCTGCTTTTCTATATATGCGCAGACACTGAGAACTCTGTACAAGAAATTACGCTAATAGAATCGAAGACCAGCTGGCAATACATGTTGGGGAAAAAAGGAAGATGTGACAACTTCAGCTAAGCCAACAGACAGAATCACTTGATTTGGTCTCTGCACATCTTTAAAATCATGCTCTGTGAACATTGTTATGACAGGGAAAAACAAGATTTTTTTCCCTGTAAAATTAAATGTCACTCTTGATAGCATAATATCTGAAACATCATCCTTCCAAGTCCACACCAATACTTTACACAGAAAATTAAACTCTCTCTCTGTTTATTGAGTGGATAATGCAGTCTTCGATTGTGTGAGAACCCCTGCTAGGTGAGAAATTAAAAAAGAAGCACTATAAAGTCTAATGGTATGTATGAAATACAGAAAAGAGAGAAAAAGGTAACTTAATTGGTAATCAGAAGAAATCATAAAACTAATCATGCAATTAATGTCTTAAAAACCTAGCATACGAGGTGTGTATAATTACCAGAAAACAATGCAGTGATGGTTTCAAGCATTAATGAATTAATGATTGTTGGGGGGGGGAGAAGGATTTGATCTGCAATTTTATCTGCTAGCTTTAAATCCATGCTAAACTATTACTTCGCTTTGTTTACAAAAAATGCCCTCACCTTACGCACAAAACTGTTTGTTCAAATTAGTATTTTTTATTATTAAATTTAAAAAAATTTCCTTCAAATAGATACAGATGTATTTCCTTCTCCTTCACACAGTTCCCCATCCTCCCCTCTTGTTCATGAAAACAGAAGACACTTTGCAAGGGAAGGAGTTTGGACAGCACATATATCAAAATGACATAAAGCCTAGAGAAATTCACCAATTGCAGGTGCTGGAATAAATTAACAAGTATATTAACATACATAAATATTTTTATTTTCCCTTTAAAATGTAGAATACTACAGCACATATTAACAACTGTCCTTTGTTTTGTACACACATTAAAAAAATAAATTCTGTTCTGATGCTGATTGCTAATTTACTGATGATCTTATATATCAAGATGTTAATTTGTTGATAAAAGGAGGTGATAGAAAATTACAAATGATTTAAGACTGCTGTACATCAAAACATAAGCATTGCTTTGATTTAATTGCCAACTACAAAGATTTCAAACCATCCTATGGTAGACACTGGTCTTTGTTCATGTTTTTCATATGGTTCAAATGTGTGCATCTGCTGCTAGATGCGATAGCAATGCATGACGGATGGATGGATGGATGAAAGGATTGCTTTTTATGACAGCAGAGTCCCATAAATCAGCAACCTGCAAGGAAAGGCAGAAAGGATGGTCCAGTGGCTAGGGAATTAGCCAAGCACTAGGGAGACCTGGTTTGCCAAACATATCCTGTGGGACCTGGCCTCACACAACCCCTCCATGACTCATTTCTCCATTTATAAGTGAGGGATACACAATGCTTCCTCATCTTGATGGACTGTCAGAAAAACTAACACCTTGAAGACTGGCTGATAGCTGGATGCTGCAATAATAGAAGGCGGGTAAGTAGCTGAGTAAAAGCTTTAAAAATTGCATGGCTAGCAATTTAGAGATTTTAAACTAAGAAATGAATATGTCCTTTTAAAATGTGTCAGATGGAAGTCCTCTCCATGCAAAGTTTGGCGCAAGCCAAGACAGCAGAGGATGATTTCCTAAAAGGTCAATCAACCATAGTGCTCTTGGCCTTGAACTTCTCATGGGTAGTTCAGCCCTGAGAGCAACTCTTTCCTTAACCCCCATGTAATAATCTCAGTCAGAGAAAGGAGTAAATGATAAGGAAAAGTGCAGAAAAGGACAAAAAATAGAAGATACAGACAGGAGACTGAGAAGCAATCAAGTCAATTGTCAGGTTTGTTGCTGACTTTCCATTTGGGCTTACATGTTCACACTGCATTTCTAAGCTTTACCTCCCAGCTATAAGAGTGATTATAACACTTCACTGCATTTGAGCTGGGGTCCCAGCAGCCGTTCATTAGTGTCTGCGCTCACACAGTGTTAGTGATGGTGGCCATAAGAAGGCAGAATTAGTATCGTACGTAACAATAGTGTTGGTAGATGTCTGTATGCTAAGAACTGGAGTAAGACTGGGTACCAAACACTGCTTAAGAACCAACAGCTTTTACTGATCTCTAAGTCTCTAAACCAAGTCTGACTCAGCAGCTGGCTGCTCCAGTCTCATCTTCAGGTATTGTCAGAGCAGCACCAGCACAAATCAGGCAATCATCTATCCAGGGATGGAGGGCCCCAAAGGCTGCTACTTGCCTCATGAAGAATCCGGAAGTTTTTCAGAAGAACTGTGATCTTCACAGCACATTTTCATTCTTCAGTGAGTTTGGGACTGGTTTTGGTGGAGGCCAAAGGATCTTACAGTAATTCGGATGTTTCCAGATCACTTATTTTCTGTTTTGCTGTTGCTGGAGGATCTGTGACCCATCATGTGAGACAGTGACTGCCCTGTCATCTCAGTGAAGTCAAGGGCACAAGACTACTGGTGGGACTGGACAGGTTCATGTTTTGATTTGGCATAGTAAATGACTTCCCTGAATTTTACCACTGAGAGCAAAAATACAACCTTGTTTGAGTTTGCAGAATCTGCCTTTTGCAGTCCTCTGAAATCATAATTTGGGCCAAGTAAATAAGATTTATGATTGCTCTGTCTACTGGATACTGACAGAGCTGCTATTTGGAGACAGGAGAGATATAGTTTTAAATCATTTTTCAGGATATAAAATCAGATCCCATGTCCAAGATTTTCCTGGAAATATTTTGGAATGCTCCACGAGATATGCACCAAACTGGCACAGGCTGTAGGGTGGAACATTTCCTTAACTCACTGTCTCAATACAGGAATTGTCTTTGCATAATCTGATGAGAACAGCTTTATGGTATACTAGCAAGTGGGATAAGCAAAGCTGACATACACTTTTTATCAAAACCTGCTGCATCTTTGTAAAAAAGGAATGAAGTTCAACAAAAGATATGAAACTACTTGACTAAACATGTCCAAATCGGCTGTCTCAAAAGCAAAAAACTGGCACAGTGGAGTATGTACAGAGGTCTGATTTCTCGCTATCTTTTGCAGCTATGAAAAATGAATGTTCAGCATTACCATCCACATTTGGGAGAATTTTATTCCCACTTTGCATAAGTGTAAATAACTATCTATGAAACATGGCACTGGGGAATCAGCCACTGGAAGAGAGCATGTCTGAGTTTTATTCCAAAAAACAGAGAGAAGCAGTTCAAAAGATAGGCACTGTTCTGAAGAAGTTATGGGTTGCCTTATTTTGGAGGAGAGGGCTGATTGGAAAGCAGGAAGCTCAGAGAAGAAGATCATCTTTGTTTCTATCATAAATAAGATTTAGAAAGAAATTTTAGAATTTTTAAGCCTACTTGTAATTTCAAGGAGAGAAGTCCAGGAATAGAGCACAACTGTGTAGTACACCATGATTATCAAATCCAGAGTTACTCTTAGTGATATATCAGTATTGCTGGCTATGGTAAACAGCTTGGTAAGAATCCTGTGTAAGCTGGTGCAAGTGGAGACATTTCTGGGCAAGGATTTGGGGAAATATGTTCTGCCACTAAAATTCTGTGTTGTAGTAGGGAAGTCACTATACCAGCTTCTACCTCTCTCCCCACCAGTTTTCTATTTTGCCTTCTGCAGGATCAGTGTTGTCTTTCCCTACCTTTGCACAGATGATGTAAGTATTTATCTAAAATAACGGGATCTGATCAACAGTGGGATCTACTTTTTTATTAATTAATAAATACAATTCTCAGTCTTTTAAAGCACAGGAAGTGGCCGTACTGAGTTAGACGAAGAGTACACATCGTTCAACACCTGCCTGTGGCAGCAGCCCTTATTAGTTATCTGGAGAAGAGTATAAGAACAGCAGGACAAGCAGGTAGTGAAACCTCCACGCATTGTTGATGTGATGATCTACCAGCCTCCACTTGCTCAGACAGAATCAAGAACAGCCACATTCAATCCTGTGATGTGGCATGACGTAGGCTCGAGACTGAATGTTCTTGAGCTCTGCCATGGACACCACCTGGTGTGAAATGTGCTCGAGTGTCCCATGATGTGACTGCATCTATTAAAACCCCTACTCAGAGGGGGGACGTATGTTACTGCATATCACTGTGCAGTTGTACTCCACGTAAGTGGAGTATCATAGGAGTGGTACAGTAAGTAGAGTACCAAGGGCTTCATATACTGAAGCTTAGGAATCTCTAGCCTAGTCAAGAACCATCTCCCCTTTTCTCAGGCCAAAGATGAAGTTAAATCAAGCATTTGTCTTGATCTTGCCTAGTAAAAAGGCTATATAGATCAGAGTTTTTTAAGGACAGTATGGGTGGGGATTTGATTGCTATGTTTTATCAAGGGGAGCTTGAATTCAGTATTTATTTCTACAGCATAATGTTAGCACATGCCTCTGTGCCAATTGGCTCTCTAAGAAAGTACTGTAAGGAAATCTGAAAAACACTTATCCTCTGCTCTTACCAAACCATACATAGATCCAACAAAAAGGAGATGGAGCCAGACTCTTCTCTGGTGCCCAGTAACAGGACAAGAGGCAATGGGCACAAACTGAAACACAAGTCTGCACATACGAAAACCTATTTTATTGTGAGGGTGGCTGAACACTGGAAGAGATTGCCCAGAGAGGTTGTGGAGTCTCCATCCTTGGAGACACTCAAAACCTGACTGGACATGGTCCTGGGCAACCTGCTCTAGCTGACTCTGCTCTGACACAGGGTTGGACCAGAATATCTCCACAGATCCCTTCCAAACTCATCCATCCTGTGATTCTGTGAAAAATTAACTCTTTCATCTTGACAAACCATGTCAAACATGATGTCAAACATGATCAAGGGAACTCTGCTTCTAGACCTAGCAGGGAATTTCTCAACACAGGTCATTTCTAGGCATATCTAAGCCATTGACACCAACACATTCACTCAGAAATGGTCAGTTCAGTTCATTTCCCTTTTCAGAAAAGGTATTACAATCTCAAATTTTCCATTAGATATTTTATAATCAGCAAATGTCAGTTTCAGCCTCATGTCACTTTTTAAAAACAAATTTCAAATTAATTTAAAGGAATTCACTTTTAAATGGTTAACATGGAGATAAATATTTGATTGATATCCTTTTTTTTCCCCAGATTTTTGATGCATCAAAATTTTTGAGAGTTTCAGATTGTTCTCCATGCATAACACCTACACAGTGCATGAAATGGAAAAATAGACTACTGAAATTACAAAAGCCATGAAAAGCAAATCCTAAAAATAAAAGTCAATTTCCAAAAATAAACTCTAATTTTAAAAAATTCTTGACATTTCGTTATCACCAGATTTGTATCGTAACTTTGAGTGCTCACTATTTTTGAAAATCAAATCACTGTGAGTATGCCAAACTGTGAGCTCAAAAGCTAAGAGATTTAAAATTTAAAAATAATTTTGAACTCTAGTGGTAAAAGTGTTGATAAGATAGAAAAATAAAGTTTTTGCTACAGCACAAAAGAATTTCTGAATATCGTAACTACAAATGCTCAATCACGGCCACAAGACTATTCTCATCCACTTTAAGTCATGATCTACTTTTACCCCCTTTAAGACACGATCTACTTTCAGTATATGCTAATATCTTTTGTCAGAGTTGTTCCCTGAACCTATCCTTCCTGATTGTTTGCATTTTTCAAAACAATTCTGTATGATTTAGTCTTAAATGACACTCAGACAGTGACTTAATAATTAATACGCCAAGTAAAGCAGGTAAACTAAATCACCTCTTAAATTAAGAAACCAGATCCTTTCTATTACAGTATAAACATAATTTAAAACATGGGTCTTAATAACTTGTACTCTATTAAGGAAAGAGCAGGTGGCTCAGCATTGCTAATGCTGAATTGATATTACAGAAAAATATGAGAATTTTAGTTAGGTGTATAATGTACTTCAGTTGCTTTCTAGCTGTACCATCAGCATTTGAATCATGAAATTACATTCCTATTCATGAGTAACACTCTTCTGAATTTTAAGATGCATATTATAATTATTTTTAGAAATAAGAGATAATGTTTATTCCCAGTGGATACTCTTTTTTGTTGTTGTTATTAAAAGAGTGTGTTTTTAAATATTAACTACCTAACTGCAGGAAGCAGGACAAATATTTGCTCTCTGAGCAGATCTTCCATGTTCACAGACCTGGACCTTACTTACCTGTAAAGCTATGTGCATAGTTTTTCAGCTGCTCAGCATCACTTCCACGAAGAAATATTGATGTTTGTCTCATATCTGCACTGCAGACCGGAACTCAATCTTAGTTTCTGCAGAATAACTTGGGAGGAAGTCAGTAGTTTCCACCGTGTTACACTCATGAAACTGAGAATAGCAAGACTCTATCTTTTCTTGGGCTATGTGCCAGTTTTGCACATTTTGCACTGTTTTTTTGCCCTCTGATGGTGACAATGTATTATATGAGTACATACTGTAGAGGAAGAATGAAAATGGATGTTTAAAAGACAGTACATTGAAATCACCGTCATGTCTTCATAAATTATGAAAGTAAACTTGTCATGAGGGCCATTTACTCATAAAAGTTTCCTCATTTCCTGGTATATATTTTCAAATTTGGAGTATTCTCTGTTAAAATATTGGTAGTGTTTGCAGCTAGCTTTCTTATTCACATTGTGCATATGCGAATGATATATTTAGCAACGTATCAACAGAATGAAACTATCAATGAGTAGAACTGCCACAGGAAGAAAAACCTCTGTACTGTTACAGAGAGGAGATCTACTTAAGCCTAGTTTGGAAGTCCTTACTGTAAGACCTGTAAAACCCCTGTTAGAAATAAACTTCCCACCTGGATGCAAACTCACTCATCTTTAACTTCAGCATGAATTCTAGTTTGGACCAGTTCCAAAGTTTACCCCTTTGAAAAACAGAAGTTAAAACTCTACAATTAGGGATGCCTTCAGTAGGAATTTTTTGTTTGGATACCTTAGTATTATGGTCAATGGCCCAGGTCTGTCTTCTGACTCATCATCACCCGCACCAAGACTGCAGTTTTGTTATTATGAACTAAACATCACTGCTGCCACCAAGGCTTGACAGAAATTGTTAGGAATTTAACACTGTGATGGAGATGGAGTTAGTGATCTCACAGATAATTCACCTTGAGACAACCCTTTCATATGGAACACAGTTCTCAAAGGAGAGAGCACTAAGGGATCACCAATGGGTGTGAGATGGAGATGTCAGGTGCAGATGAGGCTCACGCCTGCTGAACAAGGATTTGTGTCAGAGTGCAAGATGAAAACTTCATATAAATGAATCATTATTTATCTGTCATTTGTATTTAAGATGGTTTGGTTTTTAGAGGGATTTGGATATGTAGCCTCAAAATTATCCACTTAGATGCTCAGGTCAGTAAAAACGTGTGTGTAAAAGAAGGGAGTAAAAATCATTGTTACCCAGAGCCAGTGGATGGGATGGCTTTCAGTTCAAAGCTTTTGTTGATTGTGAAATCAGCAATAAAACAGGACCAAACACATTGTAAAATACTATTCTGGAAGTTAACAAAACTTTAACACATTCTTTGTTAAACAATAACTTGCATCAAATTGAAAAATAATATGACCAATGCCAAAAGAGCCATGCATGTGAAGTTGTCACTTAAATAATAAGCCAGTGCTTCTCTACCGCATGGCACAGGGTTGTATACGCTCCCCTGAGGATGACAGGAAAGCTTCATTCAAATTGTCATTAGTAGCTTCAAAATCGTCTGCTAGGATTTGAAAACCATATATCACGGAAGAGTGAAAAAGCATTATCTGAACATGGGAATGAGGGACAAGAGACTCTGGTCCTAATTTTGATCTCATTTTTATCAGCTTAATTTAAAAAATAACTTCCTATAACTTCATGAGGCTTCACAGTAATGTAAAAGCTGCTTTTGATGAGACCGAAGCAAACTACCTCGCTGAACTTTCAAATAGGGCTTGCATTCAGTACAGTCAGTTAAAAAGCTAATGAGGCAGGGCTGTAGCAACAGCTCCTTTAACTGGACTGATCAACTACTTTACAAATGAACATGGTCTTTTAAAAGAAACCCAAGCATGCTAAAACAGCACTTAAGTCAGTCTCCAAAAACACAAAGAAAGGAGGAGAAAAACAAAAGATTTAACGTTTCTGTGCAGCTGGCTGAGAGTAAGAATCAGCAAGAGGAGAAGTCCTGGGTTTGAGAAGAACACTGCCTGCATGGTGCAGCACCACTCTGTGGTCTGCGGTTCCCATTTTGTAATTGACAGCACAAATCCTGCTGAAATCCCTCAGAAAAACTTTCTCTGCAAGACAAAATATCATGCACACCTGCAGTGATAGCCAGACATCCCAGAATGAAACATAACTAGACTGTATGGAAAAATCCACCTGTTGTACCTGAATTTTATTGTTAATACTATACGACAAAATCTCTCAGAAGTCCCGTATATCATGGTGACATTCTAATCTAACCTCTATGATCTTCATTCAGAAATCACAGCAGCTGCCTTTTAAAATGTCTTTCCTAATAGTGACAAAATTTGACCCTATTAATGAGGTCAAATCTTAAAATGATTATTAGGTGGTAGGCACTGGTAATTATTGTTCTGATTACCAAAATTGAACCCTTGTACCCATAAGCAGTTCAAACTTTACTAAACCATGTATTCGTTAATTAACTAATATATGCCAGCATGAGTTGGGCCTATGTGACACAGAGATTTTTGTCTAGGAACTACAGTAGGTAGCACAAAGCTTATATATAATCTGTAACATTTTTTAGCCTAAATTTACAACAGAAAAATTATTTTCTACAGTACTCCTTTATCTTTTTATGAATATACGTCATCCTCATCACCACTACTAGCAGAGCAAGTCACAATTAAGAGAAGAACACAAAATAAACAGAAGAAATCTCTGCCTTCTCCTCCTTGTGTTTGTAAAAATAGCTTTCAAGGGTCCATAAGACAGTAACTGCAACTTGTCTTATCTTTCAGGAAGTCCTGAATCTGAAACAAGTTATTTGAAACATAATTCATGCTTGTAAGACTAGCAAAGGCTATGTGATAGGTGTTTAAGGTTGTACTGAGTAATAGTCCACACTAGAAAAATCCCAGGCCACGGCAGTGCCTAGTGGCTAGACTACAGCCATGCAAAGGGGCCAGCTTTGGTCACTAGTGTGAGCAAGGAGATAGAAGCCATGCTTTTTCTTTTGAGAAATTTGCCCAGTAATGTTTTTAGCTTGGAATTAGGCCAGAAAGGTGAATCCATGGGAGTAGGGGGATATGGAAAATCTCCTTGTTCTCCTTGTCTTTCCTTGTACACTGAGATGGTTGCGTTAATAGTCTCTACCCTCTGTGCTTTATCTTTTATCCTAATGATCCTAACACATTTGTATAGGACCTAATTCAAAGCAATTCTTCCATTCATTTCACTGCAGTTTGAATCAGATTTGCCCTAGGCACACAGTACACAGCTTCTTTAGAGACTGGAAACAGTCACAGAAGAATAAGCTCTGGTAGCAACTGTGTCCAGAATAATTCCAGTCAATTTTAAAAGTTTCACTAGAGTCAAGAAAGACTTCAGCATACTCATCTAAAGTCTCCAGTAATTGACAGGGGGAAAATAGTTTGCAGGGAATGTGAAATGTGTTTGTCAAGGCTAGTTTGCACCAGCCAGTCCTCAGGCTTTGGAAAAAGCTATGATAATGGCTATATCCCCCTTTGCATCAGGGTATTGGTCCACTACCACCCTAGCCACAAAGGAATGGAAAGGATATTCTATGTGATTATCAGTGGGGAAACCACCTCAAAGGCATCTATGGCAGATACATTACATGCCGAGCCTTTGATATACGCTTTTGAGCATGGACTTCAAGCAGGTGGAAGAAGACAAAGAGAACTCATTATTATTTATTATGTGACAGATGGCAACAATGCCAGGGTGAGGATGGTTGTCCTTAGCTAAAGCCTAAGAACATATAAAGCAAGTCCTCAGAAAAGGCATTAAGTCCAGACTGCACAAGGAAGTTATTACTGGGAGCATCCAAAGGAGGAAATTTTCTTACATCAGGATAATAGTTCCAGCCTTTTCCTTCTCCTTTCCAAGATTGTTTTCTACTTCCTTGTTTTCTAACACTGGAGTTGAAATTACCAGTGCAGAAAGGAAGCCTGCCTGATTTGGTATTGGCAACAGCCTTGCCCCGAGCAGGAGATGGGACCAGGTGACTATAGCGGTCCCTTAAGCCAACATTTTGATGATTTTGTGGTTGATTTTCCAGATGCTTACTGGAGCAGAAAGGCTTTGAAATATGATGGCAATATAAAGAAATTTGATCACACTTCTTAGAAACTGCCTTGCAGGTGAGCAATTAGAATTGTGATTATTTAGGCTGAAGGAAGAATAAGGCAGAGCTGGCAGTCCCCAAGGAACTGCTGGAGACCTTCCCATCCCTTCTTCTGGGCTACAGGCTTCAGAGTCAGATGCTGCACTTCTGGTGCCTGATCTGAGCAGTATAAACATCTGTTTTTCCTGCGAGGCTGCGGAATCACCACTCCACATTTCCCGAAAGCCATTGTATAGAAGAGAGGGCCAACTTAGAATCATAGAACAGTTGAGGTTAGAAGGGACCTCTGGAGATTAACTAGTCCAACCTCCTTGCTCAAGCAAGGTCACCTAGAGTACATTGCAGAGGGCAGTGTCCAAATGGTTTTTGAATATCTTTAAGGAAGGAGACTCCACAACATCTCTGGGCAACCTGTGCCAGTGCTCTGCTACCCTCAAAGGAAAGAAGTTTTTCCTCATGTTCAGATGCCACTTCCTGCGCCTGTTGCCTCTTGTCCTGTTCTTGGATGCTACTGAAAAGAGTCTGGCCTCATCATCTGTAGCCCTCTTCTGGACTTGCTCCAGCAGGTCCATGTCTCTCTTGTACTGGGGAGCCCAGAACTGGGCACAACACTCCAGGTGTGGTCTCATCAGGGCTGAGCAGATGGGGAAAATTACCTCCCTTGACCTGTTGGCAATGTTCTTCCTAATGCACCGCAGGATATCACTGGCCGCCTTTGCCACAAGAGCATATTGCTGGCTCATGGTTAACTTGTTGTCCACCAGGACCCAAGGTCCTTCTCCACAGAGCTGCTTTCCAGCAGGTCAGGCCCCAGCCTGTACGAGTGCATGGGGTTATTCCTCCTTAGGTGCAGAACCCTGCACTTTCCTTTGTTGAACTTCATGAGGTTCCTCTCTGCCCAACTCTCCAGCCTGTCCAGGTCCCTCTAAATGACAGCACAGTCCTCTGGTGTATCAGGCACTCTTGCCAGTTTTGTAGCATCAGCAGACTTGCTGAGGAGGCACACTCTGTCCCTTCATCCAGATCACTGATGACTAAACGGAACAAGACTGGACCCAGTACAGAGCCCTGGGGGACACTGCTAGCTACAAACCTCCAACTAGCTTTGTACCGCTGATCACAGCCCTCTGAGCTCTGCCTTTCAGCCAGTTCTCAATCCACCTCACTGTCCACTCATCTACCCACATTTTCCTAGCTTATCTATGAGGATGTTATGGAAGACAGTGTCAGAAGCCTTGCTGAAGTCAAGGTACACAATGTCCACTGCTCTTCCCTCATCTACCCAGCCAGTCATGCCATCATAGAAGGCTATCAGATTGGTTAAGCATGACTTCTCCTCTGTGAATCCATGCTGACTACTCCTGATCACCTTCTTTTCCTCTACATGCTGAGAGATGGCATCCAGGATGAGCTGTTCTATCACTTTTCCAGGAATGGAGGTGAGGCTGACTGGCCTGTAGTTTTCTGGGTCCTCCTTCTTGCCCCTTTTCGAAGACTGGAGTGACATTAGCCTTCTTCTAGTCCTCAGGCACCTTCCCTGTTCTCCATGTCCTTTCAAAGATGATTGAAAGTGGCCTAGCAACAATGTCTGCTAGCTCCCTCAGCACTCATGGCTGCATCCCATCAGGACCTATGGACTTGTGGACGGCAGGCTTTCCTAAATGATCTCTTACCCTATCCTCCTTCACCAAGGGAAAGTCTTCCTTCTTCCAGACTTTCTCCCTGGTTTCTAGGGTCTGAGATTACTGAGGAATGGTCTTAGCAGAAAAGCAAAGAAGGCATTCAGTGTCTCTGCCTTCTCTGTATAATTTATCGCCAGGATCCCTGCCCCATTCAGTAGCAGGCCCACATTCTCCTTTTGATACTGATGTATTTTAAAAAGCCCTTCTTGCTGTCCTTGACATCCTTGCAGATTCAACTCCAGATGGGCCTTGGCTTTCCTAGTAATATCTCTGCATACTCGGACCATATTCCTATAATGCTTCCAAGTGGTCTGTCCCTGCTTCCATTTTCTGTGCACTTCCTTCTTCTGTTTGAGTTTTGCCAGGAGCTCTTTATTCATCCATGCAGGTCTCCTGCCTCCTTTGCTGGACTTCCTACTCATTGGGATGCGTTGCTTTTGAGCTTGGACGAAGGAATCCTTGAATATTAACTCTTGGACCTCTCCTTCTTCTATGGCCCTACCCCATGAGATTCTTCTAAGAAGGTCCCTGAAGAAGCCAAAGTTTGCCTTCCTGATGTGCAGTGTTGTGATCATACTTTTTGCCCTGCTTCCTCCTCATAGGATCCTGAACTCCATGATCACTGCAGCTGATTCCAACCTTCACATCTCCAACTTGCCCTTCTTGTTTGTTAGTACAAGGTCCAGCCGTTCACCTCTCCTTGTTGGCCCCTCCATCATCTGTGTCAGGAAGTTATCATCAATGCTCTCCAGGAACCTCCTGGATTGCTTGTGCCACTAATAGTTTTTTAGCATTAGGCAAGATCCTTACGTTCAAAGTTAAAGGATCATTGCAAACAACACAGGATCAAAAAAGAAAACTGCATTTTTTAGTACAAAATTATAAAATATAGAAAAATCTGAGGAAAATACTGTGTGAAGAGCTCCTGTGCCGCCAAATAACTCAGCTAAACATGTGGCAGTCGCCTTGCATTTACACCATGTTGTAAAGCCTGCAAAAGTTAAGTCATGAATGTTCCCCTATAACACTGCTAAATCTAAAAGGTCTTTCCTCTTGCCCTGTCCTCATATGAAATGGGACAAGTGGACAGTCACTACTTTATGCAATTCCCAGGTAAAATTTAAAATATAAACAATTTTCCAGAAATTGCACTGATCTCTGTTCAAGACTTCACAATTTTCTCTTGATAATGTGCTTAAATTCTAGCAATTCCTGGAAAACAGGAAATATAATGGGGAAGGTGAAGGAAAGAAAGCACTTCTTGATAACTATACACTACAGACATAAGCAACAGTCATGATCTGACCTAATGTTATTCATTTCTGTATGATAAAGGGGTTTTCAGAAGAAATCAAATGCTAAATACTTGTATATAATTGTACAAACTGTAACCTGTGGAGTCACAGACTACTAACTAATCACTATACTTCAACTAATGGCAGCATATAGTTGCTAGGTAACTCCTGATAAGATGTGCACATTGGCTGCCTGAGAATTAATAGAAAAAAGTGGTTCCCTCCACCACCACCACCACCAAAAACATCTCTGAGTCAATCTGATTACATAGGAGTTCCTGTTTAGACTTATCTTACAGGAGATAAATGCTGACTACATTGTGTTTAAACAGACAAAGTCTACATGCTAGTTGATAGTACCTAAAAAATGCAAGTACTGAAGTATGTTTGTTGCTTTTTCAATGGATACATTTGCCCTTGACATAGTAACACTGCATATTGGAATCCTGAGTTCTCGTGCTGATTTATTTTTGCATATTTTATTGTATTTCATAAGATGTGTAGAATTAGATGACTGAAAACTAACTTTGAAAACCAATGAGGAATATGTGTATACTGGCATATATAAGCTGTGTTAATATTTTACAATTAAAAAAATTTTTTTTTACTCTCTATAGCACAAAACTATAGCTACATGTTTGATAGAAACTTGAAATTCAATTCTATTCGAGTATTTCTTTTGATTTTGTCTTAGCTAAGCTAATTCAGTAAATGCTTTTCAAGAAAATACCATACAGGCTCACTTGTTCAAAATTAAAAAATAATAAAACTAAAACAAATCAAAGAGGAAAAGACATCCTCAAGAACATGAAGAACTTCATGGAGACGGCTGGCAGAATATAAAATATTTGATTTTTTACCCAACTTCCTAGCAGTACAGTACATATACTCTGCAAACTATTTCACAAATAGACTTGCTATGTCTTTAATAATGGTTCTTAATATTATTCCTTGCAGGCATTCTCAAGCACATTATTTAAATATTTAAGATAAAGCTGAATTCCAAGGTATTTCACTATCCTAAGCTTATAATTTTTACAGTGTGCATGGGTTGTCTCCCTCTTCTGGTTGATCCAAACACCTTAAAGGACCTATGATTTCTCTTTCTGTTGAAATGCCACAAGGCTACGGTTTGATGTGAACAGAGCATAGTCTTAGATTCTGCCATGTGTATGAGTTTATATGGAGACTGCATTATCGATAAGTACAGATTTGCAACAGCACTTTTTTTTCATGTTGTAGCACTCTGTTCTCCACCATGAGACCATCTCTCAACCCCTAAAGGGATGAGAAAGCAATGAAAGAAAGAACAAAATAAGAGATAACATTATTACATTTTTTCTCATGAGTTAGTTTTGAGGTTTGGGAACACACTAGGGGTTTCTAACAGCACCTAAAGAGAAAGACAGTTGTTTGCATACACTACAAGTGGCATGACTATTTTTGTATCCCAATCACACCTCTTCCTCTGCTGGTACCAGCCAGGGCTCTTTCCATGCCACACATTGCTCACAGCTTGATGCAACAAACTGCCCAACAATTATATTGAGAAACAGCTTGTTTTGTTTTTCTAATTTGGAAAACAAAGGCACACTGCAAGCTGCACTGACTGGGAAGTCATACATCTTTAACACAAAGTAAAAAGGAAAAGAAAAGAAGGAAGCCTCTTCTAGTTTGAGCAGACACGTTCCTCTTTCCTTCCACAGTGCCTTGTCAGCATGGTCACCTTCATGCCACTTTTCAACACCAGTTGAAAAAGAATGAAGTCTTTATTGTCTTTTATATTCCAGAAGTTATTATTTGCTAATCTGTTGCCTATAAAGAGAGGCCATCAAGTTACGCTTTGTCCAGAAACTATGAAATTAGTCTAGATTTCAGAATATTCACTGCATATGCCATCAGGTCTCAAAGGTCTGCCCTAGAAGGCAACTTAATTTCTGGGTCCAGTTATCAAGGTCTAGCCTGGTCCAGAATAACATGTTCCAGCCAAAACCAGCCCTCACCTCCCATCACGCTCAGAGCCCAACCTCCTCCTCCTGGGGAAAGGTTCTGCAAAAACAGGAGCCCTTTCTAGCCCCGCTTCAAGAAGTAAGCATCAGCCAAGTATCCGGATAGAAACTTAGGACAGGCCTATTGATGGCCTCTTGTGACCTTTCAGAAGAATAGGAGAGTGTGGAGACTTTTCTAGGCTTTGATTATCTGACTGTTCCAGCTCTGTGCACTCACACACACCAGTACTAAAACAACAGGAAAAGACCTTTGGCTGCCACAGCCTTAATGTTCAGATGGTTTGTGAAACACAAGTGGCCCAAGATCGCAATTGGGAAACTCTAGGATAGGCTTATCAGACAAATACAGACTGATAATATGATTTGTACCATTCACATCTTCAGCCAGCCCTACAGATTGCAGGCAGATTGTGATATCCCCAATTTACCTTGTTATTTACATTGCAGAATCAAATTGACACCTCAGATCAAGTAGCGATCCAACCTATTAAATTTTAGCTTTTAGACTTAATGCCTGCATTTATCCCATTTAACTAAGCAGCCCTAGCCTTTGGCTTTCTTTGTAATCAATGGTGGGAAATAGAAGGCAATTCCTGTCATAGCTGGACTCCTGATTATAAAGCTAAGCTGACTACACTCCTATCACAGATGCTTCAATTAAGTGTCTGTGCAGCCTAAGTTTGGAAAGTAAGAGTAGTTATTAATAGATTTTTCTAATGAGTGGGTTCAGATCTTACTGGAGCAGGTAAGGATGTAGAGAGGTTTTGGAAACTCAGAGCCAGTCTTGGACCATATTTACAGTGTTTTCAAGGCTTTGGAAAATGCCAGAGATGGTCTTATACAGCGTGAGCGTGGAAACTTGGTGCCTTGCTCCTACAGGTTGCTTGCTTCTACTGTGTTCTGTGAAACAGACTTACTGTACAATTTCTGCAAATAGACAGGATTTCACTGAAGAAACAACTTATATCTATATCTATCAATCATTTTCTCAGGAAAAAAGACCCAGGAAAACTCTGAGTGTTTGCTTATCTGTCAGGTATTTAGCATGAGAGAATCCAGCCTGGTGGTTCCCAGTAGGTGCCACATAATTGTAATTAATAATAAAGACACTAGACACTGCATGCAGCACTTTGCCCTGAAAACTTTGTGTCCTAAATGGAATGGGCAGGAGTGCTGAATTCATACATTGCAGACAAGTCATCTTTCAAGAGAGGAATTCTGTGGTTCTACCTCTCCTGAGCCAGGAAAGCCATCACTGACACAACCTTCCTAAGTCGTAATGACCAAGCTGCTCTTCTGACATGTCATCTGATTGCAGGCTTCTAAGACCATATTTTAGATAAAGGGCAGGTCCCAATACCATATATCATTGTGCCACTGAATACATAGCAGTGGCTGTTTTCCTCCATTTTTTGGAGGTTATTCGCATTTCTAATCTGTCAGCAGGCAATTTGGCTGAGCAAATTTGGGAGTCCCCAGGACAAAGCAGAAATTTCAGTGGAAATTTAATTGCCTTGAAATGTATCAAGTTGCCATATTTTGTTTATTTCCTGAGATTCAATTACGAAAATTGCCAGTCTGCAACTCCAAATTGCCTGACAACTGTTGAACTTACAGTCTCACAAGGATAATCACCCCAGAGCACAACACACACATCACTCCGCCACTATAAATTAATATAAGCTGCCAGTAATTGAAAAGGGCAGAATAAACTCCACACCTCCTTTATTCACAGAGTGGAGTAATGAGGATGTCATTCTATTGTCTCCTGGGTGGGATCTTATGCTGCTTCAGTTGTTACAGGTTTTTTCTAGACTTTGATTACAACACTTCGGGTACAAATATGGTTTCACTTCACAAACTGTCTCTATGCCCTCACCAGTCTGTTCATCCTTTTCAAATCAGGATTTCACACATTGTTTTCTGCACATTCCCTGATCTTAGTGAAAGTTTCATTTCCCCAGCCCATTGCCATAGGCTATTAGTCTGGCACAGAACTCAAGCTCAAAATGAAAAAGATAAAATAAAGACAAGACAGCAGCCACAGCTACTACTGCTCTGTGTTCTCTTGTCTCACCCAGCAAAATATGCTTAACAGCACCACTGCGTTACCGCTGAGCCAGAAGAACAACCAGGTATATCTTGTCATGCTCTGTGAAAATAACATATTGCTGAGAGATTCTATGTCCATCCATTAATGTTTCTAAAGTTCGTTATGGCAATAGACAGAGGAATATAACTTTGTTGTCTAATGAATACAAAATAGCCATAGCAATATGGTATTAATCACTGTGGATGCTACTGACCAACACGATCACAGACAGCACCTGGACCTGCTCCAGGTCCTGACTACTGAAACCTAAATACCAAAATTTTATAATGCCAATTCAAAATTTTACTCACTAATGACTTATTTTTTATTATGTTATGACCACAAGATCTTAGTTATACAACAGACCTTTATTATTTTTGCCTACTTCATGTAGCAAAGAAATTGAGCTTATTTAGAAGAGAGTTGAAACTATTTTGCATGAAAAGACAAATATGTTTTAAAATGTAATGAAATCCTGTCAATTTGTTAAAAAAAATTATTGGCAGAGTCTGGCTTCTTTGGGTGAAAAACCTGTCTTCACTGGCTTAGAAAAGAATGATTTTCCTTTCAGTATTCAAATTTGCATGTGAATATACTTTGCATATAATTAACATACCATACTGTACTGCAGCCTCTTCGTCTCCTATTGTAAAATACAAGATCAGTTCCTAGCATTTCATAGCTAGGATTATTAAAGCATTTTGTTAAGATAAGCTTTCATCCTGATGTTCCTGGATTGCATACTAATGGATGAGAAAGGCGAGTTTCTGGTTCAGGCACTGGATTGGGCTTGGGGTCCAACATCAAATTTCTCACAAACTTCAAGTTTGGGCAATTTCACTTAATATCATTATACCTTAGATACTTCTTTATAAAGTAAGAATAATAATGTCCTTTATTCCCTTTTTTTTCCAGTCATATATTTGGAGTGATTATCTATAGTCTCTCAAAGGTAGAGTTTTTCTTTCAGTCTTTGTGTGGGAAGGCACCCAGTGAGACAGAACCCCAGTCCTGTCTACAAAGCATTACTGTAATGCCCCTGTTAATTAAAACTATTCGGGATTATTTCAGTTAAATGGTTTACATAAAAAAAATTCCCTTTGTTACAGATCTAAAATTTTCATGGTCCAGAGAAGTTTTAGAGATTTTTTTGGTTATTTTTTTCCAGTGATTTTTTTTCAGGTCAAAGTCATGATTTTTAGTTAAAGTTTAGGTGACAGAAAGCTTCACCACAGCCTATAGTTTAAGTGTCAGACTATTCTTTTGGGAAACGGAAGTTCAGGCCTTAGCTGCTTGACTCAGAACAAGGCCCTCAGTAAGAACCAGGAGTACATAATATTTCCTGAATATTAAAATATTTGCATAAAATGAAACAATTCCAGGATGCTACTACTCAGTATATCAGACTATTCAGTACAGATATGGAGGAAGAGCAGTGCAGAAAATCAGGGTCTGCTCCCTTCCACATTAGTACCAGTCTATTTTGGGTATCTTTTATTGTGGCTTCTTTCATGGAAACCTAGAAAAAGCCTTCATTTCATCCTAACGGGGAAGCAGGAATCCTCTAAAATCTCAAAATCTCTGCAGCACAAAGAACCATATCCTGCTAAGCACTGGTAGTATGTGGTACTTTTGTGGAGAAGATCAGAGGGCTCATCTGATTTTAATCAGAGGACATACAAGCTGCTTGTGCTCCCTCAGTCATCAGTGTGAAGCAGAAGCTTCCCCAGAAGGTGATGGAAAGGGGAAGTGGACCTGAGCTGAGTGCTGCAAGTCAGTTCCAAGTCTCTCCATTACCCAAGGATTGTATTTAGCACGTAAGACCTTAAGGAGGTAAAACAGATTACAGAGGTTAGTGCTATGAATACTGGTTATAATATTTATAAACATTATTGTGCTGCTTTACTTCAGAAGCTACATTGCTATGTACAACTGCTTAATGTGTTTCTAATCCATGTCATCTTCATGGCTCTACTTGAGTCAAATTCCAGTCAGAATTTTAGTAGAAGTTAGTACAAGCAATTGGACTTTTCCTAATTGTTAGTCTATTGTAGCCAGTTATTTGCTTATAGATGTAGAATTTGCAGTTTCCTCCATGACTAAACAAGTATTATTTATACTAAAATTAATAGGAGAAGCTTTAAAAAGGTAATGTAAATGAAGAAGAAAGGACTCGCATCAGGTGGTACTGCCTAATCCCAGCACAAACTGTATGCATCTCTTCTGCTGTAGAAGAAATGACCTCAAGAGAATCAATTTAGCATCTTGGGAAAAAGTAAAGAGAGGAAAGGGAGTTCTGCTCTAAGCACTACACTGGTCAAATGAGTAGCGATTAGGAGGAACAATTAATATTAGCAGATGTAGATCTAGCTAGGCCAAGTTGCACTGGAAGAATGTGCAACTCTTTTTCTCAGGAAAAAATACAGGGATTTCCCAGAAAATAGATCTAACTTCTGCATGTTATCTGGCAAACAGAAAATGAAAACATCTGTGTGCCAGACACCTGTATGCTACTGCTGAATACCCATCTGCTGTATATGCCACATGTTTTTCTTCTTCTTTCTTTTTCTTTTTTCTAAGCTTGGCAAAGGAGTTGATCAGGAAGATAAAGTCACTGAAAAACATTCTGGACAAACATGCCAGCACAGATTGTACAGTAAAAGATAGCAGATCTGCCAGTACATGCATACTACACACTGCAGGCTGCTTACATATGCTTATCAATGATTTATTGCAAAATTAGTGGAATACTGAAACTGTAAAAGTGGTATTTCCATACTTCAGTTTGGTATAGATTTGACAATGAAAAGATGCACCCCCCAACAATATTTGTATGATAGCTACTCTTTTTCCTTGGTCAGTAAGAATATCCTTTCTTTTAGAGCAGTCTTCGTTTAACTACTTCCTTTCCTTCCCTACAGGCAATATAGGTGAATGCTGCTGATGTAACTAGTGTCTATTCCAGATGTAAAACAATAGCTTTTGTAGGACAACTTTCCAGGAATTAGGTAAACTCACAAAAAGCATTTGGTGTTTTAAGAAGACTGAGTTACCCAAATACTTGCATGTGCTACAGTGATTGGTAGCTAGATAATACTACTGTGTGTCCTGTAGCACCCCCGACTCTGCCAGATAGATCTAAGAAAAGAATACCCCCCCACAAGTGGCGTCCTATACACAGATATTTGTAACATCAATGATATAGTTCGTTAAAAAGATTAGGTCATTAGAAATACAAGGAAGGACAAGAGATAATGGATAATTACAGATTTTCCCTGTTTAGAAAACTGTTTCAAACACAACATGTACTTGCTATAGAATATTAACAATGAAAGTAAGTATGTCAAGACAAAAATTTCTTTTTGGAGGCCATGCTGGAGAAGCAGGCTTTTGTACTTATGTAGACAGATAATATATTATCCAAAAATGTTTTTAACTGAACCCTTTAACAGAAAAATATTTTTAATTGAACATTTTAAATGAGATAGAAAACATACAGCTCTCACTTTTGGATAAATTATGATATATTTTATTTATGTAATATATTTTTACTGTAAAGAATCTATTTTGTCCTTGAGTACCTAATTGGCTTACTCTTCCATTCAGTGCACAGCATATAAAATAGACAGAAAGGTTAGCTCTTCAGGTTCTGCATATGCACGCACAGATACATAGATACACACACAAAACCCTAAAGCAACATAGTGCACTTATCTTCTTCCCATTTTTAGATCATACATATTTCATTAAGCTTCATGCAGAGTGTCTTCTGATTTATGGTAATTGTCAACAAAAGCAAAAAATGCCGACAATTTTAACCCTGCAGTACTGAGGATTTAACTGGGATAAAATTAAAATGTTTAGGGGAAAAAAAACACCCTAAGCCACGGGGAGGTTGACCCTTGAGATGTTGTCAATTTTTTATTTTATTTTATTGTGTTTGCTGTCTATGGAAGCAGATGCCAGCAGCAATATCTGATGTACCGGACACCTCCAGTGTTATCCCAGCATGCTCATGGCCTGGAGGACTTGGAGTGAGACTAATTTCCATATCAAACCCAATTTAGATTATCAACCCATCTTGGGTTTTTTTTTTTTTTTTCAAAAAAAAAAAGAGCCAGCGCATCAATAGCCCCTTGATTAGATTTTCATCTCCTGAGCAGACAAATATGAATATTTATTACCATGAATGCAGATTTCCCTCTTTCCATTGCTCTGATCTTGAATATTACCCAGTGCTAATTTTTATGAAAATTTGGGCAACATAATGTTTTCACATAAACTGACAGTTCTTGAGATAATCCCGTTATTGTTTGGTGGAAAATGACAGTTTCCGCTTATTTCTGTGTTAACGAGGGATTAAATATTGTTTTTCATCACCATAATCTAAGATGGACTGGAAATTAAAATTTGAACATTGTGTCTTAGCGGAGCTTTGAGGACAAGAATTTGTTTGCATTCACTTAGTGTAGATCTTTAAATTAACAGTTTGACAAACTGCTTATGATACTGATTTCATAAAAACAGCACTAACATTTATAAAATAAAAGTCATTACCTGCTAAAGGTAAAGAGCCAGAGAGAGAGAGATAGTTCACAAAATGACATTCCT